>NC_133359.1:13847814-14505314 GCF_030506205.2 Paramisgurnus dabryanus | reverse complement strand
ACACACTGTTATGAGACTAATTTGATTAATGCCACGTTTTCTTCTCAGATTTAGACAAAACATCATATTAATTTACTGCTTGAAAAGACGCTCAACATATGTCCTGCATTAGCTTTGATTTCTAACCACTCATGCTTGAAAACCTCCACATCCGATCGAACGCCTTTCAGAGCTCAGAGCAAGAGTGAAGTAATCTGAGGCGTATTACTGTTATTTTAATGATAATTCTCTTTTACAAACTCTCTTTCTGCGATAAGTTGGACTTCATGACAACTTCTTTATTTGCTTCACCAGGGGAAGTTTTTAACATTTTGACAAGTACTTCAAGAGCTGCCGGCTTTTCAGTCGAATTATTAAACATATTAACTAATCAATTAAAAACAAATACTGAAGGATTGGAGGTTGGGTTGTCTTGTGACATTTCACTCACTGTGAGTTTGTTCTTAGCGCACATGAGAGGAAACAGAATAAACGTTTATGAAGCTGTTCAGTACTTTTATACAAACAATGATATGGTTTACACTTAATCAGTGTTGGGTGTAACTAGTTACTAAGTAATTAGTTACTGTAATTAAATTACTCCTCATTTCTACCAGAACTTAAAGTTACCTATTAACTACTTTACTAAGGATTAATAAGATAGGTTTTAGAAAGTAATTAGTAAAAATTTATTAAATATTTTTTGGAAAGAGTAATTTGTACAGTAGTCTAATTACATGATTGAATGTAATTATGCAAAGCATTCTGGGAATCAGAAATCCTCATCAACCTTTCCTGTTTTTTCCCTTCAGAAAGGTTTTTTCCCTGCTTTGCATGAGGCTGTTATTTTAGTTTTTAAACACTGTTAATGTTTAATGTTCATTTAAATTTGAACAAAAGGTTGCTAGTTAATACACTGTAAAAAGTTTTTTTGAGAAATTACAGTATTACTGGGTATTACTGGCAACTAGCTGCCAGTTACTTACTGTAGATTTTACATTGATGTTATTTAGTGGCAACAGTTTGTTCAAAGTTAAATGAACATGAAACATTTTCGGTCTTAACTTCTACAGTAAGTTACTGGTAACAAGCTGCATAATTACAGCAATTTTTTTTACAGTGTACACTTAAATCTACGGTAAGTTACTGGGAAACAGCTGCCAGTAATACTGTCATTTCAACCGAAATTATTTACACTTTTACAGTCTTATTTGTTTTCTATAATGTTTAAACCTAAAGGTCTGTTTATATTCATTTTCATTATAAATGTTTATTATTTTCTGCATTGCTCTACTACCTGATGCTCTGTTGTGTGTAAGCAATACAAAGGTCATTGGTTTGACCCCAGAGAATAAAACAATAAAAAAAACTGCCAAATGCATAGAAATCATATCATGTATTTATAGCCATACATCA
This sequence comes from Paramisgurnus dabryanus, assembly GCF_030506205.2. Lineage (NCBI taxonomy): Eukaryota > Metazoa > Chordata > Actinopteri > Cypriniformes > Cobitidae > Paramisgurnus > Paramisgurnus dabryanus. The sequence continues at coordinate 14,503,919 of NC_133359.1, read as the reverse complement.
ATCATGCATGGCAAATACAAATCTCAAACAGCTCGAATAACAAACATTAAATAAATATCATACTGTAAATACTTTTGTGATCCTGCCAGCCAAAGTAATTTTTCAATGTTTTCTACATAAAATTATGAAAATATAACCTTGAAATTTTTAATATTGACTGAAGCCGTTTAAATCAGTGAAATTAACGGTTTAAAGCTTGTATATGTTATTTATAAAGGTTTAAGAAAAATTCATCATGGTGCAAACTAAGTATAGTCTAAAGACACTGAGGAGGCCAGGCTAGAGCTGCATTAGGGGGCAAAACCAAATTATTTCTGGATGGTTGCTCGACTCAACCTAAGGTGATGTACCAGGCAAGATGGAGGCCAGACTCTACACAGCTGCTTGCCGCTTCCCGTTGCCCCTCCTTTGGGAACACTAACCCGCATCTCGGGGGCCATAAGCAAAGCCCGGGGGTCCCCTGAGAACGATTCCTGCCATCCTGTGTCCCACTTCTCACCGTTGCTTAACTTGAACAACTAAAAGACTGTCAGTGTTTATGTCTGAAGACATCAGATCAAAGAAACGTGATGATTAAAAAGCTGACAACACAACAATATAGACAAAAGCTTTGTATATGCCTGAATCGCAATCAAACTAAGCTGACTAGAATGATAAACTTTTTGTTGCCATGCGAGAGTCAAAATAGCAGGTGTTTTGCATTGACGTGCGCACGAGTCTCTTTTTCTAAAAGCGAGGTGGCTGATGTCAAAGTGAGACATTAATTCAAGTCAATAAGCAGATCATCATTAATCCTTCCAAAATATCACACATCCCTGGGGAGGACCATCGCCGTGCATAAATGATTCCCTCCCCGCTCGCCGGCAAATTATAAACAAATATGTGAGTGCCGCGGAGATCCAGCTCATTTATGGGAGAATAAATACATGCTGGCGTGGGCTCGGACAAATAGCGTCCACAAACATAAGCAATTTGCCCTAATATACTTTTCAATTACCGCTCAACGTCGGCAGGCAAGAGGATGAGATGATGTGAGTGGGTCAAGGCGGCCCCGAAACAATGACAGGGCCCCGGAGCCTCAGGCCCCCTGTGGCTCTCCCATCTGCAGTCATTACAGTGACTACTCAGACATGAAGGAAAAAGCCCACTCTCTCTGTCACACAGCCGTCAGGCAGGACAGCAGAGAGGAAAAGATTGCGAGATGCCACTATGTTTTTATACGCTGCACCGTGGGCCTCGCCCCAACCCATCCATTATCAAAGTATTAGTGGAAAAGCAGCGCTCTGTGCTTTAGGGGCCCTGTCGGGTAGCCTGGACAGTAGGATTCCCATCGGTGTGCGATTATTCAGCAATATTAGAAAAATGGTTGGCCCACGTACCTCCCCCTAAGTTGCATAAACCTTGTGCTCCCTTGAGGGGGGTCAGGGGCCGCTCATCAAACAAATAGTCAGGGGCCTGTTGAACCGCAACCTCGCTGTGACCCCGGTCTCTGAAGGATTATCCAAGGAAGCTGAGAGGACCGCATGACTTTTCCGAAAGAGAAAATAGACTTTCATAAGCATAGGGAGAAGTCGGTCAACTTTCCCTACAGGTAGAGCTCTTGAACGTAGCAGGCATGGTGAATTATCATGAAACAGGCACTGTGTCAAACCCCTGCTACACGATTTTAATGCATCTGACCAGTAGGGGGCCACAGAGGATTAGTATTGCACTCAGCGAGGCCGTGACCTCACAAGTTATTTTCAGAGCCTGCCGAGTCTAATAATACAGAGAGCTGCAAAGATGTAACTTCGGATACGAGAAGCGGATTTAACTGTTTTATTGCTCTTAAATTCGACTCGAACACAAAAGATTATATCATATGATGTAAATGAATGGTGGCCAATGATGTTATCTGCGTTCTTCAGATTATATTTTGAGTTCTGAAGAATAAAATGTAACCGCATTGCAAACTATTTTTGTTTGTACAAATGCCTCAAAGTTTGATTTTAATCATTGGTTTCAATCTTTGACTTGACCTTACTCAATAGTCAATATTAAAGGGGACATATCATGAAAATCTGACTTTGTCCATGTTTAAATGCTATAATTTGGTCTCCAGTGCTTCTATCAAGCTAGAAAATGAGAAAAAGATCAACCCAGTAGCTTAGTTTTGGTAAACCATTCCCTGCAAGCATGTAAAAAAATAGGTCATTGAAATTTGGCTCCCCTTGTGATGTCACATGGGGATAATAACTCCCCTTATTCTGCACTATCCAACCATAGCACTGCCATTTAGTGCAGAAATCAGCTCATTTGCATTTAAAAGCACACCCAAAAATGGCAAATTTTTGCTCACACCTACAAAGTGGCAATTTTAACATGCGATAACAAAATTATCTATGGGGTATATCAAGCTTAAACTTCACATACGTACTCTGGAGACAGCAAAGTATATTTTAAAAGTGTTGTGCGGCAATCGCTGCACCATCCCGGCGTTTGACACAAAGCGGCATCTGAATTTCCAGCTGCCCACGGAGACAGTGAGTGAAACTAATACGAGACCTCGCGGCACTCATCAAACAGCACGAAGGCAGAAAGAGACAAGCCTGTGTTCCCACACGCAGTCTCCGCTCCGTTTCTAATTGAGAGGTGAGTGGCAAATGAAGCTGGACACGCAGCTTGTTCCCTGGAGACCCGGAGGCAAAGGTCAATGCCCACTTCACACCCTCTGAGCCCAGAAGAAGAGAGAGATGGATAGTTTTGCCTGGCATGGACATTAATGTGGTAGTTGGGTCGCACCCAAGTCGCCCGACCCAGCTGGCTGCTCTTATCGACTGTCAGGGCACATAAGGGTACGCGGGGAGGCTTGGGGCTTGCAGGGGTGTTCGCAGGCCGACAGGGAGGGTATGACACCCTTCACTTCGCTTTTGTGTTCGTGCTCACCAGTGACAAAACTGGAGTTGCAAGGGTTTAGGTCTTGGTCTTAGGTTGGGTGTTTGGTTATCCTCAAGGCCGAAGTCCATTTTTCATGTATGTGAAGGTCTGCGTGTAGTGGCGCAATTTTACGATTTCCTGGAAAGCATTAAACTTTTGTGAAAATCATGAAAAATGCTGCAGCTGACTGGCAACTTAAAAAAACCCAGAGGGGAAAGAGTAGGTTATATTTTCACAGAATGTTAATTCTTTACATACAGGATGATTTTATGTATAAAACAGTAAAGAAGCAGGGTCACTATATACTTAACGTATTTTACAAATATGTACTGACCATTTCAGTCCAGCGTTTCTTCATGAGAACGGATCATGACTCGCTACAATAAATAAGTTCATTGTGCTGCAAGTCTTGGGTTGGCTTACGTGCGAGGTCCAATTGCTCTGTCTAGAGGGTGTGCTGTTGTGTGTGTGTATGTGTTTGGACTCAGTGAGGCAGACAGAACTGGCCGAGCTAATGAACGGCACTGCTTTCATGTACGGGCTAAGCAGGACCAACAGGGCCCCAGTGCTCAAAGCCCCCCATTCCCCCTCAACACAACAGACATGTCGGAATCAAGCACAGTATGCTTGAATGTGGTCCTCATATCTGGACAAAGCCCAGCAGCTTTTAAAAGCTTTCAAACATTTACAGAGTTACTTTATTTGATCTCAGCGGAAATACATTAAAATATTCTCATCTGTGTCATCTTGGCTTTTCAATAACTCACAATTTAATTTTCCATGCTGTTTCGTTGTAAATCAATTATTCATTTTGACGAGGGGATTAAAGCTAAAGTGAAAAAAGGGTGACGTATACAAGTCAATGATCGAGTGAAAGTCGAAAGTTGTTTTTGGAGACGCCAAGTCCTTTAGGCCTCTGTTATAGAATGACATAAAAACATTGAGCCACATTCACATCGGTGAAGCAGCATTGATAGTAGCAAACTACACAGCATTCATGTGTCATACAATATTATGTAGTTTACAAGCATCAATGCAACTTTTAGGACCAGGTTTAGGACTTCAAAAAGACTTGAATAAATGAATAGAACAAGTTAGGTGGGCAAATTAAAGTTAGGGTAAAACGAAATAACCATAAGGGGGCGTGTACGCCAAGGCTTTTTTGCCTGTGGCCAGTGTATTAACTCATTTTTTTTTTTTAAAGCTGCCCGCCAGCATTTTTCGTGATTTTCACAAAAGTTTCACAAAATGCCTTCCAGGAAAATTTTCTTCTAAAAATATATAAACATACAAATATATCAAATGAAAGAACAGACCCTCTGCTTCCAAACAAACAATAAACAAACAAACAAAACGGGTGAACAACTTATCTATAATTTTTTTCTCTGCTTATAAACTCTTAAATATTGGTATTTTTCTATAAAACAATTTTTTTTAGCAAAAAGCTGAAATAATTGCAGTTTTGTTAAATTATCTTGTTTAAGATCAGATTTAGAACGATTATCAAAATATTTTTTTTATATAAATTGGGTAAGTGTGCCATGTAGTGGATAATTGCGGTATTACAGATAACCAAAAAAAACTCATATTTTTTTGTCTTAATTGACAAGATAACTGGTCAATGGCACGGGAAGAGTTAAATGGTTTCAAATAAAAGCGGCGCACATTAAAAAAAAGAATGGCAGTAGCTGGCAGATTTTGTCCATGCTCTCCACGTTCAGCACTGAGCACTCAGAATTGCAAATGCTCAGCTTTATAATGTCACTTTTCACTCAGCCGTCCAATCACAGTGGAGGAGGGGAGGGACAAATACCACAACAACCAACCGGAGCATTGTACAACAATAAACAAAACAGCTGGCAAGACCCCACAGTTACCGTCCAACTACACTATAAAAATCTGCAGCATTTTTGTCAAAACAACATAAAATTAAAGTAACATAAAAATAAAAGTTCATTTCAACTTGATTTCAAGTTCATTTCAACTTGATTTTATAAGTTATGTCAATTTAATTCATGCCAAAACATAGTTGAATAGTATGTTGAATTGACTTGAAAAACCAAGTTATTTTAACTTCATGCTTATTTTTTTTACAGTGTAACGTTTTCAATTGCGCTTAAAGGGACACTGCACTTTTTTTGAAAATATGCTCATTTTCCAGCTCCACCGAGAGTTAAACATTTGATTCTTACCATTTTGTAATTCATTCAGCTGATCTGCGGGACTGGCGCTAGCACTTTTAGCATAGCTTAGCAAAATCCATTGAATCTGATTAGAGCATTAGCATCGCGGTAAAAAATAACCATAGAGTTTCGATATTTTTCCTATTTAAAACTTGACTCTTCTGTAGTTACATCGTGTACTAAGACTGGCGGAAAATTAAAAGCTGTGATTTTCTAGGCAGATATGGTTAGGAACTATACTCTCATTCTGGTGTAATAATCAAGGACTTTGCTGCCGTAACATGACTGCAGCAGGCGTAGTGATATTACGCACTGCCCGAAAATAGTCCCCATGGTTACATTCAATAGCAGGGGACTATTTTCAGGAAGTGCGTAATATCGCTACGCAACTTTTCATTTTCCGTCGGTCTAAGTACATGACGTAACTACAGAAGAGTCAAGTTTTAAATAGGAAAAATATCAAAACTCTTCCGTTATTTTTTAGAGTGATGCTAATGGTTTAATCAGATTCAATGGATTATGCTAAGCTATGCTAAAAGTGCTGGCGCCAGACCCGGACATCAACTGAATGGATTCCAAAACGGTAAGAATCAAATGTTTAACTCTAGGGGAGCTGGAAAATAAGCATATTTTCAAAAAAGTGCAGTGTCCCTTTAATGCTTTGGTGTATACGCCTCCTAATTATGTTTATAAAATACACAAATAACAACAAAAAGATAGTAGATAGAAAATTCAAATATTCATTTACATGTGAGGTGAATAACCTGATAATTGTTATGCGAAGACCATACAGGGCCCTATCCACAGTTGTCTCTGTCCCTTTATCAGAATGCCACAAAATGCAGCAACGCCGAATCCCAGTGAGTGCGGTGAATTTGTCTCTCTCCTCAACTCATTTGCAGTCTTCCAGTATGGGATGACACAGAAATTGGAATGCTATGCATCAGTGGGCACACTCGAACTCCGACTGTTCTCTCTGCAGCGAGTGTTGAGGCCTGGGGAGAGACAAGTAACCTGTTAAACTGAGGGTGTGACTTCACGGTCTTTGCAAAAGAGCTGGGGATGAGAAGAGGTGGAGAAGCATGAAAACAGTGTTTGCATTGTAATAACTGTATTTATTTAAAAAATAATAATAAATGATACATTCATCTGAGCATGTTAACCATGACAAACAATTGAAATCTGGATCTCTCACTGTTCCCTTAACCAGCTGTTACATAATGAGCAGAATGGTGCTCTACTGCAGCTTGAGCATTGCTAGGTGACACACAAATCTTGGAGGTCTTGGCTTCTTTAGGAACCATATTTACTTAAGTTGTGTACATGAATACTGGCACTGAAATTCTGTACAACTGCATACCCATAAGAAAACTGCATTGATCAGATGTTACTCTTTCATGACTCTTTGACGAAGTTCTCAGTTGTGTTTTATTTAAGTTTCAACTTATGTTATGTCTCAGATCTTTCTCCTAGTTGGCCATTCCACCGAATATGTCCCATTTCTGTCCCCAGGACATTATATAATAATGCAAGAAAAGTAACTCTAAAATACTTTTTAATCTAACACCAAATTTAAACTATATCATTTAAAACATTAATAAAAACTACACAGAACACTGAAAAACAGCATTTTTTTTGTCAGTCCCTGCTTTAAAAGTGAATATTTTTTATTTTCTTGTCAAAAATGAAAATCGTTTCGCTAGATAAGACCCTTATGCCTCGTTTGGGATCGTTTATAGTCCTTTGAAACTCCGTTAAAAAAAACTGTTAAGTGTTGAGTTAAGTATTAAATGTTGGGCTCTATTAAAGTCCATTAAAATGAGAAAAATCCTGCAATGTTTTCCTCAAAAAACATAATTTCTTCTCGACTGAACAAAGAAAGAATCAACATTTTGGATGACATGGCGGTTAGTAAATAATCTGGATTTTTCTTTTAAGAAAATGGACTATTCCTTTAAGTCAAATGTCAAATCCCTGACTTTTACTGACTAAAAAGCTGAATTCTGGGATCCTGGATAATGTACCGTACACCGTGGGTTTATAAAAATGTAGCTTTAATGCGTTATAAATAATAACACAGAAGGTGTGTTAGCTTAGCTTATTATTAGCATCTATATTATGTCTTTCTTTGTTCAGTCCAGAAGAAATTATGTTTTTTGAGGAAAACATTGCAGGATTTTTCTCATTTTAATGGACTTTAATAGAGCCCAACATTTAATACTAAACACTTAACAGTTTTTTCAACGGAGTTTCAAAGGACTCTAAACGATCCCAAACGAGGCATAAGGGTCTTATCTAGCAACACGATTGTCATTTTTGACAAGAAAAATAAAAAATATGTACTTTTAAACCACAACTTTTCGTCTAGGTCGTAACGTTAACGCATTAACGTAAATGCGTAGTGATGTAGGGAGGTCACGCACATTTGCGGACCATTTTAAACAATAAACTGCCACAAAGACATTAATTAGTATCAGTTGACATACAACAACGTAGGAACGGTCCTCATTCTCAACACTTGTAAACACTGGGGCGGAGTTTCGCGTTCGTCCTCTGTGACCTCTTGACGTCATGACGTATTGCGTGGGGTCAGGGGCATCACGACCGGATCTACATGACGAGAAGTTGTGCTTTAAAAGTGTATATTTGTTATTTTTGTTGTCAAAAATGACAATCGTTTTGCTAGATAAGACCCTTATGCCTCGTTTGGGATTGTTTATAGTCCTTTGAAACTCCGTTGAAAAAAAACGTTAAGTGTTGAGTTAAGTATTAAATGTTGGGCTCTATTAAAGTCCATTAAAATTAGAAAAATCCTGCAATGTTTTCCTCAAAAAACATAATTTCTTCTGGACTGAACAAAGAAAGACATCAACATTTTGGATGAAATGGTGGTGAGTAAATTATCTGGATTTTTCTTTTAAGAAAATAGACTAATCCTTTAAGAAACCAAGTTAAAAATAAACTAGTTACCTGAGATTGATCAATACTCAATTTGAAAAGTAAAATGTGTTATTATATTTAGTGTTAAAAAAGATAATAAATCACATTTTGATGAGCTACAACATGCAAATGGCAACGATTTGGTGGAATGGCCCTAATAATGCTTTTAGATTTGTTCGGTTTTTTTTTCTTAAGAGAAATATCTGAAACACATCCAAATTACTCTCAATTTAATATCACTGATGTCTAACAGAAATAACTAAGATATGATTTTTCATTCTAATGGGCGGGTGTGCCATTGCTTCATTCTAATGTTCACATATGAATCGAACCCAGGCCTAGTTAAACTAGCTAATGAGTTGTTTTTTCAAGGTAATTGTTGTAGTAAGAGAATAAGAGTGTGAAAACAGCAGAGAAAGAATAAACTCTACAGTCTTGTCGAAATAACCGTGCGAATTAGCTGTGGCCTAGCTGACCCGGGCGCGAGACAGCTGTGATTGCGGTAGAGATTTCACACAGTGTAATTACCGCACTGACACCAAGGACTCAGAGGTAGAAAGGAGGAAGTGTGTGTGCGCGTTTGAGATGGGGAGGGGCCAAACGCGAGAAAGAGGGGGCTCTACAGGTTATTAGCACTAAACACTGAGGGAAATGAAAAAGCAAAGTCAATGCGTAATTTGAAGGCCTATCAAGCCTCATCAGGAACAGCGGGGAGGAGAGTGTCTGACTTCATCAGCTCGCTCTCCCGACTTGTGCTGAAAATTACAGTAATTAAAAAGGCAGCTAAGTACTCCGTCGAACGCGAGGGGATCCTTTACCCCCCCCCACCTCCCGTCACCTTCCAGTGTGACCGGCTGATTTTTGCATGACCTCTTCGTTCCTCCTGGCGCAAGCCGGCGGGCTTTGTGTGGAACTGGAGGGATGGTAATTACCGCCTCGCTGGCTGATGTCGTATTGATCAGCCGAGAAAGGTGCCACGGCAAAATGAGAGTCCCAACACAGTGGACCCGGGCCAATCGAAAGGTAATTCCAGCCCGTGCGATGACTCTGCCCCTTCTCCCCTCGCTCTGCCGCTGCCTCGTTCGCCCTACCCTTTCATTAAGAGACAGCTGTGATATTGCCGAATCGATACCCAACGTCGCATTGATTGCGCTGTCAGCGAGGCTTTCTACAGAAGGCTCAATCAGTGAACTATGACACGCGCCCTCTGATCCTAATACTCTCTTCACACTGTATTGGTACCGTCATTCGAGAGCTGACAGGGGGAGAATCGCCCACAATGCTTACTTGGTTGACGATGATGCTTTGGCATTTTAAGAGATATGTCGATACGCCAGTTATTCACCAAATTCTAGAGGCAGCGTCTTTGAGATGTAGAAGATTATGGGTAATGATATTGCTGTCAAGAGTTGGCAAAACGAAGCGGTCAAATTGAGTAGATTAATAAAAGTATAAACGGGGAGAAAGGCAAACAGATCGATTACCACGCAAATAGGGTGAGCTTGGGGAAATACGAACAAAGTGCTAACCAGACGATGATAAAGCCTAACAACTTCTGTCAAAACATTACAGAGGGCTGCGCTGGGTGATGGGAATCTTAATTATGCTGTTAAGAAAAGCAATGTACTCTCTGCCAAGATAGTAATTAACATCATTCTGACATAGACTTTCCATCACCTGTCTGTAACTCTTACAATGCTATGGTATGTTTCAGACCCCTGCACCAAGTTGTGGAAAGTGAAACTTCAAGCAACATCTTCACTTGACAAACTTGACCTTCATTCATATCAGTACGTAAAGCAAAAATGCCCAACAATCAAAATACGTCATTTTACCATCTACTATAGGCATAAACCGGATATACAGTAGTCTGCTACATGTTGCACTAGTGAGGAGTTGCTAAAAATTGTGAAAATAAAGTTGAGTTAGCTTCAACTTTATTTTTGTAAATTAAGCAACTCCTCACTAGTCGAGAAAGTTGAAATTAATTGTAATTTCAAATTGCATAACCTTGAAATGTAACTGCAACAAGTATTTTTTTTACAATGTATGAGTAACCATACTTCTAGCCAAAAAAATTTGGTTACATGTAATTTTTGCCAAAATAACTTAATAAAGAGATGTATAATATTCCATCATGTAAGCAAAGTCAACAGTAAAGGTGTTTGGTTTCATCAATTAATTTAACTTATTTTGTTTATTTTTATGCAATAGTTAGACGTCTATTAAATGTTCACTGAAAGCCCAAATTTAGACCAAAATTGCTTGCTGAGAAAAGATCTGACATAAAAATGTGGAAAGGCGACAACAACATCTTTTTTCACCCACGAAGTGGTTAACAGCACTCTTGTTTATAACACCTTAAATTTCAACTGCATTCATTAAGCCTATCAATATGCATGATATGTTTAATTTTATAACTAGAGTAGTGGAAATAAAGTCATGCTTTGTGTATGCTGGGTTGTTTAACCCATGGTTGGGTCAAATATCACTGTAAAAAAAGCTGGATTAACCTAAAAAATTACTTCAATTGGTAACACCTAAAAATTAAGAGAAAAATAATTGTTGAAAAAGTTGAAAAAACTTTTTAGGTGTTACAGATTAAAGTAATTTTTTAAGATGATCCAACTTTTCACAATTGACATTTCATAATTTATTCCAATGTCTGGGTTTGCCCATGTTTTAACCAGACTGATCACAAATGTCTTTTTCGTGTCACTCGCACAAATTTCTATAAATAGTTTTTCTTGTCCTTGGCATGATTTTCTTTTTCGTGTCATTTTATGTATTGTTTTCTTATTGTTTTTTCCAACCTGATTTCACAAATTTCCATGGGATAGTCACAAATTTTTTTGCTCATTTTCCGTGGCTTTCTCACAGATCTCCGCATTTTTCCATGGCAGAACCAGGGACTTTCTTTTCCGTGGCATTCTCACGGATTAGTTACTCAACTGTTTTGTCCTATTTTCTTACCATTGTCACTTCGGTTTAGGGTTAGATTTACGAAAAAATTACATCCTTACCCAAACCCAACTCTAACCCCAACGCCAGGCGACAATTGTTTAAAGTTTAGAAAATACAAAAAAAATAGATCAGAAAAAATAGTATAAACCAATACTTAAAGTGACATACTAACGCAAACACCAAATCTAACCCTAAACTAAAGCGACAATGGTTTGAAAATAGGAAAAAGCAGTTGAGTAACCAATCCGTGAGAATGCCACGGAAAAGAAAGTCCGTGGTAGGCCCACGGAAAAATGTGGAGATCTGTGAGAATGCCACGGAGAAAAAATTTGCAAAAAATTCTGTTACTATCCCACGGAACTTTGTGAGATCATGTTGGTTTTTTCCTATTTTCTTACCATTGTTGCCTGGGGTTGGGGACAGAATCTTTTTCTGTTACATTTTTAGAAATCCTAACGTTTCAGGTCAGGAAGTTCGGTCTTGTGGCGTTTAATTGTGGCGCAACTATGCTCGAACCGAAGCTGGTCGAACCAATTGAGTGCATAGGCATTTTTGTCCTGGTTCGGTTGAAACACGCCCCATAATCACAGCCCAATGGAGTGGTATCAGACTCAAATTCCGACTAGAATTGAGTATGACAACGTCAGGCTTACCCAAACCCAAACCCCAGCTCCAGGCGAGAATAGTTTTAAAAGTGGAAGAAAAACATGTACCAATACATAAAAGTACATCTTAACCCAAACCCCAAATCTAACCTTCATGCTAAAAAGCTGAATTTCGTGCCATGGACACGAATAAATGTATACAATTTTTCCTGACTATATCACGACTTGCATTGAGATCATGTTGGTTTTAACCATGGGTCGAACCAACCAAACATTTCTTAGAGTGACCACTTCATATAGATAATGTTACCATTGAAATTTAACCCAATCCTAAACTACTACCCAGTGCTGTTTGGTGATTGGCTGTGAGACCTGCTTGAGTCAAGATGAACAAAGCATTCATCATCTACTTGAACTGTTCCATTTTCCCTCTCAATTTTGCAAAGTCTAAAGGATGACAATCTCTTTATTTCTCAAAGTGAGTTAAGGGCTCTTAATCACATACTTCAACTAAACACTTGAGAAGGTGAAGAGAGGCACATGAGAAACATGGGTCACCTTGGAAAAGGCGGTGAATGACAGCCCGGGCTTCTTTCTGAAAGGGAAGGGGCCTTAACAACGGTCGTTCTGGTGCAGAGTCTGACAATGAGAAAAGAATCGAAAGATAGGCCTTCACGTGATTTGTTGAACCCATCCAGAGAAGACAAACTGTTGTCTTTAGAAATGATTGTGTTGGAGAAACTTAAAGCAATGACAGCAGTTAAAGAGTGCGTGCTGAGGTCTCCATTTTCAAATTGGGGATATGATCCCTTTTTAACATCACTGGGTCATTATCTAAGGTAACAATTGAAATGACCGTATAATGGACTGATATTGTGTGGGTGCCGTCAAAAATGGACAGGCTCGTACAATGAAAGTGAAAAGGATGAAAGGGAATCGTGTCCCATTTTATGTCACTTTAAATCATAGGAAGGACGTTTAAAAGGGCCACTATATTTAATGTGCCCATTTATTGAAAACATTTACAAAAGAACTCTTAAGTCTAGGAATTTGGAGAAGGTGAATGAAAACAAACTTGGGGCAACCACACTTACTAAACACCAGAGTTTGATTATCAAATTGTTATATTTATATATGTGATTTATATATGACCCTGTCTGTGAAATCCAGGCTAAATTCTCAAAATCTAATTTTAAAAATAGGAAAGTTGGATTTTATATTTATTGCATTCTTTGACATGACCTTACCCAGTCAATATCAAGAATCAAAGATATCAAGGTTATATATATATTAAAACAAAATGTTCTTTACATTAAAGGATTAATCCATTTTCTTAAAAAAAAATCACCACCACGTCATCCAAAATGTTGATGTCTTTCTTTGTTCAGTTGAGTAGAAATAATTTTTTGAGGAAAACATTCCAGGATTTTTTCATTTTAATGGACTTTAATGGACCCCAACACTTAACAGTTTTAATGCAGTTTAATATTGCAGTTTCAAAAGACTTTAAAACGATCTCAAACGAGGCATAAGGGTCTTATCTAGCAAAACGATTGTCATTTTTGGCAAGAAAAATAAAAAATATGCACTTTTAATCCACAACTTCTCGTCTTCCTCCGGCTGTCTGAAGTGCCAGCGCGACCTCACGTAATTGCGTAATGATGTCGAAAGGCATCATCACAGGCCGGAAGGAGATGAGAAGTTGGGGTTTAAAAGTGCATATTTTTTATTTTTCTAGCCAAATATGACAATCGTTTCGCTAGATGAGACCATTATGCCTGGTTTGGGATCGTTTAGAGTCCTTTGAAACTGCAAATTTAAACTACATTACAACTGTTAAGTGTTGGGGTCCATTAAAGTCCATTAAAATGAGAAAAATCCTGAAATGTTTTCCTCAAAAAACATAATTTCTCATCAACTGAACAAAGAAAGACATCAACATTTTGGATGACATGGTGGTGAGTAAATTATCTGAATTTTATTTTTTTAAAAATGGACTAATCCTTTAAGTCAGATGATTTTACGATAAATACGTAAATACGATATTTTGTACGATAAAAAATTGTACAAAATCTCATCTCTTCGCAAAATATATTGGTACCCCCCAACAGAAGCAGTGTCGCACCAATAAAAACAAACCATAATCTGCTCACACTTCTGAAAAGCGACTTCCATTCATAAACATTCACACTTTGGCTAACTCAAGGATCTCAGGCTTTTTCATTGTCTAACATTTCCAATTATAGCACTGAAGCTTTCAGCAACTTCTAGTTTTGGTTAGCTCGGCCTATTGTGTTGTGATATTGGTTTGCACTCATTTGCTCACTACTCGATGCCCCCTCATGCCCCCCGAACAGCCGCACTAGCCTGCAATGAGTAAGACCGTGCTGTGTATGATTGCCGTGACTCTCCGGCACTCTATTGACAACGTAGCAGGTGTTCGTTCCACATCCTCTATCCTCTCTCCTCTCCCTGGGAGACGCTAATCCCCTTCAGGAGGCCTGGCTCCATCCTCGCCCCCAAGGCCCCCTCCTTATCCAGGACTGCTCCGCTAAAGCTTTGATATCCACCCCGCAGTCACTGTGCCTGACCGTCATAGGGGCAGGTGCAACAGAGTTGTATGTTACATTCAAGACACCTCCGCTGTGTTTAGTGTGGGTTCCCAGATCTGCTTTGATGCAGACTATTGTTCTTTTTATCCCCTTTTTGTTCAATTAGATAAATATAGAGTAGGGAATTAGGGTCATTGACACCAGAGTGTGCAGCAGTTGCTGATTGTCGTGTCAATTTGCATTTGCACATCTCACTTTCTTTAAATTAGTATTCTTTAATATTTATAGAGTAAGAAATCATTTACATTCATGCATTCGGCAGACACTTATATCAAAAGTGACTCACATTGCATTCAAGGTTTACATGTATTTTAACACACTACCGACTGAGCTACAGGATAATACATTCAACTTTGACACCACACGCCGTTGCAGTTGTCAAGTGTATTTGCACAACACAATGTGACTCTCAAATAAAAGAAATCGATTGTAAACATTGTGTTGCTCTAATAAAGTTCAATGCACACAAAAAGTCTCACAATTCACCTTGGCCCTCACTGCACAGTATGTTTTGTAATTACCTGTTTAACTCTATCATAATGTTCGATTCAGGAAGCCGCATGTTGCCATCACATTCTCGTTCTCTGCAAAACCCTGCTGAGCTCCGGAGAAGCATGCGACATCACTCGTATCAATTAAACCCTCCACGTCTCCGGCGAGGCCGTCATCATAACCTGCCAATCTTCTACTGGCAAACTACACATCGAGGTCCTTAAGAGATGACACCTGTTCAATGACAAAAACAGAAAGCATTGACCAGAAAACTTTTCTCGTCTTTTTTATCTTACTTAACAGACTAATTAAATCGTGCGACTGCATTTTGGTTTAAAACTAAAACAGATATGTAACTGAAAGGGAGAAAATGGTGTGGCTAATGCGGCACCCCCTTTAATTTGAGCCCCTCGCTGAGCAAATATTCATGTTCTTTCCTCACACTTGGAAGTCCTGCTATTATATATACAAAAAAGCACTGTTAGCCAACACAGAGCAGGTCACGCAAGAGTGTGACCTCTTGGCGTGGCATCTCAGCTTCTGCACAAAAAACTGTGTTTATGCTAGCCTGTTATTCACAAATCATTTAAAAAACTGAAGTAGTAATTGTCGCCACTGCCTTTGGTTTTTAAAAGAACAAAGATGGAAATAGACTTTACATTCATGCATTTGGCAGATGCTTTAATCCAAAGTCACTTATGTGCATTACAAGTCATACATTTTATCAGTGCTGATTGTTCCCTGGGATCGAACCCACAACTATTGCAATGCTCTACCACTTGTACAAACACATCAAAAGGTGTCATCTTGATCAAAATATTTAGTTAAACATTTGAAGGGGACATTTCACAAGACTTTTTTAAGATGTAAAATAATTCTTTGGTGTCGCCAAGTATGTATGTGAAGTTCTAGCTCAAAACACCATATAGATAATTTATTATAGCATGTTAAAATTTAAAACTTTGTAGGTGTAAGCAAAAATCTGCTGTTTTTGGGTGTGTCCTGTTAAATGCAAATTACCTGACCTCTACACTAAATGGCAGTGCTGTGGTTGGATAATCCAGATTAAGGGGTGGTATTTTCCCCTTCTGACATCACAAGGGAAGCCAATTTTCAATGACCTATTTTTTCACATGCTTGCAGAGAATGGTTTACCAAAACTAAGTTACTGGCTTTTTTTACATTTTCTAGGTTGATAGAAGCACTGGGGACCCAATTATAGCACTTAAACATGGAAAAAGTTAGATTTTCCTGATATGTCCCCTTTAAGGACTAAATTAACATCATTCTTATTATTATGGGAGCTTTAAAAAATGTAATGGCTTGAATAACATTGAACTAGGATGAAAAAGGAGGCGCTGATCTCAATAGACAAGTACTGTATATAACATGTTTCAAAAAGATAAATACAATGGACAATCTAGATCTTGAATAAATTTGGTATCAGGTGACATGATATCACCAAATGCTCTCGAGTAACATCTATAGGGGGCAAACTGAAGAAAAATAACAGTTTTTGAGAGACCCGCATGACTATGGAGTGATGTCACATGGCGGATGCTAATTGTTATTTTTCAGGTCTAACAAGCAAGCCACCCCCTCCTGCTGCTCGGAGAATGTTTTCAACTTTTGATCCTGACACCTGCGTCTGTCTGGAATTCTACTCCAGCTCCATTTCTCTCTGATGTACCTCCAGAATCTAATGGATTGTGAAAGGTCTGGCAGGATGTAATCTACAAAACAGAGCATATTTTCTATGTGAACTGTGAAAGAGTGGTGTGGAGCACTTCTGACCAAATCTGTCTTTAACTGTGAAATGTAAGAGGGAGAGTTTGAAAAGAAATATCGGGGAGATGATCACTAACTTTTAAGGTGGAAAGAACATTAGAGTGACATTTCAATATTCTGATGTTACTGCACCTGAGGTCGAAGTGCTGCAAACTAAGTGCTCTTCCGCCATATAATATAGTTCTCATTTTTTATCCGCTTAAAAAATCGGCACGTTTTATTTTGTGCCACCATACTTACTCGTGTAACTACTCATGTAACAGTCTTTAAATAGGAAAACTATGGAAGTGTTTGGTGACTTCTAAATTGATCCATGTTGGATCCTAAGGAATGAATGGTGATAGGCTAAATGCTAACACATTCACAATGCGCTGTACAAAGATAAAGTGCACGCATTGAAAAAGATAGTTATGTATTAAGTTGAGGTAAAACCAAAGTAAAACATTGAAAAACGGTGTTGTTTTCCTTTAAGCGAAAAGTTTATACTCACTAAATAACAGACATATTTTAGTAAAAAGAAATTGGTAAAAAATCCATGAGTCCATGTCTGGTCAGCTTGAATTTTCTTACAGAGATAAAAATTAGGATACATTTTTGTTGTAGTTTTGAATTATTATATGAATGTATATTAGTATTTAATGTTATTTCCCTATGGCATTTGAGATTAGTTGGACCTGGAAGGGGTGCATGACGTCAAACTTACAAACGGACATGGACCCTTTTAACCCAGTTTTTTTTTACATTTTACAGTTATGATTTATGGAGATTCTTGAACCCAGAGTGACCTACAGTGCATTCAATCTATATATTTTTAAATGTATGTATATAAAATGCATATTCAGTATGTACATTAAGAATACATTAATAATAAAAAAGCTTCACCAATCACTACTTTATTTAAGCTGTTAAGCTGCAATCATTACTTTTTATTAGTTAACAGTAAGCAAATCACCATGTTTTTGTTTATTGGGGCAAAAATGGTTGTGGTGAACATGATGCCAGACATGCAAGAATCACATATGTGTGAATATTTTTATTTTTTTAATTTACACCTAAACTGTAATATAATAATATTTTCATGATAAATTGGGGGTCTGAGACAAAAATAAAACTATACATAAATGATGAAAGCATACAGTAATAGACAGTTAAATGGACACTTCACCCATTTTCGTAAAGCTTTGTATAGTTAGAACCCCAGTCATGCTTTTGAATGGTCATGCATAATTTTCTCAGTTGCCCCTGAGACTGGAGAAATACAGATTTTAGTGTTGCACTTCTTTCTTTCACTGATGTAAAAATCATTATTTTGCATCATTGAAAGAAGGAAGTCCAATATCTTTTTTGAGGGAGTGAGACTACAAACACCCATTTTCTCGGTCAAATAGGCACCAAATTCTAAATGTGTGTTACATTTCGACTACAAATATGACACACTTTCAATAAAGATTAATGTTTCTATGGGTGAAATGCTCCTTTAAGACTGCACTACGTTGAAAAACAACTGGTTTGGCACAGATTAAAAAGAGAAGGAAATGGCAACTCAGGTCGACTTTAAAACTATTTCAATTTCATATTCATGCTTGTATATCAATGTATATAAACTCAGTTATTTGATAAGCACCAACAGTCAAATAAATTCAACAGACAAGGGTCATTGCTTAAACAATGTACTGCCCACTATAATGGTGAACATGCCTGTTGTGCTAACGCTGGCAGTACAGATATGCCCAGTGACTTCTCTGACTTGTACAGCTGGATTATGAAGTCATCTATAGTGTTGGGGCGCTGGAAAGCATCCCCGGGCCCTGTGCTGCTTACGGCATTCTGGGTAACATTGAGACATGACAGGTTGTGTTTGGACGTTTGGACGGCTACAGCCATCAGGCAGCGTTATGCAGATTTCTGATGGGAGCAGTGGAGACCGTCATTCCCCCAGGTGCCACACAGCGCCTTCTTAATAATAGGAAGTGACAAGAAGCAGACGGCCCACATCTCTTTCCTTGCCATGCTGTTCGGGACAATGCCACTTAAACGGGTGGCTGCTAAATTGGGTGTAAGGGAGAAAAAAACAGAGGAAACATCAGCCTTTTGTTGTTTTGAGCGACTATAAGACCGTTGTCGAAGGATTTGCATTAACAATCCTGTTTGGTGACAAGCTAGTTATTTATAGAAGGCTGATGCGTATGCCTCTGTTGGCACTAAAACAGCAAAACGTCCTGAAATGTCATATTTTTACTTGTCTTTTCAATACGCAAGAAACTTTGCTATGCTAACTAAACTTTCTGCACTAGTTTAGTGAAATTAAGAGGTTTTATTAAAGCTACATTATATTTATTATATACTATAAGTCACAAATTTACCATGGGCAAAGGGTGTTCACTGGTATGCAACAAAGCGAATAACTATAATAAAAGACACCAATGTTCATCGAAGAGTGGCATTATAGATAATTATCAGAATTAACTATTCTTCCACCAAGTAATATAATTAATATCTTAATGGAAGGCTGTGGATTGTAGAAATATAGAGAATTGCCGCAGTACATAAATAGTTTCCATAAATGTAGTCAAAGTTTTAAATGAGGCTCAGGGTATAAAGGCAATCGATTTGTGACCCAGTCAGTTATTTTTTTGGAGATTTTTTGTTTTCTACTGTACATTAAATCCTCCTACATAATGTCTTAGTTATAATACTGACTAAGATTATGTCAAAGATTGAAATCAAACTTTAATGCTCCTATAATTTCTTGATATCTCACAACTGTGCTCTACAAATAAATGACCAAAGAGAAACTGCATTGACAGCCCTAGCAATGTCCCCACTTAAAAAAAACACAATAGTCTCTCTTTTCTCACCGTTTAAGACAATATTGTTTTGTTTTCGGCCGTGCAGCTGGGGGTGAAATGACCAGTGAAATCCGACGGCTGGTGTGTTATTTCACACCCTGGGCATCAACTGTATGTATTTATTTTCGCACAATAGAGATGAAGTCGGGTCAGGCGCTCTTTCATTTTCATCCACAGGGGTGTTCGCTCTCCGTGGAGTGCAATTAAAAGCCCGTCGCCCCTGCAGCCGCCCCGCGCCTGCAAGGGTGCCGCAGCCGCTATCGGCCCTGACACTGAGCCTATAGCACTTCACTCGTTGCGCGGGAGCTTCAATTAAAACCCCACACCACTACTGCCTCTTGCCTTTTTTATACATGTCTTGCTGGCACTAAGGAGGTGAATTACAGGCCATCATTCATGTATGCGAGATGTTAATATAAGGATCCTGGTGTAGTGGTACATGGGAAAAACATCCACTCTAAAAAAAAAAGTGCTGGGTTGATTCAATCCATGGTTAGTAAAATATGGACAAACCCAACCCAAATGCTGTGTTGTTTTAAACCAAGTTGGATCGAATATGGCTTTTTCAAGGTTAATTTAAACCAACAATGAAGTGTTTAGACAATCTTGGAGGTATACTCTAAAAATGCTGGGTTGGTTTCAACCTGGGTCAAAAAGGGCCAAGGTCAGCCGTTGGGTTAAATGAACCCAGAAAATGTTTATATTTGGGTGAGAGCAAAAATGCGCTATTTAAATGTCTGTACCTTTAAATGCAAATGAGCTACAGCTCCTCACTTCCTTACAAACAGACAGTGAGCGCTTTGAGTTAAAATAGATCTGATTAATACAGTCTGATAAAATAGTATCTAGTGGACAGAGTACAACTCGCTGAGGGGGGAAACTATGGTAATGCAGGAATGTAAGTGGGCGGGGCTTAATCAATGTGACCTCACATTGATAAGAGAATCAAACAGCATGTCTAATGAGACTGCTTTGGTTTAATGGGATTAAAAAACAAGAATCGGGTGGATTTTTTATCGTAAGATGGTTGTGTTTACACACGCCAACACACATTGGGTTAAGCACATTCACTAAGCATATGTACGCACAAATTTGTTCGTGAAATGTGCATTTGGACGTGTTAATGAACAATTAATGATTCAACAAAAACATTCATACAACAATTTATTTTAAATGCAAAAACGTAAGAACAACTTGAACCACACGTACGCAATAACCATTATATATATATATATATATATATATATATATATATATATATATATATATATATATATATATATATATATATATATATATATATATTATAGGGTTCTTTTTCCTTGTTCATAATTATTGCGTATGTGTGGTCTATGTTGTTCTTATGTTTTTGCATACATTTAAAAAATTGTAATATGAAAGTTTTTATTGATTCATGATTTGTTAGTTAAAACGTCCGTACGCACATTTCACAAAAAAATTGTGCATAGGCATGCTTAGTGAATGAAACCCAATATGTCTGAACACCTTGGAAAAGTGGATTTTGCATAATAGGTGCCCTTTAATTTTTTTTTGCAATTTTTTAGTATATTCATGCAATTTGTTAAGTTTCCTGAATATGTAAAGAACAAAGAATCCCCTAAAAATAATAATAATAAGTTTACTGTTTTAAAATGAACTTCCAACTATAATTTCTAATATATAGCAGGTAAAAGTTTACAACACAAAATACTCTTTGTCCAACAGAAGTAGTTTTTGACATCTCATGCATGCAACACATACATAAGGTGACTCTAGAGCAGGCAATCAAAACAAAACAAAAAATCCCATTCAGCGACCGGGCTGCAGCAGTCTGACAGGTGCCTGTTGGAATTGAACAATCTCAGGTTGCACGGCATTATTGTCTGTGAATTGTGTGGGTGTACTGGACATTACCACAGGGCTTCATAACTACAGAAAACAAAAGGCTGTAAAACTGTATAAATCACATCAATTCTGTAAACTTTCTTCGTCTTTTGAGTTCTTTTACAGAAATAACAACCGCCCCAGAAACGTCAAAATCATCTAAACAGATAATCATTACAATGAATAAATATATTTAGAACTGTGAGCTTGTTTCAAAACTGCCAAGAGACAAGTGTTGTTTACTAAAGAATCTGATTCCTGTTTTTTTCCAGGAGTTTGGTGCCACAAAACAATTTAAGATTTTGAGAATAAAGCTGTTCTGTTATGAGAAAAGTTTCCCAGCAAGTCATTTTGCATTAATAGCCGTCCAAACACAGCCAAGACATCTAGGCTAAAACAAGCCTAATATATCAGGTCTATAGTTAACATAGTCCTAGACAGGGAAATGACTAACGCTACACATTTAATTTAAATTAGCCAAATTTGTTATTCATACAGCCACATTAGTAATTTTTTTATGATTTGCTTTTGGCCCTGTGATGTTGGTGGGGTTTCCTTATTGTTTTTTTTTTTTTATGATAACCGTATGTTTTTGTATGATTCACTTATCATGATGCTACAACTTTAAAGAATTAATGTTTTGAAAACAAGAATAATCTCGTGAATCCAAACCCAGCAACCAATAGCCGTCATTTCCAGCCTGATCTCACAAGAATTTGTACGTATTTTACAAGATCTCGTGAGATCAGGCTGGATATTTGCGACTATACACTGTAAAAAAAATCCTTAAAATGGGTAAAATTCTGGCAGCTGGGGTGGCAGAAAATATAGTAAAATAACGGGTACAATAAATTACAAAATTTTTCCATAATACAAAAATACTATATTTTTCTGTAATTTTACATTAGCTTGATGGGTTTTGATTACACAAAATTAAAGAATAAATGTTTTTAGAACAATAATAAAAATGTAGCATAATGAAATGAAATAATAGCATTTTAGGAATAAAGTATCAACATTACAGATGCTTGCTCCCATTATTATTCTTCGTGATTTTTTTCAAAATTAACATTTTTATTCAATATACTACTTTACTCAAAATGATTAATAATTTTTTTTTAATGGTATTTCTGTATCTTTCAGGCATTATCTACTATATCAGGATTTCAGTCCCACAGCCACTAACATCCCTGACATCGAGTTCACTCTTAAGACGTTCTGACACAATGCCGCACAAATGCGTGAAACACATTTCCGTAAATCATTAGGTGATGATATTCACAAAAAAGAAACCCATTGTGTTTGCAGGTTATTCACAACAACATTCTACCGCTTTAAGCTATACTCCCCAGTGCAATGGCTCTGATCTCTTTAGACGTATGAAAATCAGCTCCTCAGCCAGCCTCATGTTCAGTGACATTTCACAGTACTGCTGCAGATACACCATTGAATCTCGGTTGTAATGGCACCTTCATTGCGGAGGGTGAATCAATATGACAGGGCAGGCCGGGGTTACACAAAGAACGCTTGTGCCAAAAACTAACAATCTTGAGAAACCACCGCCAAACCATGAATATATTAGAAAAAGGGACTGGAAGTCATTACAGCGGTTTCAAACATTATTATAAGTACAACAAAGTCAGGCTTTCTAAATTCATTTTCTTACAGATGCACTGTATGACAACCGTTAAAATATGTACCCCTCCATTTAAAAAATTAACCAATATGTACCAGTAGGTACAGATTTCAGTGTTTCCCATACATAGGGTCTACTTGGGCGGTGCGCCCAGGTAAATTGCGACCCGCCCAGGAAAAAAAATCACTTTACGAATTTCCGTATTTTCTGAACTCGACTGGATGACCCGTGTTTTGTTAAGAGAGAGAGAGGGAGAGATAGAGAGAGATAGAGAGAGAGGTGGGGGTCGGGTGACCGTGAAGATAATGTACGCGTCATAAACTCATCATCCAGCACGGCAAACTGGATCAACTGCAGCACATACGGAGCAGCCAGGGAACCACACTGCGACCAAAATGGTCGCAAATGCTTATGTGCATATGTGTTTATAGCATCCAAGTTGGCTTCATTTTGCGTGCAAGCACGTTGTTTCTCTCCCGTTGAGTGTCCGTTCACGTGCTCTCTGTTTCTCAATGAATTTGGGTGCGACGCGAAGCAACCTCAGTGTCACATAATATCCTTTCATGTTTCTGAACTTGATTTACCATTAGAGGTCTTTCTTCACTGAGGACGCGGGACCCGTACGGTTCCGGGTTTATATTTTAAATGGTCAGTCGGGTCCGGGTGGGTCCTAGTTCATTACTTCGGGTCCCAAGTCTGATTAATATTGTGTGTAAAACCCGAGTCCATCGGAGAACAGCCGCGAGCGCTACCGGGCTAAAGCTCGAGTGCTATTTCAGACCATGCGCCGCTTCATTTTCTTTATCCCATTTTTTAATAATCTTACTATATAGACCATATCTTTACTAAAATCTAAACAGTTTGCACAGAGATTTTAGCAAAAAGCAGTGCTAATACTGAGCGAGCAAAGCTCTAGCTGCCTCAGGATATAAAAAACGCAAAGCTGTAATGTAAAGTCTGTCATCGGGACAGCAAGTAGACTTTTAATTCTGAAATAATTAGTGGATTAAGCTTTTTTTAATCGGCAAAAGAGAAATAGAAAGCAGAAGCAGTAAAAGTGCCTATCTAATAGAAATTATTACCATTATAACATCAGTCACATTTATAATCTATAGACCTGCACTGTCTATTAATATACTATACATAGTATTGTATATATTGAGTTTGATAAAAGGGGTCATCAAATGGCTTCATATATCAGTGCAAAAACATCAAGTGTTTTCGTGGTGCTTTGACAAACAGTGTCAGCTTTGTTTATGGCAAAGAAAGTTTGGGGTGGTTAGATTAATGAACTATAATGTGAAATTAATATTAATGTTTAATAAATCAAAGTATTGTTTTGTGTCACACATTATTAGTTCTTTGTCACATGTATAGTAGACCATTTTTTGTCGGTGGATAATGATTGCCCTTTTCACCAGCTACCACCACAAGTAAATTTCAGATCTATGGGAAACACTGGATTTAGTACCAATATGTATCTTACTAGGTACTAATAAACCATTTTATAGAAGAACAAAAAATTATATACATATAAAACAATACGTTTGCATTCAATCCCATAGTGGCCGACTAGCACCCTGCACTACAACCTGGCTTGAACAACCACACCACCTCTTCAAAGCACCAAACTAGACCTCTTCTCTCAACCAACTGAGCTTTGAACCCAGCATGGGAACCAGGTTTGCAGGGGATCTAGGGCATCAGCCTGCCCCTGCCTGACTCACCTGGGTCAGGAAGAGGGAGCAGCTGGGTTGAGGTTGATCAAGCAGACCCTCCGCAGATGGATGGCTGGATGTGCAGTCTCTCATTAGTAGTTTGGCACACCTGACAGGGGTCTGTGAACCCCCAAGAGGAGATTTTTGCTTGCTTGCCATAGACAACCAAATTGGCTAAAAAAATTCAGGCAAAAATGTTTGTTTTTTTTAAAAATCCTAATTATTACGACATCAAGTGGCGGTTTTTGGGAAAGGGTTTTTGCTTATTTGAGCTGCCTTCATTTTAAACACCTTGTACTGACATATCTTGATATATATCCTGAATTTATCTAAATATCTAAATCCTGTCTGGGAAACCACCCCTTTAAGCCTAATATGATTTTAAGTCACCTACAGCAATGACTGCGTTAAACAACATATATGTTAGAAGATTGTAGGAAACAATTTTGCAACAAAAATCTCCAGATGTTGCAAATTACGGATAGTAGCCTATTTGAAACAATTTCATACAACTTCCTTAAGCTCAATAACTGTTATTTACTTCTAACCAAGACTTTTTCCAGTGAAACATTGTCAAAAGAGGAGAAACATGTTTGGCTAAACCTTTGGAGAAAACCATATTTGATAGTAGAGAGAAAATTATTACATCACGAACCTAAAATCTAACATGTTCATTATACATCTCAAGTAAAACCACCATGTGTTGTAGCACCAAAATGAACAACATCCAAATATTTTTCTGTCCACGGAGAGATTAAAAAGGTGGGAATGAGTGCATCTGTCCCTGGCACAAGCACACACACACACCTCAATGAAGATTTCTCAGCTTAAGTTATCAGTCTCTAGGTGGCAGTGTTGTCATGCCACCGGCAATCCTCGCAAATCTCATCCCTGGAAGCCTCAGAAGCTCCTGAGATCTATAGTCTCTTATTTTAAGATCAACGAAGCGCAAAGCAATGGAGTCTTTCATTGATCACAGGCATCACACTTTTTTCTCTGTCTTTCTCTCTCAAACCTTTTCTTCTTCTCCTGTCACGGCAAATATTCACCTTACCCAGTGAAGCAAATTGCTGACACCTTTTTAAGAAGTGACAACTGTGTATATTTCATGATAGCAAATTCCATTTTCATATCAAGCGAGACGAGAATACAATTTTCACTTCATTTAATCAAGGTGGGGACTTCTATGGGTTATGGCACTTAAAGCTGTCAGAAGTTTGAGACGCACTATTGCTGTCAATCTCACACCCCGATACCTAATGAGGGAGTTCATTTAAAAACTTTCTAATTAGGGAAGCTTTGTGTCATTAAAAAGTACAGAACTGTACGAAAAGAGTTTTTAATGAGCGCGTGCACGTGTATGTGCAGATTCAGAATTATGTATAATTGTAATAATAGCACAAGAAAAGAATTCAATAAATCAAATTATGTCCAACTATTAAAGAACCAATGTAAAAGTCAATGAAAAATAATAGTTTTTTCTTGCAAAGTACTGTCTCACACTTTCTTTATAATGATGTGAGTGACAACTGGGCAGACTGGGAGAGCTACTTCATTTAGCACAAGATTCTCAGTGCTTTGACACCATTCTGCTGCAGGCCTGTTTGTCCCCAAACACTGACAAGCAAACCTCCACAATGCTGCTATGTCCATCTACATCCCCCATTACGCCTGCTCTTATACAAGCACACACATATTATACTGTACTGTATGTCTATCCACACATATGCATGCACAGGCACAGCAGAATTCAAGGAGGAAAGCCTTTACGGAAAGAAAATATATTTTGTTATATATAAAGGGATATTGAAGAATTTTCAGTATACTGGTAACTATATAGAATACAGTTTTTTTGAATTGCTAAAACACTAACCCCCAATCTCTGAACCAAATTCATAGTGGCCTAAACCCATTTGTCAAATCATGCACTCTTTTTGCAAAATTCTAAACACAAACTTCTCACTAAAACACACATTTCACACTGCAATGCACTTGTTTTATAAATACTAAACACAGGCAGGCAAAAGTTGAACACAACTAAAACACCGTTATCATCGAGTAAACACAACAACTCAAAATTCTACACACTTTTATCTAATGGTATTTTTTACCAATTGTGTGAATTGGAAACAGTCTGAGAGGCAGATGAAGAGTATGAGGAAGAAAAGCACACCAGAGACAATGCAATTGGCAAAATTAGCAGTTGGATTGCTGACTTTTTACAAAATACAAGTGCTGCTTACAGTAATATTGAAAACTTACTATTACTT
Source organism: Paramisgurnus dabryanus (assembly GCF_030506205.2). Lineage (NCBI taxonomy): Eukaryota > Metazoa > Chordata > Actinopteri > Cypriniformes > Cobitidae > Paramisgurnus > Paramisgurnus dabryanus. Next base: position 14,477,062 of record NC_133359.1, on the reverse strand, counting down.
GCAGTACTTACAGTAAAGTATTCACTATATTCACTGAACTAAACTTGTGATTACAGTAATAGAGATTTTTAACAGTATTTGTCAATTGTGTTGTTATGTACAGTAAACATGTATTTTTTTGTAAGCAGATCTCCTGGATGTTGTGTTTTCCATTTTTTAAGGTAGTGTCTAATGGATGCTTGTAGTGTTTTATATTATAGACTTATGTGTGTATGATTTGAAAGCTTAGTTTGATTTTGAGTACAAGTGAAATGGTTTTGAAGCAATTGTTTGATTTTGCTAGAAGAGTCAGAGGTTCTGTGAATTTTGTTTAAAATTGGGATTTGTGTTTAAGGTTTTGAGAAAATGAGTGATGGTTTCAAAAAATGTGTTTTAGCAATTCAGAAAAACTGTAATATACCGTGATAATATATTACAAAATACTAAATAATAATACATAAGGAATTGCCACTTTCCATATATTGGGGAATATATGCTAACATACTATATGTTGCACATATATGTGAATATGTATAAGCAATACTGAACAGAATTCAAGATTTTTTTTATATATATATTATCATATACATGTATACGTGTATATGTGTGTGTGTGTGTGTGTGTGTGTGTGTGTGTGTGTGTGTGTGTGTGTGTGTGTGTGTGTGTGTGTGTGTGTGTGTGTGTGTGTGTGTGTGTGTGTGTGTGTGTGTGTGTGTGTGTGTGTGTGTGCGCGTGTATTATGTACAGTACTGTGCAAAAGTCTTAGGCCACAATGCCAGAATTAGATTTGTTGTTTTTTGCATTGTTATAGTTATCATATATAATTGTTTCTCAGTCTCTTTAATATACTTAATCCAGAAAATACAGGAAATTTGTATATAGTATTAAAACGGTATAAAAATGTAAACTGATGTGTGAAGTTTTTAAGGTAAACTCCCCTTCAACTTGAGCAGTAAAAGAGAGCAGCAGGATCTCTTTCACCTAAATGAAATTTGTAATTTTAAAGAAATTAGTCTTTTTACTTCATTCTGCTCAAAAACGCTCAAGATGTGTTTAGTGCCAAGGGAGGTCACACTAAACACCGACGATTCCTAAAGAAGACATTTAATTGTATCTTTATAAAATAGATTGAAAAATAAATATGGATGGACATTAAAACTTCTAAAACAACAAGTCTGGTGGTGGTGGCCTAAGACTTTTGCACAGTACTTTATATAGTTATTGCACTTTCTATTATCGATACATACATAATAGAATACAATTATTACATAGCATTCATGAAAACAAACATAAGGTTGTGTCTATGCAACTCTTTAACGTATTCAGACCAACTTTGTACATGTCATCGCAAGTGTGACCAGAGGCAACATGCTTAGTTTTGCCTTTTGGTTTGTGCAGCGTTGTGATTTATCATTTAAAAGCTTTGGCAAATATCTTTGAAAACTCCGATCGAGGCAAAACCACTGTATGAATTCATATACTGCATCAACAAAATTAATGACATGTTGCGGGACTGCCTATGCAGTATCTCTAAGCTTTGACATACTGAAACCAAACTTTGTGTGTGTCATTATCAGATCACACTAACCACACAGAATTCAATTTGGTGGCGCTTAAATGTCTTATTAATCATTGAATTTGTACGTATTTGTACGGCCGGTGACTTCTTTTTTCGAGGGCGCACGATGGGAGGAACGTCACAACATGTATGTAGCCCGTCATGTGTGTGGTTCGTAATTTCAACATATGTGTTCGGTGTGTCGAGTGAACCTATGTGCATCACGTGTCTTGTCAAAAAAAGTGTCTGCTGCAGATGCGTCTAAAGGGTTTATGATAAAACAGACGCTCGCGTTTGCAGAAAACTCGCATAATTTCATGCGTAATTAGAGTTTATTGTTAAAGGAGTGTCTTGTTTGTATTTTATGAACGTGAGCGTCTCTTTTATCATAAACGGTTTTAATCCGTGTGCAGCAGGCACTTATTTAGACAAGACACGTGATGCAGATGGTTCACATGACACTCCGAACACATATTTTGCGCCCCTTAGAAGAACAGTGAGGAGCCGCCACTGATATTTATCCTTTTTGCTTTAAATAATCCCCAATTGTCTTAATTTACTCAAATAATCACATGTTGCACGGATGTATTATTGTTTTTGTCTTATTGCTAAATGTATATTTTATATATCAATATATGCCCATACATGGTTTGTGCATATATTGCAGAATTTTGAAAAATATAAGCATTAGATTCACATATATGAAAATGTATGTTTTTATATCACATTATTTTATCCAATATATTCACATATATATAAGTTTCATAAGGGCACACCTGTCACGTAAAAGTTTGACTTTAAAATGTAATGTTAATGTACGATGTATCTACTCACGTATATATATATATATATATATATATATATATATATATATATATATATATATATATATATATATATATATATATATATATATATATATATATATATATATATATACGTGAGTATATATATATATATATAAACATTCTAGGTAGAGGAGTGAAGAATATGAAAGGAATCGGACAGTGAACTTGAGAGCTGGTTTGAGGATAAAACGGCACAGGATGATGGGTATAAACCAAAAAAGAATATATTGCAAAATCATACTAAAACTATTTTAAAACTGTATATGCATACATAAATATAAGTATGTATTTGAGATTAGTGTGTACTTGGCTGACCTGCATTGTAGCCCACCCACTTATGAAAACACAAAATTCATTAAGCAAGTAAGAAGAATTCAGAGCTCAGAATAGTTGATTAGTCTAACATGACATACATCTAAAGTTAAATTAACTTATTATGAACCACGAGTGAACCTAACTCTTAACACGCAAGAAAACAGTTAAGACTGTAATGTCAGTAAATAGCAGAAATGCTACTAGACAGTAAATGAATCCCCATAGGTAAGTAGAAATTTTAAATTCATTTGGCTGCTTTGCATTTTATGTGGGAAAAAGTTAATAGTCTCTGAGTGATTTCCCAAAAAGACAAGTTAAACGCAATTTATCATCAAATTTAAACTGACTTTCCTCAACAAGATGTTCAATTAAAAGTAAATGATGCCAGAAGCCCACAAACCCACACTATCCTCTTACCTGTCCCCAGGTGCGGGGGGTTGCTATGCTCCAACAGTCCTTCCCCAAAGGGCCTTCTAGTACATAGACACCCCTCTCAAATTGGAAGAAGGCCTCCACCGGTGCGTCCAATGAACATACCCCATACTCCCATATTCCACATGCTCTTGTCCATCGCCGTGCAACATCTTACCTGTCAACAGAAAGAAGTTACTTATACCAAGGAACCAACATCCAGCTCCTGCCCAAGTCTCGGCCACCATCAGGGCTGCGTACATATATATATATAGAGGGCCCCCCCAACAGCAGGACTCGCAGGCACACCTGAATGGGCTCGAAGTGTGCCTAACTAGCTGCACACCGTGTCATGGTGTGCTCTGATTGCCTTATCTTCTCATTTATCACAGATGAATTGGAACCAGCCTTGCTGAAAGCTCCTTTCATTGTTGGGGAATGAAAAACCGTGTGAAGCCCGGTGTGCATCCGAACAAGGGGCCTTCTGTCAACCCCGAGCGGATGAAGAAGAAAGGTGAGTGGAGAGGAAGAAAAGAGAGGGAGAAGGAAGGGAGAGAGAGGTAATGAATAAATGTGAGCGAAAAGCAAGATTATGTCAGCCTCACAAGTTATTGAGTAGATTCCCCGAAAGGTAACAGTGAACCATGATGCTTAACAACGATGCTTCACACTAACCAACCATGGGGTGAAGTGAGCATGTTTCCGCCAAGTTAGCGCCCTGCCAAGCTCATCTACAACAGCTTTGGTCGGTGTTAAAATGAAAAACAAACAAAAAACGCGAGGTGTCTGTTTCTCTCCATGGAAGACTTGCCACACTCATCAGTGGCACGTAGATTTAATTTGCAAGTTTTGACGTGCAACGATCGGGTTGGGTTGTACGTCAGACACCCAAATTCACTGTTGTAAATAAAATGCAGATTGTTTTGCAGTATATTGTGACTATTATTGCTTAAGCTATTCGAATGCAATTAAATCCAGAGTAAAATTGTTTGGGGATGACCAGAACACAAGTACCACGGTCGAATCTAAGCCTCACACACCGTCAGCTCATCATTTAGCGGTCCCTCCATGTGTCAACGGTAAGCAGACTGGGTTCCCTAAGGGTTCTGACCTGAACACCCCTTCTCCTAAATATTGATGTCTATCCGAATTTGGCTCAATGCAATGCTAAGGAGAGTGACAAGTGCACCACTGAACTAATGCAAAATCTCTCACATTTGCTTTGCTTTCTAGTGATCCCATTAAATTGATAGTGTGCACCCGGAAATGTCACCAACAAGGTCTCTTCATAGCAGACATGATGATTTGCACTATGGAACATAGAGGGGACATAGCTTTACTGAGGCCTAAGACTGTTGGCTGCCACGGCTGAGAGATATTTCCAAAATCTGAGCGATGTTTTAATTGCCTGGATAAGGTGCAATGCTAATACGGACAGTGGCAAGGCAATTGAGAGTTCCTCATTCTTTCCCTCCCTCTAAATCAATGCACACTTCCACAGAATAGTTTGTGAGTCATGCCTGGCTTTATATAAAGTGAGATAGCTGTGCATTAGATATGCTGCTGGAATCTTCTGCTTGGGCGAGTGGACTGAGAACGATGTGAATTGTTAATGCCTTTCTGGCTCAGTTCACGCCTGCTGATTGATCAGCTCGCAACTGTATCTAGTCTTTCTTCCATGAAATCTGGTGTTAGTGTCTGTGTGTGCATGCGTAGGAGAGGGTTCATCAGATTTCGGGTTAAATTGAGAGTGAAGGAGGTTTGCTGTGTAGATAGAGAGAAGGGGGGAAAGACATGTTGGGGCCCAGCCTCCAAGCAGCATGGGCCCTAAAGGAGGACATTCAGAGGCACTCCGCCGATCACACGCTCCCTGAACTCCAATGGGACCCAAATTGCATGGGACGTGTGGGTCTTTTCCCAACATATTTATATCCTTTACTCTTTACAAATCCACTCAAACGCGCATGCAACTGACTGGCAATGGGGTGGATGACGAGGTGGGTGTAGGGTTAACAGAACAGTGCTGTAATACAAGCAGGCTGATTTGATTTTGGATGCACACAGCACAGGCTGCCTCATAAATAATGCAATCTACTGTACAAACACAGAGTCGCACAGTGACCTGTTGCTTTGCGTTTGATTTCACCAAGATAGGATTATTCAGTAGAAACAGATGTAAATTCCTGTGAAGCTAGTGCGCCAATAGAAGAATACACAATTTTGCTTTTGTACTTCCAGATGTCAACGAATCTCAATTCTTTAGATGTTTCTTTTTTATGGAAACCGACTATATCCTAAAAGAAAGAGAAAAGTAAAGAATTAGATTTGGACCAAAGCAGGTGACAGTCAAAGGAGGTTCAGAGGTGCTAAAGTGTGTGCAAGTGTTGGTTCGGTAACCACAATCACACTTGGCTCGACTACAGCGTCGATCTCCCCAGTAAAGGTTAGTGAGAGACTGGTCCCCAGTGCTCAGAGCAATCATGGCAAAGGTGTCAACGAAGAGCATCTTTTGCATATGGGTTACTACTATTAGGGTCTGCCCTCACCAGTACGTTATCACAAAATTAGCATTCTATTATTAATTTGGTTCCTTTGAAACTTTTAACAAAAGGAATATTCTTCCTCATACCTCAGTGTCATTGTTAGATATTAAGTCAGATATAAGGCGCTGAAGACCTGCGAGTAATGTTAAACCCTTCATCTACTTTTAAAACCTTCAAATTATACCTTTACAGAACATGTCTTAAAACAATCTTTAGAGTGTTCGTAGATCAGTGTTTGGTCTTAATTCAGACAAAAACGAATCTCTCTGTGATAAGACTTACATCTTTGACACAAGAAGAGTGACAGTTTGTCCATCACTTCATGTTATTACATGCCATGTCACATTACGATGGCTCTCCAGACCTGGCACCAGCGGGTGCAGCCCGTTATTTCCCTCAGCAGCATCCACTTGCACTCCAGGTGCCAGGACCGAGAGGAAGCAGGCTGCCCACGCAGGCTGCCACCCTGCAGGGCAGAAATAGTGAGGGAGGCACGCATGCTAGCATGTGGAAACTGTCTAGCCTGTCGTCTTCGTCTGCACTTGCTGTCACTACAGTACAACATATCACACAAACATACCTTTCAGACAGAGCAGATCTGATCAGACCCCGCTGTGGTCTGGGTAAAGCGAAGATAAACGCTTACATTGTCATCATCAAAACTGATTAATTACATTTGTAAAAGTTGATGTAACGTTTGCCACATTGCAGAAAAGCATGGTAGCTTGCTTGCTGCTGGTTTTCAAGACTTAAACTTAAAAAGGTAGGTTTAATTGACTTTGATAATTAAGTTTAAACATCATGCTTTGTTCTAAAGTGTAGGAACACTGGGGTAAGAACAACAAATCAGGTTTCTTTAAGCAGATATGAGGTAAAGGAGAAAGATTATACAGTTATCAGAGGATGACTGAAGAACTCTCTCTTCTGTAATTACCTAGCAATGGCTCTGCTGTGGGCTTCAACAGCACTCAAATCCCAATGGACATGGAAGTGACAGGCTAGTATCAGCAGTAACATGTCTTTTGTCTTCTGAAAAGCTCTGCTCTCCCTTGTGACATCAATTCAATATGTGCATAAAGGTATATAAAGCATGCTTCAAATGATCTTCAGGAATTCTGAAGGTTAAAGGGGTGAATTGAATATCACGAGAGCAGCGGAAAGCAAAACATGTACATCACATTCCATGGAAGCACTGTACAAGAATAAAAACAGCCTAGTCTTGCAGAAAAAATCTGGTGGAGTTCAACAGAGCAGCATTTGAGGGGGATTTTCTGCTCAATTTTAACGCTGGCTGATAGGGATTCTTCACAAAAGGTGTTTGGAGAAGCTCTCAGAGGGATTGCAGCAGAAAGGACCTGAAAATTGACTAGCAAAGGTTTGGGAAATGGTGTGAAAAAGTCAAAACGCCAAATGCTCCAGATATGAGCAAAATTTTTACAGCACATTTTATTTAATATTGCTCCCCAACAATAAAAGCGTGCAGTGGATTTGAGTGTTTTATGTTGTAAATAAATCCTAAAATTATAAATGATGCCTATCTATATGTACATTAGAGGTGTACTGCTTGCCTTGGAAATTCAAGTGATACCACAACACACATGCAGGCAAAAACACACATTATCTGTATTCTACCTAATGGGTGTCTCACTTTCTTTGAGTTAGCCCCCAAAAGTAGTCCAAAACATTTTGGGGTGGGGACTTAAAAAAATAAAATGAAACATTATAAAATTTAACATTTATAAATAATTTCTGAGCAGCCACACAAGTACTGTTTTTTAATCTGAAATTAACAAGATGCTTAGTCCTAGTTTAATTGGTTGTTGGATGACTAAGGACATTTCGGTGGTGATACAATACTTTCCAAGACCCCCTGTTTACCAACAACCAAGTACCATCACTGCTCTCAGCAAAATTAATACTGGGTAATGTGGGTACTTAACACATAGGGCTTGGGTAAACTGGCCCTTTGCCTGGAATGAACGGTCATCTCAGTCCTTCTAGTGTGCATCTGTGTATCACAGGCAGTGGTGTGGGAAGCAGGTTGCTCAGGATGATAGAAACCATAAATCAGCGCTCCTGAAGGGAACAGATGCCGGGAGCGTGTGGGAATAATTTCACAATTTAGCCATAATTAAAACTCACCTTAGCACAGCTCTGCCACTTATCAACTGATTATTTCCTTCTGATTCAATATCGGTCTTCTTATGGGGCGCCCAGCATCTGCCCTACTGACCTTTTACCACACTAGTTTGTTCAAGACATTTCACATGAACACAACTTGTCGCATTTTTACATCACACGAACAGACGATCAGCAACGCAGCAGGGAGTTAAGCTGTGTTAGTGTAATGACTCAAATGGCACATCTCTATAGACTATGGTGTAATAATCAATGCTATGGGGCAGTTTCCCAGACAGGGTTAGGTTTACCTAGGCCTTAGTTATATTAGGATATTTAAGTGGGACTAGAATAAGTCCTGTCTGGGAAACTGCCCTGTAAGTTCCTCTTACATTCATTCTGTTATTACTTCAGGTACCTGCCCACAATCACGTGTCTTGTATCATATACCCCTTACGTTAACTGTTTAAGAACCATGTTCAAGGCCACTTGAGTTTCGCACCAGTCACCCTTAACATTTATTTAATTTTATGATCTGACACGTGTGTTTGAAAACATGGTGCCCACTACCCAAAATGCACTGCACAATGATGTCTCTTTAGGCCTGCTGTGTTCTCAATATAGAGTCTAAAATGAAAATGCTCAAAAAAGGCATTTCAAGTGCAGTATGTGTTATTGATGACCTAAGGGCTGTATCTAATGACTTGGCATTGGTGTCAAGTGACAGACAGTGCCCTCAGACAGGCATTATGATCAGTCCATTAGCTGTGCCAGTCAGCCTGTCAGGATTCAGAGACAGGGCTCCACAGAGACGCATCAGCATTCCTAAACAGCTTTCACCAAACCAGTCCCATAAAAACAGGCCTTAGATCTTGGCACAAATTCACACACCTTAAAGGACAAGTTCGGTATTTTAGACTTAAAGCCCTGTTTTCAGATTGTTTTTGGTGAAATAGAACGGTTTTGACTGAAATTTAGACATTTGTGGCTGCCCTGAGAATTTTCGCGTGATTGTGTTTCACCTCACACCTCTACAATGGGTTTAATGGTGCACTGGAACAATCCTTCCTATAATGCATTAAACTTTCGTTTACAAAGACGTGAAACTCACCGAGTGGTCAGGGGTGTTCACTGGTATGCTCACACAAAAATCGCTGCAAAAGACGCATTCCAAAAGGTTTTATCGTAGTTTTTACCAACTCCATTGACTTGTATTAGATGTCCTGTGAGGTACGGTATTACTCCACGCCGGGAATTTGTTTCTATTCTTGCAATTGGCAATGGCGGATTAGCGCCACCACCTGGGCTGGAGTGTCTATTATTCAAGCTCTGAGCGGAAGAATGTACGTGTCAGGGTTTTGTGTTGCATTTAGTTCTGTTCATTGTTAATCATCTTGTTTAGTTCATTTGTTATCTCATTTCATCATTATTAGTCTCACCTGTTTGATTATTAGTTCTTACACCTGTGTTTCATTAGTTTGCTCATCCTTTATATTCTGCCCTCATGTGTCTTTCCCTGGTCAGTCGTTGAATGTGCATGTTATGTGAAGCTGTTCCTCGTCATCGTCATCGTTGTGTGTATTGAATAAAGTTCCAGAGTATATATATAGAATCCTGTTTCCTCGTTATCTTTTGTATTAGTAGAGTTAGAGTACGTGACAAAACGACTGACCGTAAAGTGTTACGTGGTGTTTAGTGTTTCTCCTCCTGTTTCCAGAGTTTTTTGTTTTCCGTATTCACAGTTTCGTTTTTAGTTTATTCTCGTTATGGATCTCCCCCCTTCAGTTAAAATCCAAATTCTGGACCAGGAAGATCGCCCATTGGAACTTCACATCAAGGACTTTCTAGACCTGGCGTGCCTTACCAACTTCACCGATCACGCGCTCTGTGTTTTTCTGAAAACCAGCCTGAACGATCGGTCATGGGCACGTCTTCCAACGGGCGGTCCAGAGAACAACTTCGCCGCTTATGTGGAGTGGGTGCTGTTCCACAACAACTCCGCATTTACCGTCGGCCCCGCCGATGGGGAGTTTGCCGCCAGCCCCACTTCACCCCCAGAGACCGACACACCAACACCCTCCACGGACCTCGAGCCCACCGCGGGCGGAGAACCCGGCAACGCGACCAGTGAGCCAGAGCAAATCCCTGAGCCCAGCGTCGCTGAGATCCCGGAATCCTCCCCCGACCAGGTGCGAGAGCCGAGTTGTCTGGGATTCGCCGCGGGAGCTGCTGAGGATGTCGAGGAAGACATCCACCTCCACGCCGCTGAGGGTGAGCATATTACGTCTCTTGGGGAAATTTTTTCGGACTGTGCTGTGGACATTTCCTTCTCTTCATCGGCTCCGCTGGTTCCGTCCAGCTCCTCCCCAACACAAGTGGACCCTCCCAACCTCCCACTCCCGCCTCCTCTGCCTACCTCAGCCAGTCTGAAGCACCTGCAGCCATCACAGCGACACGCCCCTGCTCATCCTCAGCGCGTCAATGCTGCTGGTTTGACTGATCCGGGGCGTGCCTCTCTGCTAGCTGCTTTCGGGGAGCTCTCCAGTTCTCCCCCTCCGCTCCCTGAGACCAAGAGGTCGCCTCGGCCCGTCGGACCAGTGGCATCGCTTCAGGTCTCTCCTCCCTCCCCTTCGTCGGCTCCCGTCTCTACTGCGACGTCACCAGGCATCGTCACCACTCCGGCTCCGCCCTGGTTGGTCGTCGTCCTGTCCTCGCCTCCGGGTTTTCCTCGCTCCCCAAGTGTCCCTCACTACACCCTTCCAGCTCGTTGGGCTCCTCCCTCCTACGGGCGTTCACCTTTGGGTTCCTCTGCTCTTGTTTCGCCTCGTAGCTCCGGTCCACCTCCTACATCTTGGTCGGGAGACCCACCAGCTCTGCCCCGCCGCTCCGGTTCCTTGGCTCCCCCCAGGTTCTCTGCTCGCAAGGCTCCACCCTGGATCCTCCAAGTGCCGTCATCGCCGTTGTCCGTCCCCAGGGTGGGTAGTAAGAACAATACTCCACCCTGGCTCCTCCCACCAGCGACTCCACCCTGGGGCTTCATCCCGTTCGGTCTCTGGGGCCTGGTCCAGACCCCTTCCTAATCCCTCCCTCATTTTTGGACATTTCTGTTGTTTTGGACTCCCTCCCTCCCTCTACTTCGGTGTTGTTTTAGTTACGGCGCGGGACGCGCCTTTGGGGGGGGCGTACTGTCAGGGTTTTGTGTTGCTTTTAGTTCTGTTCATTGTTAATCATCTTGTTTAGTTCATTTGTTATCTCATTTCATCATTATTAGTCTCACCTGTTTGATTATTAGTTAAGTTCTTACACCTGTGTTTCATTAGTTTGCTCACCCTTTATATTCTGCCCTCATGTGTCTTTCCCTGGTCAGTCGTTGAATGTGCATGTTATGTGAAGCTGTTCCTCGTCATCGTTGTGTGTATTGAATAAAGTTCCAGAGTATATATATAGAATCCTGTTTCCTCGTTATCGTTTGTATTAGTAGAGTTAGAGTACGTGACAGTACGTGTGTGAGGCGTTTGGAAAAATAGGTCCACAAGTTAACAATGAATGCTAAAACAGCTGTTGGAAAGCATCTTTTGCAGCGATTTTTGTGTGAGCATATCAGTGAACACCCCTGACCACTCGGTGAGTTTCACGTCTTTGTAAACGAAAGTTTAATGCATTTTAGGAAGGATTGTTCCAGTGCACCATTAAACCCATTGTAGAGGTGTGAGATGAAACACAAACACGCGAAAATTCTCAGGGCAGCCGCAAATGTCGAAATTTCAGTCAAAACCATTCTATTTCACCATAAACAATCTGAAAACAAGGCTTTAAGTCTAAAATACGGAACTTGTCCTTTAACGCATTAATTTCCCCTGCTCTAAATCTACTAGTTAAGGTTATATATAGCTTATATAGTTTATGAACGTTGGTTCCGCTGATTGAAATAATGCTACATGGAATATTTTAAACATAATAGGCTTTATGCCCAGCTGCACTACTTCCTGAACCTCAGCCAGCTCCTTGTTTCCTGTCTGCCATTATCGGCCAAACTGATTAATCCAGATGTGTCTGATTATTGTTGTTGTGACTACTGAGGTCAGGCACACCTGCATTAATCAGTTTGTTTGTGACTACTGAGGTCAGGCACACCTGGATTAATCAGTTTGTCCAATAATGGCAGACAGGAAACAAGGAGCTGGCTGAAGTTCAGGAAGTAGTGCAGCTGGGCATAAAGCCTATTTTGCTCATTTTTATTTTAAACATTATTCATAATTATAATAACAATCAAAAGCCTACTTTTAACGATTCAGTCACACTGTAGGGTTTAAAAATTAATTTAGCCAAGGTAAAAAGTTTTAATAAACATCAAACCGGCACCTTAAATAAACAAGTTTCCTTATACAAACCCTTAAAGTTAAAATATTGTTGATTAAACAGATGAACCAAAGTCAACAATTCTTTTCTTTACGTCTCGTTTGTTTTTCATACATTTTTTGTTAATTACTAAGAAAACCATTTATTTCATCAGCACCTTCTGTTTATGAGAAAAAGATCGTAATGCGTGGATGTGTGTGTATTAATCACGCATCATCACTGAAGAACTTCGCCCTTTCTCGCTGTACCTGCACGTCGATCCACGCGTTCCCGTTTTCCTTCGCTTCATTTAACAGGGGCCCAGACTCCTCCTAAAAATGACAGCACAATTACATGCGAGCCCGAGCCCGTAGCCGGGAGGAGTGTTGTAACGGCTACTTGTCTTTACCTCAGTTTCCCGCGTTCCGTGAACAGGCTTCGGTGATTAGAGGGATGTAAACCCGCCCACTTCCGCCTAGCAAGCAAACCCGCGCCAATCATACCTACTGGTGTCAATCACGACCCGTCACAACACATCAAGCGCGTGAGCAAACAGTGGAAAACGCGGGCTGACAGCTCAGCCTTTTCTCACACCTCGCACCTGTGGATGTCTCTTGTTTGCTGTCTACCCACACCTTAATTTCACGGATCATAAGAAAGTAAAGACATATGTTTTCTTCTTTTATTTGTGCAGTAAACAGAAAGCTGATGAACCAGCTTTGTTTTATACAGCTGAAAAGTTTATTAGTTTGTTTATGATGTATTTTTTATGTAAGATTTAATGAAAAGGCAATAGCAAAACCCACCCGAAAAATACTGCAGTATTTATATGAAATTGCAGTACACTGTAGTGCGTTATAAAATATATAAAATATTCATTATAAAATAAAGAATACACTTTGTGAATGTGTTTTACAGTATTCTGTAGTATTAACTTGAATTGAAAAACTAGTAATTACTGTAGTATACTTTTATGGTAGGTTCAAAAGCATTATAGCCTAGTATTTTGAAACTTTAGTACAGTTATACTGCAAAATGCTAAATATGTTATGATATATATCATGCTATTAAAACATTCAAATGTTGTATAAGTATGTATTGTAGGCTATGGGTCTAAAAAAGCATACAACCTTATTTATGTGGAAGTAACAGATTCAAATAGACCTGTAGGGTAAAAAAAGTAATTATACAGTAATTATACATTACTGTATAATAAAGCATGAATTTTCTGTTTAGTTCATGTTTAAAATGATAAATAAAATATCAATATGTTTTATGTTTATATATATCTTTGGCATTTAATCCACTGTATATATCAAAATGCAGTGTTTGTCATATTTTAAGATATCATGCTGGAGAACCCATGGGGGAAAATTTGGCTGTTGTTGCTGCTACCCAAAATGAATTTTTTTTGTCAAATTTAACTTCAAAAGCCCAGACTGCCACTACTGACCCCTACATAGAGACACAAAAAACAGCAAAGTCAAGGTAATGATTTAATTTGTCACTTGCAAGTACAGCAATAGGAATGCTTTTTCAGGGCTCTAGACTAACTTTTTGCACTGGTGCGCCTAACATTTTTTCTTAGGTGCACCAGCACAAAAGTTAGGTGCACCCTAATTTTTGACCGCATCAGATTTATAGTTCACCCAAAAATGACAATTCTGTCATAATTTACTCACTCTCATGTTGTTACAAACCTGTATAAATGTCTTTGTTCTGGTGAACATAAATGAAAATATTACATGCAATTAAAAAATTGGTCGCACTCTTGAGCCCTGTTTTTACTGACAGGAATTTTGTGTTTAAAAGTTTCTACAGTTGCATAGTAAAACATAATAGAAAATACATTATGATCATATTTTGACAATTAAAATACAATAAGAACATTAATATAATAGAAGAATAAAGACAAAGAATTTGATTTAAAATGGTCCTATACTGTTTCTATACTTGTTTTCCAGTAGCTCAATTGGTAAAGCAGTGTTAACAATGCAAAGGTCATGGGTTCAATCCCAGGAAACACACATACAGATAAATATAACTGTGATGCTTTAGCAGGTTGTGGTGTTAGACTAGCTCTGAATCCAGCACCTATGCCAGCTCCAGTATTGCTCCTCTGAACCGTTGTAGAGGAGAGAGCTAAATTTGTACGATTTGTGTTCACCTCTCCGCACTGGGCCAGGCACGGGCTCACCTAGCGTCTCCTCTCTCAGCAGACAGGCCCCATCTGCCACCTGCTCCGCCCCTCTGTCCCTGTGACAACTGTCGAGCAGGCACGCAAGATTGATTATCAGTCAAAGCCCATAGCGCTAGCAGCAGATTTCGCTAGGTAAAGCTTGCTGATCCAGCAAAGAGCCAGAGCGCAAAGTTACATTGGGCCGTGCCAACCGCGCTCTGTGTCGGGGCGCACAGAGAACAGCCGTGCGTGTCGCCATGAAAGCCAGCCAAGGAAACACAGCTGCAGCACAGAAGTTCCGGCCCGGAAAACTTGGCACCCAGCAAAGGACTCATAAATAAACATGGCTGTATGATGGCACTGTTTTTGGGCGTCTCCTGAGCCAGGATAAATAGCGCATGATCTCATGCACACCCTATTTGGAGAGGAACAAGTCAATACAACAGCATTCCCTTGGAAATTAATGTGAAACAATGCATATACTCAACCAATGAATGTAAAATTACTTTATGACTAACTGAAATACTACTTTTTATTGTAAATACTGCCTGGATGTTTATGGGTTAAAACACAATTCTGGTGTGGGCCTACAGTACATGGACCCTGAATCAGTTTCACAGACAGAACACGTGTACTATCTACAACTTAAATGGAAATTTCCAATCTGAAGTGATGATCCCTATGCCCAAATCTAAACCTTGTCAGGGAAACTGCCCATGAGGTTGAACACTAGATGTCCATTCTATTTAGTTAGCCCAAAATTGCCAACATGCTTGATTCAACTCAATTAAGTAAAAACAAATTGGAGAGGACATGGATTATATGATATCTACTTGCTCCTAATTGAACAGAAAACATCACTCTTTCTTTAGTGGGGTTACTAAACAGCGCGAATACTCCCAAATGTCTCTTCTTTCTAAAGCTCTTTGACTGTGTTCCCCATGTGGTCGGCATTGCCATTGATAAACAAATACAAGTTCTGAGTGCTTCTGGGCTGAGCCTACAGTACCTCCTCCAGGATAGATGGAAGCAGTGGGCTGGTGGGGCGGCCCGCTAGTGGGGAATTCACCTCTTGGATAATGACGGTTGGCAGGGGTTCTGCCTCGCTTGTGGCTTCCTGCCAGACCGCTGTCGGTCAAAGCCTGCTCCTAGCCCCTTTCGCGGGGGAAGCCATTGTGGTAGATTTGCATTAACCGGCGAGGCCTCACGAGTACAGTGCATGTCGTGCTGAGATATAACTCTTTAATCCGTCATCATTCACTTGAACTCTTTTCAGAGCGGCGTTCCACAGCGGTACCTCCGTGTCATCTCAGGTGCGACACGCATCCACAACAACATTCATTATCTGGGACCACTTCCCTCCCTGAAAGTAAACCGTGTTTGATTTAACAGCCGGGAGGAACCAAAAGGCCCCCCATGTCGACATAGACCGCAACCCTAAAGCTTGGCAGCCATTCAAAGGCTTTGAATTCCTCTCTCCTACCACACTGTAAAAAAAAATTTGCTGTGAAAACGTAAAAAAGTGAGTCAACCTGATGCATTAAGACTTTTGCGTTGTCTCAATGTATTTTAAATAATTACACATAGTAATAATAAGATGTTCAGCCAACTAACACTTGCTTGTTTTTGCAATTCTGATTTTCTTATTTTCCTAATTAAGATTTTTGTTTTACACCAATTACTGTTGTTCAGTTAATTAGCTTTTTTATGTTCTGTGGATGAAGAATTTTCAATTAGCAAAATTATTATGCATGTTTGCCAACTAACACTTGCTTGTTTATGCAATTTTGATTTTTAAATTTTCCTAATAATGATATTTATGTCACCGCAATTGCTGTTGTTCAGTTAATTAGCTTTTTTATGTTTTGTGGATGAGAAATGTTCAATTGGCAAAATAAAGACAGGTCAAAAACAATTCTTTTTAGCATAATTTATTTCAATTAGAAATAAGATGCTACACAACCCCAAACTCTTCACAACATTTAACTTTTTTTTAAAGTTGTGACACAGCAGCTGCACTTTAAAAAGTCTAGATTCCATCTTCAGTAGGAACTTAAATTTTGCATACACGAAGCATACAGACAATCACTTAACTGTAACAGCATAAAACTTGTATCAATTTAGGATTTTTGTTTTTATCCAACAATAGTGTTTTTAATGCCTTGACATGTTCTGTAATCTAAACCTTTTCAAATTACCCCATTTAAACCAACATTTAAAACACTTGTACAGTTTTATTTAAAAGGATAGTTCACCCAAAAATGAAAATTGTGTCATTTTCTTACTCCCATGTTGTTACAAACCTGTATAAATGTATTTGATTTGATGAACATAAGATATTTTGAGGAATGTTTGTAACCAAACAGATCATGAGCCCTAAAAACAGATCATGAGCCCCATTCATTTCTAAAGTATTATTTTTTCCTACTATGAAAATGAATGAGGCTCATGAACGGTTTGGTTACAAACATTCCTCAAAGCATCTTTCTTCCTGTTCCTCAAAATGAAGACATTTGTAAAAAAATAAGAGTGACAAAATGTGACAATTTTCATTTTTGGATAAACTATCCCTTTAACAATTTCAATTTTAAACAACCAGTTATAAGAGCAGACATGCTTACTGAAACCACTAACCTGGTATGGTATGATGTAATACAAAATTACAATTATATACACTTTAAAGGGTAACTAAACCCCGGTCAGAGCGTGACTCCACCCACTGGCAATATTTGAAAAATGCAAGAAAAGTGGGCAGATCCCAACGGAGATAGAGATGACGAACTAAAGCTCGTACCAAGTGTGTGTTGAGATCGTAACCAGGGCGTGGTGAGCTTGAATCTGTTTACGTCACGAGTAATTTTTTGAACCCAACATCCAATAGGAAAATTCAACTGCAGTAGCCACCGTTCAACCTGAAGAGGGCAGCACTCAGATGTTTTTACACTATATATTGCAGTATTGAAACACTTTATATCCAAATGTCAAAAAACTTACTAAAATCAATGAGCAGCACTAATTAAGCATCATTCTTACAGATCATTAACTAAAAAAAGTTGGTTTAGGGTTTAGTTACTCTTTAAGAACAGTCTTATGCATCTTATGACAAGCAAAATAGATGTCACCTAAAAGAATCACGTTGTATCCAAGCTGCACTTTAGGTCTATTAACAAATGAATCCCAAAAAGGATCCCAAAACACTGTTCTGATTTTCTTTACAACAGTTTGTTCTTCAGAGAAAGCACACGTTTGGTGCATTTGGAACAGTTTGACATCTGTAACAAGAAATAGAGATGCCAACTAAGAATCCCCAGACCTTGTATCCAAGCGAACTTTAGGTCTTAAAACAAATGAACATCAAAAAGAATCCAAAAACACGGTTCTGATTTTCTTTACAACAGTTTGTTCTTCAGAGAAAGTACACGTTTGGTGCATCCAGATCCCAGCTCCATGAAAACATTCTGAATGGTGTCAAAAGTGTACTTAAGAGCTTGAGGATAGGACATGTTTAATGCATACAGAAGGCCAAAAAGGTATGCAAGAGCAGTAGAAATATCTGGGAGATCTTTCAAAACGACGACCTGCTCCAACACAACAGCAATGTTTACAACCTCTGGTGATGGTCCCTGGGTCTCATCTTCCAAAACACACAGAATGGCAATAGACACTCCTTTTGCCCCATCTTCGTTGTCCTGTTACACAAACAATAATCTATTAGAACAGATATTTTGTAGTTGCATTCTATCCATAATAGACTATAAAAGTCAATAGTCATTAGGGCTGGGATGGTTGTAATTACCACAGAACCACCGCGGTGGTGGAGTGCAACCCACGGTCGGGAAGTGTGCATGTCACAAATTATAAAAAATATAAAAGTATAATCTTGCCCAGTGAGATGTCTTAAGGTTAGTGTTAACGCAAACAGCCCGCAGACCCAGAGTTAATGCTCTATTTGCAAGGAAAGACAACTGATATCAGTGATGTAGCTGGCTTGGGAGCAGAACAATGAGGCAAGATATTGGCCGTTTCTCAATTCGAAGACTGTAGCCTCCGGAGGTCGCATTTGCAAGCTGCATGCGTCATCAAGATGTCTTATTTCATAACATTAACAATTATAAAGTTGACTATTATTCTTTGATAATCATACATTGTTGTAATATGCTTATGACTTGCAAATGTTCTAATATGCTTATGACTTGCAAATGTCTGAAAATAATAAACCAGGCTTGATGACATGCAGCCTGCATATGCGACCACCGAAGGCTGCAGCCTTTGGATTGAGAAACGGCTGTTCTGGCTTGGTCACTTAAAGTTGCGAAAAAGTATCAATCTGCGCTACCAGTATACCATCAGAACGCGTTTTCAGCGCCTCCGGAAACATTATAACCCAAAAAAGGTTTCTCACTTGTTGTTTCATGAGTGTAAGTGCTACAATAAACACGCAGATATGCGGCGATCCCCTGGGTCCTCTGGGGCTCGGCTTGAGCAGCCGACGAAATGGCCAAGTACATACGCACAGTTGCTTAACTTTTTTTTTTTTTTTTATTTACTTCACGTCGCGTCTAAAACCACACGGAAAACATGATCGCGCCGCTTTCCCCCTCTTCAAAACGCCTTTCGTTGCTAAGTAACCTAAGCATTGCCTGACCCTGTGACGAGCACCCACCAGCAGAGAAAGAATTTCACAAACACAATCTATAACCACCGCACCAAGAATGCCAATATGCAAAACTAACAGATTGAAGCTTTCATTTGTTCCTGCCTCGATAAAAATGCTGAACTCTACCAAAAAATAATGTCCACACAACATATTAAAACATCGTGTATACACACTTAACATTTTAGATTTATTAATGGATGTATTTTTGTTTATTATTATTATTAATGTTTGGGTTTTTTTATTGTCTGTTCAGAACAACACTGTAGCACCTTTGCCCAAGACAAATTTCCCTTCGGGGAAAAATAAAGTTTACCCTTTAACCTAACCTAACCACCTTGGTGAATTTGTGCATTACCACCGCAGTGGTAAAAAAACTGCCACTGTCACAGACCTAATAGTCATTAAACAGTCAACATTTGCAGACTCACAAATATAAGACTAGAACAAGTAAATATTCACTTTTTTTAAACAAACCTAATGAACAAAAATAATCAAATCTCAAAACTTTAAGCCTTTACTACTTACTTTGCATGTCTTGAACAGCTTGTTTGGGTCCTCTCAAAGAAACAAAGGCAGGCCTTTCAAAGCAGTAGTCCTTCTGTGATTAACAATATCGGTCATCTTAAAAACATACAAAGGTAACAAACAATTAGCCAAAGTAAGAAAACGGTTCATATCAGACAACCTAATGTGAATAAACCTTCACCACAGTTAAGTTATGAAACTAAACTTGCCCTTTCATCAAGTCTTTCTAGGAGCTGTTCCATATCCTCTCCAAATGCAGCTTTTCGAGCTCTGTATACTTTCAAGAGCTTTGTTGTAAATCGGTCCATTGCTGCCCTGAAGACATCAAGAAGGTCGTTATCCGGGATTCTGAAGAATTCCTCAGCAATCTGTTTATAACAAATACATATTGTAGTAACGGTAACAAAACTTAAAGCATAAACCGGATAAAAAAACATGCGTCTTAACTTGAAATACTATTCATGCAGAAACACTACTTCTTGTAGCAAAATCAGCGTGAATCTAATGTCAATGTCCTTTAATACACCAGAAATGGCATTTACAGATAGTTAAAATGTGTATTACATGTGGTGCCTTAAAGGGTTAGTTCACTCCAAAATGCTATTTTTTTAATAAATCACTAAATCACTTGTCGTTCTAAAACACCAAGTGATCCGATTGTCTTCAAAAATATCTAAAAAATGTGTTCTGATGATAACCAGGAGGCTTTGGTCTGTCCGATTGACTTCAGTTTGTTTCACAATTTCCCTACCACCCCACAAAAAAAGACAAGGCATCGCCAAAAAAGGTCCATGTGCCATCAGTAGTTCAATAATAATATTATGAAGCAACGACAACACTTGTGTGCACAAAAAACAAAATGAGCAGTTTTATTCAACAATTTGAAGTCAATCAGACAGACAGAAGCCTCACAGTGTTAATTAAAAATATCTAAAAATGTGATCTGGAGACAATCAGAAGTGTAAGTGATTTTTGATAAAATTATCATTTTGGGGTGAACTAACCCTTTAAGTAATAAAAATTTTTTATACGTTTCTAACAAATTTAGGATAATAAAACAAAATCATTCAAATTAGCCTTTTTAACAAAGAAAAACCTGATATTACCTGTTCCTGGAGAAAAAGTGCAGGCCACCTCTGCTGCAAGTCTACAACCATTGGTTGATCTTCTACCACTTCTTTTCTTCTCAGGGAAAAAGTTAATTCCATTTTTTCATGTATGACCACCATGTTGCTTCTTGCCTTTTTTGTTTCATCAATCAATAAAAGTTTTTGTTCTTCAAGTGAAGCATCTGTGTGGTTTAGGGATGCATATCAATTAATCGCGATTAATCTATAGCAGAATAAAAGTTTTTGTTTACATCATATATGTGTGTGAACTGTGTATAATAATTATGTATATATAAATATGCACACATGTATGTATAATTTTAAGAAAAAAATATATTTATATATTAAGTATTTATATTTATATATAATATAAATTATACATAAATATACAAATGTATATACACATGTAAACATTGCTTAAATATATACATGCATGTGTGTGCATTTAACTATACAAAGTTATTATACACAGTACACACACATATATGATGTAAACAAAAACTTTTATTCTGCTATAGATTAATCGCGATTAATTGATATGCATCCCTAGTGTGGTTGCATGGATGTTCTGGGAATATGCAAGACTGCTTTTTCATTGGGCAGTTCCGAGATGTCAGTCAGGCTGCAAAGGGCATTCCCAAAATCAGGGTCCTGAAATTGCAAGATGAACTGTCCTTGTAACTGCAGTTTCTCCTTCAGAATACTAATAAGGGACTCGACAGACTGTGGCACTTCAAAAAGCTGAAGTCGGGCATCGGTTAAAGAAATGACAACTCACATTAGTAAAGCCTGTAAAGCGAGAGGTAGACAGAGAAAGTTCTTTAACTAAAAATTACAATGATTTTTTCCCCAATTTAAAAAAAAAAACACCTTTACACATACCATCAGGCAAGTATTTTCATAATCCTGGAAAATAGAAAAAAATGCATGAGTTACAAACGTATTTGAAAACACATGAAAAAAAACTAATTTGACAATATATTGCACTCAATATGGTAATATTCTTCAGCATTTTTAACTAATTTCAAACTGTTTAAAATCATGTTCACATGATAATAATCTAGTTCCAATTTATTTATACTTTGTCTTACATTCACCAAGGAAACCAAATGGGTTAAGGTTTACTGCTTAAGGCAAAGTAGTCATTTGGTTACAACTAATTACAAAAGTGCTAACTATAGTGTGCATTGATGCAGAGACAAAATATATTGTCAGTAATTTTATATACTGATAATTAAGCAAGTATAGCAAATAGCACTGTAGTGTGTTCACCGTGGAACACAGCATGCTTCAGAGAAAAACATGTACAGAAAATTACCGTTTGGTGAAAATGTAAATAAATCCTATACCCAGTCATTGGTGAAATGTTTACAGAATTCAGCAGATTTATAGTTTTGGTAATTGTTCATGTACATACCATAAACAAGAGCTTACAAGTTTAAGTACGAAGCTGAAGGAACAAATCCGACTTCTTTTCGCGAGTAGTCTTATTTATTGCGTAGTCAGTGAATTTACGATGCCTTCCAAATGGCGCTTCGGTCACACACACAACAAACCCACGTGATAGTCCGATAGTCGCATTTATCTCGAAGTTGTTCATGTAAACTGCTTTTTCCAGACTTTGGAAAGAGGTTGATTACGACGTGGGTTTCGTGTGATGTCGACAAGGCACAGGTACGACGGATAGATTGAAAATACATAATATGCATAGAGCGCTGCGCAGACTGAACGGCGTATGACGTCAAAGTACAGCGAGAGCATACACAGCAGACTGTTCTAGAATCAGTATTGCTGTACAGCGTAGTAAAAGTCAAACACATCAAAAATCCGGTTTAACACTATGAAAAATATATTTAAATTCGTTAATACGGAGTACAACCACTTCCTCTTAAACATTACAATAGCACCACATTATCAATAGCCTAACAAAAAGCCATCAATATTAACTCTGGACATTTTTTGCTGAAACCATATTTTAATTAAGTACGCTAATATAACCGCGTAAAGTTAATATATAATTTGCTTCGAGGTCCTGATTGGATTGCGTTATTGATTCCGAATCACTAGTTCATATTCAATTTCAATATTTAACCTTACATCTAATTTTAAATTTCAAAGATAAATATAAGTATATGTCAACATTACAACTTTAAAGTGAAAATGATAATTACCTGCCACAATAAGTCTTTATGAAAACTATGCTTCCACTGCGCAAACATATTTGCATCACTAATGAAATACATTGTTTGTAAAAAGAAAAAGCTTTTCATTTCAAGTGCTTAAAATTAATTAACGTTAATTACTCACCTGAAACTGTTTCTCCCTGCTCCAAGTCCAAAATGGCAGCCAGAAAACGTGGCGAGGCTGATAATGAGAAAGGAAACCCCGTAGATGCATGCGCGCGCAACTCAATTATAAAATGTATGTTCATATAACTTGGTTAAGGACGTTGCTACAACATTTTGCTGCATATTGTTGGACTAACATGGATTTTTACATAGACTCACAATATTCACAATTCCAATTATCTGTAACTAAAAAAAAACTGTTTTCTGAACAAATGGTCATTTTATTTTTTACAGTGCAGGATGTCATAGCCAAGACATAGAGACTGTATTTTCCTTTCTTCTGCGGGATCTTCTCTTTCTTTCCTTTCTTTCTGCCCTACTTTTTTTCTCACGTTCCTGCCCGTGTGTTTGGCAGGGGCGCTCCGTTCAGACTGATTTAAGGGCACCCGTGTCAGCTGGGAACAATTGGTGAAATGGGGACAAAGCCGCCCGCTCTACTTGAATTACAAGTGGTTGGTACTCATGGTTGAATAAAGGGTGTTTCAATGTACCCTTCAGGGGGCAGCGTAGAGCCTCACCTATGGAAATGATGGGCACAAGCACACAAGGAACTCAAACGCTTCGCTGATCGCCACTAAAGTGCTTTGCAAACAAACATTGGGACAGTTTTCATTCAAGTCGAGTTGATTTAATGTGTTTGTCCCAGTTGTAGTAAATTAATGGCTTAGAGGCCTGTAAACACAGATAGAAGTCCAGATAGATAGATAGATAGATAGATAGATAGATAGATAGATAGATAGATAGATAGATAGATAGATAGATAGATAGATAGATAGATAGATAGATAGATAGATAGATATTGCTATAATTTATTTGTAAACCCAGCAGTCATACAACAGGTCTGAACATCAAACTATGATTAATGAACTAAAATTATTCTTTGTAATAGGTAATTATAATAGTAAAGTTTGTTTATATTATTAACTAAAAAGAAAGACAGGCTGGAATCAAAACTATAAGATCGTTTTGGCCATGCTTAGCTTCAACCTGCTGTAATAAACAAAAGATGGCTTGCATCTTATTTAATTAGAGGCTTGGCATCGTGAGTCTCCAGCTACCCACATCCTCTTCAGTGAAGATGAATATGTTTGGAGTGGGCAAGTCAGGGGTGAGGGTCACATTGAAATGCACCTGATGACTCTTTCCTGTCTTGAATTTATATCACACAGATGCAAATAGTGATATGACACAAGACCCCCCACCACCAACACACACATTAATCTAACTTTAATTTCTAACTTAATTTTTATTTGTCTTAAAAAAATTGCATATTGCAGTGAAGTTAGAAACACAGGGACATGGGAAAAATTATAGGTAAAAAGCTAAATTTGTTTCTGTGTTTATATAAACTTCTATATTTGCATAGTAAATCTCTATACTCTAAAAAATCTATATTTGGCATCAACTACATGAGGGACAGATATGGTACATTTTTAAATGACTGAATGAGGTTTTTGTAGCTCAGTTGGTAGAGCATTGCAGTTAGCAGAAAAAGTGAAGGGTTCGATTCCCAGGGAACACACACTGATAAATGAATACCTTGTAATGCACCATAAGTCGCTTTGGATAAAAGTGTCTACATTACATAAATGTGTCTCTAAAAATGGTATGTGTAGGGCTAAGTATGGCAAATAACCGAGAGCATCTTTATCCTACAAACTAAAAAAATGAAACTCAGGAAATGAATGGGCACCGCAGACACAGCCAATTCCCAACAGCCAAATTTCAGGGTGAAATTAATCTCTGGGTCAGTGAATATACTGATCACTCATAATCACTGGCTTACACTTCTTATATGAACATCAATTGATTTAATTTTTCTGAGTTTAAGACGATTCAAAATCATTCTGCTCCTGCCAACAAACTCAACCTCATTAAGTCAGATATCTAAGACTGGAGAACCATGCTTTATATGTATTGTCTGTGTCCATCAAAAAGATGTGTGTACACTATCTGCAATTTTTATTTATTTTACCAGGGTCCCTTTGAGATATAATATCTTTTTTACCAGGGAGTCCTGGTCAAGATGGACGACAAAAAACAATGGTAAATGGACTGCATTTATATATCGCTTTTTTTTAACAGACCTATGGCCATCCAAGTTGCCTCACATTCACCCATTCACTCACACATTCATACACCGACGGGGGTGTCAGCCATGCAAGGCGCCATCCAGCTCATCGAGAGCAGCTGGGGTTAGGTGTTAGGGCACCTCGACAAAAAAATACACATCACCAAACAAACACATAATCATCTGCCTCATCATAATGCAATGTCTGGAGGTGTAACAGGCAAGCTTTCGGCAAACCTGTTTGAAAATAGTCATTATCTTTGCAGTTCATTGTGGTTTTAAGGTGAACTTAGTTTGATCTGTAACAAATGTTTATTAAACAAAGGTGATAATCAGGCTTAATTCATCAATGACCATACAAATCAAAAAGATGCTTTTGCTTGTTTAATCACAAACTGCATCAGATTTATGCATCTGCATAACATGAATAACTGACTGCTTGAATAATAATGCCATTAATTACTTAGCTTAATTCCTCCAAACTTCCAAATAAGTAATCAGCATGGATAATTTAATTATATGTCAGCACCACTGCACAAATACATTTTGTTATTTTTTGTTAAAGTTCACTATTCTGTTCGAACAATTAAAGTAATATTTGAGTGTTGTTGGGTGGTATGCCAGCTGAAAACTTTTTAACCCCCACAGTATCTGTAAATAGCTCCAGCAGTCAGGGACTTTTTCTATCTTTCTATATTTTCACTTTTACCCTCTTTCTTACTTTCCTGCCATTATTGTTGTCATTGCTTAGAAGCAAACTGGAATTGTAGAAATGAGTTAATCGCATGAGTAAAAACAGTAAACAAACAGATGTTATTGTCCTTCATATATACGAAATGTCAAACAAAAGACTCATTATATTTCATCATGGAATAATTAATTGCTTCACAATAAGCCTAAATTGAGGAAACATGGACAAACAATCTGTTTTCTCTCGGTTACATGTGGCATCTATCAAAGTGCTCATTAAAGACTTTTGTTAATTAGCAGCAGGAGAGAGAGAGAGGCTGAGGTGTTCTCAGTTTCTTTTCTTCTTTTACCCTATGACACATTATTTTAGATCATTCTCTCAAATATTTGCAACCCGCCACAATCACAAATAGATGGAATTGTGCATTGGCAAAGTACAACAAATAATAACATTTTCCAATATATAATGTACTCTTTGTAATTCAGTAAATGTGGTCATTATATGCTTAAATTTAGTTTTATTTTTAAACAACAAAGTATCATTAAAACAAAAACTGGATAATTCTAAAAATCTCTTTTAGGCATCTGGTATGTTTTTTTAATGTATTATAATATAAACACTGTACAAACGGCAAAAAATATTGTACAAAAGTTAAACAAATTCTAATTATATTTATTTGATATTAATATTATATTCTACACAGTCCTACTGTAAATAAAACATTTTCCTTCACTCAAGCACGCGCCTTCGGTTCCCATAGAAACTTCACCTCTCTCTTTCCAACAATCCGTGTGGAAACATTTATCTTGATAGGTTCCGACTTTTATACTTTCTAAATCAAGTCATGTCCCAAACATAAACAGTAAATTGTTGGAAATACAAATGAAGGTGAACATTATTTGTGTTGTTATCTAATTTAGGAGTTTAAAAATATAACGGCATTGTGTTATTGGTTCTTGTTTCTATCAGGACGGTTAAAGATGAGACACGCGTTTACACGGGAAGCAACATGGACTGTTGAAGCTAATGGTGATGGCAGGTGCCAAGCTATAGAGGAAAACCCGAATAATATCAGGTCCAGAAACGTAACAGTTCTTTATAACAGCGCTATTTTATATTGCATGTTTATATTTAACTTTATAATCGCTTAGTTTTCTAATTCAGTAACATGACACGCGCTGGCTGCTAATGAATTGCCTACTGGGTACTTATGAGGCAAGTTGAAACTTCTTTAAAGTGTTTAAATAGTTAAATAGTGTTTGCTATTAACTATTACTCATTCATAATGTGTAGAATAATAACGTTTAATATAGAGGTGTGTGTTTTTAATATTAGACGTGAACCGTCGAATACTGTAATATAAATGTGTCATGTTTTGAATCTTCAGGATTATGGCAGATTTTAATATTCCACAGAAAGACTGGTACTCAATACTCGGTGCTAACCCGACCGATGACATACAAGACATAAAGCAGAAGTATCAGAAACTGATCCTAATGGTATGTACATACATGCGAATAAATGCAAAATTGTATGTTTGGTCTGCATATGATTTCAGATCAGCACATGTAAAAGTCATACAGAGATTAGTTTAATGCAGATTATGCAAGGTTTTCCATTCAATATTTCCTTCAAAGGCTGCTAAACACATGCTTTGAAAACATATGCATAATTAATGGCATTGGTATTTCTCATTAATACACATTTCAGGTTTGATTTATGCCTGCCAAATTGTACTTAAGCAGATTTGTATAATCCCAAATCCATTTTAATTACAGCAATCACATAACACTATTCGATCAATCAGGATGTGTTGCATGCAATTTTTTGGAGATGAAAATTGATAAACGTTGCCCCTGTTGAATATTTCTTTTACAATGAAATAGATAG
Organism: Paramisgurnus dabryanus; assembly: GCF_030506205.2. NCBI lineage: Eukaryota > Metazoa > Chordata > Actinopteri > Cypriniformes > Cobitidae > Paramisgurnus > Paramisgurnus dabryanus. The sequence continues at coordinate 14,449,482 of NC_133359.1, read as the reverse complement.
GATTTTAATTTCAGCATATAACCAGAAAACAAATAGTTTTCTGTATTTAAAATCCCCCAAACAATTTAAATTTATTTATATAGCGATTTTTACAATGTTGCATTTTCTTAAAGCAGCTTTACATAAAAACGATCTATATTTAAATTATTAAATATATAATACATGGTATTAAATACAAGGTACATGGTATTAAACCATTTGCTTTACAACTCAAAAAGGGATGAAAGTGTCATCATCAATGTTGGAAAGCAACAGCATATGGTCTAGGGCTGCATAACAACTAATCACAACTAATCGTTTGCAGAATAAAAGTTTTTGTTTACATCATATGTATGTGTACTGTGTATAATTATTATGTATTTATAAATACACACACACATGCATGTTAAATTTTAAGAAAAAAATGTTTGCATATATTAAATATTCATATATATAAATATAAATATATATATATATATATATATATATATAGATAGATAGATAGATAGATAGATAGATAGATAAATATATAAAAAAATGTACATATGCATGGAAACATTTCTTAAATATATACATGCATGTGTGTGTGCTTATATACATAATTTTTATACACGGTACATTCACACACATGATGTAAACAAAAACCTTTATTTTGCTATTAGATTAGTTGCGATTAATTGTTATGCAGCCTTAATATGGTCATATATGATCCCATTGGTGCTAACTAAGGCTGTGTAATCTTTCTTACAAATTTGATGACATTTAAATCCGCAATCTTCACATCAACAGATATTAACAACTGTATGCAATCGTTATTTGAAGTGAAAAGTAAATTCTGCTCGAAGCACATCGTACCACTGCATTACAGAGTATTATCCTTTGCCGTCAAGTCAATATCATCTCCCTGATCAGCCTGACAGTAGGTGGCAGTAGTGTGATGGTGGTAGCCTTTGTGCCCCCTGCTTCTCTCCCTTGATGCAAAGAGCGGCTGCAGGCTGCGCATCAGAGTCCATCGGAGGATGTGGAGGTGCTTCCCTCGCAGCCTCCGAGAGGAGATGATGTATTGTTGGAGCTGGCGAGTGCTCCAAATTGCCCGGCCCTTTATATTGTGTTCCTGCTCTCCAAGCTCCATTAAGCCCAGTAAATGAATATTTTACAATGCGTGGAAAGAGACAGCAATTAAAGCGTGTAACTCCGGAGGGGAAGGAGGATGGGGTGCTCTAACAGAGCTCCAGCTTCTAGTTGTGTTATGTATTTATGACAAGTACCTGAGCTCGCAGCCTGGAAGTTGTGGAGCGACACTTTAATGCGTGATAGCCACCAGAGATTTAGTTTTAGTTAGGTAACTTGGGTCAGAATGGATTTAAAGCTTAAACAGTGTGGAGAACAGCATAGTTACCTTATAAACTGAGAAATGTTTTTGTTTGTTTTGAGTGAAATACGCATGTTTATTAAGTAGATAATTTTTTATGTAAATTAAAAAGACATTTTGCGATGCATAAATTTTCATTTTAAATAAAACAGAATATAATCAATGAATATAGCCTAAATGTACTCTTTAAAGGCTTTGCATTGCACAATTAAATACAATTATGCTTAAAAAAACAGAACAAAATTATATACTTTTCAATTTAAGTGTAGTTCATTCATATATTTGTGCATACATATTAGTAAATATACATAAATCACAGTTTCACAATCAGCCAGCATGTTTTTATCTTTTCTTCAAATACTCGATCAAATGCTTTAGACTCTCTGTTTGACAAAAGGCTGCCCAGGGAGATGTTTGTTGAGCGGCAGTATATGTGCTTGCCTGGGCTAAGCTGCACTTCACACCTGTGGTCTGACTCCTCGAGCGCACCTACAAAGAGTCAGGGGAGGCAATGCCATATCCCCATTTCTGCCACTGGGGAGTGAATGTAATTCTCTGGCAGACTCTGATGTTCTCCTGGAGGTAACGGTGAAATTGTGCTGCCAAGCTCGCTCAACCGTTCTCAGGGTTCAGCAACAGAGCTGATGTTTCTCGTCGTCTGCACTGGCTAGGAATAGATGTAAACATATTTGGTAAGGTGAAGGTTCAGGTTGCATGGTAACTGGATTTTACTGAAACTGAGTAGTTACAATGAAATTCAGTGTTTTAGATATTTAAGGAGTAGTGTTGCTTTAAGGTTTGGGGAAAAAGTTGGTCAAATGACTTCGGTTAGATATACAATACTGTGCAAAAGCCACCATGCATGCCACCATTAGATGTGTTGGTTTTGCAATGGTATTGTGACCATATATAATTATTTATCAGTCTTTTTATTAAAACATCCAGAAGATACAGGGAATTTGTATGCAGTATTAAAAAAACTGATTAAAATAAGCTAAAATGTCAAGTATTTAATGTGAGCTCTCCTTGAGCAATAGCAGGAACCTGCAGGCTCTCTTGAAGCTATGGTCCGATTCTCGATTTTACATTTCCTTTGTAAGTGTGTATTAGTACCCTTTTACTGTTTGTACACAATGATGACGTGGCAGCGTATGCGCGCGCATTTAGGCAACGGAAGTATCGTAAGAATCAGCAGTGAAGCAACACAAACAGTAAGTTATTTTAAAAAAGTTGACTTTATCAACATTTTCAACACAGCTACCAGATCCGTGTACTATAGTGGAGTGGATAGAAGACGTTAGCAGATGGCCAAAAATAAAGTTGCCAGATACATATATACGTATATTAGTATATTATATTTGAGCAACCAAACGCAACAACCAGACAATTTGATGCTGGGAAACCGTTTTAATAAACGTTCTGAGTTGCTACCACGTTAGAACCAATGGGGAATAACACTACTTCCGTTGCCCAAATGCGCGCGCAGGCTATTTGATCACTTGAGCTGTAAAAGGGTCTATACAAACATGTTATGTACACAATATGCAAAATGTACATACCTCAAAGTAAACGATGACACAAGTTATTGTTTCTAACGTAAATCTCTTTTTTTGGACTACAACAAACACACGGATTGTAGGCAACAGTTTACTAGACCGACATTATCATAATTCCTCCCGCCTGGACTCTCAGCCTGTAAATTAACTCCTGTCAGCATTGCATTGTGAGTGAATCTTTCAAACATGGTAAGGAGCTTCACATTTCCGGCTGATAATATAATATTCATCAATTAAATAAAAAAATCAATGCAGATGCAAATAGACATGAATTCACATGGGGCAATGCAAATAACGCAAATTGTCTGGCGTGCTTGCCACAAACTTTCACTATTCGCCTTAAATGCATCTTCCGAACAACCTGAAAATAGTCAACTCGAGTGAAAAATTTGCATGACACAAAGTTAAATCCAGTGAGTTATATAGAGCGAGGAATGCGATGCTTCACTTTGGTGGGTACATGGCATAATGCTGCGTACACACCAGAAGCGAATTTAAGTCTTTGCGTGAGTAGATTACATAAAAAATCAATGCAGACGCAAATAGATATGAATTTGCACGGGGCGATGCAAATGAAGCGAATTGGCCTGGCGTGTTTGCCGCAAACTTTCAGTATTTGCCTTAAATTAATCTTCCGAACAAGCTGAAAATATTCAACTTAAGTGAAAATTCGCATGACACAAAGTTAAATCATGTGAGTAATATAGATTGAGGAATGCGATGCTTTGCATTTGGTGGGTACATGGCATAATGCTGCGTACACACCAGAAGCGAATTTAAGTCTTTGCGTGAGTAGATTACATAAAAAATCAATGCAGACGCAAACAGATATGAATTTGCACGGGGCGATGCAAATGAAGCGAATTGGCCTGGCGTGTTTGCCGCAAACTTTCAGTATTTGCCTTAAATTAATCTTCCGAACAAGCTGAAAATATTCAACTTAAGTGAAAATTCGCATGACACAAAGTTAAATCATGTGAGTAATATAGATTGAGGAATGCGATGCTTTGCATTTGGTGGGTACATGGCATAATGCTGCGTAGATTACATAAAAAATCAATGCAGACGCAAACAGATATGAATTTGCACGAGGCGATGCAAATGAAGCGAATTGGCCTGGCGTGTTTGCCGCAAACTTTCAGTATTTGCCTTAAATTAATCTTCCGAACAAGCTGAAAATATTCAACTTAAGTGAAAATTCGCATGACACAAAGTTAAATCCTGTGAGTAATATAGATTGAGGAATGCGATGCTTTGCATTTGGTGGGTACATGGCATAATGCTGCGTACACACCAGAAGCGAATTTAAGTCTTTGCGTGAGTAGATTACATAAAAAATCAATGCAGACGCAAATAGATAGGAATTTGCATGGGGCGATGCGAATGAAGGGAATTTGCCTGGCGTGTTTGCCGCAAACTTTCGCTATGTGCCTTAATATTCAACTCAATCAGAAAATTTATTTTAGTTTTGCGAGAAACGAGATGCTTTGCATTTGGTGTGTACGCTGCGTATGACTTTCGCACAGTACTGTCTCTTAAAAACCATATTGTAGTAAAGTTTTGTAAAAAGCATCTCATCCTGAATTACCACAAAAACATTTGTTCTTCAAGTGTTATCAGAGATTTCACTACTCTTAAGTTTCACTTATGACAATTGAGATTTCACTTTAACTAGTTTGCTTTGGTCATCCTCTGGTTCTCTGATCTTAAAAATCCTAAACGCAGATCGATTTAATCCTCTTAGCCGGCATCCTGTTTAGGTCTTAATCTTAAATGTCTTAGAATGTCTCAGATTATTCTGCTACTTTTAATTAAAAGCAAGATGTGATTAAAGAAGGATGCTTTTCTTGCTTTGACCACACACGGTCACGCTTACGGTGTAATGTAAGTGTCTGAAAGCTCTAGCATGAGAGTGCTCGCACTCCCAGAGGCTTTCCATCTTTTGGACGGCCACTATGAATGATTTAAGTAAATATATTTAACCATCTTTCTGTTAAGGCCACTCTTTCCTCTCTCAAGAGAAAATGGAGAGGCAGCTAAGCGCTCTGCCACGGCTTTTACCATCAACTGCAAAAGCACTGGTTTGGCAAAGGAATAGTTAATGATTCTCTCAATCAGAAAGTTAATTTTTGGCTTGTTCCTGCAGTCCTGTTTTTCCATTCTGGCCGCCCATTAACAAAGTGAAAACAACAAACAGAGAAGGGGGGCAACGGAGAACTGGCATGGCATCCTTACATTTCAATAGATTTAAACGTAATTGCTTGAAATGATTAGTTAAATTGAGTCTTCCTGTTACTTAAAATTAAAAATATAATTGCTATAGACAGTAATTGGCTTGCCCGGGGCTGATGGTTTTGATAGCCCTGTGTCATCCCATGCATCATTACCAGACTTTGGCGACATAGGAGTTTCTGAACTATAGTGACCATTCAATAACAAAAAACACACACATGCAATGCTTCACTCGCCAGTGCCAAAGCATAATCAGAGATTGGTTGAATGCCTGCTTGAAAGGATCTAAGTTGTTTTCCATTTGCCCCTTTCAACCTGCGTTTCTCCAGCAGGCGAATGAAGAGCCCTACAGCTTGTCTGACCCTTGACCCCTACTAATCGATAGCCATAACCGACATTATATCTTGAAGGACAGGAAAGAATCTAGTGTAATAATGCATATAAGCCAAAGGGGAGTGTCAAAGTAAATCTTTATGGATTAAAATCATAGTGAAGTCATGGTTAGCACAGATCTGTCATATAGTATTTTTCAGTGGAGACTGGATTAGAAGCCATATATGCCTGATTTATATTTATTTTTGCACCCTTGTTTGTTTATGTTGTAAGTGCAGATTAGTCCATCAGTAAATTGCTCATGAACCGCCTCATTGGTTATCATTACTGTTAATCACCTTACTCTGCATTCTGATTGGTAGTTTCACCCAGACAAGCAGAAGCCTGGCCTATCTGAAGGGGAGGCGGAGCAGCTCCTGCAAAAATTCATTGATGTAGACCAGGCTTGGAAGATTTTGAGTGACGAGAAGAGCAGGAAGGAGTACAACCTGCAGATGCGAGGTGCATACCCTTCTCTCCTATCCACAGTTACCTTCGCTCACATGCACTTGTCTCATTCTTTGAAATATATCGTGCATGTGTTCAGTTAAAAAAAAAAATGCTTGATTCTTGTTTTTGAAACTTAAAATTGCTTATACTTGGGGTTGAGTATTTGATTTGGCACAAACATGAATAATACTTCAAATCATGCAGCTTATGATGCAGTTTGGATTTACAAAAAGTCTTCTTACTACCAGATAATCATTTAGACTTAAGGGTTGGATCTTTTATTTTGTGCTAGTAAGGAAAAACGTAACAACCACCCATAATATCCTGCTCTGCAACAAGTTAAAAACCACACAGGACATCTTGCACAACATCAAGCGCTTTGGGTACCACTTACTACAGCCTAGCATAAATTTTTTCATAAATATGTATTATATTTAAAGAGCTCAGATGCAAAAGCTCGTCAACGCCACCTCCATCAAAAATGAGATGATGATAACCAAATGCTTTCGGAACGTATTATATGTTCATCAAATATTAAATCTCGCATAGGCCATTCAGCTTTGTTGGCAGAATCCACTAAATGCCACGTTGATTTTTCAGCAAAGTGCTCGAAGGGTTAATATGAAACGACCATGGATCACATTTAAACTTGCGTCCCTTGTGTGCTCGGTCCGGAATACAATGTGCCAGCCAGTTTTATTCATTTTTATCTTTCAAATCATGACTTGCATCATTTGCAATGTTTCTAGTTGCGTCTATAGTGGTTTTGCAATTGTTTATGTCTTGTCCAAAGGAGGTTTTTGCCAAAAAAGCTTGCATGCACTTAGAGGGTTTTGCTGCGAAAATACAGTCAAATTTGTTAAATACCAATGAAATTACTAAAGTGGTGTCTGTGTAAATAAGGCATTTTTTAATTACTGACTAAAAGCCTTTTTGTTGCCATTAATGTAAAATTACTGAACCCAAACAAAAGAACCTTATAAATAAATAAATACTAATTTACAAGAAAATATATCAGATGCACTTCAAGGGTTTTGCATCTGAATTCTTTATTTATTTTTTTGTGTTAAGTGCCCAAAAAAATTAAATTTGTGGATATTTAAGTTAAGTAAGAGATGAATACAGACATGTTGTCTAAAGTAGCTGCAGCTCTGGACAGACGCCTCCTTACAGAAGAGCATGGTGAGGATTGTGGGTAATAGAGGAGGAAGAGGAGGAGGGAGGGAGAGCAAGAGAGAATGTAGGTCAGGTCTGTCACACATGAACAATTCTTACACGAAGTGATAGTCTGCCTCTCTACTCGCTCGCCTTAGGAAAAAGCTCCCCCAGCCCACCATTAGGACCTTCAATAAGTGTACATCCAGGGTCCTGTACACCATTAACTGGGGAGCTGTAGCATCGCCTTTAGGGGGGGACACTTTGCACAGCTACTTGCTAACATCGCTTGCAACAGCCACACAATTGACATTTAGAGTGTGTTCATAGAAAAGCCACGCTTTGGTCTGGGCTGCACGTACAGCAGTGATGGAGTTCATTTTCTCAATTGGAAACACTGACATCATTGCTAAAATTGTACAAGGCTTATGGGAGCACTTTACAGTAAATCTTTATTTATTAGCATTAGTTAATGCATAGTGTTTAGGTGTTTTTAATAAATACGGTAAACATACCCAGTTTTTCAAAAAAACATTTATTTTGCAATTTACTCATTGTACATATGTATAGAACATTCTCCAAAAATATAATCTTGATATCTTTAATATTGACTGAGTATCATGTCACAGATTGAAATCAATGTGGAAATCGATTATTGAAATCAAATTTCAATGTTCTGAATCTGAGACTTCATGGATTTCTCACATTCTTCGCAAAAAGTTTTGTGCAAATATGCAACACTAATAAGAAAATATAAAACATTCAAATGTATATCAGACTGTACATATTACAGCTGTTGAATGTTTCACAGCTCTCAGCTTCTTAATCAAGTCTATATATACTGTTTTAATTAAGGTTGTGATTGATTCTGGCTGGCTCAAAGGATGCACTAATCCCTATTCAACTTAAGTAGCCTGCCCTCCAGTCATGCACTACACATCCAAACGTGTCATTATTGACCAGACGAGGTTTGATCTCAAATACTGTGGCCTCTATTTAAAAGGCCACGTCTGATTGGTTTAATCTTTCACACTTGCAAGTTGCGTATAAATATTCATGCACCCTATTTCTCAGGAATGTATTCATACATTAATATTTATGAAGTCTTATTTATAAGGAAGATCCCATCAAGCAATAAAGTAACAACTTCCTGCCAAAAAAACTTGAATCTGGTTACGTGTCGTTTTGCCAAATAACTTCCGAGATGTATGATATTTCATTATGAAAGTGATTACAAGGTGTTCTGTTTGATTTATTTATTATTTTCTTCTGTTTTGGCTATGATTAAACAACTCTTAAATTTTCACTGCCAGCACAAGTTTTACCTTTTTTTCCCTGGAAGTCTAAACTTTGTTTGGGCTGCTATAGACGCCTTTTACACACAAAATTGCATGCTGGGATATAACCGAGGGGCAACCTTCCGATCTCTCTAATGAATCAAATTCGGAAGTGATTTAGGGGTTGTCCTCACCAAAACTTCTAAACGCAGCCGAAAACGCCTGGAGAACGCCGAATGCCAGCTGTTTCTCAGCTGAGTGCCAGCTTTCTTTAGCTGAGCACTTTGGTAGCTGTGATACTTCAGCTGTGAGCCGGTTGGTTGCTGTGGTAATGTCCCGCCCCTCCTCCACTGTGATTGGACAGCCGTGTGAGAACTGACATTGACAAGCGGAGCTTTTCACCCAAAGTTTAACTTCTTTCAACTCTCGACGCTCAGCGCCGGGCGCGGAAGAAAACCGCTAACTGCTGGCTTAGTTGAAAAAAGCAGAGCTTCCATCGGAAGCAATTAAAAACATGCGCCGGCCGCAGGCGTAAAAGCTTTGGTGTGCACGCCCCCTTAAACTGCACTAAATCGACTGGCCACTAGAGGCTGGCTCCAAAAGCGAGTCAATTCCCATAGACCCCCATGTTAAAATGGCCAACTATACAGTAGAAAATAATATGTTTACAGCCTGGTACAAAAATAGTTTTTGGCCTATATAGCTAATTTTCCCCTATTGGTGACATCACGGACACTATGTCCATCTTTTTTACAGTCTATGGATATAACACACTTTTTTTCGTTTGGAAATTTTAGTAAATTGTAATGTCATCTAACGTTCGGGGTGGTTCACATTTCACATCTTTTGTGCTCGCAAATGTCATTTTGAATGTAAATGCCCGGCAAGCACGCTCAAATAGAGAGCGAAGCATCAATAAAAAAAAAATTCAGAATGCCGTGTCAGAAAGCGTGTTAGAAAGGAGGAAAGCGGTGCGGTTGCGCTGCCTTAGAGATTTGCATAACTACAATTTTGTATGAATAAAACTTCAATTTTTAATTAAAGTTCAATTTAAGCTACATCTCCCTGGCTACAAATTCCGCATTTAAAGTCAGATTTATTAAAAATTGGGCGACAAGACTTCTGTGTCACCTACTTAGGACATATCTTTAACTAATTAAAAATAGGCCTGGGGCGGTAACCAGATTACCGCCATACCGCGGTCACGTGACCCATGCCGCGGGTCTAAGCTCCTCACCGTCATAATCGCAAAAAAAAAAACCTTGAAACATTGGTCTGCACTTGTGTGTACAGTATATGTGGGGATGTTATACACGCAGCTTGTTAACAACCGCAACTTGTTAACTGAACATTAACTGATATGGTTTTAATATTAAATTGTCATTGAGTAGAAATACAGGTGACGTTGTCTGTCACTCGTTTAAAGTAATACAAACATTTTATCTAATTTAAACGTGCAAACAGCCGCAACAGATCAACAACAGAATCAGGTTTCCATACATTATTAAATTTTCACGCAACATAAAGAGCACGCGATCAGTGCGAGGATTAATATCCAAAGAGGTTAGATTGTCTCTTTTTCATCTAGCCTACAACAGTGGCCATTTCTAAAGCAGGACACATTTCAAAAAGTTTTGCTTTTGCGTTTTCTTTCTCTGTTTGTGGAAAAAGACAGATGTTTATGGTAAGGGTCGAGGACAGACGAGGACTGCCCGGGCGCGCGCGAGACAGACGCGGACTGCCAGGGCGCGCGCGAGACAGACGGACCGCGTCATCTTGCGCACAAACACACGTCTCCGTGCAGCTTCACAAGCACGGACACATATGCAGTACAAGTGATTTCTCATACAAATGGTTATTTTACCAGACCGTCAGGGCAGCAATAATTTGCGTCATTTACAGGCTATTCACAAATTAAGGATAGAAAAGTGGCGAAATGTCTGTAGGCACTTATGGACACGCACAATGCGTTAACATTTTTTTTAACTGATAATATTAATTGTTCCAAGTTGTTGAATGTTGAAATTGAAGAAATGTGGAAGGAAATAATATTCACTTTACATGTTCCTTAAGTAATTTGCACGTGTTTTGTATTGAAGATAAATAAATCATGCATGTTATTTAACTCGTTGTCTTGCCAATAAACCGCAAAACCGCGGGAATTTGTTGATTACCGACCGCGGTAAGAAAAAATCCAAACCGGCCCAGCCCTAATTAAAAAGAACCATGATAAAACGTGACACGCAAACCTGTTAATTGCCAATATCTCAGACAGTCTGCCAGAAAAGGACAAAAATCATTTCAGAGAAGTGTCAGATTTTTTTTTATCATTATGAAGCTATTTGATGTAATTTCATTCCCGGCCTCTTGACAATTAATTGTCATATTGCACATTTTGAAGCTCATTTTTGTTTCTGATTCATTTTTTCAGCCTTTTGAGATGACACATGTTCGCTGCTTAAGTATTCAATGCATATTTTAAGACTCATTTGGGTGTATTCACAGCAGAAGCTGAAGAAATACAGGCTTTGTCAGGACATAACAAGACCTTAAATGACTTTGCAGCTTCTCTTCTTTTAACAGCTTTAATCTCTTAAAGTCAAATCTCTTATAGCAGTCCACATTTTCTGCAAGATTATTCAAATCTCCAATCAAATTTATATTTAGCATACTCTAGTCAGTGTTTCTCAACCAGTGGGACGGGGCTCACAGGGGGCCTCAGCAGATTTCCAAAGGGGGCCTCAAAATGACTTAAAGTTATTAAAATTGGAAAAAACAAGGTTCATAATATGCAAAAAATATAGATATTTCATATTGTTTGGTTTTATAACAAATCTACATTGTCTAGTTATGCCAAGCATTATTTTAATATTTAATTCTGTAGAAATTGAGAGATTGGGGGCTTTAAATATTGTTGAGGACAATTGGGCGGCCCCTGAAGTGAAAAAGGTTGAAAACCACTGCTCTAAATAATATTGCTGCAGGATTTTCTTTGTACATTATTTACAAAACCAGCCTACATGTTTCATCTTCCGAGTCCCTAAAGTTAATGGCAGAAATTGAATGAAGGGTTCTAATGCCATATACTGTGATTCTGGATTGATATAAAAGCGAACCTAAGTCCTGCTTTTTTCTGTTATATTGTATAAAGGCTACAAGGCTGACATCTTTACCATTCTCTGGTTATGAAGGGTGATAGTGCATTTCATGGTCAATGAGCTAAAGCATGAGCCTTCATGATATGATGGTGAAGATTTGCTTGGTCATGTACGAAGCATGCTGTACTGGCCATCTAGCTAGTTTTCATTCTGTACTGGGTCACTGATCCTTTTCTCCAATTTTGGGGCAATACAGTCTTTGACATGTACGTGAATGTCTGACTGCAGCACTGTAGACTGCTTTGTAATTTTAAATGTGATCTGTTTAATATATTTGGATCCTTTTAAAGACTGATTAGCTTTCTGTCATTTTACAGAATTAAAATCCAAACTTTGTTTTTGGGTGTCCTTGAATCTCCGATAGCTCAATAATAGTTGTCTTGTTTGTCATCCCCATTAAATTTTGCTAATGCATATACAGTATTTATGATTTTCACAGCTGTTATTTCTCTCGGCAGCATGTGAACTGAAGCAGAGTTGGCCAGTGGATGCTCATGTAACACTGGATGACATGAACTGGGATACAGGTTGGTCAGTGCTCTGTTAGCTCAGTTGTAAATCTAAATCCCTGGATTTAGATTTTAAGGATTTTTTTTCTTTTCAGATGCCGAGTGTTATACGTACAGCTGTCGGTGTGGTGGAGAATTCGTCTTGTATCAAGAAGACACACAGGAAGCGGAAACAGTCGTGTGCTGCGATTCCTGTTCGCTCAGCATTGAAGTTCAGAAGGTTACTTGATTCTTTTGGATACTTCCTGCAAGGTTTTGATTGGACAAATATTGAACTCTCTTTTTTTGAAAACATATGGGAGATATGGGACAAATAGACACAACAAATGCTATATTTTAACTATAAGGATCGCTGCTCAACCTCTAGCAAGGAATTTGCAGTTATGCTGATCGGAGAGGATGTCATAAAAAATGGTTTGCGTATGGTGATATTTAAAATGGTGTTCATTTGTAACCATAAGCCTGCAGATTTTACAGTGCATCGTATGTCGGAGATGTAAAATATCAAAATTTAGGGCATTTTATAAATTAAAATATTTATTAATAATGCAAATAACATTTTCTTGCAAAGCATCGCTTCCTTAAAAGGTATAGTTCACCAGTTTTATAATTTACTGTCTCTCAAATTGTTCCAAACTTGTATAAAAGTATTGTTCTGCTAAAGACAAATATAGATATCTATAACAAATCAGATCTGGGACACCATTCACTTTCATAGTATTATTTTTTCCTACTATGGAAGTCATTGGTGCCCCAGATCTAATTGGTTTCAAACATTTATTAAAATATCTTAATTTTTATTTAGCAGAACAAAGAAATGTATACAAGTTTGAAACACCATGGAAGTAAGAAAGTCATGCAAGTTTGGAATGAAATAAGGGTGAGTAGATGATGTCAGAATTACCACTTGTTATCCAGTCAGTCTGTGAAAACCCAAAGTGATTTTTTTGTGATTTGGTGTTTTCTACATTAATGATCTTGCGTAATGTTAAGACCATTCTGTGAAAATCTAACCTTAATATCTTTATTATTGATTGAGTGCGATCATGTCAGTAAGATTGAAATCAATGTGAAATCAATGATGGAAATCAAACTAAAATAATTAATTATATCAAGACTTTAGCCTAGACAGGGTCACATTTTTGGTGACAACTTTTTTAAATGTCTCTACATGCAGTATGTCTTGTATATAGAATGAAAAGCTTAACGTAGCTGCCCATGTTATGAAAAATAGTCTAAGATATTGTATAACATATAACCATGGAGGCATGGACCAGTCATAAGGGCCAAATTTTCAGCTTTCCATTGATGTACAGTTTGTTAGGATAGGACAATATTTGGCCGAGATACAACTATTTAAAAATCTGGAATCTGAGGGTACAAAAAATCAATTTTGATAAAATCACATGTAAAGTTGGCCAAATTAAGTCCTCAGCACTGCATCCACTCACAAAAATAAAGTTTTTATGTATTTACGGTATCCTGTAAAAAAAATTGCTGCCTTAAATTTTTTGTTGAATCCACTCAGACTTACAAGTCATGTCAACTTACTATTATTTATCTTGACAAGAGATTGCTACAACTATATTTTATAAGTTATAACATCTCATCTCCAGTGAGGCCGGTGACTTCTTTTTTCGAGGGCGCTTGATGCGAAGTTTGTGGTTTGTAATTTCAAAATATTTGTTCTGTGCGTCGAGAGATTCTGTGTGCATCACGTGTCTTGTCAAAATAAGTGCCTGCTGCAGACGCATCTAAAGGGTTTATGATAAAAGAGATGCTTGCGTTTGCCAGATACTCACATAATCTCATGTGTAATCAGAGTTAAGTGTTAAGGGAGTGTCTTGGGTGTATTTTATAAATGTGAGCGTCTCTTTTATCATAAACAGTTTTGACGGGTGTGTAGCAGGCACTTATTTTGACAAAACACGTGATGCACATGGTTCACATGACGCAACAAACACATATTTTGAAAACACGAGTAACACACATAACACTCCGAACACTTATTTTGAATTTGCGCCCCTTGCATGAGCAGTCACGAGCCGCCACTGCTCATCTCTATTCAAGGTAAATAATAATAAGTTGAAATGACTTGTACATCTCAGTTGATAAAAAAGCAATTATTTACAATGTAGGAAATTTACAAAATATTTTAATGTGAAGAACATGATCTTTACATAATATTGTAATGATTTTGGCATAAAAGAAAAATCTATAATTTTGACCTATACAACGTATTTTTGGCTATTGCTACAAAAATACTCATGCGACTTAAATTTTGTGGTCCACATATTTCATTGTTACAGCAAGTGCAAAGCATCACCAGAATTTCCAAAATTGGGTCACACTAGACTCTCACTGTCTCAAAAAGCCCTTTGGTTGACGTGCTCTTTTACAGACCAGAAAAAAACACGCTGTTTGTTCTCCACCCCCCTCCTTCTACCGCCCTATGTTTGTGAGGACCAAGCAGCTCAGTAACCTCTTAGCTCTTGTTAACTTTGTTTGCATGTAAATAAATGCATTTTTCCCTCCTCCAACAATGAAATCACAAACGGCCTCCACACATCACTGGTTGAAAAAGGCCCTTCAGTTAATGATGAGCTTTTCTTTGCCACTCAATTTTGGGGAGATCGCGAGGTTGCGGCATTCGAACAGGGTCATGGCTTTATTAAACTTCAAACAGTCATTAGGCTGTTTGCTGAAGTTTCATCCTGCAAAAGAAACAGATTGAACTGGGCAAAACCCATGCTTTTCATCAGTGTCCTGAGGCCTGGACCGAGGCTAGACCTGCCAGCGGACCGGCATCGGACCGAACTGTAATCTACTGTGACATCAATTACGGATAATCTCATCACTTTTGGAGAGTGCGGTTGTCAAAGCTCTAATTAAGTCTTTTCGGTTCCCCCTATATGTGCAGACAGGATCAACAACACATTACATTGCAATGATAGACATCATCAGTCTATTTTTGAGAGGATCCAACTTTTAACCTATCTTGCACTCGTGACTCTGACCGGCAGTTTGTTTTGTATGAGTTGGACAGTGATAAACCATTCACGTTTGTAATAATTTGCAGTAACGCTGCAATAAAGTTGCATAAAATGCATTAGCTAACATGAACAATGGGCAATATAGTTTTTTTTTTTTTTGGCATTTATTAACCTTGATGTTTGATAATGCCAATACAATTTTTCATGTTAGTTCCTTGTGCTGAAATTGACACAAACTAATTAATACATTTGTATACTTTTTGTTCATTATTAGTTCATGTTAGATAATGGATAAAAATGAATAAATACAACCAATAAAGCGTTAAATAATTAGCATCTTATTGTATTTTGTGACTCATTCAATTCACATTTGAAGTAACCAATCAGAAGTAACCATGCCATTTATTACAGTCTTAAGTAATTATTTAAACTTCAATTGATCAGGAATTGTTATATGGAACAACATGCAGTCATTTTTATGCCGAAAATATGGGGCTGTTTCGCGTACAGGGTTTAGTCCCAGACTAAACTGCATGTTTGATCTGCCTTCATTTGAAAACACCTTGCACATACACATCTTAACACATATCCATGTCATTATTTTGTTTCAAGATGCACACCAGTATTGTTTTTTTGTAAAGTATAGTAGCTTACACACCGGGACGGTTATTGTGCGTGCTTATCGCTGACGTTTAATGCCTTGTGACTAAACAAAGGGTGCCAATGTGAGCGAGCACACCGACACGTTATACGCCAGGCGTAAATGAGTCATTTTTATAAAAACGCCTCACGGTTGTGTTTTTGGTTTGACATGTTGCGTTAAAAACCGCTGAAGTTCCAGAAAACACGACTTGGTGAAGCTCAAGCACAAAATGTTTGTGAAAACTACTTAAATATCATAAAATAACTAAGGCCTAGTCCTAGATTAATCCAAACCTTGTCCGGGATTATGGTGACTATTTTCAGGTTTTCATTTGTGTTGAATTCCTGTTTTGTCGCGTTATCGTTTGTTTAAATGGTAACCTGAAACGCCTTTTAAACTAAGGAAAGTTTTTACTGAGACTTGAAAAAGGTGTAAAGAAAGCTTGCAATCTGAGCAAGTAGAAGAGGCTTTTGTTTGAATGAAATTTCATCACCTTTTTTTGGCTGTTGTGGGCTCTCTTTTAACTTAATCTAGCATAATCTTGGATGGACAAAAGCGAAACTCCAACTCGTATAAAAGCTCAAGTCTATGAAATGACTTCTGTTGTAGAAAAGTCAATGCATTTTCATGAGTTATTTAGGAGGCGTCCAGTCAAACTTTCTGAGGGACCGGCAGGTGTAACCTTTTGGGAAAGCGTAGAGATTGTTGTGTTTTTCCATGCATAAAAAAGAAAATGTTATCTATCTTCATTTTAAGTATCTTTAACTTTAAATTGTCTTAAGTAATAATTATTAGAGATGCACCAATATAAAATTACAGTATTAAATTTTTTTAATGTTATGCATTCATATAATGACCATTAAAGGGATAGTTCACCCAAAAATGAAAATTCTGTCATCATTCACTCACTCTCATGTTGTTACAAACCTGTATACATTTCTTTGTACTGATAAACACGAAGGAAGATATATTTAGTATAATTTTTTCCTACCAACAAACATTAGGTTACAAAAATTTCTGAAAATATATTCCTTCGTGTTCATCAGATCAAAGAAATGTATTTGGGTTTGCTAACAACATGAGGGAGTAAATTAGGGCTGTGCAAAAATATCGATACAGCTAACTATAGTGATTATTTTCCACGATATGGTCTGCCGATATTTCAATCTCTACTATCGATATTTTTAAAACCGTCAAATCCCTATGTGTGTGTCAAACGACCTTCTTCGCCGCTGCTATAGTTGTCGCTGTCCAGTTGTCTGTCATATACTGCCATTCGGCCAATGTCTCAGAAGTTAGCGGGAGTGAGAAAATGGCAGAAAATTTAAAATTTGTGGAAGCACTTAGGCTTAAAAAAGTAAAAAAATTCATAAAAAAAGGAAAAAAGTATTGCAATGAAACACAACATGCAACATATTGTATCGTACCGTGATACATTGTACAACGGCACATGTTTCGTGATAAGTATCGTATTGTGAGGCCCCTGCCAATACCCAGCCCTAGATTAAATGATGACAGAATTTTCATTTTTGGGTGAACTATCCCTTTAATTTTGAACATTAAACTAATGATGCTGTTTTACATTTTCTGGACAGAGCTCAAATTCATTGCATTTTCCTGTTATCGTTTGATTGACAAGATATATTGTCCATGAATATTGGCTGTTTTTAACCTGTGACCATTAGCCGATAGTGTGAAAAATTGCTTTTATCGACCAATACTGATTACTGGCTGAGATATCAGTGCATCTCTATTAATAATAAAAAAACATTAGGCATATGGTCCTGAAAGGCCAATATAAATCCATGAGTGAAGATTAAGTTTTACTTTTACAGGCATTTTGCATGATTCCATCTTTAAAATTAAGTGGCAATGATAATAATTTATTCACTCAAAATGTAACTACACTGTAAAAAATTGCTGTAGTTATACAAGTGTTTGCCGGTAACGTACTGTAAATTTAAATGTTTGTTATTTACTGGCAACAGTTTGTTCAAAGTTAATTATACATTAAACATTCATAAACATATGATTAAACATAAAAGTACTTGTTTTTACAGAATAAAACTATAAAATAAAAGCCTCATGCAAAGTATTCTGGGAACCAAAAATCCTCATTAACCTTTTTCATTTTTTTCCCTTCAGATTTTGGTTTCCAGAATGCTTTGTGACATGTGTTAAAGGTTAAGTGTCATTTCTGCATCTCTAATTACAACATAAAAGTGCAGCTATACTATTTCTAAACCCCTCTACTGTCCCTTTCTGGTCCTCCCAATCTGACATATTTGGTTAAATTGGTAGTATCCAACTCTTAACTATTGGTTTTCTCAAATGTTGATGTGGGATCACTCAAACAAATGTTTGCAATCTTTGTGTAGTCAGTCATTTACCTGCACATACATTTGGGATAAGATATAAAATAAACGAATAAATAAATAAAGTCTTAAATTTAAAACCTTTAAAAGACAAGTCATCTTTAAGGTTCTGATAGACAAGCTGTACCGAGAGTGTCAATGGAGAGCTAATGCCTCGTGTTGTGGTTGTCTGTTTTGTTTATGACCGAGAGCCAGAGGTTTATAGCCGATCTCATCATCCTCTCCATTCAGTTGGCAATAATACAGCCCTCATGCAAGATCTTTTCGCTTGTGTGTAAGAGAGAAAAATACCAAAAAATAACCACACAGAACATATAAAACAGTTCAGAGCACCCGAGTCTTTAAACATTTGTTTTCACATGTAGACCTGGCCTCTTCTATCCATTTCCACCCATCTAATAAATCAATCTATTTGAGCCTTTACTGTTTTCTTTAAAAGTCAGTTACTCGCCACTTTCACATTTTGTTGTGAAAGCAGTTGCTAAGGGGAGTCACAATGCCACAATGTCCCCGATGTGCTCGCAGACTTACCGAGCGATAGCACCAGAGCACCACGAGGCCCTCGGGTGCATCCACCCCGTCATCGCAAGCCCGGACATGTCGGGACCTGGTTTTAAAAATAACTCCAGCTTGTTATTCAACCAAGCTCTCCCACCCCGACGCCAAATACACACAGTTTCCTCCCTTGCCGATAATTATGTCAACCTGCCGTCACACACATTCATGTGTATGTTTTTAAATGTTAGCATGTCATACAGGTTGGCAGACAGATGCTTGGTTTGTTTAGCAAGGTAGACTTCGCTTTGTGCAAAAGGCACAGCAATAATACGTCTCAAAGGAGTCGTCGTAGTTAATAAATGGCTGAATATGAAATGCATCAAGGAACGTTTGGCTACGCACAGCTTGCTCGGAGATGCAACTTCAATGTTTGCCAATCTCTTAATTGTTTATTGGCCTTATAACTCCACTGAGGGAAGAGGCTAATTTGGAGAGGCAGTAGGTGGTAATCGTAGAGACTGTAGCAATAGATGTGTTATTTCGGAGCGTCCATCACACCTGAGCTGCCCATTTCTTTCATCTCTTCTTTTAGGAAGTGCTCCTCTTTGATCGGTCTCTTCGATCAACCTTCTCTTTCACGACTTCCAGGTCTAAAACCCATCATGTGGTATCGATTCCGAGCGGAACGGGAATGTCTTCGTGTTTTGGGCTGTGACTGGGATAATGAGCTTGGCCCTTTATTCCCATCGCCCGTCTCTCCTGGTGATGGAATTAGCTTGAAGCAAGCAGAGCGGAAATCACTCCAAGCTTTATGAATGACATCCCAGAGGTGGGAACGGATTAGTCTTCCTCTCTCTTTCTCTCTCTCTCTCTCTTGCCCTCTCTTCTCTTTACAGCACCAGGTGGCTTTTTTCCAGCCACAAAGGTGTTTCTTTTAATCCCATTACGCTAGTGCTAAATCTTACAGACATCAAAATTAGCCCCCCCAGCACCGACCTTCGTATCTCTTTGCGTCTCCCACCTTCAGCCACCCCGCTCGCTTTCCATCCACTCCGTTTCCGTGTGACTGAAGGTGGCCTCACCTGAAAGAATAAAGAGAGAGAGAGATCTGCAGGGCAGCTGCTGTTTTAGCGGTCGCCATTACCATCACTGGCTCACAGCGAAGGCCAATCCGGATCCAATTTTGCCATGCTGGTGGCCCCTTATTCCCTTGTCCAATAATGTGTCTGCTGAAAAAAGTCCCACAGCTCCAAATCAAGTCTAATCCTAGCTGGAGACCTCATGTCAATCTTGTCCTCCAAAAGAAAAAAAAACACAAAACCATACATCTGGTCCCGCCCCAGCTCTCTCTCTCTCTCTTGCTCCCGATTTCTTTGGGCTCTAGGGATGTCTTTTAAGTCCCCCATCTTTTGCAAAGAATAGAGCAGGGATCACACAACATGACCTACCAGAACCTTGATATCACAATATTGCCACCCTTGGGCATTGGGACATAGGTGCGGATTAAGACTTTGCATAATAAGATTACACGCTGACTGAATGATATCAAGGGACGATCCATATGTGGCAAGCTGGCTCTCTGTCGCCGGCTCGCTGGCGGGTGGTACAGCTTGTGGGGAGAGGTGCCTGGGAGAGATGCTGGGAATCAAATGGGATTCGGATTGTAAATGAGTTGGCCATTTGCAGTCATAGCTATCAGTGACGGGATCTCTCATAGTTCCCTACTGAAATGTGAGAGGTCAGATCAGCCATTCTCTGTATGATTACCGCAGTGACCTGCGATGATGTACAAGTCTGCCGGGACTTTCTACACTGATTTGTATCCAATGATGGCAGATGTTTGATAAGGAACACTTGCTTGGGGTTATCTTGCGTGTCTCAGGGAACAATCATAGGAAGGGAAATGGTACCATGCAGGGATCATTCTTTCAAGCTTACGAAAACGTTCATATACACTACCGATGCATGGCGATTGAATAATGAAGTAAAGACAACCAATAAGAGCGTAGACTGAGAACTACTTCAGTATTGTTTATAAAGCATCAGGTTGAGACCTCAAGAAGCTGGGTGATTAAAAAGCCAAGAGACCAATTTGACAAATTTAACTACGCTAAAGATAATCAAATAGATTTTTGATTTATGTTAGATTTCCGATCCTAAATTTTGAATGGTAGTGTAAATGTTTCAGCAAACTTAGAAAAGCAGAATTGGTAGAGAAACCTGGTAGAAGTTTCCTTTGTCTAGAAAATACCTTGGATACCATGGTTCGATACTGACAGCCCCTGCTGAGTGACCTCTCCATCCCAAGAGCTGCTTTTCTCTTTTAGGAATCTCACCATTCATTGCCCCCCATTCCCGCATCTTCAAAGCAGCATTCCGAGAAAATCCCTCAAATAATTAGATATGAGTGGATGGAAGGTACTGCCAGGGAGGTGAGCGGTAGTTCCTGTCCCATAGTGTGCTGTGGGAAATGGGCATGTCTGTCGGTAGGATACGATCAATAAGCGCCAGGCCACAACATCGACCTGCTGCTCTCCTGAATCACTGGGCAGTCAGGCACCATGGGGAAGTGGAAATGCTTCAAACCAGGGGGTCCCAAATAGAAAAACATACTTGGTAGTATTAAACAGTACCTCACACACAGTGTATCAAGTGTAGACTGCTCTGTTTTGTGAGTGTGCGTTGTATCAGTGTTATACAAAGAAAGGTTGTTGAAGGATAACAAGTCTGGCGGAAGGTTGTGGGTTTGTGGCATATCTACAGTAGTAGAAGTCATTTCAAACAGGCTTGCAGCATCCAGCATTGCTTTCTGCCTATCAAGTCATTACCATATTGGTTATTTTACCACATTGCATTTATCATTTATTTCTCAAAAGAGAACCTCCATAGAGAGGTGTATTCCTCAGGTTGCCTAATGAAAACATTTCTAGTATCAGGGTCAATTACAGCACCCCCAGTCTTAATTGTGTATCCTACAATCACAGAATGCTTGACACCTGTCTGTCCATTATCAAAACCGCCTATCGCTTATGCAAATATAGCAAAATCGGCCTGTAGATCAAATTCGCATGCAGTCAGATCAGGCTTCCCTGGAGGTTTGGCGCTGATGGCAATCGGAGCCGCACAACCGTACAACATTACAGACTGAAATTAGCAAAGCGTGGAAGAGAGAAAGAGGATTAGAGAGATCCCAACTCCCACAGGCCCAACTTACAAATTAGATATGATAATCAAACAACACGATCACAATTGGATTTGATGACAGGGGTTTAGCAAAATGTAGCTTGTTACCCGTAGTTGCTTTGCGTTAATTTTGAGTTTTTATTGTTGATGGTGGTGATTGTCTTTTTTGTATGGCAGCCTTTGTGTGCAAACTGTGCATTACTACATTTATGTTAAAACTGCTTACAGCATTTTGCCATTTTGGCTTTTATTAACCGTTACATTTTATTATTATTTATTACACGGCTCGTTGGAATGCTTGATTCTGATTGGCCAGTTGTGACATTTGCAGGTTTGTTATTTCCAGATAAAAAACGCTCAAAACTAATAACACACGGTAACCCAGATGCTGCAAATTCTTTTGACAGGTACAGTTTAATATTACATAAATTAAATATAAATATTAGGTATGATGACAACATTTTGAAAAACACCAAATTTTGAAATTTATCACATGACTAGAGATACCTGGATTGTAAAAGTCCATTGAGGATTGAGAAAGTTATAATATTTTAAATATTAGAAATCAGAGGAAAAAGTTATATATGGATGTCAATGGAAGCTGTGTGCCCGAAAATGCGGCCTATTAACATGTTTTTGCTTGTAACTTTCTCATTTTATCAGATATTTGCATGAAAATTGAACAGTAAGTAGAATTTTGTTAGTTCTTTCAAATAAAATTATAAACATTTACTGTTTTAGTTGGAATGGGCATCAGACTTTAGTTGGAATAGGCATCAGACCCATGGTAACCATGGTTTTTAGAATGATGCCTGCAGTTCTGATGTTCTGACAGGATATTCGCTTTAGTCTATTACCAGAAATGTGACTACCAAATCTCTGCGATTTATTTAAATACCTTCTCCTCTAGGGATGTCAATTTATGCAATTTCCCATATTCGATGATCATTTCAATTAACGATCAATCAATCGAATAATCGTTAACAGTAATAGTGCAATAAGCCTTCACTGCAGTGGCATATAGCCAATGACATAAAAGTGTGCATAAAAACGACAGCTTCCTCACGCGAATTAAAAGATTTTATTTTGTCTAAATAACATGCTAGTGGGATTGTAAAATGAGTTAATGTAGTTGTTGTTTTGATAAAATCATCAATTTAAACTTATCTCGTAATGAAATATAATGACTAATAGACACAGTGTATAACTCCGCCTCACATGGGCACTCTGCAACAGACGCATGAAAGCCCATGTCAAAATAACAGTTTTATTATCATCAAGTGTTATTTATCAAGTTGTTTACCTCGCTTTCCGAGTCGTTGATACACTATTTGTAATTATATCCAAGAAGCACACGAAGGGCACTTTTCTCGTCGTCACCTCAGCTTAGACGTACTTTCAGCAAAGATGCTTATATTACGGAGATGGCAACCTTCCATTAGAAAACACGCAGCGCCTCAGCCAGTCAATAATGATGATCAGTGATATATGTTGCGGGCATTCAGGGTGTAACGACAGTCAGTTACAGTTTACATTTGACAGTTTCTTGCCATAATTTAAGATTACATTTTAATCTGTTCATTAAAAACGGCTTCTGGTCTCCTTCTCTGTATATAGCAGCGTTGCTATGCTAATTTTGCAGGCTTCCCTGAAGAGGGTCTTTGCTTTCAGTATCCTAAACGTATTTGCATCGGACCTTCTCAGATCCACTGCGGATGTAATTTCGTTGCGTTGGCAGCCAGCCAGCCTCGTCTCGCATGACGTTAAAAAGCACATGCGTGTGCTTGGCATCGAGCATCGTTGTGATCATAGCTAGTAGTTTAACTTTTGCGCGCTCGCTTAATTTTTTTTTCTCCGACTGTATGTGTTTTGCGCAGGCGCCGCACACACGTGCATGATCTTGTTTTTCAACAATCGTTAAGTTTTATCGATCTTTGATTAATTGTTAACATCCCTATTCTCCTCCATAGATCTAGAGTACCATGTTTCAGTACCAAGATAAAATATATTTTGGTCCACCTACAGTACCTTTCATTACAGTCCAGAGTTTAGCGGAAGCACACCGACCAGTTGAAAGTGACAAAAATTTTCAAACAGTTGCTGTGAACTAAAAACACCTCCGGTTTATCTATCTATTTAAATATCAAATGCTTCCGGTGGTTGGACTTAACATATTTATTGTCGTATTTAGTAAAAGCATAACAGCATGCGACGAGGAGTGGATAATGCATGACACGCATTGTAAAAGTACCACGCAGGCTGAAACAGATTTTTCGACAGAATTTCGAAATGTGTGCCTGCGATGTCAGCATCGCTATAAATATGTCTTTTTATAACATATGTGACATTATATTTACAAAGGATTAAATCAAGAAGCGTGTCTGTGACATTTAAACCTCTTATCTTAAAATCGAAAATAAGCGGGTTTTAACACTTCTTAACTTATGAAGCAAAGAGCCTTGTAATAAGCGGGATAATGTACAGACAGCCAGTTGTTATTGCGAATAAGCCCCTAAGTCCGCTTCGCATTGGGTCCCTAATCACAATGTCAGGGCTTATTTATGCGATAACAAACGGCTGCCTGTACATTATGTAAGGAATAATTGACGACGGGCCATTGAATTATAAGAAAATAATGCACACCCAACGTTACACCGCGGGTATGAATTATTTTCAAATAATTCAAAGGACCGGAGTCAATTATTCCTCTACCGCGGTTACCACAAACATTGCTCTGGTGCCTATTTTAAGGACATTTGACAAGTTAGGTGTGCGGTTATCAGAAATTAATGCATACCCACGAAAAATTTCTTAGCCAATCAGAATACAGCATTCAACAGACCCATGGTATAACCCAACTTATTAATACTTGTTAGTAAGTGTAAATTCTGTTGGATTGCTTTGTTTGTACCAGTGAAATTTCAGTTTGGGCAGTTTTGGTTAATGAGCTTTTTGCTAAAAATGACTCCGGCTTGTTTTCAGTGCAACATCATATTTCATTAGAAATATTACTGTAAGACATGTTGGGTTATTCTATGACTTGGTTTTGGTAAAATATGGACAAACCCAAAAATGGTGTTAAATTAACCCCGAAAATGTCCTTTAATGTCCAACCAGCTTAACATAGGTTATTTGAAACAACTGCAGTTTCAAAAATAAAGCTACAAAGCTGTCACTGGGGCAGTTTACCCTTTAAAAAGGTCCTTATGTACCATTTAGGTACAAATATGTATCTTTGTACTGCAAATATGTACCTTTGAAGTACTAATATGCACTTTTTGGGTACAAAGGGTACCTTTTTGAAAGGGTACTGTTCCAGTGAAAACTTTTGTACCTTTATTTCTGAGGTTTGCCCCTGTTTTACCCAACAGTGGGATGAAACAGCCTATTATTATTATTATTATTATTATTATTATTATTATTATTATTATTATTATTATTTTGGTGTGATTAACTTTTATTTATTAGAAATATAATAAAAAGCATTTTTAGTAACTAGCATCAATAGAAATATCAGCAAATAAATGTAATCTCTGAAATATGATGCACTATAAAAATTCAGGGTCAAAACGCATTGGGTCAAAAAGGCTGAACCCAAACTGTTGGGTTGTAATTTAACCTACTGTATGCTTTGTTAAATTATAAACATTTTCTGGGTAAATTTAACCCAACAGCTGGGTTTGTCCCTTTTTGACCCAATGCTGGTTTGAAAATAACCCAGCATTTTTTTTTTAGACTGAATATTACTTAAGCATTTGTTTCTCAACGCTTTCTTCTGTTTTTGCCCCAATGGCCTGTTACACAACCTCATCAAACAACTTCTGGAGCTTTTCTGTTGCATAAAAACAGCTGGCATTCAAATTAGATTCTCCATCTAATTTCCTCTGAGGTAACTCTCACGTCTGTCCCACCTGTCAGCAGGTGAGAACAGAGCTAAAGCTGAATGCTCCAGTGGCTACCTGCACAAACAGCCTAATTCAATAAGGTGATGTCAGTGTCAACCAATGCTTACCTCCTGAATTCACACAAGATTTGTGGGAGTTCGAACAGTGCTGGGAAGAGCAAGGTGGAAAGCTGAAACCTGCCTTTTCAATCCCATAGGACAACAAGAGGCTCCTCACCTGCTGCGTTTGTGACCTGACAAACATTTAATTTGGTCATATTATGAAAGGAAGTAACCTGATTTGTGTGAATTTCTATACAGTTTTGTCCTTTTCTATAAGTCGTTTTAATATCAATCACCCTCGACTTTTCTTAAACTGATACTTCAAACACAATCCCAGCATTGTGAAACCAACAGATTGGAGCATTCTCGACTTGAAACTCCTTTACTGCTTATTGTCAAGCCAGTCAGGAGTTTATTCTCAGTTAAGAGCAATGAGAAGAGAGAGAGTCGAACGAAAGTCTCTCGTCAAAAGAAAAGGCCCGAAACACAATTGTTTTGATGACTGATCTGTAGCCCAGACCGTCATCATTACCCCCCACAAGAGGAGCGCCCACCCCCTAAAACAATCCACTCCGGGCTAATGGCTCCTACGCATTTCATTTGTAAGACACTATAGAAAGTCTGCCACAATGGGCTCCTTCTTGAGAGGGCCCATCTGGGTGCCTCTTAGATCTTTTGAACGGCACGGAGGGTCGCTGACCTAGAAAGCCATCAATAAAAGACAATCCTCGGAAGGACAAATTGAAGAGCTGCGGAATCTCTCGTCTTTGCCTTACTCAGCTTTGAGTTTTTGGGTGAGGCTGATGATATTTGCCCACTGTACTGTATTCATTACTCAAATATCACGCTGTGAAAGAAAAACTTTAACATTGCCGTCACTTTAAACTCGTCAGAGGGTCAAGTTGTTTCTGAGGTGAATTATACAGTGGTTTATTTTGCAGCAGATGTGGATGAACTCTTGCATTAAGCATACAGGTGTTATAAAGGCATGAACAAAGAACATAAGTCACTTAACTCTAATAAATAAAGGTGCTATAACAGTTTCTTCACAGTGATGTCATAAAATAACTATTTTTTCCTTGCGCGCTGTATAAGCTGTACGATTTTAAATAGTCCTTTAGGATTGTTGCTTGTCTCACTGTGCGAGCAAAATCGTAGTTAAGTTCATGTCACACTGTATGATCCCAATTTCCATTAATGTCACTATATATGATTTTAAAGACGAACGCAAACGAACGCAAACAAAAAACGCGTCCGCCATGGGCGTCGGAACCATTATACGTGGGTGGGACAGGACCCACCCACTTTTTAAGACCAATGATAATGGACCCACCCACTTTTTCTCTAATTTTGCGCATTTGTCTGTTCACTTATCAAAGCGCTGTTAGTCCAAATCCATTCCACTAGAGCAGGGATCCCTAACCTTTGCTTTTTTTACACTGCGGACCCTTTTCAGCTTTTAAACATAATTCGCGGGGGTGAGTGGACGCTGAGTTGCTGTTCGAACATAGTGCTGAAAAACCTCCTTTGCCAAATGTATAACATTTTAAACAGAAGTAAATGTCAAACAACCATGCATTAGGAAAATGAATAACTGCTTTATTTATAGTATATTTTCTATAGACGTGTAAAACCATATTATAGCGGATTATTTTACTTTCATTGTTTCACGAGTTTGCCTGCCCATTTAGTCTTAAAGCTCCACTGTGTAAGATCTACTCCCATCTAGCGGTGAAAGTCTATATGACAAGCAACTGAATATTACTTTCTAGCCCCCCCCCCCCATTCGGAATGCGTTTTAACTCGTACGGTGGCCCGGCCGTGTCATGCCAAGGTTAACATGGCTTCCAGTAGCTACAAAGCAAAAGCAATGAGAAAAAAATGAACAATTTGCAATGTCCTTTGCCTGTGATCCATCAAAGCACACAGATTTATGTTTAACATGAAAAAAGTCTGATTGTCATGATATGTCCGCTTAAAATCACATACAAAAAGCAACCATGACGGGGTTAAATGGACGCGAACTAATATTATGTCAAAGTACAATGCTTATGTTTTAAGTAAACGTTACATGTCCGTGTATATGTAAGAGCTTTCTCTCATATTGGTGAAAAAAGATTGCGCAACTTTCACACGCTTGTAAACTGAAACGAAAGATGCGCAGATCAGACGCTTTTATCAATGAAAGGCTAAAAATAGGGCTGTCACCGTGTGTTTGTGCTAGAGGTCAGAAAAGATGAAAAACATTTATCTCAGTACCTCAGATTACATAAATGGGCGGAGAGACGGCGTGTGGCTGTTCGAACACATTAAACCACATGCATGTTTACACTAAGAAGTGTTATGCATAATCATGCTAAAGTTAGCCAAGGAACTATAAAACTTCAAGTTTACAACATAGACTGTATCGATGTAAACGAATATGCTGAATTACCTGTGGAGAAGATATAAAGTGCAACTTCAGTGTCCCTTGAGCCCCATCTTGGAAAACTAACTCCAATAGTGACTTTGGTCTTGATGTTTTTCCTGTCACGTTGTCGTTTAAAATCCCCGTTTCGCTTCCTTGGCGATTTGTTTTAATGTCCTCGAGAATATGTCTTCAACAGGCATTCAAATCAAAGCATTAGATCGCAGGTTCATCACGGTGTGCGGCTGTTGTAAAATCCGAAGGATTCAGCTCCGCAGGTCAGAACGTCTTCACGTATTGTTATTATTTGCGAGGTACATTTGCAGATAATTCATAAAGTCATACCTCTGTTTAATCGATTGTGTTTTAGAAGTACACATGCTCAAACTCTTATGACAGCATTGTTTCCCGACGGATACCATAAAATAAAGTGATCTCATTTCCAGAATCTCACATTTATATTTCTCTAAGAGAGAGAAAGAGAGATTGGGTATAACAAATAAAAAAGGTATACAAAAGTTGTATCAGTTTACCTTCATTCGTTTTTCTTACCTTTTATTTCCTCAAAATAAAAAATAAACATTGTAGCCTACTGTCAACAGAGTAGAGAAAAAAATGACACAGAGAAAGATAAATGAAACATGACATCCGTCATTATTTGCAAAATATTTAAAGGGCTATTACCAGAATTTCGACCGCAATAGGCTACTGTCTTTAATTTAATAAACGCAAATGTTCAGGCTAATTAAAAGGAAACATGAAAATGTCATCTATTGCAGTAAATGTATTTTTCGGGGGGGGGGGACCCAACCACTTTTTATTTGCTTCCAACGCCCATGGCGTCCGCAGTTTTACGTCATCAATCAGTGATGGCTGGGAGAACACACGCTGAAGCGAAATGCTAGCAAATCGAAACAACATTTACCGTTAATTTGAATCGAGCACAAAAAGACGACAAAAATTGACGAGCAACTGGCTTTTGTATTTTGTAGCGCGATTTCTCTACAGGCTTTTTCCTTTTAATCCTATCATGGTACAGTGGCGATGACAAATTGTACAAGCACTCTTTATCTCTTCATAACACCTCCACAAGCCCTCCTTCTGCTGTACAGTCCACCTGGCTCTTTTCGACATTTTGTCTGCATTGGTTTTTTGTTGTCGCACTAATTGCATCATCGGTTTCTGTGCTTCTATTGGTTCTTGATCTGCCATTTGTCGTAGGAGATGTCACACAGCAGGATAGTGTCTCAAAATTTCTGACACGGCCAGATTTTTGTCGGAGGATCATTTTAATCGCAACAGTTATTAATCGGCTGTCTATGAACACGTCCAAATAGCGATCAAAGACGGCAGATTTTAGCCATTCCAGTAATCTTTTAGGATTTCAAAATTTGTCTCAGACAGCCTGGCTGAAATCTCACGAGTGCACCAGGCTTTAGCTAACCTTTTAGTCAGTTGTTCTTGTAAAACATTTCTTTTGAACCTTTATGTAGTTTGCAGAACCTTTTTCAACTACAAAGAAGCTATTAAAAAAAACAGGTTCTGTGGATGTTAAAGGTTCTGTGACAAAAAACCTTTATTTAAGGTTAGTGAAAGGAACACGCCCACATTTTGGGAATTTAGCTTATTCACCGTATCCCCCAGAGTTAGATAAGTCCATACATACCTTTCTCATCTCCGTGCGTGCTGTTGCTCTGTCTGACGCAGCCCTCGTTAGCTTAGCACAAAGACTGAAAGTGAATGGCTTCAGCTAGCAAACTGCTCCCAATAAGTGACAAAATAACGTGAACATTTTCCTATTTATGTGTTGTGATTTGTATAGTCACAGCGTGTACAAATAACAAGGTCATATGAGACAGCCATCTTTTAACAGTATACATACTGGGAACTATATTCTCAGAAGACGAAGCGCTGCTACTTGCCGTAGTGATTTGCTTGCAGCACCCGAGAAACCCCTTGGTGAGGAGCATAGAGTTCGCTCTGAGTTGTGCAAATCACTCCGCCCAAGTGAATGTGGGCATGTTCCTTTAAGGTAGTGTTAACTACCCAAATTTTTACTCAAAAAATTTTGTGTGCATATTTTATAATGCATATTTTGAGCAAAATCTTAAAAAGGCAAACAACCCACCAACTAAAGTTTGTTAATGTAGGGTAAACAACTTGCTCTAGAGGTCCTCTAAAGTCATAGCTTGGTAACTGACTGTTAGAAAAAGGTACAAAACTTTACCTTTATGGGTATACAACACATTGAAATGTACCTTTTTCTGACATTGTAACATAGAGATCATATACGAAAGGGACGTTACCTTTTTAAAAAAGTCCTAATATCTACCATTTAGGTACAGATATATACCTCTGAGGTACCAGTATGTGCCCGTAAGGTACTAATATGCACCCTTTAGGTAGCCTACATTTTGAAAGGCTACCGCCCCAGTGACACCTTTTGTACCCTTCTTAATGCACAAGACCTGCTTTTCGAAACACACAGAACCTTCTCAATAAATAACTACAGTTTATATTTGTGTTTTGTTAATAATGACAGAAATAAAATAAAAATATGAACTGTTCTTTACTTCAAAACTGACTGCAGAAGTAAACAAGTACGCTGTTAGAAATGAAGGTACAAAAGTTGTACCTATGTACGCTTTAGGTGCAAATATGCATCTCTTTGAAAGGCTACCGCCCCAGTGACAGCTTTTGTACCCTTCTTAATGCACAAGACCTGCTTCTCGAAACACACAGAACCTTCTCAATAAATAACTACAGTGTATATTTGTGTTTTGTTAATAATGACAGAAATAAAATAAAAATATGAACTGTTCTTTACTTCAAAACTGACTGCAGAAGTAAACAAGTACGCTGTTAGAAATGAAGGTACAAAAGTTGTACCTATGTACCCTTTAGGTGCAAATATGCATCTCTTTGAAAGGGTACCTCCCCAGTGATAGCTTTTGTACCTTTATATCTGAAATTGTATAGAATGAAGACTCACACTTTTAGTTCATCAAAGCAAATATCGTGGAACCATAAATGAAATCCCAACAACTACTGTTGATATTTTGATGATCAGATCAGGCTTTGGACCTCAGTACTGACTGAAACACCTTAAAGCATAATTTCGCTGGACCCCCTCTAAATAACAGGCCTCGTAAATGACCAAATGAATGCAATGAAACTACACGATAAACCGCACATCTGAGCCCATTGACAATCTCTCAGTCAAAAGCACAATATACGTTGTAATTTAAGCTATTGGCCCGTAGGAGGGAGCTAATTGTTCACCTTTTTTTGGTCAATAATCAGAAAAGGTCAGTAGCGGAGCTGTCACAGTCTTTCACAATACCAGCCAGGCAACAGATGTTAATTCGAACCATTACTGTCCTATCGCTCCGCGAGATGAGTTCATGACAAACAGCGGAGCCTTCTCCCATGCCGAGAGAGAGACAATCCAACAGACTATAATTACCTTCAGTGCCATGAGACTGATGGAGACAAGCCCTGCAGAAAAGGACCCATCACCTACCTTAGATATAATATTTTACTACCTAGTAATTTATCCATCATTCCTGAAAGCACTCGGGTCCTATTGTTGTCAGAGCAAGGGAATGAAGCCACCGGCGAGGACTTCAATCTCTAAAATTACACCGTTTTTGGAGACAAAAGAGAGACGGGGAGAGAAACATGGAAGCCATGCTTTTGGGTGGCGCTTTTATCATTGAGTGGCAGATAGTTGAACAATCAGGGAGTCTGGGGGCAAAGTGATGTTGAAGCAGACAGGGCCTTTTGTTTTTTGTCCTGAATTGAAATGGGTTTTGGGCTGGCAATAAAAAGAGACGTTCATGGCATATCAAAATATAATTTTATTGTAACCGATTCTGTTATTTCAATGGTTTGCTGTGCAAAAAAAAGTTCTCGTAGGGCTGACTGTATTGGAACCGTAATACTGTGCAATTCCTGTTGCACTGGACACGCTTTTGAGTTTTGAGACTAATGAATGTGTACAGCACAGAATTGTGTTTTCATTGCATGGCAACTTTTGTGGCACCAAGTATGTGCATCTTACAAACATTGGCAGGTGGCTGGCTTGTATTTCTTATGAGACCACATCCAGTTTACAGTATGTTGATTTTAAACATCTAAGATCTCACTTAAACCCAATGCAAACCCATTAGCACAGAATGCTTTACAATTTGGTCTCCAACCTTCTCCTGAACCCAAGTGGTTTCACAGAAAATGTACAGAGCCATGCCGAGTCGGTGTCGCAGATAGCCACCAACCAGTATGTCCCCAAAAAGAGGAAGTGCATCTTCTGCTTGTCATTAAATCTCAATGATGTTGCTCGTTTTAATGACCTATCCGAGCATTCTCCGCAGCCAGGGGGTCATACAAACCCACGACTCTCCAGGAAAAGCTTTGGCTTAATGGGAATGAGAACAGAAGCACTGGGGCTGCTTCAGTTCTGCGGACAGATGGGAGGCCATTGTAAATATTTTGATTGATGGAAGGTGGGGTCAAGGCGTAAACCTTTGTTTTCCATATAAATGGGGAGGGCGGGAGATCTATGCAGGATGTTGGCTAGTTTCTGATAGGCCTCTCATTCCTTTGCATTGCTGCGATGCAGGACATGGAGAGACACTAGGAGAATGGCAGCATAGTGAAGGTTTCCATGGATTTAAAAGCTCTTGTAGACATATTTTAGGGATCTGACCTTGTGGTGCTGTGAAGTTTTATGCTTGTCTAGAGAAATGCTTGGTTGTTTTCAAGCCGTGGTTGGGTCAAATATGGACAAACCCAACTGTTGGGTTTAATTTATCTATGCTGGGTTGTTTCAAACGTATGGTTGGGTAAAACATGGACTTTTTAACTGTTTCAACGGTTTGTTTAGTTTGACCAAGACCTGCTCATACAGACATTGCAATGTGGCATTATGAGTAATGCTACTTTTTCTCCATTACATTTGTACATGCATGTGCAAATATTTGCATGTTCTCAAGCCGTAGCAGGCAGATCTGACCCAAGGGATGGTCTTTTTTGTCGGTGTCGACTAAGACCTAACCTACGTAATTTCCCCCGAGAGGCGTCAACATGCAGCGGAAGGCTAGGGAAAGGGTCTGAAGCAACAGGTGAAGTCAGCCCCTTACAAGCTCACTCACACCTCCCCTACCCGACACCGCACTCCTAACCAGCAAACTGTAACAGTGACCAACCCAGGGATCCAAATCAGCCATTTCCCACACATTACCTTAATGATGTCACAAAGGAATGCCCCATGGTCGTAGCCTCTGATTGGCCCCCAGCTCCTAACAGGTCTAATCAGAAAGCGATGGTGTCAAGAAGAGTGGCTTTGCTAATTTAAGGTGTTATCTCCGAGACAATGGGATGTTTTGTTATTGCATTAGAAAGGTGATTGTCCCAAGGGCTCTGACACTTCTTCTCACACACATGCACTTTGTTAAGGGGCCGAGAGCTACATGAAATGGGCTACATGTTACAACGACAGATGATCTTTTGGATTTTGAGTGATATTTGCAAGTTTACAGCAGGAATATGTAAAAATTTTTAATGGGTTTCATGTGTAATTGTGATTTGATTGAAAAGATTTAAAGTTCAAAAAAGCTTTTGACATTGAATGATACTGCTTTTAAGCCACATTCAATTCAATTTTATTTATATTTACTTTTTTTAGCCTGGGGAAAAAATGTCCTAGGAAGAAAAAACCCTTGGGACAGATATAAATAAATCAGGGATGTTCCGACCTTCACATTTACAGGAACTGGGTCTGTTTGTCTCATTGTCCTCGGGATCGAGGCGAGACAGGGAGAGAGAAACAAAACCTTATTAGCGTAGGGGCCGTTCACATGTAATGCAAGTGTCACACAGTGATGTGGTTTAAGTCAGCTCTGTTCCAGACAGGCTAACTATTGTGGCATAAGTATATTACCCATAGTTGAGGATTTAGCAAGTTTGTGGGCCCAGGGCGAATCTATGTGTGGGGCCCCCATCTGATCTTTAAAACAGAAACGGAAACAATGTCAATATGTGCTCAAAACTGCATTCCCACAAATGCACAATACCATAGGAAAAGTGTTCCTGTACGCATCGTAGCTCAATTGGTAAAGCATTTTATTTACCATGCAAAGGTCATGGGTTCAGCACACAGTATAGATGGTGTCAACAGTAACAACATAAACAACCGGCTTTCGTGGTCCACAGGTAACTTTCGGTAAACTCCGCTAAGAATAAATAACAACAAAGTACTTTAAAAGTAGTTTACTAATATAACAAGGAAAATAAACAACACGTAGATTACTCAGGACACAAAATCATTTGTTATTTTCGTCAAGGTATTTGTTCAAGAGTTCAGTTTAGCAACTAGTCAGACCTTTAAAAAACAGAAGTTCGGACCAGACGCGTATCGCATCAACGCACATGCTTCCGATGAAACTGTCTATAGTCCTTTTTTTTTCGTGTTCGCGAATTTACGCACATGGTCAAACGCATAGCCTTACAAAGTTCAGTTTATTTGACTCGTACGTGTACACAGACATTTGACGCATGCCCATTGCAATAAAATGCAATGCATCTCCTGGGCTACATACTACATTTTTCTGTAGGCACTTTCGCAACCTATGCGTACAATGTACGTACTACGCACATACTACGCAGTGTTTCAAAAAACTGGTGCTGCGCATGACGCAATATTTGTCATCAGTGCGCGCGTACACGCAAGAAATGTATTATACTTTGGCCTTTCAGGAAACACATACTGAAAATGTATAGCTTGAAAGCAATGGTAGTTGCTTTGAATGGAGGTGTCTGCCAAATGTGTAAACATAATGTAATAGTGCTGTCATTGTGGAGATCTCATTTGTTAAAAATATGCATCCGAAATTAAGTTGCTTTTTATATGTATCATCTCTTTCTCCTCTGAAATTGCACCTGCAAATCCTAAGATCTGAATCCTCAGTGCCTATTCTCTCGTGTAAACTTCATAATTTACAGTAAATCTGTTTGTTGTCATAATCACTGAGTGCTTGCCATTGTAGATTACCGCGGCTGATGCCGGATGATTGATGTGAAATGATGTCTGACGGCGCTGGAGTTGTTAGCACGTTCAATTCACATTAAGATAAATTGACTGCAGAAGGAACAGTCAAACACACACACAGAGACACGCACACATGCACAAACAGCCCCTCATAAACATGATTGAAAGCCCTGTACACACATCCATCCACGTGCTTGCCTGAATTGCACATAATGACTGTAGGATGAGCGCACACACACACACAAATAACAACACAGTCAATTGACTGTGAGAACGGCGGTGAAAGATTGTTTTCCGCTCTGGCTCTGTCAAACAGGCCTCTGTTTTATGCAGACTCCATGTGAATATGTAGCGTATTTGTCACATGGGTTTAATAGAGAGAATCAAGATATTTAGTTTGGGTAATGAGGTGGTGGCTTGTTTTGGGTCGACTGTGACCTCTGTCAAACAAAGGGCCATGAGCACATGAACCGAGGCAGTCCGTTCCCTGATTATTCCGGCAGGAAAAACAGAAAGGTCTTGCTTGATACAATTATTACACCTGCTTAAAATTCGACACTCTTTTTTTTGTCACGTCCAGTCCGAACTTTTGTCGTAGCGCTGATAAAATTATACAAGGATTCTAATGACATTACGCTCTTTATAATAAAGTTTTGAAAAGGATTTTTTTGCAGAGATAGCACCATTAATGAACCTTTTTTTTAGTTCTTAAAAATGCATTTTCTTTATTACCTAACAGAGCATAAAAACACAAATAAGCACAAAAGCATTTTAATACGGATGCCTATTAGCATGTACGGGTTCAGGTCGAAATGGTCTTAGGTTTTAGACCCACATTATTTTTCACATACCATACATTATTGCAGCTCCAGATTTCCCTGTCTTCCTGAAACGCATGGATTTTGTACAAAACTGTACCTGATTGGCCAGCTAATCTGTCTGTTGTGATTGTTCTGAATACCTCTGACGTCAGCCGTAAATAGTACGCTCCTTACCATGTTTGAAAGATTCGCTCACAATGCAATCCTAACAGGAGTTAACTTACAAGCTGTGAGTCCGAAGCAGGAGGAATTATAATAATGTCGGTCTTCTCTACATCA
This sequence comes from Paramisgurnus dabryanus, assembly GCF_030506205.2. NCBI lineage: Eukaryota > Metazoa > Chordata > Actinopteri > Cypriniformes > Cobitidae > Paramisgurnus > Paramisgurnus dabryanus. The sequence continues at coordinate 14,413,229 of NC_133359.1, read as the reverse complement.
CAAATCTCAGGAAGTAAACTGTTGCTTACAATCCGTGTGTTTGTTGTAGTCCAAGAAAAGAGATTTACGTTGGAGACGATAACTCGCGTCATTGTTTACTTTGGGGTTTGAACCGTTTGCATATCAATAACATGTACTAATACACACTTACACACCAAAGGAAATGTAAAATTGTAAATCGGACCATTGGTGCTCTTTAAAGCGAGAAGGATACATAAAAAACATGCATTTTAACCTTAGACTAGATTTTGATGTTAAATTCACTATTTTATTATAAATAATTGTACAGTCCATACACAGTATTTACTTCAATAACATCAGAAGTAACCGTAACTAAATTACTGGAAAAATAAAGAGTTTTCCCTTACTTTACTGTTTTTTAGGAAAATAAATTAAATTACAGTAACTAATTACTTAATAACTAGTTACACCTAACACTGCTAAAGCACATTTATTTGTATTTAGTATTAACAGTATTATTTATTTTTTTTAGTTACTGTATGTCTCACAGAGAACTTCTTTACATCTACTGTATAATGTTCGCCCACTTTAAATATACCACTGCATGGGAAATGGAGAGGTTTTTAGCTGTAAATGCTGTAAATTCAATTGGTAGAAATGCAACACCTTGAAACTGTACTTTGATGTTTGATTGCAAAACGTGTTGGGTGTGCCGCTGAGGGATTGGACATCGCTTCACTGCACGCCCCCAATCAGTTCTCATTTTTGTTTGTTTGGTTACTTGTGGCATTTAACATTCTTAAAAAAGGAAAGAAGCCGATGGCCATTGTGAATTGAGCTAATAAAACTGTTTATCCATGTGCTAAGAAGTGTGCGTGGAGAGCTCTTAAGATTTGTCCCAAACCACTGCACCCTTTGTGGTTGTTGAAGTGGGTGTGTTCCTTGGCCAACAAAGCTTGTTTGACTTGTAGAGTTTATTTTTTCGCACTGTTCCTTTAACTCGGTTGTCATTACAACCTGTTAAAGGGACAAAGGGTTTTTTCTCGTAATTCCGACAATCAATTATTCGTATTGGCTTTTCAGCTTCTTAATTTCGCATGACAATGTGCAAATGAAAAATGACTGAATGATTTTATGCCCAATTTTCCTTACCTGTGTAACAAAGCGATTATTTTCTCTCCCCGGAAATAAAATTAGAAGGTGCGGTGCCTATTCAACAGCCCAATTTTCTACCGGCAGCAATATATAAACTGTCACAGCGTGAAATTCTACCTTGGTTCATTTCAAATCGGAGGTTTCGAGCACACATTAGTATTGCAATTAGAGACCCTCGGCTATGGGAGTCCCGTCTTGGAAAAAGAAGGACTCGTTCTCCGCTCCGACACTTTTAATTCTATTCTTTTCTCCATGGACCATTGGGTTTAAGAAGGTGACTGGGCCGGCGGCCCTAATCGCCACAGATAATAAATTGATCAACTCTTAAACTTCTGAGAGGGTTGAATGGGGCTCACCCCTCCATTGAGCATGGATGGATTACTCACGCTTAGTTGGCTCTAGGTAGGCTTTGGCAAGCCACCCCACCAGGCCTGGGAATGGGGCTGCATTGAAGCCCATTCACAAGCTCCTGACACAGAGCATGCTTTTATACAGCGTTGCTTTATTATGAGAAGATCCCCGGCCGCCCACCCCGGGCTTGTTCTTGCAGTACTCTTTCTTGCACGTTGAAAAAAGGTTATCCCCTACTTTAATCCATATTGCAATGCGGATTAGAGAGCGTGTGTGCGCGCACGCGGGATTCCTTAACAACCCCCCCACTCCTCAAGTCTTTCTCGTTCCCTCTCTTTCACCTTGTTTCTCTCTCTCTCACTTGCACTCCCTCCCTCTCTCTCTTTTACAAAGTCCCTATAGGCTCTGGTAAAGGATTTGCATCCTGAATGGGTAACCTGCCGTTCTCGTCAATGAAGACATCAGATCAAAGTTCAGCCAGTCAAAGTCCCGCTAAAACGTTAAGGAGGCCGGCGTGTACACAAAGGCAAGGGATGAAGAGCAACCGCTGCCTCAAGAGAGAGAGAGAGAGAGATAGAAAGATAAAAAATATACTGGAATCTCTGATCCAGATTAAGAGTGGATTATGCCATCCATAATGGAGACGGTTTCATTTGAATTCTGTAAAGAATTTTGCTCAGTATTAAATTTTCATATGGTTCAAGGATATGAAAATAACTCTAATGTTAGCCAATGCACCTGTTCCTAACAGCATCGGTTTCTAACACTTTTTTGGCAACATCAGATTTTTCGGTTTTCCTACTGTCTGAAATAAATTGTCCCTGTCACTGGGGTGGTACCCTTTCAAAAAAATACATATTTGCACCTAAAGAGTCCATATTAGTACCTCAAAGGTACATATTGGTACCAAATGTATACTTATGTGCACCTAAATTGTACATTTTAGGACATTGTTAAAGGGTACTGACATTGACAGCTTGGGACCACTTTAAATATCTTTTTTCTGACAGTGTACATCCATGAAATATTTAGGGATTCGGTTAATCTTAAGACACCTGTTAAGAATTTGTCATATGTTGTCACTATAATAAAATTATAAAATTAAATATGTTTTACTTAAAGAAAGTCAAATTTATATTAGCAATTAAAAAATATATTTACATTTATATTAAAAAATAATTATATATTTATTAATATCTTTAATATTATATATAAAATAAATAAATAAATATATTTTAATTAGTAATATATATATATATATATATATATATATATATATATATATATATATATATATATATATATATATATATATATATATATATATATATATATATATATATATAAAAATAAATGTAAATATATTTTTTAATTGCTAATATAAATTTGACTTTAAGTAAAACATATTTAATTTTATACTTTTATTATAGTGATGACATATGACAAATTCTTAACAGGTGTCTTAAGATTAACCGAATCCCTAAATATTTCATGGATGTACACTGTCAGAAAAAAGATATTTAAAGTGGTCCCAAGCTGTCAATGTCAGTACCCTTTAACAATGTCCGTAATTTAATTTTGAATTGTAATGGATATATTTAGTTCATAAGATTAATTTAGTTATTGATTTTTTTAAACTAATGGTTTGGATTCTTTCCTTGCTCAAAATTATTTTCTCAGCTATTATCTACAGCCAAACTATAATACTTTGCCAAAAGCCTTTAATTATTGCCTTTTCCTATCATCAGATTGTGTTTAATTGCTCTCATCCTCTGGTTTATTTGTGACAGTGAGACCCTTAAGTTTAGGTGGGCTTTATCTTGCGACACAATGACAGCTCACTGACTAGAAATTAATCCTTTTTGCTGTTGTCTCCTAAATGCGCCAAATGCCCCATGTTGGTTCCCTGACTATTAAATTGGGTTACTTTATGATATGGTATAATTGGTATCAATTGCTCACCAGGTGACGTGGACCCTGTTGTTTAAATGGCACTGCTTTTCCCACAATGAAGGCAGCGCCTTGCTGCGTGTAAACTGTACCGAGACGCTTCTCTGGATAGCTATAATCTTAATTAGCTAACCCACTCGTTCACATAGATATTCACATTGGTTTCATCATTATCTATATGAAATACGCCCAGCAGGAAGGCCATGATACAATATCTTACCCACAAAGCAACTGTGTGAGACGGGTGCTTTCTCCTTAAAATCGCGGTGTGATCTAAAAGGACCCGGGCACTTTTCTCCTCATTTAATTCGGCCCGGTGAGTGGTGTTTAGCTCAGCGGGCTCGGGGGGCGCCATTGTTTATTTGTCAAAAGTTAAAAATGCCTCTCGTCGGCAGCTTTTTGAAAGCAGGTTTCGAGAGGTGCCTACAATGCTAAATTGTAAAGTTGTATTTGCGAATACTGTATGTGGTAAAGTGTTTCCTAATTGATGGGTTCGCCGGAAAGAGCAAGAAAGTCCCTTAAATTAATGTTTCGCATTACGGCCCTTTTGTGTGTAATGGGCCTGGTTAAAATCATAAAAGGAATTGTCATAACCCATGCTGAAGAAAATGTTAACAGAAGGGAATCACGCTCAACAAACTAGCATGATTTAGTAACATCAACGGCATAAGGGAAATGCACAGCTTTGGCTACCCGGCGAGAAAAGCCATATAGTCCATATGTTCAGGGATGTATTTCTTGTTCAACAAATGTCATCACCCAGGACATGTTCTGCTGCAAAGCAATACCATTTTGTCAGATACCATATTGCACATGTAAAAAACAAAAACAATTGTTAGCTCAATTGGTAGAGCATTGCATTAGCAAAGCAAAGGTCATGGGTTTGATTTTCAGGAAACACTTTTTTTGTTCACTTGAAAACTTGTGTTCGTACTATTTGTTTAAAAAAAAAACAGTATGCAGATCTGAGGATACATCTAAAATTTTTTATTAACCACCACATTCAGTGAAACATGTTTAGATTCTTAATAAAAAAAACAATCCGTTTCAAACGCTTATATGCTCTAACGAACATTTGCTAAACCTTTATTTTTAAGAATGTATTGAGTCAATGAAATTTTAAAGAAGAGCACTCCAAATTAAATTTTTCATTCCTTAAGGGATAGTTCACCCCAAAATGAAAATAATGTCATTTATGACTCACCCTCATGTTGTTCCAAACTCGTAAGACCTCCGTTCATCTTCGAAACACAGTTTGAGATGTTTTATTTTTAGTCCGAGAGCTTGTTTGACCCTTCATTAAAAATCTATGTACGGTTTACTGTCCACGTCCAGAAAGGTAATAAAAACATCATCAAAGTAGTCCACGTGACATCAGTGGGTCAGTTAGAATGTGTTGAATCATCGAAAATAGATTTTGGTCCAAAAATAACAGAAATTACGAATTTATTCAGCATTGTCTTCTCTTCCACATCTGTTTTTAAGCGCATGCGCGAGACTAAAGTCACGTTATTGCAGTGACGCAGATGACGTACGACGCGGCTGACGTGTTATCTGGTGCGCCCCAGCTGTTTTTTTGGGCGTTTTTTTGAGCCTGGGATTTGTTTACAGTCAGAGGGAGCCGCACGCTGTAAGTTTGGGAAAAAAAAACTTTGCAAACATGTCTTAGGATAACACGTCATCTGCGTTACTGCAGTCACTTTAGTCTTGCACATGCACTTCACAACAGACGCGGAAGAGTTTGTTTGTTTAATCCCAGCCTCTGGCCATTCAAAAAATACGGCTTTGTTAGCATAATCTGTTAAACACCACATCGATTTTTTAGCAAAGTCCTCTAAGTGCACAGTAGACGAAGGTGAAACGATTGTGGATCACATTCAACCTGAGTACAACCCGAGTGTGGCAATGACGTAGATCACACCACCCCCTAATGTGTGCTTCAGCTTCTTAATTTTTATCTTTTGAATTCTGACTTTTATCATTTGCAACATTTGTAGTTTTATTTTTAGTAAACTGTTCCTTATGTTTTGTCCAAAGAAGTGCATTTTTTTTTTTAGGTTTTTGCCAAAAGGCTTGCATGCGCTTAGTGGGTTTTGCAGCGAAAATTAGTCTACAATAAACATTTTGTGCAAAAGAAACATTGTGGTTCTTTACGAAACATTTATTTTCAAGAATATAGTTGTGTTTTTGTTTATTGTCTGTTTCAAAACATTTACTAGAAAACTTACTGACGATTGTTTAGTAAATCTCCCGGAGCCGTTGGGTCGCGCTTTCATTATGCCAAACCAGAGATGAATGCAAGGAATGATTATACCATCTACCCCACTCATTATCTTATCAAACAATGGCAAGCCTGTTCAAATTAAGCATTCTTCTCTTGACAGGTGTGTATGGTTGCGGTTCTCTTGGCGCGTGCCTGCCGCGTGTTTGCGTCCGGGGTTACGAGTGTGACAGACAGGGGTTTGGTGTGATAGAGGAGGACCGTCTCTTGGGAGAAGCTGTGTAAATAGTGCAGTTGTGTGTGTGTGGGGGGGGGTCCGTCCATGACAGACAGCATAACAGAGACGGCTCATCTTCCAGGTGAAGGGCTGTCTGTGCACGCGTAAGTAAAGTACACTGCGTAGGAGTAGTGTGATAGACAGAGGTGCGGCGTGTACAGTATGTGTGGGAGTATCTTGATAGACAGAGGTTCGATGTGGCAGCGGCGGCCCATGTCGCGGGTGAAGGCGATGCCCTGATTCAGCTGTGGATGTTTATTAGTGATGGAGGGACAGACAGATAATTGGAGAGATAGACAGTTGAACAGAGCGATAGACAGATAAACGGAGGTGCGGGCAGATCAGGTGTTTCTCACCCAGCCCCTCATTAATGGCACGTTCATTATTTCTGATTTAGCACAGAGGCGCTGCGGTGGTGTCAGCTCTTAACTTCCTTCATTAAATCATTAATTTTTTCCAGGCGGTAAGTGAGGCCAGTGTAATGAAGCCATCACAGTCTCAGCAGAATTCGCCTCTTGTTAAGCATCTCTCACGGGCTGTGAATGGCAGTCGCTGACTAACTTTCTACAGTTTCCCACTTATTATGGTATCTGGTTTCTGGATGCATGAAATTAAGGTGAAACACCATGGTGAAATACTACGGTTATACAAATAAAGATGTTACACGATGCCATAGAATACATTTTTTTGGCTGTATGGTTTCATAAAGAAATTGATTATTTGCACTGCCCTGTAGGGTACAATGAAAATGCTATGGTTTATGAATATAGTATTTGTACAATAAAAATGGTCCCAAGCTGTCACTGGGCCAGTAGCCTTTTAAAAAGGTCATAGTATGTCCCATTTAAGTACAGATATGTATATATTTGGTACTAATATGTACCTTTGAGTACTCTTTAGGTGCTAAGATGTGCTTATCATAAATACATTTCTCATTCATTTGACCAAAACCCCCAGCATCTTGTTGACATGAATGACAGGAGCCGAAAGGGAGGCCCAGGTACCCGAAGAAACCTTGATGGAGCTCTCTGAGACCTCTCCTCCCTTGTTATCTTGTTACTAATGTTTTCGTCCCTTTACCTCTGGGAGCTTGTGATCTCCAGGGTCTGCCATCTTCAGCAACCAGCAAGCTGTTTCCAGGCAGCTCGGAGGCAAACAAGTATTGTTTAGTGTCATATGTGACAACGTGCAAGTTTTTTTTCCACCTTGATCTGGCACGATGCCACAGGTGAAGGGGCATCACACCTTTTCCATTTTAACTTCAATTTCATTTGCACACTTTTTTCATATTGGCCCCAATTTAACAGAGATGGCGCATCTGGCTAATGATTTACACTTAATTGTTAAAGATTTAGGGTCAGGCTAAGGTTGAATGATGTGAATGTCTTTCGTAAGTCTTGTCTTATTCATTTTCAAGGGGTGTGAATTTGATGTATGAATTTGATGATGTTTTATTCTGCAGTTGCCAATACAAATCCCTAGCATGAGCAATTCGGGCTGCACTAAGAAAATCTTATAGTTTCTACAAATTTATGTGTAATATAATAGTTGTAAAGCACAGTATTAGTGATTATTGTTTTTATTTTTTTATTGCTGCTCTGCATGTTGGAAGTATGAAATTTAGAAATCAACATTAAAGCCCAGTCAGTATTTCTGGCCAAGATCTTGTGATCTTGCAGTGTGACATTTTGTTGGCTTCTTACCTCCTCAGCATGCGTGAAATCTTTTTGTAAGCTTGATGTGCCAAAAAAGTTGTGACTGGCTTTTGAAAGTGATCCAGCCTTTTGAAAAGGAAGTCTAGACAGTTGTTTTATTTTTTTATTTTTTATTGAACAAACTGTGAAACAGCAGATCATACACTGTGAAAATTCCTTATTGCACTTAAAAGTTTAAATGTAAACAACTTGAATTAATAAGTCATTACAACTTTTTTGACCAGCTGCTCTAAGTTATAAAAATAAAGTTGAAATAACTTCAAGGAATATTCCACTTTCTTTAATTTACTCACCCCCATGTCATTCAAAATGTTGATGTCTTTCTTTGTTCAGAAATTAAGTTTTTTGAAAAAAAAAAACATTCCAGGATTTTTCTAATTTTAATCGACTTTATTGCACCTCAAACACTTTCAATGCAGTTTAAAATTGCAGTTTCAACCAGATTCAAAGGGCTCTAAATCCCAACCGAGGCATAAGGGTCTTATCTAGCAAAATGATTGTCATTTTTGTAAAAAAAACACTTTTTATCGTTTTGCACTAGCCGTTTGATGCGCCAGCGTGACCTAACGTAATGCGTAAGTGTTTGCTCAAGTCATAGTAAATAAGACCAGGCTTGTAAAGGTGTGAGCAAAAATCTGCCATTTTTTGGGTGTGTCCTTTTAAATGCTAGTAAAAAAGACCAGGCCTGTATAGGTGTGGGGAAAAATCTGCCATTTTTGGGTGTGTCCTTTTAAATGCAAATGAGCACCAAATGACGTTGGCGTGGTTCGATGCTCGAACTGATTTTGCCAAGTGGTTGATGTCCTCAGGGCATCATATTTTGTTGACTTAAGGACAACATTTTTTTAAATAAGACCTAAACCCACCCTAACCATAACCAAACCCTAAAATCAGAGGGACATGATAAGTGAAAAACAATGGTCTAGAAACAGGTAATCCTGGTTGTAAGCCTATACTTAAAACAAACTGTAAACTTATTTCTGAAATCTGATTGGTTGATTGAAATGTTGTCCCAGGGTCAACATAATGTTGCCCTGAGGAAATCAACCCCTTGGCAAAATCAGGAGAGCTGTGGTTGGATAGTGCAGATTAAGGGGTGGTATTATCCCCTTCTGACATCACAACGGGGCCAAATTTCAATTACCTATTTATTCACATGCTTGCAGAGAATAGCTTACCAAAACTAAGTTACTGGGTTGATCTTTTACACATTTTCTAGATTGATACAAGCACTGGGGACCCAAATATAGCACTTAAACATAAAAAAGTCAGATTTTCATGATATGTCCCCTTTAAGTACAACTCATTTCTAGCAGAAAGATAGACATTTATATTGTTATAAGCATTTTATTATCTAATGTATAATTTGTTGGCAGGTTACATCTCCTTGTGTGTGTGTGTGTGTGTGTGTGTGTGTGTGTGTGTGTGTGTGTGTGTGTGTGTGTGTGTGTGTGTGTGTGTGTGTTCTGACCGATCCCCCTCCTCTTCTCACTCACAATAAAAAGACACATTGACTAAAACTTACTTTGCTTCTCTCTTGTGGGCTAATGAGGTTCTGTTCAATGTGCAATTTTCCATATTCCATTCAATGTGTTTAAATATTAATCTTTTGAAATATTAATGTGATGGGAGCCTTCGGCTATGGCTTTTACTAGAGAATAACTCCTGAGATAAGTGTTAATGTATCAGAAGCAGCCTATAAGAGCTGTTCTGAGATCAGTAAGCTTTTCTCTTTAGCTCTGACTTCAATGGAGGCTGTGATATTAGGGTTGCATAACTACATATGCTAGAGAATATCCCTATATTGGTTTGTTGCATGTAACCTCTTTAGTGTTTATGTATGGAGTGCGTTCATGTGTTTATCCTGATACCCTGGCCCTGTGTATATTTTCGTTGGTACGCCTTACTGTACATTGGGGTCACAGCGTGCTGGAGCCTTTTGTCAGCTGGGTGGGCATATGGAGGTCTTGGCTGCAGATTCAGGCAGACTGTGGGCAACCCTGGGTCCAAACTTGGACACGTTTGTTCTATAGGCAGAAGGCAGGGGTAACCCCTATACTGGCCACACAGTCTCGCCAGATGCCTGTTTTTTCAACACAGTTAAGCTCTATGTTTTGAGATCCATCCCTCTCTTGAAATTGCATAAACATTGGCGTATTAACTGGCGTAGCTCTGCCTTGTTTTGGAAGTGTTGCTGAAAGCATTTTAATGGGTTATTAAAATGCACCAGATTGATGCACCAGTAATGCTTGTTCCTTTCTGCGTGGAATGGTTATATAGTGTACTCATAATCCAGTAGTTTTACAGTAGAGTTTATATAAGTTTAGTAGTTCTCAGCGAATAAGATGATCTTGATTTAGACTAACAGAGATGGCATATAATGAAAATGAGAAAAAAGAAACATGGCTCTCCAAGCATAAATGTTTTATAGCTTCTACTGCACTATGCTGCTAAAAGTCTTGAGTCGAGCACCACCGCCGCACAATTGACCTAAAAGTTTAATAATAGCTCATAAGTGTGTTAGCGCATAATTGTGATCGTCTACATCTAAAATTTGTTTCTTTCTTGTGTCCACATGTATTGCTGTGTTTTTTGTGTGTATAGAAAACACCCCCTAGATGAAAAGGGTCCTGTGAGAGGTTGAGGAATAGCCAACCACATGGCAGGGTAGGCGCGGTGTCCCGGGCCGGGGCCGTATGGAAGGTCAGGGGGGTGCGAGCAGCAGCAGTCAAGACTCTGAAGGTAACAGTGGGAGAATGGGACGGATTCTGCCCGCTGGTCACCAGCCAACACGCCCAGCCTCAGTAGTGTGCGCTTTAATAGACTCTCCATCTCAAAGCAATCTGCAAATGGGGGGTAGGGGGCGCTGTCCAAACAAAACATAATTTAGTTCAGATCTTGTGGTGCTGTTTTAAAATTTAGAGGTTTAGTGAAAGTATTGCACAAATAAGAAATTATATGTGACAATGTTTAAAATTGTTTACACATTATGTATGTATTACTGTATTTAATGTTGCACATTTTTTTGCAACATATGTATTCATTACTGTAGCTTAGGAGTCCAAATACTTCTTGTATAGATGGAAATGTAAAAACAGCAAATGTTACATTTAGGCTCGAGCTACGTTTCTGCATTATTCCTAAGCTTGCTCTTTTAGTTTCATGAGAAGCTTTGCAGCATCTTTATCGCAACCCCCCCCCCCCCCCCCGATCCTCACACAAAACAGTCTCCACGCCAATGATCCTCCACTCATCTTCGCTCGTATTTTAAAGTAGGACAAAAACATTTTTTCCATGAAAATTGCATAAGGCCAGTGCAACAAACACGGAAAAGGGGGCAATGTGAAATATTGAAAAGGTTGAATAATTCAGGGCATCCGGTCATGTGTTAAAAACAGGATTTTGGGGAGAAAGGGGGGAGGAGAAGGTGAGGCGTAAGGGGAGTGATCCCCCAGCCGTTCTTCACACCCACCTGCGGGGTGACGGGGCTCCCCTGCCCTGAACCCCATCAGGAGCAGAACGGGATTAGACGAGACCTAGCTCAGAATGGAGACGTGGCCAAACAATGGTGCCAAAAAGAGATATAGAAGCTGTTATAGCACTTTTATAAGATTTTGTGATGTGGTATTTCTATGGATTATTCGTTTTTGTTTCTTCCATAATTTCATAGTTTTTCACATGGTTTGGATAGAAGTATTTGCTAAATGAATAAGATATTGTTTACTTTTCTTGATGCATTGCAACCTTAACCCCACAGTATAAATTATGCAACATGATCTCACGGAAAGTCGTGTTATAGTCACAAAAAATTTTGATTAATTTATTTGTGTCCATGTTCAGCTTTTTTACGTGCCTTGAGCACACACGTCTTTTTCGTGTCAGTCAGCACGAATTTCTATAAATAGTTTTTTCGTGATCGTTGCACGACTTTTTTGCGTGTCATTTTATGTATTGTCTTCTCATTTTTCCCCCTATTTTTGAATTATTGTCGCTTGGGTTTAGGGTTAGATTTGGGGTTTGGGTTAGGATGTACTTTTATGTATTAGTTTCTACAGTGGCATGACTTTCTTTTTTCGTGTCATTTTATGTATTGTCTTCTCAGTTTTTCTTCCAGTTTTTAAACTATTCTTGCCTGGAGTTGGGGTTAGGGTTGAGGTTTGGGTTAGGATGTCTAAAAATGTGATTCTAACCCCAAGCGACAATGGTAAGAAAATAGGAAAAAACAATGAGAAAGTCGAAATACTATTTATAGAAATTTGTGCGAGTGACACAAAAAAGACATTCGGGCTCAAGGCACGTTAAAAAGGTGAATTTTGTGTCATGGACACGAATAAATTAACCAAATTGTTTGTGACTATAACACGACTTTCCTTGAGATCAGTCTGGAATTATCAATACTTTTTATTAGAGATGCATCACACACAATATTTGCAAGACTTGTAGGACGTTTGCATGTAAAGAACCTTGGTTTTGTAATAAACCAGTTTCTTAAAATACTGAAAGTTTTACATATTTAAGATTGCTTACTCTTTTTAACAAAAAAAAAAACATTTTCTAGAAAATGTTGGGTTGTTTAAACCTATGGTTGAGTAAAATGTGAACAAACCCTATTTTAACCCTAAATGCTGGGTTTGAACCCATGGTTTCAGTAGTTAGTTTTGTCCATTTGAACTATGTGCTACATTAAAAAAGCTTTTGTTTGAAGAAAGCAAACCAAAATATGTAAAACTTGCAACTATTGTGTTTTTAAACTGAATACAAAGGTCCCATCCCAATATTGAAAAAAAATATCGGTTGTTTAAACCATAGTTGGATGAAATATGGACATACCCAACTGCTGGGTTATGAAACTTGACCCAACTATGGGTTAAAACAACCCAAAAAATTTTGAAGTCTCACATCTCTAATGTTCATTTACTGTAACATGTTTACAGTATGACTTACCTAACTGAATTTAATTTATAATGAAATACAGTTGAATAAGATATGACCCAACTATTGATTTTTTCCTTTACGGATTCTCCCCATAGGCTAAACCCTGAGGAATTCTGCCTAACACACACACACACAGAGATACACACGCCCTGTCGTCCTCTTCTAAGTGAACGAAGGGGTGGATGGGTTTTTCGTTCTCTCACACACAAAAAAGTGCATTAGGGGCTGGGGGGACATGGCAACTGCTCGCGTGTTGTCAAGATAGATTAATCTGACTCGACTCAATCAGACGTTCAGCTCGGCAGACAGGCTCGGGGGAATTCAACAGAACGCCGTACGAGATCCCCCATGTTCACCCATGCTACACACACACACACACACACACACACACACACACACACACACACACACACACACACACACACACACACACACAAACTTCCAGTTCCTAGAATAACACTATTGATATTTATTTTTCATAATCCAATTATGTTTATTAGATTAGCACAATTGCTGTGTTGGTGTGTGTGTGTGTGTGTGTGTGTGTGTGTGTTACAACATGGCAATTTCTGATAAATGTCATAAAGGTCATTTTATATGTAATGGATATTTTTAGAAAAAATACTACTTTTTCATTGGTTTGGGTTACAAGCTTTATGTGTGTGTGAGGGGGAGAGAGCGAGTGAGAGAGAGAGAGAGAGAGAGAGAGAGAGTTTGTGTTTGTGTGTTCCTTGTAAATATCAGATGGGCAATCTGGGTCTCCTCCCACTGTTTTGTTTACTAACATAAATGTGCATCACTGGAAGATGACACCTGACACGGATATCTCCAATAGAGAGCACATGAACATAAACATCATTTTATTTCATCCTTAGTGCGTCTATGTGGTTGACATAAAATCACAACATAAGTGAGACTTCAAGAAATGTAGGGTTGTTTTAACCCATAGTTGGGTCAAATATGGACAAACTCAACAGTTTCATAACCCAACAGTTGGGTATGTCCATATTTTAAACTATGGCTTAAACAACCAATATTTTTGAAGTGTTGGAATGGGATGTTTGTATCCAGTAGTAAGCTTGTTTTTTAAAAAATAGTTGCAAGTTTTACATATTTTGGTTGGCTTTCTTCAAACAAAAGCTTTTTTAATGTATTCCATAGTTTAAAATTACATTAGAAATAATCATTTTTGGCCAGCTGGTTTTTAAACCCCTCCCCCTCATGCATTGATCAGTTTTCACAATCCAATCACCAATAGAGAAAATAAAAACTTCTAAATAAGAGTTTCATGTGGACTTAAAAAGGAATCCAAGGAACCAAAATAGAAAATTGCATGTTTGGTTTTTTTATTTTGTTTTTTTATTTCATGCAATAGTATAGAGGATGCAGTGCAGCTCTTTGCCTGTCTCAGCATGCTGCAGTTGTGCAGGGATGAATTCTGCATGCCAGCCTCCGTCACATACGATTAAAGCCTTTACCTCTCCGCCTTTGCTTTTCCAATGCGTCTCCCATTTTAAACAGCTCAGCCAAGAGTGCCAGAGAGAGAAAGAGAGAGAGCAAAGGCAAAAATGGACATGCAAACAGTTATGCATTTACAATGAGACCAACGTGGAGTGATAGCCACCAGATATTTGTTTTACAGGGATATTTGACTCAAAAATAAAAATAATGCCATTATTTCCTCACCCACATGTTGTTACGAACTTGTATTAGTTTGTTTGCTCTGCTTAACATAAAGGAAGATAGGAATCGTTGTAACCAAATTGTTTTTACATTTATTTCTACTATGGATGTGTTCAGCATGAGGGTGAGTAAATTATGATACAATTTTCATTTTCGGGTGAACTATCCCTTTAAGTGTGTTTCTGTCAATGTGATCTAATAAGACAAATCCGTATTGCAGTGTCTCATACTCTCAAGTTTTTGTCTATTTCTATCCTTCTCTCACTTTTCTGCCTCTCTCTCTCTCTCTCTCTCTCTCTCTCTCTCTCTCTCTTTCTCTCTTTCTCTCTTCATGCGCTCATGCACTTATTCTTGTTTTGGTAGCTGCCCACTGGTGCATTTAATAAAATAAGGAAGGACAGAGGCGCGCTGTAGGCACGGTGCAAGGTGATAGCCCGATCTGCTTACTGTAAATACAGCGTTTAAAACTCCCTACCATCACTACCAAACACCTCAACCGTCTTAAAGGACCACAGAACCTTGGAACAGTCGGTAGTTTCGTCTCCAACAAGAATGGCTGTTTATTTTGTTCTGCTTCATTACATGAGAATAATCACAACATTTTGCTTCATTGCCTCAAGTGTTGAAATCTCACCGGAAACAAAAGAAGCGCGTGTGTGTTTGTTTGTGCGAGCGTGCGGGGAGGTGTTGCTGGTCCAAGGGGGTGCTTTCCGAGCGGGAATGTTTAGCCGATTCCCTCATCAGCAAGTCAAGTTTATCCATCTGGGTTGGCAGGTTTTCTCTCTTGTCCCTAATTTTCTTTTGTGCTCTGTCAGGGTCTCTCCGTGCGGCACGCACACCTCTGTCTGGTGACCTGAAGTGTTTGTGTGAAGCACTCACCGGTGCTTTTAAACTGAGCGAGCTGCCGGTCGACCCAGGCAGAATTTCTGTGCAACCAAGCATGGTGGTAAAAACAAACACTGTTGAATTTATTCATCCATTACATCACTCATGTTACTCAGTTGTAATGGCAAGCACTGATGTCATTCAGAATTGCATTATTTTTTTTTTTAAATCATTGCATTTTATTAAAGAATTAGAACCAAAAATTTAAATTGGTCATGTTGTTCTCAACCTGTACGAGTTAAATTTTTTTAATGTTGAAGACAAAAGAAGACATTTTAATATATTATGGTAACACACAGTTGCAGTGTTGGGTGTAACGCATTACAAGTAACGTGCATTACGTAATAATATTACTTTTCTGAAGTAACAAGTAAAGTAACGCATTACTTTATAAATGTACACATTAATATTTGAGTTACTTTTAAAAAAAAAGTAATGTGAGTTACTTTTCAGTTTAATTAATTCATTTGAAAAATTAAATAATACTGAATTAAACTGAACATGTTAATGTAGAATTACGCACTCTGTGTGCCTGAGCGGGAACAGTTTGAGTCAGAAACCGAGATGGCAGGCCAGAGCTTGACATTTTTGCGATCATAAAAAACACCTGCAAGGCCTAAAAGAGATAAAGCCTCAGCCAAGTAAGAAAAAGTAACGCAAAAGTAATGTTAGCATTACTTTCCATTAAAAGTAACTAAGTAACGCAATTAGTAACTTTTTTGGGGATTAACTTAATATTGTAAGGCATTACTTTTAAAAGTAACGTTCCCCAACACTGCTCAGTTGACAGTACCCACTGTATTTGTTTATCCTACTATGGAAGTCAATGGGTACTGTCAACTGTGTGGTTACTTTTAATAAATGCTAACATAAATACCAAGTGAATGGTGTGAATAAATCTTTAATTTCGAAATATTTTTGCAATACTTAACTTGCGTATTTTTTTCAACTTAACAGTCTTCTTCTCTGGATAATTTGGGGGGCTGGGGGTGCCCCTGCTCCCTCTATTAACCAGCCGCCACCAAATTCAATTTGAAATATTTTGTTTTGAGAATATATAGTATTGTGAGTTTTAATATCCAGCCTGATCCCAAAGAAATTCTTATGAAGTGAATCGTACAAAAACTTACTATTATAAAGACAACGTCACAGTGGCAAAAGAAAATCGAACAAAGTATGTGTACAGAAATTTACAAATGTGGTAGTTCAAATTAATGCGAATTAGCCACCTCGTAAAATACGTACGAATTGCCATGAGATACCATTGTAATATCCCAGGATTCTGATATAATAAATGTGTAATTTCAGAGGTTAAGAAAATTTTATTTTTATTTTTTATCTGTAAATTGCATTTTTGTAATTTAAACACTTGAATAACTACACTGTTAGATGTCGCTGTAGATTTAGCAGTACATTACTGTAAAAATCCACAGTACTATACTGTATGTGTACATTACAGTACAGTACTGCAGTTCATAATGCATTCTGGGTAAATTTGTTTGAGCGGGAAAATTTTACAGTATATTTTGGTCTTGATGTAACCTTGCTGTAGCCATTGCTGTAATGTGCCAGGTGTACTTGCAATAATCAGAGAAAGTGCGCCAGAGTCAAATCACACAGAGGGAGAGAGAGCACAACTCCTGGCTGCAGCTGAAGGAGGACGATTGATTTCTGGCAGTTCGGTAAGTTTGAAATATTTCTGTTTCATAAAAACTTAATTTTTAGTTTAAGAATGTTGTCAATAGTTTGTCACAATATTGTTTTAAACGTGCAATGAGAGAGAAAAACGGTCGCCAACAAAGTTTCAATCTCCCTCAGAAAGTAAGCTAACGTTACACACAGATGTCTACCGCTGCTTTTACTCGCTTTACACCTTTATTAATGAATATAGGATTGTTTTAACTAAATTATGAGGGTTTTGGTGAGTTTATATTGTGTTGAAAGTGTGGTGACAATGAAACTATTTTTAACGAAATGGACAAAGACAACCCGCCAGCGCGGTCTTGCGGTCCCAGCATAATGGTCGTTTATCTCTGCGTTTCATCCGTTCAGTTACCCTCAGAGAAAAGTATTAAGTTCGACTGTTTGGCAAGGCTGACCCGTGGTTGTAAACAGACAGTAGTACCGAACTACTCCACAGAAGTGAAAACAAGAAACCTCATATTTAACTGGATACATGCATCGAACTCATCGCAGCTTTAACTTCGACCAAATATAATTCAGACCTGGGCTCATCTTAATATCAGATGAACGAAAGGGATTGCCGCGCTTATTGTTGTTGTTATTATATTACGGTATATCAGCAAAAGCAGAGAATATCTTCTCTTAAGCGTTTTACACGCCCAGTAAGTTGTCCAATACATTTTTATGGCATATTGTTTCCACCACTTCAGATGCATTACATGCAGTATATATAAGTTTCCAAAACACATCAAATCAATGCACGAAAAGAGAATGGGCTCCGCATTTACGTACCTTTGTCTTCTCGTCTCTGTCATCTGATCCTTCATCTCTGGATGTAAAATAGTCCATAATAACATCGTGTAGGAAACTGGCATCACCAGGATTGCTCAGATTTAGGCGATCATGTTTATCTTTAAAGTGAGCAGCCAGCTAGCTACTAACTTAGTTAAAAAACTTTGCGTGAAATAGCGTGTTACACCGCAGCCGGTCCGGGTTAAACATTAGGGGCAGTCTTTTTACCTTGTCACTATAAATCGCTATTTTCTGCACTAAACGAGACATTTTCAGAGATTTTCTGTAGACAAGATGTTATAGAATAATAATAAAAAAAGACTTATTTAGATATTTATATGTAATATATAATATAACAACTAATATATATATATATATATTTGTTTTACAACTGACTAAACACTTACAGAAAGGTTTTATTTGTTAGCATAGCATGATATTAGATTTAAACACTTAATACATTTTTAAATCAATCACTTTGTCTCTGCACAATGAACATTATCAAATATTATTAATGTTGTAAAATATATTGTTCATTGTTAGTTCATATTAGCTAAGGCATTACCAAATGTTAAGGAATAAACTATTGTAGTAAAGTGTTACTAATTTTTTTTTACCATTTCCTTCACAATGTCTACTTATTTCTATGGCTAACAGATTTTGTAACATTTGTATTTTTTACAGTCTTACCATTGCTTGTAAACTGGATTGGGTAAGATGGATCATCTTTAAAGGCACCAGGCAAGTACATGATGTACAGTTACAAGTCATGTATTTTTTGGCTGACTTTTTATTTGTAGTTTACCTGAGTGTCATTGCACTTTTCAGGAGTTAAGGCAGATGTGGAGGCACAACGGGTGATACCAGACACACACCAAGCACATTATGTTCGGTAAGTTTGCACTTTACCACTACAGTTTCTTTAAATACCCATGTATACACTCATTCACTCATTCACACACAACACTGTAACACGACCATACACAACATGTACACAATTGTCTTAGTTTGCCATGTAGAAATATACAAACAGAAATATTCAGACTTTGGTTATAAGAAATTTAATTTAATAGTTGTATTTATTTAGCAGAGGTGTCCCTGGACTTTATTGACAAAAGATTTTGTTTTCAGAATAAAAAGTTGTGTCCAAATCAGTAACAATTGTACTTTCTGTTCAGGACATTTGATCATGACATGATCCATGTGGATGCTGTCCATTGAGAAAAGAGTTTGTTCAGCGGTAAGTGAATCTTCTGTATTTTAATGTAATTAGGTGTGGAACAGTAGAATAAGAGCAAAAGGTTTCAGAATAGGAGTAAATTCAAGGCTGAGTTTAATTTTTTAAGAATCTTTTTCTATCTTATATTTGTTGACTTAATGTTTATGATATTTCTAACAGGTTTCTGGATAGAATTAATTCCAAAGATGGGAAAAAGTGCACATCCAGACAAGGAGCAAGCAAAAAGACAAGGAACTTGGTGCAGAGAAAAGCTGTGGCCATTAACCCCCATGTGAACAGCTTCATGCAGTCCCTGATTGAGTTCGAATGGACGACTTCAAAGTAAAGGCCACTGTGGTCTGTCTGCCACAGTTTAATGCATTTATTTTTAGTGTTAAATGAAATTCAAGTAGAATATTTAAAACTATGGGCCAGTGTTCTTTTTACCACAGTGAAATGTTACCTTTTAGTCGATGATGGACTTTAAACTGAAAACTTCAAACTATGGAACAGTGTTCTATTTGCCAGAGTTAAATATGTTACAGCAGGGGTCTCCAAACTTGTTTATACTTGTTGATTTTATTTTATTTAACTTGTTTATATGTTTATTATTGTTTAAAATCTTGTTTTAAATATGTTTTGTTTCAATTAAATGTTTTTTTTTAAATAAAATTTTGATACATACATTGCTTGGATTGCCTTTTAATTCATTATGTTTTAATGTAGCATTTTTACCATATTAATAACTATAGATTTAAACCTAAATATCTAGCTATTATATATAATATTATTGTATTAACTGTAATAAGTAATAAATAGTATTTATGGGTCAAAATAGACATTACAGTAAATTACTGTAAAAATAGACTACTGTAATAAAATATTGTAAAGTTACAGTACAGTACTGCTTTGTAACTATACAGTACTAGTTTGTGTACTGTAAAATGGCATTACAGTACAGTACTGTAAAACCAAAATACAGTAACTTACTGGCAACCGTGCTGCCAGTACCGTACTGTAAAAATACAGGGAAATCGTTAACAGTGTACTAATATGTATTAGTTTGGATAAGCAATATTAATAATTGAAGCAATTCTCTGCTAAGAGATTATTTGTACATATCATGGTTGGGTAAAATGCAGACAAACCCAACCGTTGGACATTTTCTAGGCTGTTCAAACCAACAGTTCAGCTTGTCCGTATTTTACTCAACCTTTGCTCAGTCATTTCATTGATTGATTGTTGCAGATTATTCGCTAATCTGGCAACATTTCTATGCCTGCAGGCTTGAAAATCTTAAAAGATCCCTTACTGAAGCTCCTTAATCAAATTACTGATTGAATGATGCTGTTAAAAACCTGATTACATGCGTGGTCTGAGCTGAATTAAAACACTTGAACAGTTCCAGGGTCCGTCAAACATTCACGACAGCCATGTTTGCGATATTATGTTAAATTGGTCGTAAATGCCTAGTTAGCGTTTCAAGAGAGAACTCTCTCAGCTTTTTACCCCTTTTTACCCAGTTCTCTCGTGGCAGCGGGTTTAGATAACTCAGACCAATTGTATTCGCTCTCAATGAGTAATCTCTCTTTTATTGAAGTATTAAGGGCATATAATGGTTTCTAAGCTCTTGTGGGTGGCCAGTGGTGGTAGCATCTAAAGAGCTTCGCTGCTTCTCCTTTAGGTCTGGAAGATCTTCTTGGAAAGCCAGCAACTCTGAATGCGTCTGAATGCCATACCTCTCTCTGATTAAGTCCCCTGGCCTGGACCAGTCAAGCGTGAAAGATCAAATGTGCAAGAACAGAGGTGGGTCCATAGTGACGTGATAGTTATCTGTCTCACTCAATGCAAGGGGGCAAGATAATGGGTCCACATGAAACAAGTGGGCAGCACTGACAACCACAGTCCCAAATGATCCTCCCCAGACCGTGAAGGGACTTAAGCCGGCCCTGTTTCACATAAGAATACTCGGTGGATAATTAGCATACTCCTCCTCCCTGCCTTTCACAGACTGGCTGCTCTATCGGGTTGGCACCCCTTTGGTGTTTGGGTCTTCACCCTCAAATGACCGATTTGCCCCTGTGTTGACCTGACGGCCTTTTTAGCCGACCACTTGATTAAGAGACTTGGCTGCCCTGTCACTTTGACACAGTTCACCTTCTGCTTGGCTGTGCTGATGTAGCTATATGTTATGACCTCTTGATGAATAACAAAAGAAAAAAAATTATACACATGCTTTTTTGATAGTGCTGTTAATATATCGGCCCAACTGCAAAACTTACAGAAAATTGCATTTTCAGTGTGTATTGGTACATGTATTTTGTAGTATATTACAATAGTGGCCCAATGTGATGTTCACCTTGAACATATGATATCTTGCTCTTTATTCTAATATTTTATTAAAGATGCATTAAAAGGTATGTATGCATGCTGCATTAAAACTGGCGTAAAACTAAAGCTTAGCATTGAGAAGAATATAAGGAGGCTTGGCAAATAAATTCCTTAAAAGTTTATACCCTAGGACAATAGCTGGGTTTCCATTTCCATTAAATTGCGCAAATTGAAATAGCGAATAAACTCTCATATATCGCAAAAAAGTTTTTACACTCGAATGATATGGTTTTTCAGTCAATTAGAAAAAGAAACGTATAACAAAACTGCATATACAGGTCACCTGACATGCGTTAAAGTCACATGATCATTCTTTTAAAGTGGCACGATATGTTTGATTGGAGGACAGAAAAGGTGTGTTTAACTTTAAGGGTCACCAGAAATCGACTATCGCGTGACATTAAAAAACGCAAGAGCGATTCTGGAGTAATTTGGATGTGCAGCACCTTATCGCGAATCAACAAAATTAAGTTTTATTTGCATAACATTTGTTAATGGAAACTGTCATTTCACAGTGGTTTGAAAATAATATTGCTTATTTAGAAAATAATAGCGCTTAAAGGAAAACACCACCTTTTTTTCAAAATTTTACTATGTTCTTACCTCAACTTAGACAAATGAATACATACCTATCTTTTTTTAATGCATGCACTTAATCTTTGTACAGTGTGTCATGAATGTGTTAACATTTAGCCTAGCCCCATTCATTCCTTAGGATCCAAACATGGATCAATTTAGGGGCTGTTTACTCTTGGTATTAAGATGCGTTTTCATCGATCAGATCACAAGTGGACGAGAGAGACACATTACGTTTTAAATCCATCTCTTTTGTCCACTTTCGACCGCTTCTGTCCTGAATACTGTGAGGGGGTGGTCTGTGAGACGGTGGGCGAGTCTCTCTGCTGTCATTCAAACGCGAGCGGGAGTAATTATGAGTTTTTATAGATGCAAACTTATATTATGTTGGAGTCCGCTGCTTGTTTAGCAAGTTAACATGCTACACAGTGTTTTGTACATGTATATGTTAGAGCTTTCTCTGAATTTTCAGCGCAATTTATGAAATAGGATCACGCAACTTTCACACGCTTGCAAAATGAAACTACGGAGATCAGCCACTTTAGATTTATCAATGAAAGGCTAAAAATAGCACGGTTCAACGTATGTTCACGCCAGAAGTCAGAAAAGACATAAAACTTTTGTTTAGTATCTCAGATTAGATAAATGGATGGAGAGAAGGCGGTCGCGTGTGGCTGTTCGAACACATTCAACCACATGTGCGTTTACACAAGCAAAACAATCCGATCGGAAGGGGTTTCGACTAACTATATTGTATGGTGGAAGAGCACTTAGTTTGCAGCACTTCGACCTCTGCGCGCAGTAACATCATCACTCCTGACTACTCCACGTCTCGCTCAAACTTCCGTCAATATTATTGCGTCAGAGGTCGAAGTAATTCATCATATTCTATAGATTTGTTTTTCGTGTTAAATATTGAGTTAAATATCACTTCCTCATGGCAGAATGCGTATGAGGAACTGCAACACAGATTTGTTTTTTTACCTGATGGAAGGGGTTCTAGTGGACCAATCACAGCGCTTGCGGTCTGCATAGAGTGGACACGTTTTTGTAGAGGCGCACGTCAGGCTATTATTATTAATTCAGAGAAGATATTAAAGATTTACAGTGGTCCGAACCCCTGGTGACGTCATAGCTGGTTTCGGCCTTTCACAGCACCCCAGCCTAAAAAAT
Source organism: Paramisgurnus dabryanus (assembly GCF_030506205.2). NCBI lineage: Eukaryota > Metazoa > Chordata > Actinopteri > Cypriniformes > Cobitidae > Paramisgurnus > Paramisgurnus dabryanus. The sequence continues at coordinate 14,390,262 of NC_133359.1, read as the reverse complement.
CTTCCCGCACACATTTTTTAAAATAATAATAAATGAACTTAGTGTATAAAATGTATAATTAACATGTTCAAGCAGGTCGAATCAGGTCGCTTTTCTTCTTTGATAAAATAAAAGGTCCGTTAAGGTTTGAATCTGGTGAGCAAAGTCATCTTGGTGGAGTTTCGTATAGTTGCTCCCTTTGGAATTTACTTAAAAGATACCATGACACAGCAACATGAGCTATTCGTACACCTGATTACTGAACTAAAAAAAGTCTAATCTCATTTCTAAAAAGCAAAAAATCATGAGTGAGAGATAAAAAAGTTTCCATTTGACTAACTGATTGAACTGAATCTCTGGCAAAGGGAAATAATCCTCGATTGGGCCAATTAGCCTGAGCCTGGGTCACTGTCTGTAGACAAGCTAACTGATTTAAGCTGACATCAGTCTAGTTCTCACTACAGCGATGCCAGGTATGACGGGTCGCTTCAAAGAGCCTCCAGACATCAGCAATGCGGAGGATTGGAGGCCAACTTTGGTCGGGCCGCTAATCTCCCTGCCGCTAAAGTCCTGGCGCTCCACAGTACTCACACAAAACCAGCTTACAGTTGCACAATCAGGAGGTATTAAGAGCCTGAGTCATGCTAGTTTCCTTTGATTTTCTGACTGTCCGACTGAGAGGATGGTCATATGTTTTTTGAGTGTGTTTGAGTTTTGGGTGAATGTTTTTTTTTTTTTGCCATTTGATCACGTTAAGTGATCAATCACGTTCCAATATCCCAATGACAGCTCATGAAATGCAGACTAGAATTAAAGCGACAAATAAAAGGCAGTTGATCCATTGGGTTACAAAAGGAAAAACCGTGCAAGTGTTTGTAAAATCTTGAAGTATTCTTTAAATTAAACTCATTGAGACTTATCATAAGAAATGATCTGACCTGACATGCGCTCCTCGAGTAGCGATGTAACCCAGAAATAACTTAAGCAGACAGAGAGAGTTGACATACAGTTATTTGGCCATGCAGGTACATAAGCCTGAGGCTTGAATTAACTTAAGTTTCAGTCAGGACTGGTGAGCTATGTTGGATTACTTTCCTTTACCATCCTTCACACTGCGAGCTTGGCTCAAAATGTGAAACAGACATGTTATTAAATGTGCTTAAGCAGTCATAGATTGATACTAATGAAACCTTTAACGCTGACAGGGTGAGAATCTGGACTACATGATTGGTTTCAAATTAGGTTGGCTCGATTTACTTCATCATTTCAAAATGTTTTCGTAATACTTTTCCTGTAGGTCCCTTTCTTTCTGTGATTTTTTAAGCTTTGTGTTTTCAGTGTGCAAAATAACGTGTTCATGTTTTACGTGTGAAAACGCATTATTTTTCACACAATTTACTTATCTGTATAGCGCTCTTTCACTGTCCTAAAAACGGTCTGATGTCTTCCTTGTTCTATGAAGTCCTTCCTTCAGAAATACAAGTTCTGATTCTGTAGTTTGTTCAGTGTGTTGTGATTCGATAGCAGCTTAGCTTGCCGTTAGCTTAGCTGGCGACTGATGTATTCCTGTGGGCAGAGTTTAGTAAAAACTGTTCTTGTGATGTCATTTAAGCAGGAAGTAGAGGGGTGTAGTCCAAACCGGCCATTCGCTGTAGGCTTTGAAAGGCAAATTCTGTTAAAGAAAATATATCGCCTGGCAGTGAACTTTGAGCTGTATCATTTTACAGGTATTAGTTATGCTATTATAGCAACATTACACACTAACTAGGGTTTAAAAAAGAAGAACGTGACCTTTAAATCACATACACTAGCAATCTAAGAAGTGTAAATAGTATTTTCCATTGCGAATGCAATACATATTCTTATGCTTAAAGCCAAGTTGCTGGAGTCCAGGCCACCAGTTCAGGTCCTTGTCACCTGGAATAATGCTCTTCCCTGAGTTGTTTTGTCACTTCCTGACATGTCATCTGTGCTCCTATTGGCTGCAATCTAACATGAAACACATTGGCATCAACCTGCATGTGGTACAGCAAAGAAAGAGGCATAGATTAAGAAAGGAAAGGATGGGATGGAGGACAACAAGAAATTGAGAACACAAAAATTAGGACAATTGGGGAGTGGTGGGTAGGTTTGGAATTTGTGTCCAAAGTATCCAAAGTTTTATTCAAAATGACTTGCAGTGCATTATAAGGTAGAAGGCAATGTCTTTTTTGTCAGTATTTGGGTTTGAACCCATAACCTTTTGCACTGCTAACGCTAAATATAAATACATTTTTTGCTGGAGGAATAAATTCATGAAAGAATAAATTATTTAAAATCATTCATAATGCATAGTTTTATTTCAGTGGTTTTATACCAAAATGTGGGGAAGGTTAATTGGTTAAAATCATAGACTGTAAAAAAAGATGGACGTAGTGTCTGTGACGTCACCCATAGGTTTCTAAAGATCGTTTTTGAAGCTAAAAGTAGGCGTTGCCTGCCGTCACCATCTTGGCCGCGCGTCACTGTGCATCACTCGCGGATATCTGAAAATGGGTAAAGAGACGGCATGTGGGTGAAGCTGAGGTGACTGGTTGCGGAAACCACGCCTCCCTAGCTCGCCTCTAGTGACGGCAGTGGCTGTTCAACTGTCACTCAAGTGGCCACGCCCTTAATTAAGTAGAACTTTAAGGCTTAAAATCATTTAAACGGATTAGTTACAAAAAAATTCACCCCACTCACAGTTGTCACGAAGGGCAAAATTAGCTATACAGACCAAAAACACTTTTGTTCCGGGCTGTAAACATAATCTTTTCTAATGTAAAGTTGGCCATTTTAACATGGAGGTCTATGGGAATTGACTCCCTTTTGGAGCCTGCCTCTAGCGGCCAGTCGATGAATTGCAGTTTGAATCACTTCCGTATTGGCTTCATCAGAGAGATCGGAAGGTTGCCCCTCAGTTAATGAATTTTGTTGCTTTTCAAACTGTACATTTTTTGGATTTTAGGGAGAAAACAGACCTTTTTGCATTTTATGCATTTGGCAGATGCTTTTATGCTTATGATGTTTCGTTTTTCGTTTTGCGTTTTGTTTCTCGCTTTTCGTTTAGTTTTTTCCGTTTTGTGTTTTGTTTCTCGCTTTTCATTTTGTTTATCATTTTGTTTTGAGTTTCGTTTTGTTTTTAATTTCATTTATCGTTTCCTTTTGTTTTTAGTTTTGTTTTTAGTTTTGTTTTTAGTTTTGTTTTTAGTTTTGTTTTTCATTTCGTTTTGTTTTTCGTTTTGCTTTTAGGTTGTTTTTCGTATTGTTTTGTTTTGCTTTAATGTTGTTAATATTATGTGACTTTAAAAAGTTTTGTGGCATAGACAAATAAGCTTTGTGAAGCACAAGTGACTTAATATACTTTAAACAACATAATAACATGGAAACATGCAACAATGAAACTGATGTTTGCTCAAGTATTTGGCCACTTGAGCTGCACAGCCCGTGAAGGAATAGGCAAACACTTAATTTTGTTTGTCCAGTGATTATATTAGCATTACAAACAGCAGTCGAAGTCTCTGTGTGCTCTCTGTTTATTTCAAACTGTTGAAACCTTATAGTGATGGGCATTTAACCACAGTCCCAGTTCAATATATTGTTATTTGCATCACAGACAGCATCCGCCAGCCTCTTATCTGTATTCATAAGGTGGAATTTTGATCCGTGCCATAGCCAGAAGCCATTCCTGCTTTGTCTCCGCTGGCATTCGACTTAAAAATAACTTTCCCACAGTTCACGTCTCATCTAAAGCGGAGTCGATGGTGTCGTCCGGGCTGTTTTGTTGGACAGAAGCTTTGGGGTTTTGCTCAGGGGGTGTGGGTTGGCCCCTTTGGTGTGTGACTTAAATGTAAATTCCAATTAGACAATCATCCGTTAGTTTCACTTCTTTGACATGTGAAGTTAGGCTTTTATTATTATTAATACTGTTATTTTATCTATTGATGTGGCACCATACAGATCTTAAAAGAATGAAAGAAATCAAGTCAGTAATGTGTAGTTATGCGTTTAAAAAATGGGGGAGCGCAGCTTTGGTACTGTGTTTTGCAGCTTCACTGAACAGACGGCGTGATCGTATGCATTTTAAACGCATGTGGGATTGTGTGGAAGTAATGACAGTGTGTCTACACCAGGGTTAACACCATATCACATTTCACAACAACAGATAAGATGGCTGACTTGTTGTCAAAAAAATAGATACTTTATTAGTTAGTTCATTTTGAATTTTTACTTCTGTAAAATATTAAAACGTACGAAATTAGGGAAAAGCTTTTTTTAAACATTTTAAAAACCCTTTGCCATGATATTAACATTTCTATTGTATGTTATTTCACTGCAAAAATACAGTTTTTTAATTTAATAATTTTTTTCTGGAAAATGTTTTAACTTTGAGTGAGTACACTGGTAAAAAACATAACAAATTTAGTTTAGTTATAAGTTATGTCAACTATATATTAGTCAAACATTTAAAATAGTAGGTTCAATTGCCTTGCATAACCAATTTGATTAAATTTGCACGCATTTTTTACGGTATGCGTATAGTCAAATTTTTGTGCTAAAATATAAAAATAAATTAATATAAAGTACTGACTAATATTTTTTATACTATATCAATTGTTTTTGTTACGTATAATATAAACAGGGGGTAAAAAATAACCTCCTGTCTATTAAGAGCACATCGATGACTTTATAATAAGCTTTTTTGTATATTCAGTGGAGGATCAAGTGGTGACCATCAGGTCCAAACCCCACAGGTAGCCTTTCAGAAAGGCTGTATAGAGATGTACCAGAGCACAGATAATAAGTATTGATCAGTGAAGAATGTACCTTATTGTTGTGAAAAGATTGTTCACAGCCGAGCATAAAAAGTAACACTACTTCAAAAAAGGGCATCTGTGTAAGTAGATCCGCCTTCTATTTTGTGGAAGATTTTTGAGCCCCATTGTAAGCCGAGGATGATTTTAAATGTGTGCCTAAGATAAACTTTCCCATTGTCATTAATGAGGACGGCTAATACTGAGTGACAAGTGCATTTGGAACGGGAGAAAAAAGAGCTGTTAAATTTGTCAAAGCTGATCATTTCAACTGAGCAAACTTAAGGCCTTGTGGGGGAATGGGTTTTGATTCTCATGAAGCTGTAGCCTTGAACCATTTTCAAAACAGACTCAAATGTTATAAGAATCATGTCTGATTGCGGTGTGCCTAGTTTACAATATAATTGTAATGAACAAAATCCAATATTATTTGCAGTTTAAATCTTTGCTTGTTTAAATGGTGCAGTCTTTATGATAACATAACACACTATAATGCTTGAAACTGTATACAAATTATGAATTCTACTAACCAAGTGAATGTTAAAATTACAATTTTACATACAATTTTCAGAAAGATGGAGCTTTAAATGACTTGTAAACATAAAGGCACACACAAACAGGGCTTAGATAAGGCCAGAAGTAAGCTTTAGATAAATTATGTCAGTAAAGTAGCTTTTATAATTGTGCCTTAGAAAAAATATTGCATATTGTGCATGACAAAACAATAGCACTGATATATTTAAAATTATGCATTATAAAACCGCACTTAGCAGTTATGTGTCCGAAACTACCGAATGTGACATCAATTTACATATATATCTATGATCCGATCTGTGTGATAAAAAAGAGGCGGGGACTAATTTGCATATTCAAAGATCAGTGTATTAAATGCACTGAAAAAAAACAACTTGTAAAATTTACTTAAAAAAATCCTTGTAACAATTTGCACGAACATTTTTTAAGAAAAAAGTACTGCTTTTTTATAAGTAAAACTTACCTACTAAAATCAAATAAAATTTACTTAAAATTGCATGATAAAACATATGTTAAATAATTAATTAAATGTTACTTAATTATTTTATTTAGAAGTTAGATTTATTTTAATCGTTTAGGTAAAGTCTATTAGGTTTTTTTTGAAAATTGAAGCATTGCTGTCCTAATAATATTAAATAAATCGTATTTTCTGTTTGTTATTTTCTTTACATATTTCTATGGACCTAGTTATTTTTAGTGTTATAAATGGCATTATAACACAAAATTCATGACTGACAACAAGTCAGTCATTGAATAAACTTCATTCTGAACAGAAACGCACACAAACTGTGTTTCTGAAATGCATTATCAGCACTGTGGAGAGAATTACAATACAATGTTCTGAACGGGTAGCCTGGGTGCCAGCCGATCTTAGCCCCACTCACAACATTTTGAGAATGGGAAGATCGGTCTGGAGTTTCTTCGTTGAGGAGCTACTATGCTAGACCCAAAGCTGATCGAAAAGCCCGACCTCAAGAAATGATCTAGCAATAGACACTAGAGGTCATGCCCTTTGGCCTCCTTGTTAGAGCGCCCAACTCCCATGATGGGACGATCACTGGTTCGAGTCTTGTTTGGGACAGGTATGAGTATATAAATGTATGGTAAATTTAGGTGGTACAGACCTAATGGAGTTACATTTTCTCCAATTGAAAGTTCGCCATTGTTCTTTACTCACGCCCTATGGCACCTCTGACAGTTTTAGCAAGTTTATGCCAGTGGAGCCAAAACAGATGCTAATGCAAAAGCCACCGTGTCCCTTCCAGGGGATCTCTTCCACAACTACCCAGTCTTTGCCTTTTTCCTCAGGCTTTTCAAGTGACAACTATCCAAGGAGATGGCGCAACGAGAGATACTTTTCGCTGGCAAGCTATTCCCTGTTCATTGACCCCATCACTTTGCTCAATGAAAACGCTAAGAGCACACTGATATTGAAATAAAATGAGACGTCTTATCTAATCGTACATTTTTCGTAAGGTATCAAATGCAATTCTCTACATAACAAACCTGATTAAACCAGAAACGCTACTTCGAACCCCATCAACCACAGACCCCTTACCTTTCGTCCCACGGCTTGGAAAATTGATGCCCGTTTGGCAGATGCCAAAGCTCTTAGCCGACACATTGTGCGGGAAAATATGACAGGTCTTAATTATCAGTAATGAAGCAGGAATACGCTGCACACTTAGATATAATATACTAAACGACCTTTCAGGGGGTAGGGGCGATGATTAAAGGGATCTGTTTCATGAATCATGCCTCATTTAGTCGCTAGTCTTTGTGTTGCCTAATGAGCGGAGGGCGACGTTTTTAAGTTGGACGTGTAAATGGTCGGAAAGTGTAAAAGACGATTAAACTGATTTACTGTCCTGAGATCAGTCGAACATTACTTTAGCTTAAAGAAAGCTGCTGGCTGTCTTTATCGGAGGTTTCTTATGGAGCTGATAAGGACTCACAGTGTTTAGTTTATTAGCATGCTAAGAGATTAGCATAGGCCTGAGAGAAAAAGATTTTGTAGTTAGCTTTCTGTATTTATGCAGTAGTTTTGTTTAAACACAATTTTAATTTGTAAAAACTGTGACCCTTAGTCTGGATTTTACAGGCGGGTCGCAATTTTATATGTATACAAGCTGTAAACAGTCAATTTACAGTCGTAAATGTAGCTTCAAAGTCATTTATGGTGCTCCACCAAATGTTGCGTTTCTCTTCTTTTAAAAATGATACTTTCAGTTAACTGGCTTATGAAGGTTAGCCCTTCATAACTAAGCATCAGAATATATTCTGGTAATACCGTATTTATGCCGTTTCTGGCATCCAATGTTGCTGGAAAACAGTAGGTGAACAATTAAGCCTACGTTGATTAAGATGTAAATTCTTTTTAATTAGAATGTAAATTCTTACATTTATATGAAGACATCAACTGTCAACGTTGCATGCGATATCTGTTTTTTCAGCCTACCGTCTGAATGAAGCTTTCATCGTTCATTTGCGATGCTAAAACAATTTTGCTCCGTCTTTTGTTCCTCCATTCCAGCGTTCCCTTTTGACATTACTTTTGTTTGTATTGCCGCTCGCATCCCGTTCAGTAGTGCCTGGGGACTTCGAGGAAATTTGGAATGAAAATTGAGTTCATTCAGTGCGCACCAATTACTTCTGCTGAATATTCCTCAATGCAAATCAACCCTGTGCCCGTGAATGGTCCACATGTATTTGAAATAATTAATTTTCTCCTTTTTTTGCCAAAGCTTCTGATGTTTTATTATGTTTTTAAACATCGTAAACACGCACACGCGCATTTATTTGCTGACAGGCATGCTAAATTTGTTGTCAGTATCATTTTTAACTTTAATTGTGGGTTGCGTCTTGTACAGTAAACGGTGAACAAAAGAAGCTAAACTGGCTGTATTAGATGCTCTGCGGACCAAAGTTAACTTTAGCCAGATCTATTTTTTAGACGTTGACTGTCTTAGACTTTGTCTTGTTGAGCTGTCATGCACGTGTTTAGGATAGAGAGCAGGGAGGTGATGTTGACTCGTGGGTGAACTCAGGGTTCCAGTTAGTGATGGAGAGCCCCAGGGCAGACAGCCTGATCAGGGTTAATCTGGGCTGGGGCTTGCCTCTAAACCCTGTGGAACTGACATGGTAAGAGGCGCTCTCTCTTTCCATTTATCTCTCTATATGTGGCCTTATTTATTTATTTTTTGTATTATGTGAATGTGTGTTTTTTAGGATTTGTATTATTCTTTTTAACTTTTGCAAAAACTATAAAATCGAGAGACAGGCAGAGCGAGAGGCTACAAGAGGTTTTAAAGAGATGTAATTGCAGAAATGCTGTCTTAAAATGATTCAAGCCCTTCTTAGAAATGACACATTAAAATTGTGTTCGATTAATTTAAAATACCTCATTTAGTGCAATAAGTATATATATATATATATATATATATATATATATATATATATATATATATATATATATATATATATATATATATATATATATATTAAATTAGTCTAACACAAAATGAATATGTACTATAATTTATTGATATCTTTTTAATTGTGTTAACACAATTAGTTTGAGTGTGGGTTCTGGAAAAGAATAACTTTTTTATCTCAACCTAATTTTATCATGTTCAGTCCACTTAATCATTTTATGTATGGACAACATGAATGATTTTTGTTGCTATTACTAACTGGGCCATGGATCTGTATTTCCCAGCATGTTTGCATGCAACTGCTTTTGGATAGTAATTTTTTTAATTTGGTGTTATTTTATGCATTTTTAGCTAAAGAGAAAGACTTAATAGTGTTTAATGTTCGTTTATCTTATTGATTTAGAAGCGTTTGTGTTATATTTTTCAAAATTGTTTGGTTACCATCGTGCAGAAGAGTGGCGCTTGTGGTTAAGTTGTGGATGTGACGTATTTCTCTCAATGAGCACTAACGGTGTTAATGCCTGTTTGGAGATCAGTCTCTTCTCACATGCTCATCCAAAGTATCATATGTTATTATTATTATCATGCTAACATGTGCTCATGCTAATTAGTACGAGATAAAAACGTTTTATATAAAATAATTGATTTGAGTTATTCAGACTACACTACATTGAGTTATTGAATCTACACTACATTGAGTTATTGAAACTACAATAAATTGAGTTATTCAAACTACACTAAATTGAGTTATTTAGACTTCCCTAAATTGAGTTGAGGCAACTACACTTAATTGAGTACTGCCATCTACTTTAAATTGAGTTGGACAAAGTCAATATATTTTAATTGTGTAAAGCAGTTTATATCAGTGTTAATTTCGTTGACGAAGACGATGACGAAAAATATTCGTCAACGAACCTTTTTTCACGGACGAAGACTAAATAAAAACTAAATAAAAGTCAGATATGATGACGAAGACTGCAACGAAATATAACTGACACTTTAGTCAACGAATAAAAATAAGACGAAAATGTTAGGGAGGGACGAATGGAGAAGAGATCCAATCAGAGCTACTCATTTTGTGGGGAAGTTTTGTGGGATCCAATCAGAGCGAATCTTTGAGGGTAGGTTGAATTACGCAGGCAGTAGAGGCATTTTAAAAACCCGCGGCAAAGTTCGTTTTCACAACAGGTCGTTTACATTATATTTAGTTGTACAGTCTTCGTTACCCAGCTTTGGCTGATTTCAGTTGACTTCGCTCGTTAGCAACACGCTAACGTGTTGCGGTGCACCCGGTCTGAAGACATGTCTCATTAAAAACAAAAATGTCAGAGCTAGCGTCTAATCTGATCACACTTCAAATATGACAAGACGACAGCCTGTAAAAATGACTCATCCAGAAATACATGCAAAGGTAAGCATACACGCTAAGGTTATTTTATAAGATAAACCACCGTGTTTTCGCTAATCTTGGAATCACATAGAAACAAATGGAATACACATCTGAACTGTATTGATTGTATTGGATTTTCTGAATTAATACGGAGTATAAATATTCAGTGTCCTCAAATTGAATGAAATGTGTAACGTTACTATTATAGTATATGTTGTGGTTTTACATGACTGGACAAAGTGCGTGTGTAAGTGCGTGTGTAAGTGCGTGTGTGTGTCTCTGTCTGTGTGTCTGCATGCGTGTGTATCTGTGTGTGCATGTCATTTAGGGAGAAGGCATATCTTTTTCAGGGACCATGTATATTTTTTAGGTAGAGCGGGCCTTATGCTTATTTTATGTGATATTATCTTTTGTGAAAAAGCCACGGTCAGTTTTTTTGACATTAAGAATAAAATAAAATACGCGTTTTCTTTAACAACCATTAAATCTGTCTCTGTATTGCACATTCAAACCTTAATACCATTCCATAACAGACTAAAAAACTTAAGACTAGACTAAGACTAAAATATTTCAGATGACTAAAATAAGACTAAAACTAAATAGTGTGTTATTCAAAAGATTAAGACTAAGACTACATCAGAATTTGCTGCCAAAATTAACACTGGTTTATATAAAATAATTGAATTGAGTTATTCAGACTACACTACATTGAGTAATTGAATCTACACTACATTGAGTTATTGAAACTACAATAAATTGAGTTATTCAAACTAGTGTTGGGCGATATGCCCTATTTTCAGATCGTCCTATCGTCAGCCTGTGAGATCGGCGATACACGATATTATCGGGGGGCAGGGCAGACGTTTACTCATTTTTTTTATTTGTTAATTTTTTACTCCTTATAACAAGTCACTTGATGGGTGGACAAAAAAAACAAGAGCAACAGCGTCATGACCGCAACCTTCTTAAACCTGATGCCATTAATGCGAGCGCGTCATTAAAACCCTATCATGATTACTTAACTGTAAAAACATGCATCTGCACACACACACACACACACACACACACACACGTGCGCGCACATACAAACAATTCAATGCATTGGTTTAGTGCTGTTGCAGAAGACTACACGTGTGAAGCAGTGGTGCTCTCATGAGGTGCCTTTTTAAACGCATCGGTCCAGCAGAACGCGATCATATCTTAAACACAATCATATATTAAACACGAGGGACGTGTTGCTGCAACTCCTTGAAATGCATATCATAAACAGGATTAATACCTAGTGATCTGACTTCGGACAGAGCGCAGCTTTCTGCACGTACGCGAGAGTGAGAGAGAGGTGCTAATATGCAGCGGGTCATATTTTAAACAAAAAGTAAAGTTTGCCTCAGCTCGCATGAAACGCATTAAACTGAACAAATACATAAGGATTACTACTTTAGTTTATGTTTAGACTTCGGACAGACGCGAGAGCGCGTGCACGTGTGACAGAGAGAAGCGCAGCTGCTAATGACGGGGCGCGCTGGATTTAGTGGAAGAAGGAGACCAAGACGCGCGCATTAAGTGCAGGTACGTGCAAGAAGGAATTCTCTCTTTACAAGCTCTCCACGTAAAGTGAAGCCCACAAACCCTCATGTGAGGAAAAGCATGAATTGTGGGTGTTAATATAAAACTATGATGATAATAATAATAATAACCATTCGCCAACTATCGTCATGACTATCGCCATGAAAGCCTGCCATTGGCGATATGTCTGAAGATCGTCGATACACGATACTATCGTCTATCGGCACAACCCTAATTCAAACTACACTAAATTGAGTTATTTAGACTACTTTAAATTGAGTTGGACAAAGTCAATATATTTTAATTGTGTAAAGCAGTTTTTTATGAGTTAGGGGTACACATTCATATTGGATGGAAATCCTGCACACAATTTAATTGAGTTAATCCAATTAATTATTTTTTTTTTGAGTGTATGTTAAAGATTATACATTGTAAAAAGTGAAAAGTTGGATCAACTTCCAAATTACTTCAACTGGCAACTTAAAATTTTTACTTAAGTATTTTTCACTTAAACATTTAAGTTGAAAATAGGTAATTTTTAAGTTGACCCAACTTTTCACTTTTTACAGTGTAGGCCTATATAAATGATATGCGGCTGGATAATATGTATTTCATTTTCCAGTTCATTTGTATTAGCTGTTCTGGTAATGATATATAAAAGTATGTTTTATGTACCGAATACCGCACAATGTTAACCCCACTCCTCTTAATTGTACTCGCTGGTGTTGCATTCTCATTCCTTTCTTGTGTGTGTGTGTGTGTGTTTGTGTGTTTGGATATGGCACAACCTTTCTCTTCCGCTTCTAAATCCCTCTTTGCCCCTCTAAGCTAACTTGTTGACTAACAAGTTGTGTCTCTTTTCTCCTCTCGGCACTTGGTTCAAGACAACTACTTGAGACGAGAGGGGAAGATTTATCCTAAAGGCCACTTGAAACTACTCAAGCAAAAAGATGTAATTCTCTCTCTCTCTCTCTCTCTCTCTCTCTCTCTCTTTCTCTCACTCTCTCTCTCTCTCTCTCTCCCTTTCTCGTTCTCTCTTGCTCTCTCTCTCTGTCTCTCTTGCTTTCTGTCTCTCTCCCTTTCTCGTTCTCTCTCTCTCTCTCTCTCTCTCTCTCTCTCTCTCTCTCTCTCTCTCTCTCTTTCTCGCATTCCACATTTTTAATGAGTGTCTTCACAAACACTCTAGGGATTCTCTCTCTAGTACTGGCTAAAAGGGGATTTGTCCTAATTAAGAAGGCTGGACATGTATGTGATAGCCTACAGTGCCCACACATTACTGTTTAACCGCTTCTTGGATGAGTTACATTGGACAACCAAGAGTTCACAAAACCTTTGAAAGTCAACAATGAACCATTATTATTAATTTTTTAACTTATAATCAGCCATGAATTTCATATTATAATACAACACCAAAAGTAATATAAATGAATAAAAAATACAAATTCTTTGTACTCAATTAACTAAGTGAATATGTTGGACAGAGCAATTGATATTACCGTATACACAATTTCAAGTTAAATCAACTTAAATGTGACCCCCATTTGTGCATTTCACAGCCCCCCCAAAGAAAATGTATGACATAAAACTTTGTAAAACATAACATTTAAATTAAACAAGCTTATTCAGATTTACAATGTATTGCTGTTGCACTGTAAAAAATACTTTGCTGCTTTAAAACTTTTAGTTGAATCAACTCAGATTTACAAGACATTTCAACTTACTATTATTTATCTTGACTAGAGATGAATTGTTAGGCTATAACTACAGGTCAGTTGTTATAATTTATAAAATATAGTTGAAAAAATGAAATTTCATTTTATAAGTTGTAACAACTCGTCTCTTGTCAAGATAAATAATAGTAAGTTGAAATGACTGGTAAATCAAGAGTTGATTCAAGAAAAAATTTAAAGGCAGCAAAGTATTTTTAACAGTGTGGTTAGTAGCCTTATTTTTCTGAGGTTTAATTACACAAAATTTATGATAAATTCATGTATTTTATAAAATATCATATACCCCCCCCCCCCTTTTTAAGTAAAGACTATTAATGGCAACTTGATTTGTCTGCTACACCCACTAAATGTTTTATGTTAATACAACTTAACCTGTTTAGTTTTACCCTGTGTAAAAATATAAAATTATTTAGTGCAACAGGTTTCAATGCCATTTTAAAGTCAACTAATTCAGGTTAAGTGTGAAAGCTCTTTACAAAAAAACTATTTTTTTACTTTCTATAATTTGCTTTTAGAACTTCTATCAATCTCTTTCACGGTAAATAATATATTGAAAATATATGCGAGAGGAATAAACAGGCCCTCTAATTCAGCATTCAAACCGCTTTTAGTTTTGAAGTTTTTTTCCCAAGTCTCTTGAAGTGAGATTACCGCTTGTTGTTTGTATTTGTATGTCTTTCTCTGCGTGAAGAGAAGCTCGCCCGTTCATCTGTACCTCCTCAATTACCCCTCAGTACTCCTCCATGCATGCAACGCTTTTGAAACATCCCTCTTTTGTCTTTCCGAGCTATATTTCATTGTTGATGCTTGTGGGCTGTGTCTATGTATTTAGAGGGTAATTGGTGGGAGATACACGGAGCCGGTGAAGTCCGTCCACTTATCTCATTTCTCTTTTTCAGCCCGCCCGAGCGTCTCGGTGAGCCGGACAAAATGCCCATAATGTCTGTTTTATACCTACGTGGACAAACACAATCAAGGGCTGGTTCGGCATTGTTCCCGTCGCTGTTCCGAGTGCATCGTTTGTGCCAGGGCTGGCGGTGGGCCCTCCAAGACAGCGACCTTTTGAGGGCCGTCCTCCCTCCCCTCCCCGAATGGCATAATCTAATGATTTCACTTAAACCTCCCTTATTTAACACTGTCATGGAAAGCAAGGAATCAGCCATTTATAATTTACATGTCATTTGCTGCCTCATATTGTGTGAAATTTAATTACGGCCCGCTCCGATTGCGGCCGCCGCTCGTTTGTCTCTGGCGGGGTCCACAATGCGGCATTGATGTGAACCGGGGCGGCGCTGGCTTCTTCCTTTTTTATCTCATCACCTTCTGCTGTAGCCTTCAAGTCTGCCTGGTCCCTTCTTTTCAGTCTTTTGTAGGGGAAAAATGCGAGAAGTTGACCCCTCATTTTCATTTAAAAATCCAAGGGCCGTAATATAAAAGATTCGCTTTCTTTTGAAAAGATCCCTTTCAGAGCTTTAAGTACAATGGAATAAACTGATATTTTTCACAGGGACAATGATTACCCCTCTTAATCGCGCCGTGATGCTTTTTCGAAACTTTTCACTAAGTGTAAACCCATAGTGGTTTGTCACAGGTGTTTGTCTAACTAGGCGGCGGCAGCCCTTTGAGGCAAACAACTTGCGTGTGTGTGTACACGAAGGAAGAGGGGAAACTTAATGGGGAGGGGGTTTCTTTTCGGCTCCGGTCCGCAGAATCTCTAATGGCTTATTATTCAACATTTTAGTCATTTTCTGAAAGTTTCCTTTAAATCAAAGGCGCCGCCGCGCTGTAATTGCAGGCTGCTCGGCCTCCTGCCGGGCGATTCATATGACTGTAATCCACCTGACAACTCCGATTCGGCTCGGAGCTGGCAGCCGGCCCGTTTCTCAGCCAAACACTAAAGTCTGAATTAGGAGGATGAAGAGGATAATTATTAGATTCAGAAACAGTTTCCCAGCAAAGAAAAACTGTTATTCATGGCTGGGAAATGTGCTTATGACATTGGTTGTTAAGAGCGATTTTGTTCTTCCCTTTGTGATGTCACTGCGAGAAGAGGTTTACTGAAAACATCAAGCAGAAACTGTAATGGCCGAGGCCTTTGTGCAAAGGATGCTGGGTGATAGTGAAAGAAATAGAAAGAGAGGGAGCGGAGCCTGGCGTTGGATTCCAAATCAAAGATTGCTGAAGTGGAATAACGGCATTCCACAGATCCTTTGAGTTTTTGATGTTTACATCTCAGACTCTTAAGGCTTTTTCAAACCTTTTTATACAACAACTCTTCCTTTACTTTATTTATGTCAAAGTGTTAACAGTAGCCTTTGGTTCAATGTCATATACATTATTTATATGGAATAACAAAGTGGGTAACAGCATTGTCCTGTATTTCATTTGCTTTGCAAATGTGTCATCTGCTGAGCTTATTTATGCTGCTTTCTTGAAACTAACATTCTCAATTTGTTGAGATTTGCGTTAGTAATGTAAAAGTTGTGGGTTTGATTCTTTTGTAAAAGAGTATAACAAATGCATAAATGGAAGTCTTAAGTTGCACCGGTATATTCGTGGCAATAGCCAATAATACATTGTATCAGTCAAAATGATAGATTTTTCTTTTATGCTAAAAATCATTGGTATATTAAGTACACTCTTAAAACAAATGTGTTAAAACACACACTAAATGCGTTGTCCCAGAATTCTCTCTGGGTGATCTGCTTTCTGCACGTTTCATATTTTATCATAGCCTTAGAAAATCTTTGAGAAACACTCCTAGGATCTACTCCAATGCTCAACCATTAAATATCACTAAAACTAACAAGCCCAGCTCATTTTGTGTAACAAATTCACTCTTGTCATGATCCTGTCTAACTATAGGGTCATCGGACCACGACTGTGACCTCATAAAGACTAGATTAGCGTTGTGTTTTACGGCTAATTAACCCCCGAGCCTACATCTCTAGGCTGAATCTACACGTTGATCCTGTCGTTGCAGAAATGAAGTGTACATTACATAGCGTTGATTATGAGTTTACAGCAACATCATTAAAAGCATGTTTCTGTTGCGGTTACAAACACGTTTTTAACATAGATTAGCATCTGTACACATTTTACATCAACATGCACAGAAAGTGTGACTGAAGAGGAATTGATTGGATTGGTCCATGAATATTCATTTTCATAAATGCTTGCTCATTAATATTAATATATTCTGTCACATGCAGGCCCTTTTTAGCACCTGTTTAGATGGTTTTCTCATCATCTTAGCTACAGTAAAGCCCTTGTAGTAATCTTTATTTGTGACCTTGGACTACAATACCAACCATATGTCGAACGGGTATATTTGTACTGTAGCATAGCCAACAATACACTGCATTGGTCAAAATGGTTAATTTTTATGCCAAAAATCATTAGGATATTAAGTAAAGATCATGTCCCATGAATATATTTTGTAAATTTCCTACCGTAAATATGTCAAAAATATTTATCGTTAGTAATATGTGTTGCTAAGGTGAACTCAAAAGGTTTTCCTCAATATTTTGATTTTTTGCACCCTCAGATTCCAGATTTTCAAGTAGATGTATCGCGGCCAAATATTGTCCTATCCGAACAAACCATACATCAATGGGAACAAATTGGTATTTATTCGTCAATAGTATTTATTTAGCTTTCAAATGATGTATACACTGCAAAAAATAACTTTCTTACTTAGTATTTTCGTTTCTTTTTTTTTAGTACAAAAATTAATAAAGAAAAAAAGATGCATTTTCTTGATGAGCAAAATGACCTAAGAAAATAAGTCTAGTTTTTAGACAAAATATATCCAATTTAAGTACATTTTTGCATAAAACAAGAAAAAAATCTGCCAATGGGTTCAGCTAAATTTTCTAGAATTTTCTTGAATTAAGTGTTTAAGAAAAAAGTTCAAGATTTTTGGCTTACCCCATTGCTTGTTTTATGCACAAATTCACCCAAATTTTACTTTTTTTGTCCAAAAAACTAGACAAAAATACTAAGTAAGAAAGTAAGAAAAAATACTAAAATACTTTTAAGTCATTTAGCACATCAATGCATCTTGATCTAAGAATTTTTAGATATTTGTACTAAAAACAAGACAAAAATACTTACTAAGAAAGTCATTTTTTGCAGTGCAAATTTTAAAAAAGACCCCTATTTCTGGTTCTGTGGTCTCCGATCACATTTATGCATTATTGGTGATTTATGATGGTTTATTATAGACTACTCATCATTACTTACATTTTCTTATGTGCAAATCATTTTATGAAACAGGTATTTGGCTGTATTATTATATTACATTAATAATAATTTGTAAATACATATTTAGATTATTCAATTATTTTTTGCTGTTGATTCTTAAAACATCAGTATGTTTGTGTATGCGTGTACGTGTGCATTGGGTATACTGGGTTTGAATGTAAATAGCCTTCAGATATCTTGTCATGGTTTGTCTTGTTGTTGCATTTGCAGGGTCTGTGTATTTAATGTGAAGGCAGCACTTATGTGTATTTTGCTCATGCAGTTTTTCGTGTGTCATTTACTGACCCTGTGGGCTAGACCTCACACTCTTCAAATATTTAACACACACACAAACACTATCCTGTCTGTGCCCGGCTTTGCTGTTGCCTATAGGTGCACACGAATTCTGTGCTTGCAAAGTAATGAAACCTTTAACCTTAAAATGTTTTATTTATAAAACTCAAAAATATGTTATCAGACATACAAATATAAAGTCAAAAAGAAATATGGTATATTCCTGTAGCTGAATTGGTAAAGCATTGCATTAGAAACATACATACTGATAAAATGTATAGTTTAAAAGCGACTGCCGAATGCATAAATGTAATTGGAAAGTTTTAAAGTATAACCGTGTGCCCAGTTCAGCATAATCCAAAGGTCCTTTTACTTCCAGGTGAATATGTTGCTGATACATTACAACTGACCTTTTCATGCAGACAATCTTTAGAAAATCTGAAAGGGTATTTTTTTATCAAATCCGAGCGATGGGAAGTGAACATCCCTAGGAAACAGTGTGTGGCCTTTACAAAGTCTGATTGACAGACAGGTGAATATTTATGGCTTTCTATATTCAAGTCCCTGATCCGTGTGTTTTTGCATATGGGTATGTCAGGTTGTCGTCTGATTTAATTATCCCCTCACCTTTAGGATCCACAGTGCCAAGAGATCTAAATTTACCAGTCAGGATGTTAGAGAGTCGTTCCACCCTTGTTAAACATCTGCTCGGGTCTTGTTCCTGTGTCAGGAGTGCAGAGTCATTCAAAAGTTTTGCGAAACAATGCGGCGTAACTCTAGATGACTCGGGGCTTATGGGCAGGCCGAGAGGTTTTTTAACAGTAGGGTTGAATTTCGGTTCAAGATTACTTGCGGACACAGGCAGTGGGGCAGGAACGGAGCTTGGATTGCTGAAAAACAAGCTTAATCGTTCCCTTCAAAGGAAATCCAAGAGCATGCACAGATGTCTAGATTTGTCTCAGAAGGTTCCTGAGTGGCGTAAATTGCGTAACTGTGGTTTGAGTAAACTCAAAGCGTGAATTGTAATATATTTGTCTTATTTAACTGTATACTTACAATTAGATTTTACATTTATTCATTTGGCAGATGAAAGAGATAAATAACATGGAAGATAGAGGTTTTAGTTAAGTTTGTCATTAATGAGTTTATTCGCATTTATGTGCGCTATTAAAACTCGTGTGAAAAACTCCCAGGTAAAAGTGACCTAATCAGTCATGAGTCACTCCGACCAAAGCTTGGGAATTCCTTTCATGCTGTCCTTATGGTAAGGCCAGTTCGCTGATCCCTATTTGAGGAAATTACGGTATTTAGGTCACGGTTTGTTAAGAGATTTATTTTTTTGTCACAACCACGTGGGAATGTAGTGGTTAGATTTTCCTGTTCAACTTCTTAAATCATCATTACCAGCGCTATAAAGTTAACGCTGCATTTTATTAAGTTGTCATCTTGACGTTTTGATGCCAGTAATTCTTTAATGTTGTCATTTCATCATTTGGGCTGTTTTAGCTCCACATGTCCTGTATGAATGAGTGTTCAGGGTAGCTGAGATTTCTTTTAGCTAAGAGTTGGATCTTTGTCCTGTCCCACAGTTGCAGATGGGGGGTCACAGTAGAGAAAGACTGCCATGCTGCCATCGCCATGATGGGCTTTGGCTCGAAAGACTGCAGCTTGGTCCAGAAACACCCCGCTTTCTGTCTGTCTCACTGACTGGGGTGTCCCGGGACGCTCCAGAAAGAGAAGTCAGGGGTGAGGTGTGCAGTCTAGACCCCCTTTCCATCTGCTTGATAGTGCTTGTATTTGTATTTTAGGTGCATGTTTTTAATGTAGTGTTATTTAGCAACTGTGCATATATGAGTGTGTGTAATTCATGTGTGTTTAAGCTCAGTGCCCGCTGCTGTCAATCATCCTTTCTCTTCTTTTCTGTTAAAACCTGTCTGGGGCACACAGCTTTCAGTACTGTAATCAACTATAGGATTTGTGAATGGAGAAGTAATGGGATTAATCACATTTATAGCACTTCGCCACAAAATATTACAGCAATCCTTTTTCTAAATATATCCCCGCCCTTCCCACTTACACACACAGAAACAAGGAACGGCTCAAGGTCACTAGTTTTCCCATGCCGGCAACTGTCAGTCATGTATTGAGATATTTTAGTGTATAAGAAGCAGCAGCAATCATTTTCAGAAAAAGATGCCTGGATGAGTTGTTTAGAGTTTAAATCTTTTTTTCAGACAGTATTATTTATTTGGATGATTATATTATTGCAGGTAGATAGAGTAACATTGTTGACAGTATGTGACAGAACCTCTCTCTCACACAAACATACATAACTGTCAACACTGTTACTCTACCTTGGTAACAGCGTTTGACAGTAACAGAATTGACATTGACTAATTCGGACAACAGGAATTCATGGTTTTCAGCTGTATAAGGCACATGGAAAATATAATATTGTTATGGCCTGTAACATCTTGTGATTCATGACAATAAGTTCCAAATTATTCAAATAATTAAAGGGCACCTATTTCATTTCTAAAAACAACGTTATTTTGTGTATTTGGTTTAATACAATGTGTTTGCGTCAACATATCCTCCAACCCTTACGATTGCTTTGGTCGTTTGTCCATTTCACCAAATACGACCAATGGATGCATTTACTAATTTAGCGCCTCTACCGGCAGCAGGTGAAACTTAATATATTAGGGTATAAAATTATATTTTGGGGTATAATTTTGCTATAATGAAATGTACTGGGATAACATTTTCAATTTAAGGATTAATTGTATTTTATTACACATTACATTAATCAGGCATTTAGGGCATATAACGTACCCATGTATTTATTATATGATATAAACACAAAACAGTCACAATTTTTTAAAAATGTTCTTAAAATATACAAAGTGTACCGAGGTCAAACAATCGATTTATTTGAAGAAAAGATGCAAAAGTGATTACAATCCGCTGTAAATATCAGATCCAGACGTACACTGATTCAAAAACTGCCGCGATGCTACGTCATCTATGATTGTGAAAAGGTATTGGCTATCGTGTGTTTTGTGACCGATTGCATCATTACGTTACAGTAGCTAAGAATATGAAGCGCTATTGGCTCTTCTGACCGACTACGTCATGCTGGTTTATGTTTGAATGAGATCTGACTGTGCGTTCTTCATATAAAGTAATCGTTTGGCTTCAGTTTTCAAGGTTTGCAATGCGAATGGTTTGTAATACTTTTATACTGTTTTATGCAATAAATACCTTACTGTACTTTTACTTACGTGTTGTGTTTTATATGGTTGAGAACAGTGTTGGGGATAACGCATTACAAGTAACGCGCATTACGTAATAATATTATTTTTCTGAAGTAACGAGTAAAATAATGCATTACTTTATAAATGTATACATTAATATTTGAGTTACTTTTTTTAAAGTAATGCAAGTTACTTTTCAGTTTAATTAATTCAATTTAAAAATAAAATAATGTTAATTAGAATTAAACTGAACATATTAACGTAGAATTACACACTCTGTATGCCTGACCCCCCAGTCACATTAGCTACAAGCGACAGAGACAGAGCGGCAGGCTACCATTCATTTTCAATGGAAGTGGCCGTTTGCCAGCGACAAGGGACGAGCTCTCCACCGCGCGAGCAAGGCGGGGCCAAAATAGACAAGCAGGCTATTTTATGCAAATGCTGAGTGAAGCGACAAAGCGACTGCCAATCGGAGTGAAGGAGCAGCGTGACTGTGGTCTGTGGTCGAGTCTGAGAAAATAATTCAAGATGGCGGAAAATGCGTATTTATGTATATATCTGATAAGTTTGGCATTTTATCTCATATATTTTGTTACTTTTATCGAGAAATCCAAAACACCGTTCTTGTAACTTAACAATACCTCTAAAGTGACTTTTGATACCGCTTTTGGAAACTAGCCAAGGAACGCCCATCAAGCGAGTGTGTGTCGCTCGGTGTCGTTCACTTTTGTAGCTAATGTGACTGTAGGGTGAGCTGGAACAGTATGAGTCAAAAATGGAGATTGCAGACCAGAGCTTGACATTTTTGCGATCATAAAAAGCGCCTGCAAGGCCTGAAAGAGATCAAGCCTCAGCCAAGTAAGAAAAAGTAACGCAAAAGTAACTTAAAAGTAACGTAAGCATTACTTTCCATGAAAAGTAACTAAGTAATGTAATTAGTTACTTTTTTGGGGGAGTAACTTAATATTGTAATGCATTACTTTTAAAAGTAACTTTCTCCAACACTGGTTAAAGAAGTGGTTGGGTTTAGGGTAAGGTTGAGGGTGGGGTTAGATGCTCCAAAATATCTTTAAAACCATAAATGTTTATGAAACCGTTTCTACATTTACAAATTCATAAAATTAAATGTCTAATCTGATGTATAAGGCAAAAAACTTAAAACGTAACAACAGGTTCTATTTATAAGCTACTGCCGCTAGAGGACACTAATCCCTTAATACGTCAATTTACGTCGTAATAAGGTGCTTGCACAAATTACTTATGAGGTTGTTATTTTTTGGAGGATAGTCTCGTTTGTGTGATTTATGGTTAAAAAACACATCATTTTCCACATACTGTACATTTTTGTAGCTCCAGATTTCACTGTCTTCCTGAAAAGCACTGATTTTGTACAAAACTCATTGATCTGAAAAGCTCTGTGTCCCTGATTGGCCAGCTAATCTGTACTTGGTGATAAGCCTGAATACCTCTGACGTCAGCCGGAAATGTGACGCCCCTTACCATGTTTGAAAGATTCGGTCACACTGCAATGCTAACTGGAGTTAACTTGCAGGCTGTGTGAGATGATAACTCGCGTCATTGTTTACTTTGGGATTTGTACCTTTTGCATATTGTTAACATGTACTAATACACACTTACACACCAAAGGAAATGTAAAATCGTGAATCGGACAATAGGTGCTCTTTAAAAAGCAGGAAAAAAGTGAAATAAGATTTTCAGCTAAATACATTTAATTTCACATAAAGTCTAAATCGTATCACTTTCATTGTGGAAAGTATTGTCCAAGATTGTATGGCCTTGGTCACTTTATGCTTTGGTTGTATGGAAAGAAATGTCAATAACTATCATAATTTCTCTTTTGTGTCAGGGATGTAAAAAATATATATATTTTATTGAATTAACCTGTTTGAATTTTGCACATAAAGGTGTAATCCTTAAAGGAATAGTTTACTCATTTTCAATATTAAACTATGTTATTACCTTAACTAAGAAGAGTTGATACATCCCTCTATCATCTGTGTGCGTGCACGTAAGCGCTGGAGCGCGCTGCGACACTTCGATAGCATTTAGCTTAGCCCCATTCATTCAATGGTATCAAACAGAGATAAAGTTAGAAGTGACCAAACACATCAACGTTTTTCCTATTTAAGACGAGTAGTTATACGAGCAAGTTTGGTGGTACAAAATAAAACGTAGAGCTTTTCTAAGCGGATTTAAAAGAGGAACTATATTCTATGGCGGATCAGCACTTTTGGGAGTACTTCGACTCGGCGCAGTAACACCCTCCCTCTCCCATTATGAGAGGGAGAAGGGGAGCGGATTTTTCAGGCGAGTTGAAGTACTCCCAAAAGTGCTATTACGCCATAAAATATAGTTCCTCTTTTAAATCCGCTTAGAAAAGCGCTACGTTTTATTTTGTACCACCAAACTTGCTCGTATAACTACTCGTCTTAAATAGGAAAAACGTTGATGTGTTTGGTCACTTCTAACTTTATCTCTGATTGGTACCATTGAATGAATGGGGCTAAGCTAAATGCTATCGAAGTGTCGCAGCGCGCCCCAGCGCTTACGTGCACGCACACAGATGATAGAGGGATGTATCAACTCTTCTTAGTTAAGGTAATAACATAGTTTAATATTGAAAATGAGTAGACTATTCCTTTAATTTTGCCTCTCTATCACCCCCTCTGTTTGAAACATAAAATTGCAAGCTACTTTTTATGTACTTATCTTTATGTGTATTGAAAGAAATGTGACATTTCCTGCGAATTCCAAACAGACAGCTCAACTTACACTATAAATCATGATTATACCTTTATAATATATTAAGTTAACCATTGTTAATTGTGTTAAGGTAGGAAGATTATTTTTATATTGGCTTAAGAACTAATTTTTGTTTATTTAAAAAAATAAAGTTATTTTTTCGGACATATTTGGATTTATTTGATAGCAATATGTCAGGAGACAACAGGGTGAAGAGAGGGGTATGGGATCAGCAAAGTACTTTGAGCTGGAATTTGAACAAAGGTCATCAAAAATGTATTTAACCCATATGTCCTACACCACTTAAGCTCAGACTTAATTTTTTTATCCAAAAAAGTTACATATTCCACCTTTAAGCTACGGTAAGTATATAACTTAGTACTGTGTATTTTACAAATCATAGTTACTGTAAATATACTTATAACTACTCAAACTCCTGAGCTCTCTAATGCAGTTTCTGACTGAAATCAGCTCTTTTTTCTTTAAGTACTGTAAGCTGAAGTGTCACTTTGCCCACTCAATCTGTCCACACGAGTGCCCGACCCAAGAGCCTCTCAATAAAGCTTAATCATTCTTGGGTTCATTAACAGAGCGACAAGTAGCAGTAGTTGGTCAGGAGAGTCTGTCTCTGTAAGTGGCCATTGAGAGGAGGGGGTCCGAGACTTCTGTGGATGTGTGAAGTGGCTATTACTCCAAATTACAAGCTTCAGTATAAAGCAGTGGCAGGCAGTGGATACACACACGCGCTCGTACAATGCAATACTAACGCATTAATGCTCAAGTGCCAACAGCCACTTGTTCGGTCCCCTCTGAGACAGATTGATAACCCTTCTTAACACTTTCTGGATAACATTATATGGATTTACGCAAAAGGCGTTTAGTGGATAACCCCCCTACCAGGCAAAGAAATAGCATTGTGGTGGAACATACCATTATTATGAGGCTCATTCAATTTAATACTTTTTTATATGCTTCTTTTTTCATTCTCAAATGTTTTTTGAAGAAAGCACAAATAATAGTTGAGTTATGATCATAATATGAAGAATTTAATGTTACTATTTGATATGTGTATACAGTGCAAGGCAAATCTGTGAATACATTTTTTTTTAAACCTGTAAAGAAGCAGTTTTGAGTTTTTAACTATAGAAAGATTCTGATTTTAAGTAACGAAGTATTAAAGATTCAGCACTATTATGGTCAAAATAAGCAAATTTTTGACATGTATTTGAACTTTCTGTACAAAAGATCATACATCTTTATTTCTATTGAAACACGTGGATAAAACATGCAGTATTTTTGATGTAGTGTTGTCATTTTAACTCAAACAGGAAGTCAGTGCGGAACTATCGAAAAGACCCTCCCCATTTTTTAAATAACCAATAGCGTTTGACTTATGGCACAGTCCAGAAAAGCCGCATTTGGTTTAATCTGCCAATTAAGCAGCAAAATTGTATTAAAATCAAGTGTATTGTAGATTTAATATTTAAATGATGTTATAACAGAATAAAAACAATGACTTTATTAATGTTTGTGTGTATGCAGCAGGGTTTGTCTTTGCTTTTACTCGTCAGTGATGTTTATGTTGAGGCTGTCTAACCGTTTATAATATTTAATCTCCTACACAATGTTTTCGGTACACATTTGCGCATGTAATCCGTTCTGTGCATTTAAGTGATACTGCCGCGGTATCAAACTTTTTGCCACAAAAAGCATATTACACTGTGTCATTCCAACGCTATCTCACAAGAATTCATACATAATTTAAGAGTTGGCTAATTTGTATTAATTTATACAACCACATTAGTACGTTTTTGTACTATTGGCCTTGACCCCTGTGACTTTGGGGTTAGGGGTTTGGTTTCGTTGTTGTTGTTTTTCATGAGAATCTTATGTTTTTGCACAATAAACTTCGAATGATTTCATATGATTTAGCCAACTCGTATAATATGTACGAATTCTCATACATCTCCCATTCTCAATGTAATAACTAGTGAATGTATTTATATGCATCTCATTTCAGGCGTGTGTGATTTCAAGTGGAGATTCCACGAAATGTAGGGTGGGACGCAGGTGTCTAGAGGGCATTTGATTGGACAAAAAATTTGACGAGAAGCTGAAATGTAGGATGATGTCATAAAAATTCTAGACTTTTTTAGTGTACCTGCCAAACTGTATGTTTTGAATACTTATATCTTCTGTATGCAAATTTTTTAAGCATTTGGGTTGTATCAGTTTGATTAGACCATTAAGCATCGAGCTAAAAAATAGCCAAAGATTTTCAATATTTTTCCTATTTAAATTGACTCTTCTGTAGTTACATCCTGTACTAAGACTGAAGGAAAATTAAAAGTTGTGATTTTTTAGGCCGATATGGCTAGGAACTAAACTCTCATTCTGGCGTAATAATCAAAGACTTTGCTGCTGTAACATGGCTGCAGGAGGTGCAATGATATTCTGCAGTGGCGGAAAATAGTCCCCTTGGTAACTTTCAGTAGCAGTGGAGTGTCCTTTTAAAGCAACACCAAAGAGTTTTTTTTTCCCTTAAAATAACGTTTCCAAAAAAGTTTCAGTCGTTCATCCACTACAAAAACTTGCTTTACGGCAGACCTACAATCCAATCAAAGCCAGCTATGCTGCAGTATTTACAACAGTGCTAATGAACAATTACGCTTCTAACCTGTAGGGGGAGCAAAGAGCAATAACTCTTTAGTGTTGCTTTAAAGCAAAATAATAAAAATATGTGAAATTTTTGATAAAGTTTCAATTTAGCATGTAAAAGCAAAATGGTATAAAAAAAACTTAATGACAAATAGCATTTTATGTTGCCCTACACACTATTATTTAACAGCACATTAAAAAAATGTTAACAATAGTTTCACGGCGTGATTTTACTGCCGGTTTTAGAGGATGTAATGTTCTGTCTATTCGCTTCGTTTCCTTTGTGTTTATCATTTCAAACGCAGCTGCATTAACTCTATTGTAGGGGTCTACTGCACAGAGACCCTTCAGAGTGACGCTCACAACAGAGCGCACGCATCTGCAGCCAAAAACTGAGCGAAACATAATTGTGTCCTGTCATATTTAAATGCTCTTCCACTACGGAAAAGGGACAAAATATCTGCCTCATCCTTTCATTGGTCTCTCTCTCTCTCTCTCTCTCTCTCTCTCTCTCTCTCTCTCTCTCTCTCTCTCTCTCTCTCTCTCTCTCTCTCTCTCTCTCTCTCTCTCTCTCTCTCTCTCTCTCTCTCTCTCTCTCTCTCTCTCTCTCTCTCTCTCTCTCTCTCTGTGCAGACACAGCTTTAGCCTCTAGACTTGTCAGGAACAGCCTGGCATTTGAGCAAACAGGCTTTGGCAGAATCCAGTAAGTGTTGGGCTGAGGTGGGGGGCAGCACAGATATGGGCTAGAAGCACCTGGGTTTCCTTTGCTCCTCTGTAACCATTTTATGCAGTCGACGACCAAGGCCTACGCTTCAGACTAGAGCACATAAACAACCCAAGAAAATAACTGCTTTACTAAAGGTGTGCCATCATATGTCATTGTGAAAACCCATTTAGTTTATATGTATATAAACACGAAACAGCTTATACAGTTTGCCGATTATATTTTCTTGAGTTTTCGTTTTTATTATTTATAATACGTGAAAAAACTGTGAAAAATGGGCTCCTGTAAGTTTATTGGTATGAGCACTGCATTAGCAGGGCAAAAGGTTATAGGTTCGAACCTCAAAGAGCTGCACATATTGATAA
The DNA here is from genome assembly GCF_030506205.2 of Paramisgurnus dabryanus. Taxonomy (NCBI): domain Eukaryota; kingdom Metazoa; phylum Chordata; class Actinopteri; order Cypriniformes; family Cobitidae; genus Paramisgurnus; species Paramisgurnus dabryanus. Next base: position 14,362,488 of record NC_133359.1, on the reverse strand, counting down.
AATGTATAACTTATTATTACACTGTAAGTCTCTTAGGATAATAGTGTCTACCAAATGCATGCATGTAAATGTAAAAGAGTACGACGTTATGGAAAAGAGAGGACAAGTAAGACTAAGGCCAGCTTGAAACTTGAAATAAGCAACGGACGTCTTTGAACACACATTTTCACCACATTTACAAATCTTAATGTGCTTTATGCTGGTCAACAGAATTCTTTTAAAAACACAGAAATCTTTTGTCACTTTTTATCAAACGTATCCTCCACTTTGTAAGTCCTCTGGTGATGTAATTCTTGTGGATACATGCATACAAGAAACATGGGGTTTGCGTTTTGAAGTGGTTTAAGTGTGATTGCTGCATGTCGAGCCCAGTCTCCTGAAGATGCGTATAAATATCACGAAGTGTAAAACTCGTGCAATACATACGCCAAATTCCACTTTGGCGTGCATATGATACGCCAGTCCTTCCCATTCACTTAAACGGTGCATATTTTTTTGTCGTTTTATATATTGGTTTCTCAATTTTTTTCTAATTTTACCATTTTCGCTTGGGTTTAGGGTTAGAACAAATTTTTGTTATATAAAAATGAAATCCTAGCCCAAACCCCAACTCCAAGCGACCATGGCTTAAATATGGACAAAAACATGGAGAAACCTGTATATTTTTATTAAATAACCTCATTAAGCAAATTTAAAATCTAACCCTAAACCCAAGCGAAAATGGTTTAAAAAATAGCACAAAATTGAGAAACCAATATATAAAACGACAAAAAAGATGCACCGTTTAAGTGAATGGGAAGGACTGGCGTATCATATGCACCCCAAAGTGTTATTTGGCGTATGTATTGCACGAGTTTTACACTTCGTGCTATTTATACGCATCTTCAGGAGACTGTATTGGCATGTCCCATAACAGGACGTCACTGCGTTGTGTAGTGTTATGCTACACCCCAACATGCCTGTTTCTGACCAGTTTTCAGATATGGTTTGGCTGTGTGTAGTTTTTGGTGTTCTAAAATAGACCCAAGAATTTTATTAAATAAATATTTAAGGTTGTCATGGTTTTCCTCCTGCACTGTTGTGTTAATTAGACCCTTACACTTCTCTAGACTTCAGAACCCCAAATTAGATTTGGATTGTCAGTGGAAATGCAAAAGGACAAAACCTTCAGAATGATGCTGGGAAAGAAAAAACTGGTCTCTCTTTCTCTCTCTCTATGTCACTCTTTCCTATTTGTTCTCAATGCTATTTCTCTTTAACTAAATATTACTTTGTTTCGGTGGCTCCTGATTTAAAAGATTTAAAACAATAATTTGATTTAATTTATTCCATTTCACTCCTTGTATATTAAATTACATTTCATAACTGTATTAAACAAAGAGTCAAAAAATCAGGCAAATGTTGTGGTTTGAGTTGGAATATTATATCTACACACTATACGGCTTAAAACACATTGATTGAATAATATGTCCCCTCTACAGCATTGAATTGTTGGGTCTTTGTGCCCAGTCTAGAGATATACAATCATAGACCCCTCTCTTTGTCCATTTCATGATCAGAAAAAGCCTTGGTTTTCCTTTTGGTTGCTTTTTGCAACAGATATTTCTGATTGAGGTAATACTGTAAGAGATATTTTTCAAAATAATTGTAGTTCAGTGAGGCTGGTATGAAAATTATGTAGCTGAATTTTTCAGTCTATTGAAACGCTTGTGTTTTCAGTAAGCCCAGTTTTTAGGTTCTGTACAAGGTGCATTATGTCCACACCTGACCCCTTCTTTCGTACGCATCCATTTCTCCATTTCTCTTCCCGCTGAGTCTCCCCAGGTGGCAAAATAACATAGTTTACACTGCAATCATTCTTACATTCGGCAGTATAAATCCATTGTTTTGTCAAAAGGCTGCTTATTTTAAGTTCATTTGATGTGTTGCTGAACTGTTACTGTTTGTAACAGATAGCCATATGTTCAGCATCATTTGCAAAGTAATTTGTAGTAACTAGTCTAGCTGGTATAAATTGCTCATACAGCTATGCATATTATTAAATAAGATTTCCGACTATGGGACCCCACTTTCCTTCTTTCATTGCTTTATAAAACAAATTTAATTTAAATGGCACAACATTAGGAACATGCAAATTATTTTAAAGAGAACAGGCTTGCTGAAATGACACAGAAATTACATACATAAGAATTTAAGGCTGAATGAAAATATAATACTCCAGTAATACAGACCTAGAAAATTGCTTAAAGAAAATATTTCCAATTACTTTGTCATTAGAGACATGTTAGTGAATTTCTCTTATCTTTGAGGCATATATTATACGTAAAATTAATTATTAGTTCTTTAAAATCTTTCAACTAAAAATGTGTTTTTAAAAAAGACTTAAAATAAATTAAATCAATCAATCAGTTAATAAAATGTAGCTCTTAGAATATTAATTAATTGATACTGACTGTAAATGTAATAATTTAAATGTTATCAGTATCAACAAAATGTAATTAATGATTGGTATGCAAAGCCTTTGGTCTGTTTTACAGTCAAAGTTTTTCTTCTTATTTTACTATTAATGTAAATAATAATAAAAATGTGCCCTTTTCTGAGAAGCATGTAATACGTATCGAATATTCAGAGAATTATAAAATGAAATTAATTTTATTATAGAAATTGTTCTGCGAGACTTCTAGGGAAGACAAATACTTACATTTTGACATAAACAAAACTGAATTATATCGAAGACACAATCTACCATTTTTAGCTACCAAACATGTTTGTCCTCCGGTTCAGCAGTCACCTTACTCCACATACATCTGACTTTGTCTGCAAGCTTTGGAAACCAAAAGTGTGGATTGGCATCCTTTGAGTTCTGTTGATATTTTTACAAAGTGACACAGAGATTGTTCATTTCCACAAGTCCACATTTGGGCAGAAGTTTTTGATGTCCGCTGAACATAGACTGAAGAATGACAGGTAAGCTCGCACAAATGTTCTTCCGCTCTGCGATGCAAGGCCAGCTTTGTTTGACAGTCCTTCCACAGTTGTTCATTTTTTTCCTTTTTTGTCATAACATACAATTGGCCATTACATGTACAAATACATCAAAATGACTTGGTTGGAAACTGAAAAACAGATTTTTTTTCCAATTTACGATATAATACCGGGCACTTTACAGTAGTCTGTTCTCTTTTATTCTTGAAGTCTTTGTGTCCGAAGAATAATAGAGAAGTGGCACTATCCCAGTAGAAAAAAGGTCCTTTAGCTTCTCCTCAGTTCCTTCTGTAGTAAAATACTGCTGAACAGCCCTGCAGCCGAGAGACATCATGAGGTGAAGAAGCTGCTCTCTGTATTTATCCTCACTGATTTTTTTTCTTTTTGTTATCATGTGTCTGTTCTCACTGTAGTCTGGGCCAGTATTGAGACATGTCTGGTTCACTGCCTGGCACTTGGACTGGTACGGACACTCCAGGCGAGATTAGTCCTGTAGTATTAAAATCATAAGTAAAATAAATAACTTTGATAAAATTGGTATAATTAGAATTATAATTAGTGATTTTTGTTTTGTTTTATATCTATTATGGTAGAGGATAGATGCTTACCCGTAGAGGTTGTGCCTGAGGTGGCCATTGATTGGCTGTTCATATGTGCCTGCATGTGTGGTGGTGTGTATGTGTCGTAGCTCCGCCCATTCACCGAAGGACTAGTGGGCAACATGCAGGAGTAGGATGAGGTCTGGCTGGGCTGGGGGGGAGGAAGGGCAAACCTGTCAGCAATGCTCACATCTCTATCTGATATACAAACAAGGCCCTACAGTCCTGCTGTAGTTGTTGTTGCATAAGATTTTACAATGCTGGCATATATTGAATTACTAATCCTCTGAAACATTACGGTTGGCACAACATGACACACCTAATACTCCATTTAGAGTTTAAAGTACTCTATTGTAATAGCTTAGAAATTGACATTTATGTGGACATACTTGCATAGGAAGATTGTTGGCCATGGTGAAGCTTGGCATAGGTGGCAGGCCGCTGTATGTGTTTGTAAGGGCTGTGTCTGGTCTTCCTAACATGGAGCCTGATGTGAAGGATACTGTTTAAAAAAATAAAACGGAGGAAGTTGTTAAAAACAGTACTGTAACAAAAAAAAAAAAACAACTTCTGTTTTCACATGCCCTTGTCTCATGACCCATATGCGCTATAAGTGCCCCTACCTGGCGTTGTGGGCTGTGGGATTGGCTGATAAACGCTAGTGCTAAAGCTGCTACTGATGGGTATGTGACTTGAAGAGTTACTGGCTTGTCTTCTTTGATTTCTTAACTTTTCCTCCCTCCTCCACTTTGCTCTTCTGTTTGAGAACCACACCTGAAAGGACACACTTACGTAAGTTATTAAAGACATTGGAGAACAGGAACAAAAATGAAAATGATGCTTATTAGAATTATCCATGAATTTACAAGCATAGGTCCATAATTTAAGTATGGTAATTGCAGGTAATACATAGTAAACACGAGTGTACTATTGTCTTACTACAGTAACCATAGTGTAAGCATGTGTAGTAAAAAAATAGTACTCCTCCAAAAAAAAGTTGTTATTACAATGTTACTGCAATAAGACAATGGTTCATTTTCTTAAATGGCATAACCAACAATTGTATGTTGCATTTTTGTCCTGTAGCCTAATGTCTGCTCACCTGTATTCTCGCTTCCGGTAAATCTATTTTTGCCGCGAGTCTCTCCCGCGCAAAAACGTCGGGATAATGCGTTCTTTCGAACTCTGGTGGAAATGTCAAAAACAAAGTTATTTATTATTTGTAATTTGTTCAATTAATAATGCAACAATATCCCATATTTAATTGAACCTTTGCGATATCATTTTAGGGTATTGAAGTGCGATAATCCCTTTAGTGCGCTATGTTTGCTATGATGTCAATGTTTACCTTTTTCAAGTGCTTCTATTTGTTCTTGCGTGAAAGATGTGCGGTTCCTTTGGAGTTTTCGTTTCAACTGGAGTCTCATTTGGGTCTCATCCGAGTCCTCTCCGTTTGAGCTTATGGAGTTCGTGTTCTCACCGCCACCGTCTGACTGCTGACAGCCATCTGGAAAATAAACATAAAATGTAAGCTTATTCTTTTTAAACACATTTCTCGTGCACCATTCTTTAATTATTGTTGCTATTGTGGTCATGTTTATGAGGGGAAATTTTTATACAAAGTTATTCAGACATTTTGTAGGTTACTGTATCGCCCTCTGCAATATTGTGGGAAAACATTTCATGCACACGCGCTTGGAACGTTCAATGCGGGGTCGCAAAGGTTGTCGGGCTTGAGGGCTTTTACAGAAACGCGATGAAACGTCCCAGAAACCTTTTCAGGTCCTCTGAAATGTTTTTTTTTAAACCAAACACTATCTCTCCACTTTCATCCCCGAGTTCTTCAATTAGGCTACGGTCACCATATGGGCGTTTGCTGAGCTATTGAGGTGACCACCAATACTTGAATGGGAGAGGGAGGCTTTCATAGCGACACAAAGCCGGAGAGTATGGGTAACTATAAAATAGTGGCTGCGAGGAGGGATGGCAAACTTTCGTGGGTTGAATTTTGAGGACACAATTGGACGAGGCGACAAAAGGATTCTCTCGAGCGGTCATTGTAGCACGAGGATTCCAGTCAACAGACTTTTCAGTTCGCCGTGTTAACCTTTATGCTCTACCGTCATTAATCACTGTCCCTGGGGCTGGCCCGTTCAACCTTAGTTAGGATTTATACCTTCTTATAGGCGAAAGAAGAAAAACAGCCAGGCCACCGTGAATGGGACATCTAAATGCGAAGACTCTTGTTTGTCAGAGACATGGGGGTGCCAACTGTGAGTCGATAAGCTTTAACATGCTGTGTTGTTGGACACCAGTGGCTAATTAAAACCATTGTGTTATGGAATTTACTACATAGTTATGTTGGTCATGTACAGATTCAAAAAGTTGTATTTATAAAATGTGTTAAATTTTTAAAATAAGAAAATTTTAAGTAATTAAATAAATAACAAATATCCTAATCGTAATATTAGTGTCCAAAAAAAGGGTATTGCATATCAAAAGTTGAATAGCTTTCTATAAACTCTTTCATTGTTTTATCTATCAGGGACTGCGCGTTTCTGAAGTTCTGAAAAAGTTTTACAAAGTTCGCAGTGGTAAGTATCCATACACTTTTAAAGAGCTAATCCGTAAAAAGAAGCAAATGTGTGCCCTGTTCTCAAAAGCCTCACCAACTGTCGCCAGATTTAGGGTTTGTTTCTTCTAAGAAAGGCTGTGGGAAATAAAATCATTCCGTATTGGGGCGTTGTCGTAACCAGTGAGGCGGAAGACAAGCAGAAAGATGGCAAAACAACTGCGGTATCTTTCAGCTGCCGAGGCCTTGATTAAAACATGCGAGGGCCCTTGGAAAACCGAAAGTGTCCAAATCCTTTAGCCGGCTTTACCCCCCGAGCCTATGGCGGAGGGAGGGGAGTGCTCTGAATGCGATAGAGTTGTCTCTTTTAGCGTCCTGTCAACCCAGATGAATCCACTATTTTATTCATTGTTGCGTGACATTCATCAGATTGCGACCATATTTGTAACCTCACACTAACTAATACGTCTGGAGTGGACGTATGGACTTACACAACATAATAGAGATATGAGACTGATATAAACTGTATTTTTTGCAATTAGCTGCTTATAAAATGTAGCATGTTTGATGGTGATACTCGCAACAGATGATTTAATTCAGATTCGTTTCTTACTCTATATAGGCCAACATACAAAATAAACATACGGGCAAACAACACAAGTTTATAAAAAAATTGTTAATTACCAATGCGTTTTATTCACACGAACCAGTATAAGCTTTCCCTTGCGTAAAATTCTTACATGAGTTAGTGATTGTCTGTGGCTGTAAACCAGTGAAGGATTTAACAGGTATACCGATATAATGTAGACAGCAATTATCTAGTTGTATGTGTCCATCTTTCGTCGGGTAGTGCCGTTAATAGTGACAAGTGTAATTGGCAAACGTTGCCATATCGTGTCCAGGGTGTCTCCAGTGAAACAGTTCCTCAGCTGTCTTTCTCAAACTAAACGCTTATTTATGTCGACCTAATGGGAAACAAAACGTTCTCTAATGAGCTATTACATAGCGACAGAACTGTTCCCATAACACATTTTTACGCGTGACAGAAACATCCGTTGTATGGGATAATAACGCAGATTTTTTTCTTTTACAACTTTTAAATATAGGTGAATTATTATTTACACTATAATCGTATGATAAACAAATAGTCTGACGAGACGTTTAATTAATTAAATTACTGTATATACAAAAAGCTAAAAACAAAATATAAAAAAATTGACAGCATAAATGCTTTCAATAAGCATTATAACTGTATGCTATATTTTATTATTATTATTATCATCAGTTATAATAATAATAATAATAATAATGTCATATAATAATTAAACCGAATAAAAATAATAATAAATATGGCTATAATTTTTATTTAAATGTGGCAATTGTTTTACAATGATGATAATGCGTTACAATCTACAACCTTCATGATCCAATTCAATAAGTTCAGTGCATTCATAAATCTCTCCTAGATGCCAAACGTCCTCAACACCTTTTTTGGCAGAATATTTTTCTATGGCAAGTAAAATTGCCTTACCTTGATTGGGCTGTCCTGGCACCGAGGTTCCGGGGTACCAGCCCGGCCGGGTCCCCCACGTGCCGGTCTGACCGTTCAGCATCCTCAGCTTTTCATACATGCCATCTGCGCCCATCTGTTGCTTTTCGCTAGCCAGGTTGCGCAGTACTCTGTTTATCGATGACACCTGAAAGACGAACCCAAAGATGCGGCACATTAATTAAAGTGCGCATCCTAGATGTGGCATTTTGGCTTTTGGAACGATTGGCCCCATTTCTGCCAAGGCCTACATGCCAGAGCATTACATTGCAAAGCATTGTTCTTTTGAGTTTAGAGGAGATTACAGCAGTGCCCGGGGAAGATCGAATTTTAGTGTAAATTCTCGTTTACGTTCAAGGTTATTAGTACATGCATTAACATTTACACAACTTTTATACAACGCGACTTACAATGATTTACAAGGTAAAAATGGCATGCATTTAAAGACAACCGGTTAATTAACTGTAGCAAATTACTCAAACGAAACAACTCAAAATGTTTGTTATTGAGTCAATGACAACTTACACTGGGTATATTATCGTTTGTGCAGACCCCCTCTGACAGCAGTCTGTCTCGGATTTCCCACGCGAAGATTGACGGACACTCCCTCTTGTAGTGGGCAATTTTGCTGACCACCTCGGGAGTCGCTACTCTTGGTTTACTTCCCCCGATCGCTCTGGGTCTTATGGAGCCTGTTTCATAGTATCTACCCAAGATTTTACTCACACACCCGTTGGACACCTAGACAGAACACAAAAGAAACAATTCACATACATTATTTAAGACTAGCGTGAAATGCTAAGTGTTATGCTGCAAGCAGTAATAAGCTTACGTTTTCATTGTCCAGCACTTGGACTTTTGCATCAGCATGGGTCTATAACACAAGAAATACCTTTAACACAAAAAATATGTCCGAGAAAATAAGCACTTGTTTCAAATGCGCTTAAGCGGTTTTTGATTCTAATTCATTTCCAGTGTAATTTGGTCGTCAATTTTAAAAATTGCCAATTGGAAAAAAGCTGAGAAGTGCATCGGGAATTTTTTGTAGCATGTTGTTTATCGAACCATTCCACAAGACCACTGTTTATGCATTCCAAATAGAAATTTGAAATGAATCCCATTTGATGTCTGGTATGATTAACCCAAGGGTTTATTTAAAAAAAAAATCTAATATAGAGCTGATAAAACAGGTATTTCAAAACAATAGACACAAATGTGAAACAATGAAAATTTTTCATTACACTTCTTAAAGTATAACATGTGCACTTGAATGTAAAACATGTACTCTCATCACCTGCAGAATCCGGGATATGTCGCACGGTCGCGCGCCGCTGTGAGCGAGTTCAACTATCTTCTGTCTCGTGGAGTCGGGCAGCGGTCTGCCGTTGACGAAAACACCGCCGAGCTGGTTTACTCCACTGTGACCTAAACAAATAGAAAAGTAAGAACTCGTTGTAAATAAGCCCAACATTTAGCAAACCAGACTCAATGTAAACAGATCAGACTGTTTTGAATAGAAGCGTTCAGGTCGCAATTGTCTAAAAATGAGTCAAGCATTACAAGAGCATTGTCAACAAAACTTAATATTCAGCAAAGAACCGCATGTAATTATTACTGTTGTTCAGCTGTCATATGTTTGCGACTGTTCTCCAGATGTGCTCATAAAATCATAATCTTCTAATACACAATTGTAATATAATTACATGCACAACATTGATTAAGCGTCAGCGCTCTGGTATGATCTGAAGCAAAACATCTCCAACCCACTGAGCCGAGATTTGCGCATCTTTGCAAAGCCTTAAACGGATCATATGGCGTAATGCCATTTGTGGAATTCCATTAAAACTTCTTAAACGTTGCCATGATTAAAACCATTACGCATTATTTAAGTATAACAACTTAAAATAATTACCAAAGCACAATATTTCCTATTTTACCAATTAGCCAATGCTATTTTTTTATAGCCTGTGTCAATGGAAAAGCCCCAAAAGCAGACCAAACCTGAAGTCAAAACCGAAAAGCAGCCTTCCTGATGCGGGTTTGTTTTACTTCTAAGCTCCCTTCCCTTCGAAGTCTCCCGTTAAATTGAGTCCAAGAGCACAAGCTCCTTTGCAATAAATAAGCTCCAAATATAGAAGAGGGGGAAAATATGATGAGCCTGCCTGACATTTGTCTTTAAAATAAAGCTAGCTGCACGTCAAGTTTGAGCTTAATTTCTGGAAATAGGCGGAAGTCGCCCTGGATCATGCATGGAAGGCTAATTGAAAAGATCAGTTGGAGCACTTGTGGCAGGCATGTCACTTTATGACATCGCTCTGCTTTTGAAAATCGCATCGTCACGACAAATAGTAGCATGATAAAACGACCCTTTCTGTCTGCATTTGGATATCACTCAGACTAAATTGGACTGTACTCATTTCCCCTTTAAGGGAAGCTTAATTTTAAGGTGGCCAGGGGCTGTGCGCGTGTACGTTCACGGGGACGAGCCTTACCCTTAATATATTAAAAGTGACATTTCTTTTTTCCCAAGTGACAAACCTTCATTGCCTATATTTACGCACTGGGACCAAGTCTGCGAGATAGTGTTTTGCTCTGCAGGTTTATGCATAATAAATCTGCAGAGCCAAATATAAATTCAAAATTATACGAGAAATGTTTTATACATAATGCACAAAATAACGTGCATTTGGAACGATATATTTATTTGACCTGAGATCACTTTTTTATTTTACACCTACTGTAATTTTTTAACATTTATAATTAACTGAAATAAAAAACAAATATGTTGACATCGCGCTTTTGTTGAGAAGTTTCATTGGGAAATTCGTGGTCCATAAAAATACAAATTAAAAATGTATTCGTATTGTATTTGTGTGGGCCAACACGCAGATTAAAAAATAAAATCAAAGTTTCGCTTGAAAGGTTAAGTCTTAATCGTTGTATAATTCCCCACGGTGAATGGTGTCGGTCTCGCCCAGTGGCAATCATTGCGCGCGTGGTACTCTGTTTCTAATCAATTAATAGGAAGACATATGGTGTCAATTTGGACGCTTCACTCTATATACACCCAAGAGTTATTAACACAAAGCTTGGATTGCCGCCTGTGACCTTTAAACAAACCAAAGGCCCGAATGATATCTTCCCAGTAATGCGCACAAGACATCACACGACAACATTTGGCGAGCTTTGTGCCATAATTCGTAAAAGGATATGGGAATGTCTTTACAAAAACAATAATTATTCTTAAGAAAAAAAGAAAACACTTGCTCTGTAGAAAAAAAACATGTGCTATTATAGTTTACCTGAGGATTTATTATTACGTTTTAACGTTTAAAACATTTACGTTTTAACCATTGTTATATGGAAATCTTTTTAATTGTTGCTCACCTACGTTTTTCTTCTCTGTGGACAAAACTGTGACTAGTGTGTTAGTATGGACAGAGCAAAAAATCTGGCACTTACAATAATCAAAGTAGTAATACAAAATGACAGGATGACATTCAACACACCTTCGTTACAGATGTCATACACCTCTTGTCCAGCATTAAAAGAGAAAATACGTCTCATTTATTGTAATCATAACTTACTTAGTATTTCCACAAAGGAATTAAACATATTACTGAGAATGATATGTTTTGGTGGTTGGCCTTCACACATCTCAAAGACATAGACAAAATTACAACCAGCAAATGCAATTTATTCATGCTCTACAACACTCAATGTTGCATCAAAGCTTGGTCTATTATTTCACTCGCGCTGTGTTTCATAAACATGATAGACGTTCCATCAGAATCATGCAATGTCAATTTCTTCTCTGCTAATGGACTAGGTGGATTGGACGCCAATGCTAACATTAATTCAGCAATTATTTAAAAGCAAGTCAAGCAGAAACGTCCTCTCTCTCTCTCTCACACACACACAATTATGCAAAGAGCATATGGGCTAGACACTGTAAGTAGGTTGTGCATGTGTTGAGGATTCTGTGTGACTTTTGTAAATGAGGGAATTTCTTTCTGGGACTGTAATTTTTGTTCACTCCTAATTTAAATAATGGCCTATAATCCTTCATGAATCTGTCAAAAAAGTTAACGTCAAGCTTAGCAACGAGTTTACTAGCTTACTATGTGGTGCTTAGCTACTTTGTTGAAGTTGTGTAAATGACAGGCAAACATTTTGGCAGTGTGCTCAAACGCAACACACTTGTACTTCACTAATAGACCAAAACAAATGCTCCTCTGGCTATAGGGATTTTTCCCATCATTACAACTACATTTCTTATGTCAAAAACGCAAAAGAATAAAAAACTCCACTTACTGTTTTGCATCATGGACGCTACGCCAGACTCCCACGTGGCCCGGTTATAGTATTCTGTTAGTCAGAAAGACACAACAACAAATATTAATTTTCACCTTTTTGGTCAACTGTACTGCAGTTCATTTTTTACGCTTACAGTCTTGTGTGCAGGAGAGTTAAAGACAATATTGTGGCTAAAGCTTCAGCATTCACCATTTTTGCATTCATGCTGCAAAAAGTGAGAAAAGTACTATCTCCACAATACACGTATGTCCAGGGTTTAAACTTGCCTGGAAACAGAGTTGACTGTCCGCTTAAAACAATTTATAGACTCTCATCTGCTTCACTCTATTAAAATATCCCTAGGACAAAGCAAAACAATTTATTAGTACACCTTTTCTAACTGTAATTTTTCGTTACGCTTTTATAAAGTGTTTATCTAAGATTTTATTATTTTGGGTTTATTAATAATTTAAGTAGTTCATTTTAATAGATAAATAGTTAATTAATTCTCTAAATAGATAATTAAATTGATAATTTTCTTCCCGCGTTAATTGAGACATTTTCTGTGTACTTCTTCATGATTATTATTGTTTGGCAACTTTTAATCGTCTTGTCCTGGGATTTAAAAATAATAAATTCATTGATAATAATAATAATAAGGATCTGCGCAAAATCTTTTGTCCACTTTTCAAGAACCTGTCCATCTCCCTAACCTTCATGATTAGAAAACTTCAAATGTTGTGGGCAAGGCCTACTTTTTTCTCCTCTTTAGATACTCTCCTCTGGTGACACACGCTGTCTACCTCGCCTGGCTGCGCAGGAAAAGTAAAGCCAGGAGGGGGTGAGGGGTCCCCGACAAAGCCCCGCTGAATTTTAACAATAGCTTTCTTTTTCCCTCTACACCAAAACCCATAGAGTAAAACCCGGACTCCCTAACTAGCTACACCGCTTCCAACTAAACGTACCAACAACTCTCAGAAAATACAAAGAGCTGAAGGGAACAAGACCCCCCTCCTCCTAGTACACCCGGTTAGCACACCCCTCACCCGCAACAGCCAGTGCAGCTCCCTATGACCCGGTGCCCGTTACCTCAAAGCCTTTTTGTTGTCTCGTTGCGCGAAATAGAAAAGTAATTTCTTGTTATAAGTATCTGGAGGTAATTGTGTTACTGGTATGTGTCGTTAAGGGTTGTAAAAAATGTACAACAGCGCAGTGGGGCGCTCAATTGGTAAAAGACAATTGCAATAAAGAACCCATTCAATACATGTACCGAAAAGGAGGCCACTGAAGAAATACTTACTGCTTTGATTTTTTCTCTTTTTCTTTTTAAGTAGATGTATTGTGTGCGCGATTTACAGTGCAGAGAAACAAATAAATATATAGGCTACCCCAATCGCCTTGCAGCGTGGAGGTGCACGTGTTTCAAAAAATAGACAAATTTTTTGTCGGTGTATTGAGATAACAAGAATATATATATATATATATATATATATATATATATATATATATATATATATATATATATATATATATATATATATATATATATATATATATATATATATACATATATATATACATATATACAAAAATGTGCATATTGTGTGCCTTTACTATTGTTATTTTTTAACATTATACTAATAAGCTAAATATTTTTGTTAACAAGTTAAATTATTGTATATAATTGTTTTTCATTTTCAAATATTTTAAAATTTAGTTTCAAACTTACATATGTACTTTTTCCAAGTAAGTCGTTTATTTTTTTCACTTAGTATTTTTATAGGGTTAGCTATTTATCGCCTTTGCATGAGCTCATCTTTTTAGTTAATGATCTGTTTCAATAATGCTGTCTGTAATTGACAGGGCCTAATCTGCATTTTGGTTTTTTTAATGTGCATAAAGGCTTTTAATTAAGCAAATTTGCTCAAGCTTTTGATTTTATATTCAAAGCATACTGTAACAAAATAATATCATATATTTGAACAGTAAGTGCCGCTTAAAAGTTTAAAACTATTAATTTACATGACGGTTTTGTAAAGTTATGTATATAATATAGCACCAAAATAATGACACCGTTTACAATTAATTAAGAGTGTCAGGTGCACTTAATTTTCATTAAATGTGTTATTGTCTAATCTGTGCTATTAAACAGCATCCAATTCAGTAATGATATCGATAATGCTTTTCTGTTGGATTGCTTTTAAACTAACAAATTTAAGAAAACTAAACTAATAAATATGAAGTTATAGACATCAGTGTAATTTAATTCTGCTTTTTACTTTTTAGTAGTCAGTCTGGACTAAAGACAACAGCGTTTCCCTGAAACGCAAAACACCAAGTTCACGGTGCGATTTGGTGGTTGCGCCCGGCTGAATGTGACTGTGTGATTCAACCTGACACTCCACCTCATCGGGTCATTGCGTTTCCATTTTCAAGACTGATCGCGGTCTTGGCCTACAGTGACTTTCTGTTTTTTTCTCTCATAAATAAAAACTTTGCTTGGCACAGAACTCCACATTGCTTTAGTATAAATAGGACCGTCAATGAAAATCCACGGTATAGTGTAACACCATACGAGGATGCAGCTTGTCAGTATTTTAGTAGCATGCTTTTCACTTTGAGTTTTCTTTTAAATAGCATGTATTAGGTTGATGTATTTTTATAATAATAAAAATGTTTGTTACATTTACTTTAATTGTATACATAAAGTTTTGCTTAACTCAGATAGCCAGGCGTTCTTCACATTGTTGTAAGTTGGTTAAAAGAGAAGAAAGTCTTCACTCACCTTTTTGAGGCATAGTTCCTTTCCAGCTCTCCAGTCCTCGTTGATATACTTCTTTAGCAATAAGGAGAAGATGGAGAAGATACTGAAGTTCAAGAAATTGTCCTCAAACTGTTTGTCTTTTATAGTTCCCAACTGGTCTCGGATAGAAAAATTTAAATTCCCTGCGAAGGAAACAGAGATTGACAATAAAATGGGATGTCAAGACTGCGCGAGACTGAAAAATGTGCGCCAGTGGGAGTGGGTGAGAGAGAGAGCGAGCGAGCACGCGAGAGAGAGGGCGCGCACCTATGCTGATTGGTGATAGCGCTCGTGTATTAATGTATGTGTTCCTGGTTTGTGCCTCGCCTCCTCTCCTCTTCAGTGGCCCATTAGCTGAGCCTGACCTCTGTCATCATCTCCTAGCAAAACACTTCCTCCTGCTCCGGTGACAGAGCGGGAAACAGGGCCAAGTAAAAGCTAGTTTTTCCAGTCCTGCTTAAACACTTTTATAAGCACGCTTTTCTTACTATACGACGATTTTCTATTGAAATGCTTGTCTAGTTATAGTAGAGGTCCTGCAATGGGAACGTGAAAAGTATTTAACCAAAGGTAGGCTACAGGGGCTGCGAGGACATCAAGCTAACATCCAACAGATGAAAACTAAGAATCTTTATTAAACGATTTGTTAAAATATATACAATTTTTTTTAAAATCATTAAAAGAACATAATGCACTCCTTAAAAGTATTGACGTAACGCATTAAATTTGACTTAAATTAATTAGTTGATTTAATAATTGTGTTAATAATAATTTTTATGTGCAAGTAAATGGAAGAACTCTTAAATGCATTTTCATGGTTTACATTTTATAAACTGTATTAATATTAACTACATATATCATTAATTTACACTTCCAACTATTTAGTCTACTGTAACAAGCGCAAACTTTCTCCACGTGCCATTGTTGATTTTGCGTCTAGAGTGTCATCGGCGTGTACCGCGCGCTCTCAATGATCAGTCTGAGACCCCATACTATTTACATTAATAGCGTGATTTGTTTTCGTTTTTCAGAGGAAGAAAAAGAAACTCCGTGTCCTGGGTTGCCAAGGGGGAAATGAAAATATCATTACGTCCATGGCCGGACACTTAAACTACATTTGTTGATTGCTTGGACATTAGCACACACCTCGGTACACTCCAAAGCAACCCCTCCGCGCCTGTGTTTGAGGTTACATGAACTCGCCATTCTCAGCCTGGGGTGTCCCACCCGTCCACTGGAGTGGAATAGATTCCGGGTTGGGATACAAGAAATGGAGAGGGGAGGGGGCACGCCTAGCATGGTGGGACAGCTTTAAAGAGAGACAAAATGTGTTGGGACGCACGGAGCATAAAATTAAGCTGTGGTTGCATACACTTGACTTCGTTTTGACATGTGAAAAGTGCTAAAAGTCGGAGCTCATCAATAAACTATCGCCAAAGTGAATGCGGGCGCTGACAACCATTGCATTCCCCACTATAGCACAATGAGGAAACAAACGACACTGCCAAAGAGTCTGCATCGCAATGAAAGGCCAGTTGAATGGGAGTCGGATAATGAGCTGGCGCGACCGTCATGCACTGTCATCTCGGGTCCTGCGGTGCGACCCCGCCACGCCGTTTGATATTTGCGAATAATATTTTCCTCTCCCCTCGGTAGCTTTGCTGGTAAAGTAGCTCGTAGTGCAACTAGTGTTGTACTTCCATAAACGGTTTTAACAACAACGAACATTTTTTTAGCAAACATTTTCATGCGCTTTATTTGAGGGCTTATCAGTAAACTAAATTAAGGCAAATAAATAAAGTCCAAACAAGGACGCAAAGCACTATACGTACATTTAATGTATGGGTAAATCATCCAGACCGTTCAAAACACTGATCAACATCAAATAGTTTGAGACTTTTCACACACATGTAGGGAACTCTTGTAGTCCTCCCATCAATTAGCACAGTTTGGATTAGCAGCAAGTGTTGTTTGGTCATGAAAAAGACCCCAAGCTTGTCGCCATTTCCCTCAGGCAATTTAGATCTACGGTGCCTCGCCTCTCTCTAAAAAGTCTTCTACTGGGGGAAAACTAATAATAAGGGGAGGAGACAGCACTGAATACATCTGACGTCAGAGAGAGAGGAGAGAGAGAGAGAGATGGAGAGCGAACTGGAGATATATGACTGCCTTGTTATTATGTGAACAATGTGGGAAAAGTTTTGTTGTATGGCCAGTGCTAGGCCGACATCATGTTTTGGGGGAGGGGGTGTACCAATATAGACCACCGTATTAACAGGGGTCCTTGTATGTATATCTCTAGGCGCCATGATCCAAGCAAGTTGCACATTATTCCATTTCATTAGGCTATAATAGACAGAAGGTGTCGTGAGCTGATAATTTTAATTGTTATTTCCTTCCTTTCTTTTGCAGATTTCTTTGGGGGGCTAGACATAACTGTTTAGCAGCCTCAAATAAATTCTTTTATTCTAGAAATTATTAAGCGCGTTTTGCTTAAATGTTTTGTAAAGTGTAATATTTTTTAATTATTCCGATAACCTGATGTGTTTCGGTTGTGACAGAGTTTATGGACCGTGTAATCTGCATTCAGGGCAAACTTTTTGCATTGCAGGTCAAATGTGAACCTCAGTCTTACAATTAATTTATGATTACTAACTTCTATATTAGTATGCTGAATAGTGAAATTTACAAACAAAAAAATATATATTTTTTTTTACAAATATGCCCCACTTGCATCGCCAATATATTTTTCCAAATGATAGAATGATTGTTGCTTCGTGGGAAAATACGCAGAACTGTAATTTTTTATTATTTTACATATTTAATTTTTAATAGTCTCATTTATTTCGCAATGAATTGGGAATATATTATTTAATAGTTGCTTAACCAAAATTTCTACTTTTCAAATTTCGACTGATGCTTCCTCTTCTTAAATCTGATCTTGTACATTGTAAGATTAACTGCATACTTAGTTAGCTGATTGAAAATTATTAAATTATATTTATATAATTTATATAAGATATTTCTTATAATCACTCCTCATGAGTGTCAAGAATGTCATTAAAGTTAAGTGCCGATGCAACAATCCATAAGCCATTGAATTAAAGCATCAAGGCTACTAACAGAGTTTCAACTGACAAAATATGAAGTTTATTTCTGAAAAACATTAATGCGAGTTAGTTGCGCTAGATAAACTCTGATCGTGTCAAAATTGTGACACACTAATGCTATTAAATGTGTAAATGCACTTTTTCAGCAAAGTATAGTCTTTCTTGTAAACGAACTTACCTTCAGATTCGCTATAGCCAGTTCCGATGACGGACCATGCGAGTGATTCGTTTTGAGAGGCACGTTTCCAAATGAGCTGGGAGATAAGAGTAATCGTTGTAAAACCCCTCCGGTTCCGTGCCACAAAACAAGTCCCAGAGTAAATAGCATCCAGTCCAACAAGCCGAAAAGGGACCCACAGGAAAAGTTAAGAGATTGTAACCCCCTCTTTGTGGTGTTGATGAAAACACTTGCCTACTGTGGTCCAACGTTGGACTTTTCCTCGTTTTTTCTTACAATAAACGTAAAGCTAGCACGTTAACCGTGTTGTCCTGTTAGGTACAACATACCTCTTTAAATGTGGATGGCTATAAAAAAGACGTCCCCGTCTCACCATCAACTTTCTCTTAATATTAACCTCAACCTGGCAGTGATTGGCTAGAGTGACGGCCCACGTCACAATTGACGCCATTTATCATTCCCAAACCGGGAAGTTAAAGGAGCCTGCAGATTTAAAAGCACATAAATTAAAAATGTAAAGCTCCACAATGATTTTTATCATTTCCGTTCATTGCAAACTTAACTGTTCACACTGTAGCAAACTGTCATTTTTTAATCGTTTGTTTAAAGTTTTTTCTTTAATGGCATTTCGGAGGGAATAATATAAAAAAACAGAGGGCTCGAAAATTGTTATTAGCCTAAAGTATAGGTTATATTTAAACAATGTATTTTTAGCAACAGCAGTTTTTGTGACTTTGTGCTTGTAATATGTTTGTTACCATCATAAACGTATACAAAGCTATAAATAGTTGGAAGTAAACCAACTTGGCGTTATTTTGGTTATAGATTTAATTGCAATAATTAAATCTATAAGATGTGCCCATATCTTGAGTGTTATTGTTTAAATAATTAATGCAATACTAAAGAAAATTCTTAAACGTAATATCTCAAAGAACAAACCAGTGCGAATCTTTAAATGAGAAGGTAGTTGCGCACGTGTGGGGCGTCTCAGTCAAACCCGTGCACCCCAGTTCTTGAGATCTCCACGGGAAACCGCGCTGCCTGGCCCTGCTTACTGTCAATAAAGAGAGATGGGGATGCTAAAGCCGGGCCAGGTGCTCTCTCTCTCTCTCTCTCTCTCTCTCTCTCTCTCTCTCTCTCTCTCTCGCTCTCTCTCTCTCTCTCTCTCGCTCTCTCTCTCTCTCTCTCTCTCTCTCCTCTCTCCCTCCCTCCCTCTCTCTCTCTCTCCATCGGCTGGCCTACACTCCAGAGCGCGATCAGGCGTAAACCTAAATCTGTCCAGCCAGCTTTCCCTTACGCCAACCCTCTGCTTCCAAGCATGTGTGTGAGAGCTTAGTAGAGAGAGGACGAAAAGGGACACCACTACTTCATCTTATATTTTCCGCAGGCTTTGTGAGGTCAAAAATAGTGTATCTTTAAAATACAAAAAGCAATAATATTACAAAAGCAAAATAATAGTAATACTACTACTACTAATAATAGTAGTAGTAGTCGTAACAATAATAATAATAATAATAATTTATTATTTTTATTATTATTATTATTATTATTATTACTATTATTATCAGTTATTGATTTGCTAGTGAAGTATCATAAACAGGTGGCATTTGGTTAGCCTAACTTTTTTAACATTATTCTTAAAAAAAACGGGCTTCTGGGAAATACAGAAAGCTACAGAAGTATGCTTTTTTATTTAAACATATTTAATCTATACACAAATTTAATCTTTGTTGGAACAATATGCCTTTGTTGTACGTCTAAATTTAACTTGTATGATTTTATAAATGTTTATAATCAGTAAATACTTGACTTTTTGCCCTTGCATGCTCTCAAGAAACATATTCGTTTTGTGCATCTGTATAAAATGATCAAAGCAAAGCTACTTCGATTATGCAGAAATGATGACGGCCTGATGTAATAATTTCTCTGGATAATATAACCACAGCAAAAGCAAGAGTTCTCTAACTTTTGAAAACACCTGACAAAATATTTATCACACTGATCGTGACCGTGAATTTTTTTGTGATTATAAAGTAATGATTTCATAAGCTTCACTGTGCATATAGAGATTTATTTGTTCAGTGACTGAGACAAGTTGAATTCCCTCAGGGTGATCGGATGCGGTTTGCTGAAAGTCGACAGCCACGTTTTGCTCAACGCGACAAGGCTGAGTTTGAAATTCAATGAATTTAAATGAGCGTCGGGAGGAAAAGTTTTTAAAAATTATTTACGTCTTATTTCTTCGTTTAGATACTTACACATACACTTACGGCAACATTAGAGGTATTAAATATGGAGGAGATCAAGCATTGGAGCTTGGCAACAAAAAAGACCTGTTATTTATTGACCTTTGATAAGATTAGATATCGACCGAACCATTAGCAGAAAGAAGGAACGGACACCTGTCAACGACTCGATGCATTGTTTAGGTAAAAATAATAATCAAAATTGTGTGGAGTAATCACCACGTTTATTTTCTTGTCAAGGATAAAGACAGGACAACAGTGAATGTTTTATGGACTATTGTTATTACTGACATTAATGGCTGTAGTGAGTAATGCATTATTTTTTCTGGCATAAAATTATTTGTGAGATACTTTTTTACTGATTAAGCCATTCAGGCTAGATAAAGATTGTTCACTTACAATACATGGGCTGATCTGAGTAGCTCAGAGTGAATTTTGCAACATTTTGCATGCAAAGAGTTTAGTACACAACCAAAAGTGTATAAAGTGGATCCATTTTGCTCTTTAGTGTGTAGTGAGAACCTCTTTGGTGTATGTTTAGTGTCCTCTCTTGCTGTCTGAAATGATAAAGTGTCAGTTTCAATGTGTTTATTTTATAAGTTAGTTTGTGTCATACTTTGTTCTGAATCAATAGACCCCAAAGTCATGTTCATGCAACAGGAAATTACCACACATAGTCCATCACCCTCGGACCTGCACAATAAGACTATCATATGACTTGAAGATGAGCAGAAAAACCCCTGCGGACATCAATGTAACATTACAAAATCTTGACTAATGACTAAATTATGATTGCAAACTATTCAGTCCAAAATTCCACTCCATATACGGACACATCCAATGTTTTTATGATCACTTTTATGGTCAGACATATTCCACGTGTCTCTGAAAAATTGCTTTTATCTTTAGAACACCATCAGGAGAGCTGCCATAGCTGTTAATGCTTCTGCACTTTTGATTTTAAACTAAGTTTTTTTGCAAATACATTCCTTACTGTGTCAGCTTAATTCATCTCATTCAGTTTAATTTTGAGACAATTTTATGATTATCTGCTTATGATAACTTATGATTACTTTGCTTTATATATAATTAAAGTCTCCACAAGCCACAAAAGTTTCTGTGGAGAAATATAATGTGGATAGATTTTATCAATGCTGAAAGCTATTTACATCTCCATGATTTCTTTTCTTCATGAAGTTCATTTTCTTTGCTATACACTGATGCTCATTTTTCCACAAGTCTAAGGGTGTCTGCTTATCAAGTTTATTAAATATATCATTAGGCAGACCTTTCAGAGCCCCGACTGCAACAGTAGGTAGAAACAAACCCATTCCCCTAAATTAAGCCCATGCAGAGGCAGAGTGCCCAACCTAAAGCAAGACATCAAGTGGTGCATTAGGTTTCCCTTTTGCTTTCCCTCCCTGGTGACTTTGTCCATTTACATTATAATTTTAAACCACATCACTGGGTGTTTTACCATTGTTGGGGCGCTCACGTGTTCAGGTCCACCGAGACCGGGACCCTTGACAATTTCTCATAATTAGCAACCCCCATCTTGCCAATATTTGAAAGGAATCCATTTCATCCATGCTAATTTGGCTGTGCAACTCCAGGTGTTCTTTTCCAACACATGCATTAAGATGAAACTGCATGATTGCTGGCTTCCTGTAGGAGTATTGCGACCTACAGTAAATTTGTAGACATTTTGTCTGAAAAATGTAGCTTTGACTGCAGTGTTGATTAAATGAAGAGTCCATAATAGATCAGAATTAAGTATACATCTCTCTCTGTCTATCTCTCTCTCTGTCTCTCTCTCTGACCTTCAACTTAGACTACATAAAGTATAAAAATAGGAAAGAAAGGTAAAGCAATAGATCGGATATATGAATCTGTAATTAATAATGAAGACAGTCATATTGGAGAAGGATTTCTGAGTGTTAGAAGTGCAGCTGTCAAAACGATTTCTGGATGATGAGTGTCATTTGAGGTCAAGGGAGAATTTAAGTAGCCTATATTATTATCTCAGTTGTATGCATATTTTGCCTTCTATTTACATGCTGGGCGCGTTTTTGTACAGTTAACCATCACCTTATCATAGTATGAAGAAACAAAAGGGAATTCAAAACAAATTTACATCACGAATGTCCATTTAGCCACATTGTAAATCTCGTTCAACGTGATGAGATGAATAAACACCGGAACGGTATGTTTTATGAATTCGGGAAGCAATTTTGTTTAGGAACCTGCATAACAGGAGGGAGAAGATTATGAATAAAACTAAGGTCATTAAATCCGGCTGCATAGCTCCCAGCGAAGCGAAGAAATGTAAAACACCTAAAGTGACAAACTCAACACAAATCTGGATGATACATTTAAATAGATGCAGTAGCAGAGCCGCTGTGTTTGAATAGGGATACAAACCGGCTGAAAAATAGATTCATGGAGTAATGAGATTTTTCTGTTTTATCTAGCTGACAAATTTTGTCCTAAAGTAAATATTTTGAAGATAATTGAACTGATCACTGCTCGCGCGCTTCTTTCAAATGATTGAATACGAAAAATGCGTATTGTAAAACAAGAGATGCTTTCTACAATTCCCTATTTAATTGCGTTATTATCGCGTCCTGTTATGATTATGAATATGTCAAGAACTATTAAGGTAAATTTGTAGTGTATTTAGATTCGTTTAGATTCAAGTCAAAACAAATTTCTTACATTTAATCAATAATTAAAACATTGCTAATATAAACTGTATTTTTTATACACACAACCCTCTTAATGCCCATATTGAAAACACGTTGGTAGTATGCTTTGGCATTTACTAAACTGTAGTCATTTATTATACTGTAATATATAATAACAATTAGCCTTCTTCACTTTTTATTGTATGCTAGTAGTATTACTTTTACTGAACTGTAGGAAATACTGTAGTATACTCTAACACTAGTGTTTGTGAATTTTACTGTAGGCTAAATTCTTGGGATACCGTTTTTCATGTGGATAATATCAGGCAACATTAAAATTTAAACAAGGGCGACACGTTTTTCGTTAAATCATTTTGTTAAATAAAATGACACACAAACAATTTTAATACAAAATACAAACCTTTCTCCCTCGTTACTCAAAGAGATCACAACAAATCTGCATTTAGGTGCTTTTCTGAGAAGATGTCAATAACGATAAGCTTCTGCTGAATGAATTGAGAGCTCGTACTGTTGACAGAAAACCATCTGTTTACGTTGCTGCCTCTGACAGAACCTTAAATATGCTTTTAATTAAAGACGGGTTAAAGCTGTAGACCTCATGATGGGCAATAATTACAAATTACACTACAAATCCGACAGATGTGACAAGAGGCCTTCGTCTGCAGGGAGAAAATAAAAGACAACGATGAGCAATTTGACAGAAGTTGAGCAGAAGTGTCTTGAGAACCAAGGCCACCGTCTTTGATTATCCAGACAAGATTTTTTCCCTCTCCGTCTTGATTGTTTTCATATTTCTTTGACATCCATTGATTTGGAGGCAGCTGTAAGACTTTGTCGCAGGAGAGAGGAGCAGTCACAACGCATTAGTCTGATGGCATAACTCGGCCCTATAAACCTCATGTTGAGAGACCATGTGATAGCTTGTCTTGGCTCCTACCTAAACGGATAAAAGGTCTAATTAGTTCATTTTAGTCCGTTTCAGTGATATTGGATCATTTACATTTAAATGTAGATATTTTATCAGCACTCATTAATGCGTGAAAATGTGATAGCCTATTTTAGGCCTTATGTCCCTAAAGAGACAGGTGCAATTCACTTTGATCTTTCTTTACCAAGATAGTATTAAAAGTGAGACGCTACTAAACGTAAGACGCACTTATATTAAATCGATTGTTTGCTTTGCAGTCTTTGCAGTGCACATGCGTTTGTTTTCGTATTATTGTGCTTGCGTGAAATGCACCACCCTCTTATCAATAATGTGTGGAGAGAAAGAGTGTTTTATAGGGGCTTAATGAATGTGTTGTTGTTAACAATTTTATCCGAATATCGAAAGAAAGAAATTATTATAGGCCTAAATGAAAACATTTAACAACCACACAAATGAAGTAACCATCTGATATTTTATTTTCCTTATATTTGCTATTTTAATGACCAACCAGGATTTCCCACCTGTTGGATTTTCCACTTTCCCCGTAACGTAAATGCAGTTTGTTGCTTTTGGATAGTTTGCATTTGACAATGAATGGTAAATTGAGATACACACATCACAATCTCCGTCAAATGAATCCTGTATCTGAGATGTAACAGATTATGTTATCGAGATTAACAATGCGCGATCGCCCTCTAGCGGTACAACAGAAGTGAGGGACTAGAGAAACCACAGATCGGATTAAATGTTTCTTCAATTTCCAAGCACAAATCACATAAAATAACAAATCAGCGCACCTTAACACAGCAGTTGCCAATTCCTCTGTTGCACGATCTGCAAAAAAGCAATGTGCTATTACTTTATTGAATTTTTATGTGCGTTTCAAACATAGATCGTGAATTAAAATTAATTAGCAAGCCAAAGCCAAAGTTGATTCTTAAGCCAATACTAAGCTCATAATTTAAGCAGCATTCGTAATTTAAAGTAACTTTGCTTTGTTGGTGATTTCTGCTATGGTTGGTTGGTTGAAGCGTTCGTGGTGCTGAAAGGACAGCGCCAAAATATTTAAGTGATGTTGTTATGGCATTAAATATGAATTTATATATCAATTTTTAACTGGTTAATATATGTTTAGATATGTGGCCCTGCCTGAGAAAAAAGCTAAAGTAATTTTTTTCTTTTTGATTTACAGTTTTTCCACATAAAAACCACATATTTCGTCAAATATAATTTAAATAACATTATGTGAAAATATAAGTTTGACATCTTTAATGTTGACTGAGTAAGGTCATGTCAAAGATTAATATTAAAGTTAAATAAAATTTTATGCTCCTTATCTTATAATTAGGTTATGATGATTTCACAGTCAGGGTCGGAAATATTTGAAACCTATAATATCTGAGGAGCGGTTAAATTTTTTTGAACATGTGTCCTTTAGTTTCTCAACTAATCCACTAAGTTTGCATATTTTGTCAATGCGCCCACGGTAAACATTGTGTACTTCTGGACCTTTAGGATGGTAATGCCCAGTCAATTACATTTCTTTCGAGATCATTAAACACAAATCTGCCGTGTATTTTAACAAGGCTGTGCCGTGTGTTAATGAGGGTCAGCGGAGGTTAGAGTTGCATTTAATGGACGCGTTTTCCCCCGGCAGCATTGCTGTGATGTGCGTAGTTTCCCGGATCATGCCTAAACTTCAAGCGAGTGCAAATAAAGTCCTCTTGAATAAAGTTTTAATGAAAACAAATTTTGCATTACAGATTATGTAGCTTTACAAAGTTAAGACATATTAGAAATATTATTTGTTTGTATTATTTACATCTTCTTTCAACTCAGGGTGAACCTCTGGTCAAATGTTATTTGTTTTAGTGGCTCAATTGGTAGATCATTGCGTTCCGATCCATAGTGATACAATGTAAGCATATAACTTGTATGCATTGTATGCCGCTTTGGACAAAAGCGTCTGTCAAGCGTAAATGTAAATTATCATCAGCTGTCATTTAGGTGGAATGCAAATTGTTTTCGATTTTGACATGAAAACGTGCACTGGTCTAAGCAAAAGAATCGCAATGTCTAAGTCATGTTTCAGTGTTCAACTCCTGGTAAATTACATAGAGGAGAGCAATTGATTTCTGGATTCGTTTCATGATTCACTGCGTTGCACTCATTCTGTAGGATGACATGCATGAAATGTGTTGTTATCTCAATACTGATGAGGAACAGAGCTCACAATGATAGATAGGACTTGACGACTTTAAGAAAGATTTGTCAGAAGAAAAGATGGTATTGTACGAGACATTCGTCTTCATGTTGAATTTTAATAAATGCTCCTAAAAGGTTATTTGCATGGCTGTATGGTTCATCCCTTATGAAAATTTTCCACAATCTTATACCATTAAAAAAAACATGGTTATCATAGTTACTATAAAACAACCATGGCTAAATCATAAATAAAACATGGTCCCTAGCTGTCACTGGGGCAGCATTAAAAACATTACTGGTGTGCATCTTGAGACAAAACAATGGCACTGATATGTGTTAAGATATGTCAGTGCAAATTGCTTTTAAACATGCATTTTAGTCTGGGACTAGGATAAGCCCTGTCCAGAAAACCATATTAGTACCCAAGAGGTACATACATATTAGTTTTAATACACCTTTTTAAAGGGTAAAGCCCCAGTGACAGCTTGGCACCATTTTTTGTAATTTTTCCTAACAGTGTATCCTGTTTGCCGTTGAATGCCATGACAGTCACTGCTCATTTTATTCAAACCAATCTATAGTATTGCATTAATATGGTTTTATTGTAGATTGCAGACATTCCTCACTGATTAAAAAAAAAACTTTGATTGTATGTCAAGCTGGCATAAGTCAGAGATCTCCTCCACTAAATGAGGTGCTCCACGCTTGGCTAATGATGCTTAATGAAGTATTCCGAAAAGCGAAATTATCATTCGGAAACGTGGCAGCAAGAGGCAAACAATTTGAAGGGTTGTAACACCCAACCACTCAACAGTCCAAAGAACAAAAGTATCGTGCTGAAAATTAAACTAATGATGAAAAAATGTGCATTAATTTTGCATTTGAGAGGACATGGGAAATGTCAGACATATTAAAAAGGTTAATCTTTAATTCAACCACTAATAAACACAGCGGGGAAAAGAAAGAAAAAATAATCAAGTGTTCTTTCGCTGGACATAATAAATAATCGTATAAATTAATATCAGTCCATTCCGCAGTGTTTTCCTCCTCTAAATTAAGTCATTATCTTTTATATCAGTGGAGCAGGACAGTAAAGAAAAGCCATTGCTAAAATGACTCTTTTTAGGTAAAGAATAAACTAATGATTGAAAATGTTGAGTATAAACACAGTACACCATTAGGTATCTTTAGGCTCATAATTTGAGGGACAACCATGAATGTATAAAGCATGTTTGGGTCTTATAATTATGTCCAGTAGCGTCCTTGATGTCATTATATTTGCACAGGTCCCTTTACCTTATAACCATTGCCTGACATTGGTGCTAACCTACACCATTGGTCGAGGTAATATGTGCTGTGTAAGTCTGGTTAAGATGCTCAGATTCAAAAGTGACACTTTAACCTTAAATTAGTTAGTTTTATTTGCGTATTAGGAGAAATTATTTTATTGCACTTCACCTTTAAGAATTTCTTCCACCGTCTTAGCGCTATTTTTTTTTACACTTCGGCAGGGTTTTATTTGATGTATGAGTAAGAAAGTTTGCTCTAGGTTTTAGGCTAAGGTCATGCTTATGTTATTGAACTCAGTGCCAGGCACATATGCGGGGAGCGAGAGAAGGATTTGGAACAAAAGTGGATTCACCTGCTAGGCAGCATATGCCTCCTCACTGCCACTCCCTACAGGCCTACAGCACACATTCAGTCTGATCTGCTGCTATGTACCCCAGAAAATGGCACACACTGCAGACCTTTTGGTATACAGAAGCCAGTGCGTGAAATACAGACAAAAATTATTGATGGCCTGCTAATATTCTGTGACTGAGGCTTTGAGTTTATCGAACAGTTATAGATATTATATCCTAAAATGTATATTGGGGAATGCAGACCTTAATTCTATGTGGCATTGATTCAACAAGGTGCTGAAAGCGAATTGTTGGCCCATATTGATAGGATAGCATCTTGCAGTTGATGGAGATTTGTGGGATGCACATCCAGGGCACGAAGCTCCCGTTCCATTACATCCCAAAGATGCTCTAGTGGGTTGAGATCTGGTGACTGTGAGGGCCATTTTAGTACAGTGAACTCATTGTCATGTTCAAGAAACCAATTTGAAATGATTCGAACTTTGTGACATGGTGCATTATCCTGCTGGAAGTAGCCATCAGAGGATGGGTACATGGTGGTCATAAAGGGATGGACTTGGTCAGAAACAATGCTCAGGTAGGCTGTTGCATTTAAACAATGCCCAATTGGCACTAAAGGGCCTAAAGTGTGCCAAGAAAACACCCCCCACTCCATTACACCACCACCAGCAGCCCAGTGGGAACAAGGCATGATGGATCCATGTTCTCATTCTGTTTACGCCAAATTCTGACTCTACCATCTGAATGTCTCAACAGAAATCGAGACTCATCAGACCACGCAACATTTTTCCAGTCTTCAACTGTCCAATTTTGGTGAGCTTGTGCAAATTGTAGCCTCTTTTTCCTATGGAGATGTGGGGTACCCGGTGGGGTCTTCTTCTGTTGTAACCCATCCGCCTCAAGGTTGTGCGTGTTGTGGCTTCACAAATGCTTTGCTGCATACCTCGGTTGTAACGAGTGGTTATTTCAGTCAAAGTTGCTCTTCTATCAGCTTGAATCAGTTGGCCCATTCTCCTCTGACCTCTAGCATCAACAAGGCATTTTCGCCCACAGGACTGCCGCATACTGGATGTTTTTTTTTTTTTTTTTTTTTTCTCACTTTAAGTGAAAAATTTAAGTTAAAAAAAACGTAAAAAATGACTTCAATTGAAAATATCCAAAATATTTTAGCTTCATCAACTTAATCTTTTTACATAAAGAGTGAAAATTTAAGTAAAATTTTAGCCAATTTTTACCAAATAAAACATACATCTCTCGGAAAGTTGCGTTGTAGTCATAATTTTTATTAATCAATGGAATGGATACAAATAAATTAATACAATTTTGCGTGACTATAACACGAATTTCCGTGAGATCATGTTGGTCTAGCCAGTAGCAGAGTTTTCATGACAGATATTCTGTCCATTGATCTCAGAGGTGTGACCTTGCATGACGGGGCTCCTGTGCTGCCTGGGACCTATTAATAACACAGAGATGTGATTATTCATTGTAAATGTCTTAGCTGTGTAATCGCTGAAGTATTGTATTCAATATGATGAAGATGTCTGTCAGATAGCATAGTCCTCATCTGAACAGTTTTTTGGAGAGTCTTAACCTTTTTGTCTCGGATCGTCCCACAAGTGTATTTTATTTATGAAACACATTTGGTTTATGTGCATATTTGAAATGCTTACATCTATGGATTGAGCAAAAATGCATTTGACTTCCTATACTGTACATTTGATCAATTCATATGTCCAATGGGAATCAAACACATGACATTGGTGTTGCTAGCATCATCCTCATCTAGTTAAGTTACAAGAACAATTATTTTGTTATTAATATTAATATACTTAGTAAGGTGGGATGTAAAACCCTTAACCCCTAACCTGGTGTAAAAATATATTAGGGTTGGAGGTTTGTAGATCCAAAGTGAACTCATGCTGAAAGCTTATGATCTGTAGAAGGCCTTCTGGTTGGAGCATCACCAACATATGGGTTTTCTGATCCTATCATTCACATTTACCTCTAACACCAACCGTGCATCTGTTCCCGCCATGCTGCATATCCAGCACGCTGCTCTGCCCTGCAAAGCCAGATGTGCCGGGCTTAGCAGCGCACACATCTCACGGTGAGAAGAAAAATTATGCACGGTGCTTTGTAAAAGGCAGCGGTCGGATAAAACCAAACATATCGATGAAAACTTTTGCTAAAGGTAGTTTTCAGTGCTGTATCTTTGATAAAGTTGCACTTCATTCATGTTATTTAATTGTGTTACTCTTAACGCAATGAATAATACTTTTGGGAAGTGCACTCTTATAAGAGAAGCTCCCTAATTATAAGCTGTTTTATTTTGCATTTCATTTATGTAAATAGACATTTTAGACATTTACAGGTTATTACTTTGTCTTTTTCATTTATCTGTTATCCTATTATCATTATCAGATATTTAGTATTAAACACTGATTTACAGAATCTGCCAGATGAACTAATGATTGAATGCACCTTTAAACATAAAAATCTGTGAGATATGGACGGGCATATGTGGCAACTTCTTATTCGCATCCATTTTAACCCTTTGTACAAGTCCTTGTGTTCTTATCAGAGTAACGCTTCATTGATCAGTGATCATGAGAGTCGAACAGCTGAGCGAGGACATGATGGTTTCAGGATAGCGCATATGTTGCCAGCACCCTGTCTGCCAGCTGCAACCCTTTGTCTCACTGCAAGCCTGACAACTCTTTACAGGTTCCTCTGTCAGGTAATAACCGCCAGCCTCTAACTCTACTTCAACCGGCTGTGCAGCAAGATGGATTACCCTTTGATTTCTGCAACAAGGAGATGATTTCATTTGTTGATCTCGCTGCTTTAAAGTCTAATGATTTCTCATTTTCAAAGGAACACGTGAGATTTGTTTCTGATGGTCTTTATTGCAGTGCCAGATTCATTATACACACAGACACACTCTCTCGTCGGCAGAAGATTTTGTTGAACATATTGTCGGCCTTTCAGCAATTGTTTTTGGAAGCAGGTGTTCAAGGGTGTAAATCTTCAAACATAGCTCTACTTTCACATTCTAGTATGCTGTCTGAATGAATAATTCACTATGTTTTCAACTTATATTCTTTACATAACTAATTGTCATCTCATATTTACTAAAGTATCTTTTAATAGCCATAGTGTTCGGTAGCACTCTACAATAACAGCGATCAAGACTCCAGTCTTCAACTGTACAATTTTGGTGAGCTCGAGCAAATTCTAGCTTCTTTTTCTTATTTGAAGTGGAGATGAGTGGTACCCGGTTGGGTCTTCTGCTGTTGTAGCCCATCCGCCTCAAGGTTGTGCATGTTGTGGCTTCACAAATGCTTTGCTGCATACCTCGGTTGTAATGAGTGGTTATTTCAGTCAAAGTTGCTCTTCTATCAGCTTGAATCCGTCGGCCCATTCTCCTCTGACCTCTATCATCAACAAGGCATTTTCGCCCACAGGACTGCCGCATACTGGATGTTTTTCCCTTTTCACACCATTCTTTGTAATCCCTAGAAAAATGGTTGTGCGTGAAAATCCCAGTAACTGAGCAGATTGTCAGATACTCAGACCGGCCCGTCTGGCACCAACAACCATGCCATGCTCAAAACTGCTTAAATTACCTTTCTTTCCCATTCTGACATTCAGTTTGGTGTTCAGAAGATTGTCTTGACCAGGACCACACTCCTAAATGCATATATTTATATATATTTATATATATATATATATATATATATATATATATATATATATATATATATATATAGCATTTACAAATGCAACCTTATTTTAAAGTTTAACCAAAAATAAAAATTGGAGGAATCAATTATTATGCCATTTCCGTGCTCATATTTTAATTTTTTCTAAGTTTCGGTCTTAATATTAAACATACACGAGATGTTATTTGACTGCTGCTCTGTGTTGTTAGCCACTTTAAATACCAAATTTTGGTAATGCATTACAAGGTCATTGCCGCCCTGCAATGTATGTATGCTGTCCCCTATGTCATGTATGCGTGTGTTGGATTAATCCCCTTGATTTAATTGACCCCCAAATGTAATTTATCCATCCTGACATGAATCACCCAGGGCAGTTTAAGATTACACAAGTCGACTAACTTCATACTTAACAACTACACGAAGAACTGTATGGAAATTGTACAACACTTCCATAATCCCATAGAGTAATTGAATTCATTAAATGAAGCATCTGACTTCTGACAGCCCGTATTAGGCCGATTTTGTGGTTTTATGTCACCTAATGAGTCTCCGTTCCCAGAGGCCAAAATATTGAATTCTAACAACTGCATAACCCTCTTTATATAAATGATTTTATATGCAGGCCACATAAAGTTCGAGGAGAGCTTTGGGACTAATCTTTCTTAAAGTACGCAACTACAATGATAATAAATGTTTTGTCGGGGTTGCGAGGGGTTAGTCAAATAAATTGCAAATGAAGCCCTTGACACCGCTCAAAACGGTTTAATCTATTTTTCACATGCTACATAACTCACCGAAATGGAATGAATTAGAAATGAAACGCTATCATATGTTTATAAATACTCCCGCATTAGGATTTTACTTCCTCATAAATCTGCAGCCAACAACGGTCAGGAACCAATGAATAACCCCCACACCCCGGGTGAACAATGATATATTTTCCCATTGCCCATTCATCCAGACAGGCACACAACGGAGACACACACTTCCTCCGACATTATTCCCTTCATTGATGCCCCTCATTCCAAATCTATTTCAATTTAAAGATGCTTGACATGCCGACAGCGGAAGAGTGACTAATCTTGGTTATACATCAGGGCGTACATCAAAGTAACTCTTTTTTTCTTTCTCTCACCCCTGTCCCTAATTTCTCAGAGTCTCTCTTTCTGAGTCAAATGAGCGAGCGAGCTGTGGCTCGGGTTCAGCGTGGTCACTGCCGAAACAGGGGAGTAATTACTAGATCAGCTCTACTAAAAATGCAGGCAAGGGTGTTCGGTGACCTATCATCCACTAATCTGCATAGTGAAGTATAGCTTCATAACTGTAAATTGCTGACTTAATTAAAAGCTGAGACCTTTCTGTCATTTAATTACAGGGAGAAAAGGTTATTGCTTAAATGCAATTTTCCAAATGCGATTTCTTAACAGTTATTAACGGCGTCGCTATCATTTATTGTTTCAGATTTTTCAATTTGGAAATGGCCGCCGCTGACAGAAGTAATGAGTCGAAGGGGGTGAAAACTCAATCTCGATAGCGCATGCACGGTAGACATTTGTTTCCCACAAGTGGAGCCGATGGGTGGGGGAGCTTGAAAATGTCACGAGGAGGACGGGGCTCGATTACCGCAGTTTTTACTATAGCGATTAAACCAGAAGTGGAGTTTTGAAGAGGAGTTCATTAACATTACTCAGAGACGCAGGACAGGGCAATGGTTAGGAACATGAAAGGGTAAGAGGAGGTTGTGATATGAGAAAATATGGAGAAAAGGGTATTAAAGATGCACGATGTATAAAGAAGTTAATGCAAATCGGTGACACATATGGAGAAGACCATAAGATAGAAAAACACAGATCTCTTTAATATCTCCATTATTTCTCCTAGACATAAATGAAATTTAATGGGGAGAAAATTGAAAGTTTTGTTCAGAATGGCATTGTTTGAAGTCCTTACATGGGCAGGTGTCATCTTTTCACTGGTGTTGGGTCATCTAACGTCCTTTTGGGAGGTTGGATCCAGACTGGAGCTGGTGTTATCAATGGGTGCCTCAGGATGGTCATCCCAGTGTGGAAGTAGAAAATAAAATAAATGTTAATAAAAGCTACATAAAACTTTTATTCATGTTTGTTACTGTAGCAATTGCTCTAGTCTAGTAGATATCGCAATAGTTGCTTGGAAAGAGAGAGAGAGTTTATCAGAGCTTATTTTGCAAATAACAACTTGAACTTTTTTGCATCATTAGTTCTATTTGCTGTGTAAGTTCTTCCCTAAAGAATCAGTTCGGGTGGAATGGTCCATCACCAACAACTCATGGTTCATGTCTGACCTCTGGCAGGTAAAACACGCCCGACCGGACCTAATTTATATCAACCAATAAACACGTCTGCTCAGCACATCCTTTTGACCTCCCCTGTAGTACCCTATACGTCCTATTACATGTTTTATGGCACAGATTATAGCAAGTTCAGTCCATTTAATCAACATATGACTGCTGAAATGTTTGAGAGGGATTGATATTTGAAGATTTGGGTAGGGCCAGGTTAAGGCAACTCTAGTGCCAATATCATTTAGATGTAAACTTTAATGAGCTGTAAATTATAAAATCCAACACCGTTGTGGCACTATGGGTATAATCATTTCTCTAAAGGCTGTTTTAGGTGACTTTAAAAGTGTGTTAGTGTGAGCTGATGAGTAATTATCTGCTGTCAAAGTCAACCATAGATAGAAAGACTGAAAGATTGATAGATAGACTGATAGATTGATAGATAGACTGATAGATTGATTGATAGATAGACTGATAGATTGATAAATTAGGTGGGTAATTACCGATAATTGTAACACAGTCTCACCCCATTTCGTCAATATTTGACGACACTTGACCATTCGTCATATGTTGACGTAAAGGGTATACCTTTCGCGTCATTTTTTGACGAACTGGGGACTTCAATACTATTACGTCCGTTGCATTCTCTTTCCTATTTTATTACCATTTGCGCGTCGGTTTAGGGGTAGATTACGCAAAATTAAACAGTGTACGCGAAATTAAACAGTGTACGCGAAATTAAACAGTTGTCACCTGGCGTTGGGGTTAGAAACAGTTGTCACCTGGCGTTGGGGTTAGAGTTAGGTTTGGGTAGGGATGTCATTATGTAAATCTAACCCTAAACCGACGCGCAAATGGTAATAAAATAGGAAAGAGAATGCAACGGACGTAATAGTATTGAAGTCCCCAGTTCGTCAAAAAATGACGCGAAAGGTATACCCTTCACGTCAACATATGACGAATGGTCAAGTGTCGTCAAATATTGACGAAATGGGGTGAGACTGTGAAAGTTATAGAAAAGCA
Organism: Paramisgurnus dabryanus; assembly: GCF_030506205.2. NCBI lineage: Eukaryota > Metazoa > Chordata > Actinopteri > Cypriniformes > Cobitidae > Paramisgurnus > Paramisgurnus dabryanus. The sequence goes on along the minus strand of NC_133359.1, from coordinate 14,327,601 downwards.
GAAGGATGGATGGATGGATGGATGGATGGATGGATGGATGGATGGATGGATGGATGGATGGATGGATGGATGGATAGATAGATAGATAGATAGATAGATAGATAGATAGATAGATAGATAGAAAAGCAGAATGATGGATAGATGGATGAATAGAAAAGCAGAAGGATGGATGGAAAAGTGGAAGGTTGAACAGATGGATGGATGGATAGATGGATGAATGGAAAAGTGGAAGGATGGATGGAAAAGTGGGAGGTTTGATAGATGGATGGATGGAAAAGCATAAGGATGGATAGATGGATGAATGGAAAAGTGGGAGGATGGATGGATGGATGGATGGAAAAGCGGAAGGATGGATGGATGGATGGATGGATGGATGGAAAAGCTGAAGGATGGATAGATGGATTGATGGAAAAGCAGAAGGATGGATGGATGGATGGAAAAGCGAAAGGATGGATGGATGGAAAAGCAGATGGATGGATAGATGGATATAGGGGATAATTATTTGCTATAAAATTTATATAAAAGCAGATAGATAGATAGATAGATAGATAGATAGATAGATAGATAGATAGATAGATAGATAGATAGATAGATAGATAGATGTTGGGCAATTATCTGCTTTGAAAGTCAAACACAGTTGTTATATAAAAGTGGATGAATGGATGGATGGAAGAGCAGAAGGATGGATGGAAGGAAAAGTGGAAGGATGGATGGAAAAGCAAAAGGATGGATGAAAAAGGGAAGAATGGATGGAAAAGCAGAAGGATTGATGTATTGATAAAAAGCAGAAGGATGGATGGAAAAGCGGATGGGTGGATGAAAAAACAGATAGATGGATGGATAAATGGAAAAGGGGATGGATGGATGGAAAAGCGGGTGGATGGAATAGCAGGAGGAGGGAAAAGCGGAAGGATAGATGAATGAAAAAGCAAATGGATAGAAAAGCGGATGGATGGATGGATGGATGGATGGATGGAAAAGCAGATGGATGGATGAATGGATAGAAAAGCGGATGGATGGTTAGAAAAGCGGATGGATGGAAAAGCAGATGATGGGTGGATGGAAAAGTGGATGGATGGAAAAGCGGAAGGATAGATGGATGGAAAAGCAGATGGATGGGTGGATGGATGGATAGAAAAGCAGATGGATGGATGGATGGAAAAGTGGATGCATGGATGGATAGAAAAGCGGATGGATGGAAAAGCTGATGGATAGAAAAGCGAATGGATGGATGGAAAAGCGGATGGAAAAGCATATGGAAAAGCGGATGGATGGATGGATGGAAAAGAGGATGAATGGATGGAATGGAAAAGCAGATGGATGAATGGATGGATAGTTGGTTATTATTTGCTATGAAAGTTATATAAAAGCAGATAAATAGATGGATGGATGGATAGTTTTGTTGGGTAATTATCTGTAATGAAAGTCAGCCACAGTTGGATGGATGGATTGATGGATGGATGGATGGATAGATGGTTGGAAAATCAGATGGGCGGACAGACAGACAGATACTTTTGGTGGCCAAGCCAACACAGTCACTCAACTTTCACTGCACACTCCCAATTGTAGGTGCTAAGACTGATGAAGGCTTCAAGTCTTTTCCTTCAAGTCTTGTCTTTGCATCTCCTGGTTTAATTTAATGAGACCGCACAAGCCAACACATTACCAGTAGAGACCCACAGAGACCATCAGATTACCTTTAAAACCAATACAATTCACATTATAACCATTAAATCCAACAGAATTTATGTGATAGTTTTGTTGTTTTTTAGACACATGTTGTGTCCACACAAGTCTCAGTTTGAACCTGATCCAAAAGTGTCACGGAAACACCAGATTGCTCCAAATAGAAGCCGGTCTGCTCACTAAACACAAGTTTTCACTTAATTAAATCAGTGATTTACAATCACACACTCCTTCCTCTCCGCACACCCCTCCTCCCCAACCCTCTCACTCTGAAATATTCATGTTGAAAAGAACACATTTATCCAAGCTGCTAACATCGTGTCATTGCTGCTATTGTCTGATGTCAACCTCTTAATTATAGCTTCTGATAGCGATACAGTATTTCCTTCATTTCTGTTCATCGCTCAACCTCCGCTGTCCTCCCGCTAAAGGTGATTAGCGACATTTTATGTCATATCGTTCGTCTGTTTGACAGCCAGCGCAAGTGAACTGGATTAGATAGGACGGCCGAATGAGATAGGCCTGAATCAAATTAAAACGCTGGGGATTATACAATCTTTTAATTATGCAGTCAGACAAGGAATATTACCTCTGTGTTATTCGATTCTTATAAAGGGGCCTGATGTAAATTGACCATTTAAATACTTTGTTCATTTGCGCAGTAACATTTCAGTGGCCTGAGAAATGTGCTGCCACAAATTGAAAAACACAACTTATCAAATTAGTGCCATGTTTTATGAAATAGCCTGCAGACTCAAAAACTGTAATATCTTTTCTGGCCTCATAAAATGATATTTCTCACTCAAACTGGCATTTAGTATTCAATTGAATATTATGAGCGAGTCTCATGGGAAATTGTTTTGCCTTTATCTTAAGATGACACAGAACAGCAGCCCTTTATGCTTTATTGACATTTTGAAGTAGTGACAGAGAGAGAAAAACTTGATACTGTGACCTTAATGATAGTTTGTCAGTCATCTGTGTATACCCAGAGGAGATGGGACATAGGAGATATTTAAGTATACGTATCGAAGCCCATTTAGGCACTGTTAGCAATGGCCAAGACCTAAACAGAGGACTGTTTTAGAAGAGAAATAATCTACTCTAAAGAGATGGTTGTTATTGATTCTTTACAGATTCCTTACAGAGGTTAAAGGTGCAATGTTGAACTTTTAGAAGGATCTCTTGACAAAAATCTAATCTAATATACATAACTACACATAATACCTTACATAATGAACTGTACTGTTTTTATTACCTTAGAATGAGACGTTTTTACCTACACACACTGCAGGTCTCCTTACAAAGAAGTCACCTTCATGTTTCTAATGTAGCCATAATGAAAAAAAATTTTTTGTTCACAATTTAAACAAAATACATCTAAAGGGACTGTTTCTGTTTGAACTAAACTTTTTGTAAGCTTAAAGGGATAGTTCACCAAAAAATGAAAATAATGTCATTAATGACTCACCCTCATGTCATTCCAAACTCATAAGACATCCGTTCATCTTCAGAACACAGTTTAAGATGTTTTAGTTTGAGATGTTTTGGAGCTTGTTGACCCTTCATTGAAAATCTATGTTTTACTGTCCATATCCAGAAAGGTAATAAAAACATCATCACTAGTCCCTTTCACACATACAGTCTTTACTGGTAATTTACTGGTAATTGCAGTTAACAGATCATGTGTGAACAGAACCTTTCAGGTAAATCAGTGCTCCCAATTTACCAGTAAGACAGGTTGTAAGATTACCAGTAATTTACCGGTAAGCGCTATGTGTGAACGAAAAATATAGGATTACCGGCATTTAGAACGGACGACGTCAGACCGCGCTGACAGCTTCGGGCCAATCATAATGATTTAAAACAGATGACGCGTTTACGCCCAGATTGTTTACGGACGTTTCCACACATGCGGTGCTTGAAAGTCGAGCACACCTGAAGTTTACGTCCACATTTCTTCACCAAAGTTGTTTAAAACATCTTACCACCTACTTGTCGAATTGCCGACGTCCTTAGCACGCCCTATGTGAAGCCTATTGTGCAAAAAGTACTGTTGTTTAAAACGCCATCGGTTTGACGTCGCCTCATGCAATGTTGTTTGGTCATGAGCAACTTCGCGACTGTCAGAGTTTACCACAGACGTGAAAACAACAAAATACGGACCGTGGATATGAACGACGTGGATCGTTTACAAATACAACACTGAGCTCGCCGCGCGCCACAGGTACTTCCGCTTTCTCAACGAATTTACCGGTATTTTGATACTGATGTGTGAATGATGTCTTACTGGTAAAAAGACGGAATGTCACTGCGTGTGTGAACAGCACATTTTTGTATTTACTGGTAAATTCATTCTGGTAAATTCATGGTAATTTACCAGTATTACTGTGTGAAAGAGGCTATTGTAGTCCATGTGACATCAGTGGCTCAGTGTTGAAGCATCGGAAATACATTTTGGTCCAAAAATAAAAAATTAAGACTTTATTTAGCATTGGCTTCTCTTCCACGAGACTAAAGTCACATGACTGCAGTGACGTGGATGACGTACGACGCGGCTGACGTGTTATCTGGTGCGCCCCAGCTGTGTTTTTTTTTTGTGCGCCCGGGCTTCGTTTACAGTCTGAGGGAGACACACGCTGTAAGTTTGAAAAAAAACTTTGCATACGTCATCCGCATTACTGCAGTCATGTGACTTTAAAGGGATAGTTCGGCCAAAAATGATATTAAACCCATGATTTACTCACCCCCAAGCTGTCTGAGTTGCATATGTCCATCGTTTTTCAGACAAACACATTTTCGGATATTTTAGAAAATGTTTTAGATCTTTCAGTTGATTAAATGTGAAGTTACGGGGTCCACGTCCTTCAAGTCATAAAAAAAGTGCGTCCATCATTCACAAATTAAATCCAAACGGCACCACGATGATAAACAAAGGTCTTCTGAGGGTAATCCGTGTGGTGTTGTTGTAGAAATATCCATATTTAAAACGTTATTAACGAAAATAAATACCTTCCGGTAGCGCCGCCATCTTAGACTCCTCTGTATTCAGGAGAGAGTATTAGCGTAGTGTACGCACTTTTCTTAGTGACGTATGACAAATTCGGAGGGCGGGGGCACAGAGCAGCAGCAGAGTAACCTCCGTAGACTGCGTAAGCTCTCATCCTGAATGCGGACGCGACTAAGATGGCGGCGCTACCGGAAGGTAGTTATTAACGTTAATAAAGTTTTAAATATGGATATTTCTACAACAACACCGCGCGGATTACCCTCAGAAGACCTTTGTTTATCATCCTGGAGCCGTTTGGATTTATTTTGTGAAGGATGGACGCACTTTTACTGGACTTGAAGGTCGTGGACCCCGTAACATTACATTTAATCAACTGAAAGATCTAAAACATTTTCTAAAATATCCAAAAATGTGTTTGTCTGAAAAACGATGGACATATGCAACTCGGACAGCTTGGGGGCGAGTAAATCATGGGTTTAATATCATTTTTGGCCGAACTATCCCTTTAATCTCGCGCATGCGCTTCACAACAGACGCGGAAGAGATGACAATGCTGAATAAAGTCATAATTTTTGTTATTTTTGGACCAAAATGTATTTTCGATACTTCTAACTGACCCACTGATGTCACATGGACTACTTTGATGATGTTTTTATCACCTTTCTGGACATGGACAGTATACCGTACATAGATTTTCAATGGAGGGTCAACAAGCTCTTGGACTAAATATAAAACATCTTAAACTGTGTTCCGAAGATGAACGGAGGTCTTACGAGTTTGGAACGACATGAAGGTGAGTCATTAATGACATTATTTTCATTTTTGGGTGAACTGTCGCTTTAAGAGACGTCCATGCATCCACTAAAAAACGAATAAATATCGTTAAAGATCCACTGTGTAGATTTTTAGCGCCATCTAGTGGTGAGACTGTGAATTGCAAACAACGGCTCAGTCCACAGCTCACCCCTCCCGTTTCGAAACGCATAGTGAAGCTACCAAGCTACGGTAGCCGCCACTGGACAAAAATGTCATCGTCTGAGAAAACGCAGTGACAAAACGCGCTCTGTAGAGCAGTTCGTCCATTTAGGGCTACATGACATGTGAAATGACGACTTGCATGTAAGGGCACCACTGGTGTATGTAGATAAAATCAGGAGTGTTGTCCCATCCTGGTTCTCTAGTACCCTCTTCCAGAAAGTTTTAGATGTCTCCTTATTTAAAACACCAGATGCCTCATTTATAAAGCGTGCATACGCACAGGTTTGATCGTAAAGTGTGCGTACACAAAAGTCCATGTCTTTGACGTGGAAAAGTGCTTAGCGCCACGTCAGGGTCTGAGCAGACGTACGCACTTTTGCTTGTCCGATTGCTGCAGGTTTTTGGAAATGTAAGCTATTCTTACTGCTCGAAAAGGATTTTAACTTTGACCAGCATTCTTTTATACTGTATGTCAATGACATTAATTGGGCATCGTTTAAAGGCGGAGATTTGAAACTGCTCAGCTGCGCACAAGTTCAAGATCATTTGAGATTTATAAATTTCACATCTGAAAGGATGGGTACTCGCATTTTCTGGGCATACGTTTGTTTTATGAATCACACATACGCATTTGTGAAAAATGATCGTGAGATAAAATTTAGGATGGTTTCTACGCAGCATTTTATAAATGAGGCCTCTGATTCAGCTCATCAGCCTTCTTCCAGAATGGTTAACATGGCTGTTTCTCAATACCAAGAATGCCAAGTTCGGACTCCTGAGGACAGGAGGACGCAAGTCCGGTTATATTGCAAATGCAACAGTAGAGTATATGAGGTCTAATTCAGGCTAACCAATGCATGCAGTCCTGGCTAGAATGTATTTTTGCAATAAAACAGAATAAAAAAAATGCAAAATCACCTGGAACTCACATATCCGAAAATGTCAGAGAAAATTCTAATATAGGCTTTATCTTTACTAACTTTATTTACTTGTCCAAAAGTGTCCAAATCCTTCTTGTGATCACAAGCATGCCTTCAAATTCATCCTCATGCCTCATTAGTATCACCAACTAAAACACCTTCAGCGAAACTCGACAGAAAATTACCAACTGCTTATGGAATTAAAAAGAGCAGAAGTAAGATGCAAACAGTCTTATTTTATCCATCTCCTCTCTTTAACGCTCAGTGCCATTTCAGTTTTGAATCTCCAGTAGATAAAGGACAGCATGTCAAAACACCGTCATCGCTCTGAGCTCCCTTTCACCCCTTACGTCTCCCAGCTCTGAGTTATTTCCTCCCTGCCACCTAATTAGGATTATCTTTAATTTGCAGGATTACAATTAATAGCGTACTGCAGGTAAGTGATTAAGAGTTACCTGGTAATGACCCCGGGACGCTAACTACAGAAGGTGGAGAAATGATGACAGCTCCTCAAAGCCGGTGCGTCAGGCCGCTATTTTAGATGGCCGATTTGGAAGGCGCCCCATGAGCCGGCAACACAATGGAGGAGAACACTTTCCCGCTCTGTAATTAAAGTCCATTGAGTGAAATTACCTTCCGATAATTACCGGGTAGTTGTCAGCGTTTGTTATAGCCTGGTGAGGCTCTGTCTTTCTTGCCTCGAGGTTGGACCGGGTTGGGCCTGGTAGCCATCACCACATGTTAGTGATCTTTTGAGGGGAGGGGCTGTATGTGTCAGAGCCGTGCTGTTTATGAGGGTGACGAGTAGCATTGCTGCATTTTCGGTGAAATTAACAGATCTAACAGGCAGGTTGTGTAACTCTGAATTGTATGTGTTGCGCAGTTTAGGTCAGTATGGAAGTGTGTTCAGGCAGCTCAATCTGTAGCATCCCCAGGGAATACACCTAAGGCCTTTTGCACAGAAAATACACTGAAAATGTGTCCGGGGATTGTTTGATTTTAGTTAATTCACACTGACTGACTTCTTTTTTTTTGAGGGCGCAAGATGTGAAGTTCGTCACAACATGTATGTAGCCCGTCATGTGTGTGGTTCCTTATTTTAAAATATGTGTTGAGTGCGCGTTGAGTGAACCTATGTGCATCTCGTGTAATGTCAAAATAAGTGCCTGCTGCAGATGCATCTAAAGGGTTTATGATAATAGAGACACATATTTCGAAAACACATGCAACACCCGACACTCCGAACACATATTTTGAATTTGAAAAAGAGGCTACAATGTGCATGAGCTCACCAAAATTGGACAGTTGAAGACTGGAAAAATGTTGCGTGGTCTGATGAGTCTCGATTTCTGTTGAGACATTCAGATGGTAGAGTCAGAATTTGGCGTAAACAGAATGAGAACATGGATCCATCATGCCTTGTTACCACTGTGCAGGCTGGTGGTGGTGGTGTAATGATGTGGGGGATGTTTACTTGGCACACTTTAGGCCCCTTAGTGCCAATTGGGCATCGTTTAAATGCCACAGCTTACCTGAGCATTGTTTCTGACCATGTCCATCCATTTATGACCACCATGTACCCATCCTCTGATGGCTACTTGCAGCAGGATAATGCACAATGTCACAAAGCTTGAATAATTTCAAATTGGTTTCTTGAACATGGCAATCAGTGGTGGCCGGTGACTTCTTTTTTCAAGGGCGCATTAAAGGGATCGTTCACCCAAAAATGATACATTTTGTGATGAGCTTCGCATCATGCGCTCTTGAAAAAGAAGTCACCGGCTGCCACAGGGTTCATCCCAGCTTTGTTTCACATTTCATATTATGTTCAATTGAATTAAATTATACATGTACATATTGTCACATACATTAGGCTACAGTTTTAAAAGCACATAGTGTAAAATTCAAGATAAAAACAAGTTTATGGATATACATACATAGGCCAATATCCATGTATTGTTATTTGGGTCACATTGGTTTTAACCATACAGTAGCACGTTAATGACTGCTTTGCTTGGTTTTATGTACATTTAGATTTAAGCACAGTCCATTGACATTGTGTATTTAATGTGAGGCATTTAATGATGCCTAAGGCCCCTGTTAATTCTCTCTTTAATTCATTTGTGTTAGTCAGAAGGCCAGCACTGTTAATTAAGAATAAAAGACTTGGTTTCACATGTTCAGTGCGAGCATATGTACCGTGTCACGTTGGCAATGTGTGTGTGAACCTCAGAGGTCTTCTGCAGTTCACGGTGCGGTTATCTTTAACACAGGCCTTCTCGGTTTAAGATGAGTATCTAATTATTCAGGCGAGGCTAATTTAATGGCCGCGGACAGGTCTTACGCGAACGTCTATGTAAATTATGCGCCTCCAATAAAAATTACAGAGTCGGTCTGAGCAGCGAGATAATGTAATAAATTATATTTTAATTTGAATATTAATATTTGAATGTGGCAGCTTCCATATCTGGCACTTTCTGGTATAATCAGGATATGGGGGATAATTTTCTTGATGGGACTTTAAAGCTCGGAGAGAAGATGATCAGGGAACGAGTGATAGAGAACGAGAGGTAGTCAGAGGTTGTAATACTGCCAGGAATGTGCTGGCACAGTCAAGGTCAATTGAGTAAATGAGGAAAAAAGCGAACGAAAGTCCTTACAAAGCACTTTCTGGTGGAGGCATGAGCGGATCTGTTTACACACATTGATAACTAAGGTGTTGTAATTACAGATTCACCATGTGGTCACATTAAAAGCACATTTCCAGGATCTGGATTCATGAATAGGTGAAAACTGCTGTCTTGTGCAAAAGCTGAAGTGAAGATTTTAAAGTATTGGGCAAAGGGATGTAGCGATCGTAGTTGCATTTATCTTAAAAACTCACTTCCTATCAGGTGAAGCATGGCTGTAACTATGTTAAAGTATCTTAATACAGCCTATAAGACCCTTCATTTTAAGAAAGTGTGTCAGAAACTAATACCAGCCTGTACAAAAGCCCATCATGTTTTATTGTGTAAAGCAAACAACATTGAAGAGCATGCAGGATACTGTTTTATTCACAAACATATCCATCTTTACTACAAATGCATTCAAATGTTTTGTATCTCAACTACGTAAAGGACATTTTCTAATAATCGATTACTGAGATATGGTGACTGTAAGTTAGGCATCCATAATATTAACACAAGCGCCGAGGTTATCAAGACACAAATACCATGCGGGAGAGTCGATAACATATTAACCTTAATCTTAATTGATTTGCATTTTCCCGCCCCCGAGTGAATGACGGACAGCAGTTAGGAAGAGCGGTTCTCACCCCTCACGGCCCCGCAGAGTAAAATATTAATGCTTTCACACCACTCAATTATATTAATGCTTTTTTTAGACAGCATTTACATATCATATCAGGCACCTTTATTCACCTGAAATCCTCTCTTTGTAAAAACCCATGCTGGAAACATATTCTTTACGGGCATGTTTTATTTATTACTGAAATTGCTTATGTAATATTTAAGAAAGGCCACATCTGTGCGGGGAAAAATGTTGTAGATGTTCTTCTAATATTTGGTTTCAATTTAATTTGGTGCTGGCATTATTATAACATAAATAAGTTCATTAAATGCCAAGGGATGGGGGGGCACACCAAAAGATTTGAGAACCAGTGCTGTACTGTATTTCTACAATTGTCTTTTTCTCTGTTTTCCTATGCAATTATATAAAACATTATTGAGAACTTTATTAATTCGTCTGAGCTATAAAAGTGCAATATTTCAGAAATATATATATATATATATATATATATATATATATATATATATATATATATATATATATATATATATATATATATATATATATATATATATATATATATATATATAGGGGAGAGCGGGGTAAGTTGTCACACTTGTCACACTTGTCACACTGTCTAACATTTACTGAGCACCATATATCACAAAAATATAAATCTTACACCGAAGGAAAGAAGCAGCTAAAGTGTCAAAATTTTTTTAACATTCACATCTACACACTGCAATAAATGATTTTCAAGAAAATATTTTCTTAGTATTTTTGTCTTGATTCCAGTAAAAATATCTAAAAATTCTTAAATTAAGATGCTCTTTCTTGATGAGCAAAATGACCCAAGAAAATAAATCTAGTTTTTAAACCAAAAATATCAAATTTAAGTGATTTTGTGCATAAAACAAGCAAAAAAATCTGCCAATAGGTTAAGCAAATTTTTCTTGAATTTTTCTTGAATTTAGTTTTTAAGAAAAATGTTCAAGATTTTTTTGCTTACCCCATTGGCAGATTTTTTTTTGCTTGTTTTATGCACAAAATCACTTAAATGTAATATCTTTGGTCTAAAAACTAGACTTATTTTCTTGGGTCGTTTTGCTCATCAAGATAAAGCCTCTTAATATAGGAATTTTTAGATATTTTTACTGAAAACAAGACAAAAATACTAAGAGTTTTTTTCTTGAAAATCATTTTTTGCAGTGCACTGCAAAAATGACTTTCTTACTTAGTATTTTTGTCTTGTTTTTTGTACAAATATCTAAAAATTCTTACATCAAGATGCATTTTCTTGATGAGCAAAATGACCTAAGAAAATAAGTCTAGTTTTAAAGGACAAGTTCGGTATTTTAGACTTAAAGCCCTGTTTTCAGATTGTTTATGGTCAAATAGAATGGTTTTGACTGAAATTGCAACATTTTCGGCTGCCCTGAGAATTTTCGCGTGTTTGTGTTTCAGCTCAGACCTCTACAATGGGTTTATAGGTGCACTGGAACAATCCTTCCTAAAATGCATTAAACTTTCGTTTACAAAGACGTGAAACTCACCGAGTGGTCAGGGGTGTTCACTGATATGCTCACACAAAAATCGCTCCAAAAGACGCATTCCAACAGGTTTTATCGTAGTTTTTACCAACTCCATTGACTGTATTAGACGTCCTGTGAGGTACGGTATTACTCCGCGCCGGGAACTTTGTTTCTATTCTTGCAATTGGCAAAGGCGGATTAGCGCCACCACCTGGGCTGGAGTGTCTATTATTCAAGCTCTAAGCGGAAGAATGTACGGGTGTGAGGCGTTTGGGGAAATAGGTCCACAAGTTAACAACGAATGCTAAAACAGCTGTTGGAAAGCATCTTTTGCAGCGATTTTTGTGTGAGCATATCAGTGAACACCCCTGACCACTCGGTGAGTTTCACGTCTTTGTAAACGAAAGTTTAATGCATTTTAGGAAGGATTGTTCCAGTGCACCTATAAACCCATTGTAGAGGTCTGAGCTGAAACACAAACACGCGAAAATTCTCAGGGCAGCCGAAAATGTCGAAATTTCAGTCAAAACCATTCTATTTGACCATAAACAATCTGAAAACAGGGCTTTAAGTCTAAAATACCGAACTTGTCCTTTAAGACAAAACATATATAAAAGTTAAGTGAAATTGTGCATAAAACAAGCAAAAAAAAAAAAAAAAATCTGCCAATGGGGTAAGCAAAAAATCTTGAACTTTTTTCTTAAACATTTAATTCAAGAAAAATGTAAGAAAAATTTGCTTACCCCACTGGCAGATTTTCTTTTTTTTTTTTTAAGCACAAATTCACTTAAATTTTATATTTTTTGTCTAAAAACTAACCTTATTTTCTTGGGTCATTTTGTTCTTCAAGACAATGCATCTTGATTTAAGAATTATTTTGATTATTTGAATAAGAAAATTGTGCTAGTGTCAGATTAGAGCGATCTTGACCATGTGAACACGAAGTTGACTATAGAAGTAGTCGTCACACAAAGTGGCTATTTAATTTTTGAGCTAGAGCCTCTAGTTTTGGAGTTATGAACAGTGTGACAGCTTACCCCGTTCTCCCCTTCATGTATTTCTCAATACATCCTTGGCATTCAGACCTCCAATGTTTTTACATTAATATTTAATTTCTTCCTCCTCAGCTCCATAAAGGTCAAAAGATACACTCCTCTCTCATTGGCCCTCATATAGACCAGCAATACAGCAGCAGGTCCTTATTTGACTGACCTCTTTCAAAATGAGACGCTTTTTGCCCTACATTACATTTTCATCGTACCATTAGTCGACAAGGCGTCTTTTCCTGTGATAGCTACACAATGAGAGCAATATATTTTAATTTAAACCCTATAAACCCGTTGAGTGCTTAATTAACTTTTACCATCTTTAGGGGAAGAAAGCCAATTTAGAGACGCTAGCGAGGGTTTGATTCGATATCAAATGGTTTTACATCCCCCGTCCATTTGCAGGGCCTTTTCAGAAGCTGATTAACAGACTGAATTACCGTGTTGGAAAAATTCATACCCTTTCCCCTCGGGAAATCTCCTCTCTCGTGCAGTGAGCACGATTAGCTCAGCTATTGTTTTTCTTTAATAATATTATTTAATGAGCGTTAAGCAGACAAAAACAAAAAGAGCTCATTTGAATTTGAATATTCGGCACATTGTGATGTCACAAACACTCATTTAAAAATTAAAATAACAAATTAAGCTGCATTTCTGTGTAGCTCAATTGGTAAAGCATTGTGTTGGCAGTGCAAAGGTCATGGGTTCGATCCCAGGAGCACACATATGGATATAATGTATAGATTGAATGCACTGTAAGTCGCATTGGATAAAATGCGAAAAAATGTAAATGCATTTGCGTGACAATTTCAGAAATGAACAAAACTGATGTTTTTATACCAGCTAGGCTAAAAAAAGCTGAATTAAATAAACAGGACACAAGTGATTAGATATTAATGCCATTAAAGGATGATTTCTGAGAGCTCTTTGCGTGAATGGATCACATGATTTCCAAATGGAAATGAAAATGATCTTTAATTAAGAGAGAAAGCCAAACATTTTCATTAAGTCTACATGACAATGAGCCCTGCAATCTCACTAGTCTCAGGAGAGGCTCTCTCTCTCTCTCTCTCTCTCTCTCTCTCTCTCTCTCTCTCTCTCTCTCCTCTCTCTCTCTCTCTCTCTCTCTCTCTCTCTCTCTCTCTCTCTCTCTCTCTCTCCTCTCTCTCTCTCTCTCTCTCTCTCTCTCTCTCTCTCTCTCTCTCTCTCTCTCTCTCTCTGGGCTAGTGCCTGAAGTCATCACCCCCCACCTGCTTCATCTCTGTGTTTACTTGCCATAAGCGAGGATTGAGAAATCAGCCAAGAGATGAGTCTGGGAGAGGAGGGCACCCCACACCTACATGATGTTAACCCATGTAATCCTATTACAGTCTTTCTTTTTTATTCATGCTATTATTTTCCTTGCAAAGCCTAGAAGAGGCCCAGCTTGTTTACATGTGTCCTGCAAAATGACACACAGCACTACCAGATCAATTCACTAAGACCAGAAGATTATGATAATTCCCCACTGAAAAATTGATAGGTTGTTCAAACACATGGTAAGGTAAAATATGGACAAACCAGCAGGGCAACAGGTTAACCTAGGAAACGTCCTTATTTGACCCAACCGTGGGTTGAGAGAACATCGTTTTACTAGAATTGTAAATCTAAATGCATTGTTAATCAAATCCATATAAATGCATGTTCATTTAGGCTACTTAAAGCTAAAAAAGTATAAAAAGTATGAAAGTATTTGACACATCAGCATTTTTATCAGTAAGGGGATTTCTAAGTGTGCTATTGACACAAGATGTGAGAAATCAGAACATTTAAGTATACAAGTTGAGTCATAATAAATAAAGTGAAATGACACATGGATTAAGTATTGAACACACTTTATTTAATAATTTGTAGAAAAGCCTCTGTTGATGATTTGACTTCTAGACATCTCTTGTATGGAGAGACTCATGAGTGATTCTGGCCCATTCTTCCACAAAAATGGTCTTTAAATCTTGAAGGTTCCTTGGGCCTCTTTTATGAACTTTGATCTCTGAGATTATGTAAGAGTAGATTCAGAACTGTGATAATTTTTCCTTTAAAGGGGACAGAGAATGAAAAAACATTTTTACCTTGTTGAATAATAGTAGTCTAACCGCATTCACGAACATACAAAAAGTGCTAGACATGCTAACAACATCTCAGTCTCATTGAAATTCCTCTTTTAGAAATATCAGCCAGAAAACAACCCAATCTGAAAAACTGATGCTTATGACATCACAGGCATCTCACTGCCCCTCCACTTTAAAATAATTGTGTACATTTTTTGAGTGGCAGCAAAGTCAGCCAATAAGTAATGAGATTACAAGTTAAGCCAGTAGGGGGAGCCAAATATGTGCAAAACCACTTGTTTAAAATCCCCCACCCTAGAGCTATCTGAGAGAGGTTTTTAGGAAGCTTCTAAGGCATTACAGACCCAAACAAAATTTTTTTTTGTCTACATGTCACATCACAGAACAAGGATAAATACCCTGTTCAATCATTCTATGTCACCTTTAAAATGAAATAAGACTAAAGTCATTAAAGGGTTTACAGAATAGCAATTTTTGAAATCTACACTGTAAAAAATAAATTGTTGGCTCAATGAATTATTTTTTAGTAACTAGTTCCACAGAAATTTTACGTTCACTCAATTTCTGACTCCAAAGTGTTACCTGGATTGATGTTTTTTAGTTGGCCCAAACTTGACTCAAATATAAAAAAGTAGGCTATGTTAGCTCAACTAGCTTTATAGTTCATTCAACTAAAATGTTTTAATCAGTTGAATATTTAAAAACTTACAGTAAAGACTATGTCAATTAAAATTTAAGTATTTACTCAATGTTTTATGTGTTACTTCAATTAATATTTATTATTTGGAAATGTTTAATAAACTTTTTAAAATTATTTATCAAATAATTTATGCTGGTGTTGTTAACAAATAATTAACTTCAGTCACATAAAAACAAAAGCTTTTTATTCACTTATTTACTTATCATACAGACTGAACATACAGAATTAAGTCTTCTCTTAACAGAAGGCATAAAACTCCAAAGCACTCCAAAGTCAGAACATCTCCAGGGCCATTTAACTTCTTTCGCCATGCATCCCTCTGGTCTTCCTCTCTTCACATCATCACCGCTCTGGTTTGATAAACAGAGGAATATAAACACACACACACATACATAGATGTTTAATATAATAAAGCTTGACGGTGAAAGACTTTATACTCTAAAGTTGCCAAATTTCCCTCAGACATCACACGTAATTGAATTAAACACTACTGGGCGGTTTTCTCGGACAGGGCTTATCACTGACTAATTATTTTGCTCAAAATGCACGCCAGTGTTGTATTTTATAAGGTTTGTTTGTAAAAATGTCCCAATTATAATTAAGACGGAGTCCTTAACCCTCTCCGGTAACGTTAACTAAAATAGCTCCACTTTATCTCGGAGACATAACATAACACACCTTTATATAACTTATATCTTTACAAAAACGTCGCGTATTTGCGTCTTTGCCAATTTAATATAGTCTAAAATTAACATTTATTTACAAACACTTACCTGACGTGAACTTGAGGAAACGGCTGATGACTTGTGTCCTTGTGTAAAACAGTGAGTGATTCAGGCTGTTAGGTGCGGATTGATCTCAGATGAAATGACCTGTGATCCAGATCCTTCCGAGTTAAGACATTTTAAATTAAAAACTCACGCACATACTGTACATACACACACGTGCGCGAGCTGGTACACACACGGGTATATTTAGAAGTTTTATTTAAGATTGTAATGATATTGGGACTATTTCTCCATCCGCTCCTTCAGCTCTGAAGTTCAAATTCGCATGCTGTCCGGTTATAACAAATGTAAAAGATATGAAACATCACTCAACAACGATATCAATTAAGTGCAATCCTAAAATATGATTTAAAACATAACCCTTTCATTGTTAAGTATGAGAAATTAAAATGAATTAAATCACTTTTAAACGCCACAGAGATATCAGAGCCAGCAGTCGATTTCTGATGCGCTTGCCGAGGCGAGGCTGCGCTGGGCGGGGTGTGAGCGCTTAAGCGCCGGTGATTTTCTGGAGCTCATATGGAGGTCAAATGGAGCTAATCTCCGTCCGAAAGTGTCCGAGCACATTTTTAAATAGACGCTATCTTTATTAACCGACCGCATATTTAAACTTTAAGCACATACATTCACGCCTGAACAACTCTTACAATTACATTTTGTGACCAAATAACAGTAATATTATAAGCATTTTGCTGTCATAACTCCACATATCGACCAGATTTGTCTTAATTAGTTCAGTCAACATTAGCCATTCTGAATGTTGACTGGATTTGAAAATAACCATTCATTTAATGTTTTAAACACAGATTTATCTAGACTTAAAATAATATGTCTTCTCAACTAGCTCAAACTAAAAAATTGGTTTAACTTATATATTTTTGCCCGTCCAACATTTCATTAATTGGATTTTTTACAGTGTACTGTAATTTTAATAGCTTAAGAAACAACAGTTATCTCTGGGAAGTTAAGGTTTTGCATTATACATATGTGTTTGTGTGTACTTTTAAGATCTTTTTCCTTCGTTGTGGGAGAAAGAATCCATGTGTGTTTTGTACTTCGACTCCCATCTGAGGTTACTGGAGGTGGGCATGGATGAGTTAACTCCCCTCAGCTTCCCCTCGCCTCCTCTCTGCTCCCTTCAGACATCCAGCAATGAATAATACAGTAAAACAATACAACACTTCTGGTCAGTGTAAACAAAAGACTAGTGTGATGACACAGTCTAGTGAATTATAATGCTGAATAGCAGCTTACAGCAGAGTCACATCTGTGTCTACTGTTCGCTTGACTGAGTCCTTCATGTGTTTGCCTATAGGCTTAAATCAAGTTCTGCTCATGTCGAATGAAATGGAGTAGGTTATATCGTCAGTGTAGTCGGGGACAGTGAGAAGAGAAACTTTTAAAGTAATTCTTAAAGATTTAATAAAATCTTTAATAAAGTAAAAAGAGATTTTCGTTTCTCGCGTCATCGTTTACTTTGGGATTTGTACCTTTTGCGTATTGGAATCGGATAATATGTGCTCTTTAAGTTCAAAGCTGATCAACTTAGATTTACACGTTATTGTTTTTTATTTTATTATTTTAAGTCTAATGCTGGATTCCTCTTTGTAAGTTGACATGACTTAAAAAAGTTGACTTAAAAATGTATAAAAACATATCGAGCCCCTAAGGTGACATTGGAGTAAAAAAACTAAATTTAGTTTCGCGTGCTCACGCGAAACATTCGCGTGCTCACGCGAAACTTTCATGTGCTCACGCGAAACCTTCATGTGCAGAATTTTTTTTAAAGTTTAGTTTCGCGTGCGCACCTGAAACTTTCTTGTGCGCACATGAAACTTTCGCATTCATGTGCGCACGCGATAGTTTCACGTGCATGCGCAATATTTTCACCTGCGCATGCGAAACTAAACGCGATAGTTTCACATGCGCACATGAAACTAAACTTTATTTAATTTTTGCTCTATGTCCCCTTAGGGGCTCCGTAATAACATGTTGAAATTGTTCAAGTTAATTTCTTAATTTAAAGTAACACAATTGTTGATTTGACAAAAATGCTGCATTTTTTTACAGTGTATTATGAACTCATAGGTGCAAAGGTGTACGTTTTGAAAGGGTACCACCGTATTGACAGCTAGGTACCATTTTTTGACCATTTTGTTCTGACAATGTATTATCAAAAGCTTAACAAGAAAGTCTTGAATCAATTTACACAAGTAAGACATACTTCTGAATAATCCCTTAAGGAGTTATTTACAAAACTAGCTTTTTATCTGCACCCCACTTCTTATGCAAAAGGACCAGCCATACATGAAATACATTTATTCTTTCACAATGAGTGATGAATGTAAATAGGTGAAGCTCTATAATCTAGCAGGGGCCACTTAAGGCGCACCAACGTATATCCATGCAAATAGCTTTAGACGTGAGAGTCTGAGCGAGCGACCTCTCTGTCTAAGTCACACACATACACACTCACGGCACCAATAGAGGACAGAAATGGAGATGAATGAAGCCCTAGCCACCAAAGTAATCAAAAATGCATTTTCCATATCTCGGTAATTGAATTGTGTACAAGCTGCAAGTTAATGAGGTCATCTCCCCTCCAGCTCTGACAGCAAAGCACAAATAATTATCTCCCCATTTTTCCTTATGTAGCAATTAATTTGAACCATTGGCAAGCAACCGCCGGCCCCTCCCCGCACCTCTCTCCAGAGCGGCCCCTACTTTCTCTTCTGCTCGTCCCCTCCCCCTGCCTTTTCCCCCGTGTGCCACTTTCTGCCTCTTCCCTGCTCTCTTTCTCTCTCTTTTTATCCTGCTCGAGTGCATTCTGGTTTAGGCTGAGAGGCATTGACAGCCGATTGATGTGAGAGAGCCGGCGGGGCGGCTCGGGGCCAATGTGGGCAGGACACGCAATCAAGGCCTTACAGCTGTCACGAGGCTGTGTGGCGTCCAGGTGACTGTCACCTGAGATTTCACATGCTGGCACTCGTCGGGCGCCGGGGCCGTGAGAGAAGAGCCAAAGGGACATCTGGTTCTGGGTGGAGGATGAGGAGAACGGACCGGCGGTGGTGTTTGTCTTGTGTGGAGCTGACGTGGAGAAAGAACGGAGAAAGATCAGATAAAGAGATTGTTCTTAATGGGACATTCATGCAAAAATAGGCTTTATGCCCAGCTGCACTACTTCCTGAACTTCAGCCAGCTCCTTGTTTCCTGTCTGCCATTATTGGACAAACTGATTAATCCAGGTGTGTCTGATTACTGTTGTTGTGACTACTGAGGTCAGGCACACCTGGATTAATCAGTTTGTCCAATAATGGCAGACAGGAGCTGGCTGGAGTTCAGGAAGTAGTGCAGCTGGGCATAATGCCTGCCTATTATTCAAAAATAATACATTTTTTGACCATTTGTTTTCATAGTGTACCTCATCCCAAAATAAAAAAAAAGAGTCAATTTTTTATACTACTCACCCTCAAGCCATCCTATGCGTATTTATAATGTCATAAGTCACATACACCTAAGATGGATAGAGGGTGCAAGGCCTAAATATTCATTTTGGGGTGAACTATCCCTTAAAGTATAAAATAAAGAGTTTACATGGCCTTCATTATGTATTTCCTTCTATCTATACATGACTCAAATCCCTCTCTACATTCTGAGCTTTAATAATTGCCATCAGTCAGTCCTCGAGTATCACCGCGGCGTACCAATTACACGATCATCTGCAGTCACATCAAAGGGTCTGTGAGCTCATTGTCTTTCATTTTCAGTGAGTTGAAGCCAGGAGGATGTCCGCTCAAATGACTGACAGCTACTTTATCTAATCCCTGACAAATAGTGGCTTAATAAGCATCCCGACACTGGATCGGCCGCAGAGGATGTGTCGGTAATTGGGGTAATGGAGGAGGTTGGCAGATTTCATTGACCTCTGCCCTTCATTAATCCGTTTTCCTTATCCAGCTAATATCACGTCTCAAGTGAGCCTCTCCTCCCCTAACCAAACAGACAGCTCCCTATTGAACCTGAGATCTCACCTCACCAAAGCGGAGCTTGAAAATTAGCCCTAATAAGATCTTTGCTCCTATTTGGAAAGAGAAACGATCCCCATTACCACGTTCGTTCCTCTGCGGTGTTGATTTACACAGAGACTTGAACGTTTACCATTGCGTGCCCGGCAGCTTTGACATCGCTACTTGCAGACGCGTGCCAACAAACAGCCAATCAGATTTATGAATTATTCAGCACCGGAAAGAAGGGTTTGTTATCCGGGAGCATAATGATAAAGAAATGCATTCGTCCTGAATTATTGTAAATTACTGACTATATGAGATTACCTTTCTGCCTCGGTAGTTTCTAAAACCAATTCACCTGCTTGAAAAAAATACAGACGTGGGGTTGTAGCTTCATACAGTGGTAAAGGAAAATCAAAAGATTGATGTGCACCGATGCAGTGGCTGAACTTTGTCATCTGACCACATTTAATGGGACATTTTTATACCTGTAAATGCTTAATAACTTCTTACACTCTGAGGCTATTTTGGGGATTTCCGCCTGGATTTGGCCTACCCAATTTCAAAAGCTTCCCATACCCACATGCAGTGGTGCACATACAAAAGTTTGGTATCATTTTACAGGAAACCCTTTGAAATTACATAAAACACTGTTAAAAGTGCTCAACATGGTTGTATGTGTTGTCAGTCCTCTAATAAACACAAAAATAATTAGCCGCTTTTTGATGGTTTTTTTCTAAAGTCTGTATTTAAAAGTGTATAACTCTGGCCCTGAGTGGTAACGAAACCTACAGACAGTTTTGTTTGATTCCAGCAATTGCCAGCTTACAGAGGAAAAAGGAATTTTTTCTCTATCATAATAAATCCAAAAGTTATTTTACTCCAACTGAAGGGAGGAATAATACCCTTTTTGTATTAAATTTCTGCCTAAAAATCTTTGAAGTGCTCCCATAACCACATACAGTGGAATAAATGCAATTTATTTATATCATTTTAAAGAAAACCCTTTGAAGTTACATAAAAAGCTGCTGTTTGTGACAAGTATTGTTATTTATGTTGTTTTTCATATGATGAAACACCAAATTTTCTTTTTTTATGTTGTAAATACTGTCTTTGATAGTGTATAACTCTGGTTCTGTGTGCTCTAGCAGACTGCAGACAGTTCTGGTTGTTACCAGCAGCAGACAGTAAACACCCAAAAAAAGAATGAACTCTTTAGCATGTCGCATTCAAAAGTTATTCTCATTTTACTGAAGGGTGTGAAAATACATTTGTCATATAAATATTAATTTTTTGTTTTGCACATATAATAAATAGCAAGGGATTATTAATGAACACAACCAAAGAAAATGCTGTGAATGGACTCATTGTTTAGAGTAGGACCTAAGAGAAAAGATGGTGTAGCATTTGTGGCTATCTGTGCTATCTGAGGCAGTTCACATTCAAGTTTCCCATATGTTTACAAAAGACCATATTTTACCTCATTATTCATTCGACGATTGTTGAATATGTGATAATAATAGATCAAAAATAACGCTGTAGTCTTATTCCTGAGAATGAGAGCTTTCATTTGATATAAGACTTGCCTATGTTGGTCATACTTGAAAAATATGAAATACGTGAATATTAAAATCATATAAAAAATTGTGGGGGGGTGATAGTGTAAATTAAGTGTTAATAACTTTCTTACAGTAAAAGATATCTCAAAGTGATGCATATCTGCAGAAAGTAGAGACTCTAAGCTTTCAAACAGTATCTCATATGTGGTACTGGGTCCATGATAGACCATTACAAATTACAGGAATATTTTATATTAAGTCAAAATAAGATAATTCTGGACCCGGTACAGGGTCCCAGAGTTAAAGAAGTTTGTTTATGCCACCATGTAAACAGAAGAAGGTAAATGTTTTCTTTGAGGTTGCAGTTTTATAGCTTTCATATCAATGTTGTCATGTGAGTTTCTTCTTGCTTACACGATTAGAAGAAATTATCAAAAATGGTCTCTAGCTGTCACACCTTACTTACCTATTCATTTAGCTGACGCTTTTATCCAAATCGACCTACAATTGCTATATATGTCAGAGGTCGCATGCCTCTAGAGGAATGGGTTAAGTGTCTTGCTTAGGGACACAATGGTGTGTCACAGCGGATTCGAAACCTGGGTCTCTCACACCAAAGGCAAGTGTCTTATCCACTGCGCTATCACTACCTCTATGTGGTACCAATATGTACCTCTGAGGTAATAATATGAAGTCTTTAGGTATAAAAGTGTACTTTTTGAAAGGGTACCACCGCAGTGACGACTATACATGAATATCAGCTGACGTCACTCACTTGTCTTCCGCCATTTTGAGGACCTGAAGTGGTCGCAAAAGAACTAGAAGCTATGCCTTCAAAATCGCTATTTTTACAACACTAAGAAGGCTCAACACAACATGATATATTGCTCAAAGTATCGCCTGTGGCTCTACACGTGAACTCGAGCATTAAGAACATTCTTTGTGAACACAGAGTTAACTAAAATGAAGGTTTTGAACAACTGACTTTGGCGTCCGCTCGCCGCCTTCTTCCCAGTCAAGATGTATCGATCTCCAATTGCGACGTAAGGAGGGGAGTAAAGATTGATAGCTCCTAAAGCATAGTTCCATAAAAATGCACGGATAATTCGTTGTTTGTCGCAAGTGAAAAACAACATTGACCTTCTAGTTGAAAAAGGAGCCATGAGATTCATTCATTCGCATTCTGAAATCGATTATTTACGTCTGGCAAAGATGACGAGCGGTCACCATAACAGCCAACGTCAGTTGTACAAAACCTTTCTTTTTAGTAAACTCCGTGTAAACAAACAATGTTCTCAATGCTCGCGTTCATGTGTAGAGATCCAGGTGATACTTCGAGCAAAGTTTCATGTTGTGTCGCGCCTTCTTATGTTGTAAAATAGTGGTAGTTCGGTAGCAGCGGACAGCGGCTGGAAGACACATCAGGGATCGAGTAGGCATCACACCCTAACCAAGATATATTTTTTTAAAGTAGTGTTTCTTTTCATGACAGTCGAGATGCGACATGTTGTCTTTCGTAGCCCTACTGTATCCGTAAGAATCATAGACAGGAAAAGATAAGAAATTCGTAAATCGTAGCAAGCTAACCAATGCTTGTCAGTGGCTTGGTAGTACTCAGTAGGTCCTCAAGATGGCGGCATGACGTAAAAGGTCACATGACTGATTTCCATCTATAGGGACTGTGAAGTTTTTACCATGCAGGCTCTTCATCAGACTTGGATACATTACACGCCATTTGAAAGACTTTTATTTAATACATTTTTGAAATTTCAAAAACTTAAAAGAAGATAATTTAAACTGTTCTTAAATGATTTATAGTCATGTGCGTTTTTCTTTTTGTCAATTTGGTTTAAGATAAAAATGCAAAGTGATCTTATGAGAATACGTGTGTATTTTTACGTAAAGTGTGGTTTACATTTACCTATTTTTTAATACACACTGAAACGTATTGACGTGTTGACAGGACTAATATGTTTATTATTTAAGTATTAACAGCTTTACAGAAGTACAAATTTGTATGTATTCCTATTCATAAATATTAAAATTGCGGGCATTGGGTGTTTCTTATTTAATTTAATAACTTGTTTTCAATCATATTTTCTGACTTATTTGTTAGACTTTCGGAGAATTACACAGTATTAAACAAGACTACACTTTAAGGGGTGGTTTCCCGGACAGAGATTATCTTAAACCAGGAGGACTAGACCTTAGTTTAATTAGGAAATATAAGTAGTTTGAACAAACATGCCTTGCTAAAAACATTACTTGTGTGCATTTTGAGGCAAAACAAAGGGCACTGATGTATTTTAAGATATGTCAGTGCAAGTTGTTTTCAGTTTGGACAGCTCTTACATTTATTTTAGTCTAGGACTAGTCTAATTCCTGTCCGGGAAACCGCCCCTAAAACCTTAAAAAGAATAAAATTTCTGTTAACCATCAATTAACCATTTGTAATATTTTGTAGTTTGCCATGACACACAAAAGGCGTTTCTCCTATGCAGTCTTATGCAAAATAATTACACCAAAACACAACGTAGTTTCACAAAAGATGTTCATTTTATTCATTCGTTGTAATCAACATCTTATCAAGCCATGTTGATCCTAGTTCTCATCAGCGACTGTAAACATCAAATCTTTTGTTATGAATTTGAATTCAAATATTGCGCCTCAAGAAGTTTTACACATTGCTTTATGGCAGTGATATCAAACGCTCATTGGCTCTTGCATGCTACGTCATAGATTTGCGACCTTGCCGTCTTTCAGTCGATGTACTTTTAAAATTTAAAATGTGTGCCTTGAATGTTTGGTGTAGGGTAGGGTGGTAACATTATTGGTTAAAAAATGGAAATTATATCGCACGGTATGAAAGATTTGTAAATGTTTTACGTTTTGTAGCTGTAAAAGCGTAATAATGCCACGATTAAATATTGCAATTGTATGCTTGAGAATCTATTTAAACATACAAAAAGTATGTTTTGTGTTTTTGAAAGTGATGTATTACTATGTATTAACAGTGAGACCATGGGTTTGTATTCCTTGTAATGCACTGTAATGTAATGTAAGTCTTTTTGTATAAAATGTCTGTTTAATTCATGAATTTAATGTAAATGAAATGCATGATATCATGTACATGCGGTTGTTTCACATTATAGGGAGTTCCTCAATAATCTTGCGTTAGTTTGGTAAAGTTTTGTCATTTATTTTTTAAACCATGTGCTGCATGTCTATAATGAACATTTTGTCCAGTTCACAAGCGTTTTGTGACTAGAATTCAGTCAATGCATGTCAAATGAACCAAATGTTTTCCCTCTCCACGAAGTAATGTGACTGTGAACGACAATGCAGAAATGTACAATGACATTTTTTGCAACTTGTTAGCCCAATGCATCCATTAACTATCTCTATGACAAAAAAAAACATGGACTTCGCTAGTGATAATGAGAGAAATTGGTGCAGATCCCCAGATACTTGTCTTTTGAGGTCAAAGCATCCATAATCCAAGATGTGTTGTTTTCTCACATCTGCCAATTTGTTCTCCAGGCTTCTGCTTTAGATTGTGAAATGGACTATGGTAATAAGGGTGTTGACTTCAGTGAAAAAGACTTCATTTCTACGTCTCGTATGAAGATGTGGTCTCCATCTCATCTACGTATCATTATATGCCGCAGCGCGTTTTTCCCGGCTTGCCATTAGTGCCAGAATGTGGGTCGCGATAATAAGAGGCAGCGCTTATGCTAGTAGCTGTGGGCTTGGTGTTGTGTGCACCTATGAATGAGTGAGCAGAAATTGCTGTGATTTGAATGACGCTTGGCATTATATGAAGTGACACGGGAAGGTGATAACCCAGCTAAATGCTCGCTTTTGTTTGGGGTAATTTTAAATGAAACTAACAACGTCTCTGTGTCATCCTGACGCGGCTCTGGTTTTGTCTGCTCGCTGTGACATGACAAGGGTACGAGTCTCTGAGGGAGTCAGGCCGAAAATTGAGTTTGCGTGTCTCGTATAATCACGTGCCAATTGTTTTGGTTCGGAGTTAAGCTTTTTCCGGCCAGCGTTTTAACTTTTCAATGACGATTTTGTTTTTGGTTTTAAAGTTTAAAGATGAACTCGTGCACTCGCGCTTTTAACGGTTGTCATTTTCACCAGCTGGAGTGAATGAAGCCCATCAAAAAGTCGATTGTTAATGAAAAGCTTTGAAATTAACTATTTAAAATTGAGTGAAAATCTGACTTAAGATACTTGAGTTTTAACCTTCTCCAATTCAAAAGGAAGAAACTTCAACCTCTGTCCCTTGACAACACTAATTCAGACTGCGAGAAGATGTACAAGAACATCAAATGAAGAGCCATTAGATTCATCTGTGGGTTGAAAATTAGGCCTGGGAAATTATATCTGACGTGAAGCATAATTACCTTTCAGTGAAAGTGAACATAGATCACAGGTTTCCTGTTGAGGACTCACAATTCATCTTACAGTCACCTACTTTTTTTTGAAGACTCAACAAAGGATTGGCATCAGGTGTCACTGTTAATGAATAAGTGTGTTTGATGATTGGCAGAGGCTAGGAGGATAAGCCAGCTTTAGTGATTAAGTATTTTATGAATTGAAAATAGCTTTTGCCGAAATTGTGTCTGTACGCTTTTAGCTTGACGAAAGTGTTTCTGAATAGGTTTGGTTTCATTTTAGACAATTTCATAAACTGCTTAAAATCAGCGTGCATGCAAAACAGTCAAGTGTTTTATAAATATTTTGGCTGTGCTTTACACTCAAAATATAGCTCTTTGGCTAAACATGATTAAATCATGGACAGTGGTTTCACATGTTTGATTAACATGTAAGGTTTCTTCAGATACTTCATGTAGATATATAACTGAATCAAGTTTACTTAACATGAAACAAAACAAATACTTCTTGTAGTCACAACATGACTGAATCAAGTAAAAGCTTTTCAAAAAAACATCAGCTGTTCAATTTCTCATTAATGCAATTATCTAATCAACCAATCACATGGCAGTTGCTTCAATGCATTTAGGGGTGTGGTCCTGGTCAAGACAATCTCCTGAACTCCAAACTGAATGCCAGAATGGGAAAGAAAGGTGATTTAAGCAATTTTGAGTGTGGCATGGTTGTTGGTGACAGACGGGCCAGTCTGAGTATTTCACAATCATTTACTGGGATTTTCACGCACAACCATTTCTAGGGTTTACAAAGAATGGTGTGAAAAGGGAAAAAAACATCCGGTATGCAGCTGTCCTGTGGGTAAAAATGCCTTGTTGATGCTAGAGGTCAGAGGAGAATGGGCCGACTGATTCAAGCTGATAGAAAAAAAACTTTGACTGAAATAACCACTCGTTACAACCGAGGTATGCAGCAAAGCATTTGTGAAGCCACAACACGCACAACCTTGAGGCAGATGGGCTAAAACAGCAGAAGACCCCACCGGGTACCACTCAACTCCATTACAAATAATAGAATTAGCACAAGCTCACCAAAATTGGACACTATTGGAAAAATGTTGCCTGGTCTGATGAGTCTCGATTTCTGTTGAGACATTCAGATAGAGTCAGAATTTGGCATAAACAGAATGAGAACATGGATCCATCATGCCTTGTTACCACTGTGCAGGCTGGTGGTGGTGGTGGTGGTGGTGTAATGGTGGTGGGGATGTTTTCTTGGCACACTTTAGGCCCCTTAGTGCCAATTGGGCATTGTTTAAATGCCACAGCCTACCTGAGCATTGTTTCTGACCATGTCCATCTCTTTATGACCACCATGTACCCATCCTCTGATGGCTCCTTCTAGCAGGATAATGCACCATGTCACAAAGCTCGAATCATTTCAAATTGGTTTCTTGAACATGGGTTCACTGAACTAAAATGGCCACCACAGTCACCAGATCTCAACCCAATAGAGCATCTTTGGGATGTGTTGGAACGGGAGCTTCGTGCTCTGGATGTGCATCCCACAAATCTCCATCAACTGCAAGATGCCATCCTATCAATATGGGCCAACATTTCTAAAGAATGCTTTCAGCACCTTGATGAATCACTGCCACGTAGAATTAAGGCAGTTCTGAAGGCGAAAGGGGGTCAAACACAGTATTAGTATGGTGTTCCTAATAATCCTTTAGGTGAGTGTATAATGCCTTCAAATCAAACAAACTCAAAAATATATTCAGTTAGTCTGTTTTTATCAATAGTATTTTACATAAATGTTGTTTTTACCTTTTATTGAACCTTTATCTGGTAATTTTCTTTTACTGGTACATAAAACATATCTTTCTATTTTACATGACTTCTCAGTTTTCTGGGTTGTGTAATGCAATTTCCTCACGAACCACCAGGGGTTTGCGGACCCCAGTTTGGTAAGAGCTGCATTATAGGATTGTGTTCTCTGTGATGGATTCATGCATTTCAAAAAGGCATTTCAGAAGGCAGCAAAAAAGTGTTTTTGAACAGCTTTATATCATGAATTCACATACACAGTGCTGGGTTATTTGAACCCATGGTTGGGTAAAATATGAACAAACCCAAGCATTGGTTTACCCATGAATGTCTTTTTTTTGAAGAGTAGGATTCCTTAATATTTTACCTATATAGACAGCACACTAAGTTTTCTAAAAGAGCAAGTGTGGCTATAGCTGCAACTTCTAATTTATGTGCCAAGCTTCGTATTGTAAACTCCTGGGAGTATTTCTGAAATACTGAGACTTTATGACACAAACGCACACACATTACTCCCATCCACAGCTGAGACAGGTGTAAGTGTTGCCTAAACAGAGTCTTTCCAAGCCCATGTGCACATCCCTCCTTGCGTCTTTCGGCACAGATATGGAAAAGTACCTCGAGGCGGTAAGGGTCTGTAGGCCTTTCCCTAGAGATAAGAGGAGCCCATCTGTCTTTGAGTGCCACTGAAGCTAAACTATAACGCTGGGCACGACTCCTCCTCAGAGAACCCCCCTCACCTCCTCCCAATCCGACCATAGACGGCAGATGGCGTGCAGCCTCTTCGTTCCTCTGCCATGTTTGTTTAATACATTTAATTAATATTCTACCTCAATAGAGACCCACCACAGACCCTCCCGTCAACCTCCTTGAGGTGTCATGCATCGCTATCTCTCTTTCCTCACTTCTCTTTTATGATGGACAGACTGGCATTGGGCAATTATACACACAAGAGGTTAAAAGTGCCCTTGAGTGCTTTCTAAATGAAAAGCTCTGTGTGTTTTGTTGTAACGGCGGATGTATTTAATCACACGTTGGCCGCGGGACATACACGAGACCGATAATGCCGTAGCTTCCCTGTGCATTGGTTAACTGACACACTGCTCAGGAATTTCAAGTCATTTGTTCAGTCTGGCTGAAGGACCCTTGGGTGTCAGTGGCCCTTATTAATAAAACTGTATTTAAAAACTGAACATTTTGTATGTAATTTTGACCAAAGGCCAGACTTCCTGTCAGCGCTTTCTTGTTATCCTATGATTGGGACACAAAGTAAATGCCAATTTTATAGTACTTCATAACAAGAGAGCAGATTTTAACTCCCTCATATAGGCACTGATAGAAATTGAAAAGGTCAAAAATGAAGATACATTGTACAAAGACTTAAACTGTTAAATGCTTCAAGGTGGTAAATAACACATTAACCTTCTAGGACCTGGTGTGTCCACATACATGGACATTAATTTTTTTGTTATTTGCACCATAATACTTAATTCTGTGTAACTGGAACCTGTTGTACACAAACGTGGATACTTTCACTGCTTCATGTTCAAAGAAAAATATTTGGTTATTATATTTATTTGTTCTTCCTAACCCCAAATACCTGAAAGAAGTCTTAAAATGCAAGCCAAACCAAAGCTGGGGTCTTAGGGGGTTAAACAATCTTAGTTATGTCTGGACCATCAAACCCCAACTGGAAGATTTAACTTATGACCATCCAAAATTGTCATATGGAAATTATGCAAATAAATAATTACACTATTCATTGTCACCAAACAGTTATTTGAATATTGAACAGTTTTCTACTTAATATTAATTAGGACCCACTTTATATATAGCCTATTCACTTTTTTGTTATTTTAACAGGATGGTTGAAATTGATGTCTCTGGTGATTTTTATTGTATCCTTTCAGCCTAGCAGACTTAATTGTTAGTACTACAGTTTTATTTTAATTATGACATATTTCAAATCACATTATAGGTTTTTTTGAAGAATTAAAAATTTGTTCTTGTGAATGTATATAACTATCTATATTTTGGGCACAGTTTTTGTAACCGGAGTTGAACTAAATGTAACACAAGTTGGGACATCCATTGGATAAAAACGTATACACTTATTTTTTTCCCCCCATTGACGAGATATCTCGTCATTTAAGAGAAAACATTTGCATATAAACGTGTTACTCATGAGGTTTTATGGTTATCTGTAATACCACGATTATCCACTAGATGGCGCACTTCCCTAATTTATAAAAAACTGAAGCAAAACATTATTTGTTAATTTTACACTGTTTTGAAAATCGTTCTGAATCTAATCTCTAACAAAATTCCTCTACAAAAATGCAATTATTTTAGCTTTTTGGCAAAAAAATAATATTTTTGAAGAGAAATAAACTACCCATATTTAAGTTTTTCCGGTTTTGTTTGTATGTTTTATTTGATTGTTTGAAAGCAGAGGGTCTGTTCTTTCATTTGATATATTTGTATGTTTATGTTTGTATGATATATTTTAAGAAGAAAAATTTCCTTTTTTTTAAACTTGTGAAAAAAAAATGCTGGCGGGCTACTTTTCAAAATAAAAAAGACTGGCCGCGAATAAATTAAATACTTTTTTTGAAGTTGCATGTTTTCTTGACGAGTTTCGATTTGGGATTAATCAACCCTAACAGAAAAAATTAACCATGTTTTTTTGTGATAAAACGGTAGTAACCATGTTTTTGGTGTATTAGGCCTAATTTCTGTTAGCAAAACGGTTTTCCTAGTAACCATGTTTAACTATGGTTTTCGAAACAGGCTTGTGCACAATTCAGAATTGAATTAAGAATGACTCCTGAATTCCAATTCAATTCTTGAATTTGAATTGATGTCAAAACAGGATCTAGAATTACAATTCGAATTTGAATTAAAGGAAGCAGAATTGCAATTCAATAGAAATTCAAAGAAATTCATATACTTATTATACAGTATGTGAAGTGTTAAAATGAAGCTTTCAGTAATATATGTCAGATATGATTGCATTATACATAATCTATAAATGATATTAGTTTGAACTACTTGTACAGATTACATTAACAGAAAATGTTTTCCCCCAGCAATTAATGTTAAAACTGTAGTCACATAACAAATAATTATTTTTTTTTGTAATTGTAATTTTATGGAACACGATGGAACATGACTTCATTTCCCAGAATGCTTTACTTTAACCAAGTATTTAAAATGGTTGCCAAACAATTTTACAAAGTTACTTTCCTAACACTGAATGTGAGATTCTTTCTGTTGTGTGACTGTGGAATTTCTTTGAATTGCCATGAATTTAATTCCACTTCCTGTCATTGCAATTCAACTTCATGTAGGGTGGAGTCAATTCAAATTCCAATTCATGAATTGAATGGAGGCCAATTCTGAAATTCTGAATTGTGCACAAGCCTGTTTTGAATATCATGGTTTTCAAAACCATGGGTATTTTGTGGTAACCTAAATGGTTAATTTTCATAAGGGATAAAGATTATAATACGTTTTTTAAATAAAAACAAGAAGCATATTTAGTCATTTGGATCTTCATCAACTTGGTGCATCCATCAAAAACTACTATTGTGACTAAATCGTGGTCATAAAACTAAAGATGCTAATGATGACAGCGTTAATTTCATAAAGTGCTAACAACAAAAGGAGCACGGGATGAATAAATCATCTAAACTGTCTTTGTATAGTAATGATGTTAGTCAAAAACAGCCTGATTGTAATCTGTTTACAAGCACCGAACTGGCAGACCATCCAGTGCCTTAGGGCAGGACTAACGCAGGGCAGTCATTCCCTTCAGTTTCACCCAGATGTACATGGCACATTTCTCTCTGTGAGTCTTATCAAACAAGAGCATTTACATACGCGGAGCAAGACATGAACAAATCAAATGTGTCATTAGCATATGCACCACAGACTCATTTGACTTGCTAACGTGCCGGGCATGGATTTTGCCACTGTGGATACGTTTCACAAAGACAAAGGTTATCTGACATGTAATATAATTTGGAGTATCCTTGGGGCCTGCTTTATTTAAACAAGGATCTGATTTGGCTTACACGTTGGCCGGTTTGTCAGGGATTAATCTTATCTGCATAGGGAACTATTATAATTGATTTAGATCTGCCAGAATAATCCATTTTGTTTGATTATCCATTATTTATACTCTCAGAAAATGTTTAAGTTGAATAAGTTGGCCTATTTGAGTTCAATGCTCTCCTACATGTATGTATTTAAAATCTATACCTTTTTATAAGTTACCTGTGGTACATTATGTGTTTGTTTATGCAAATGTGCATGACACTTAAAGTGATGGTACCCTTGCGTCGCTGTATTTTATTATTTAAGGTCATAATCTACTTTTTGCAAGATTTAATTCTTTTGCAGGGCACATACAGGTCATGTTTTAAATGTAAGACTTTTCACCAGGATAATTCACTGAATTCTGCACACAATACACACTATGTATATTTGATTAACATTGTTTTATAATCGGCGTTTTTTATAACTGTGTTGATTGATAACAGATGAGATTTGATCCTGAACTCATATAAAGACTAATACTGCCCTCATGTGGTTAAATATGGTAATTTCCTACACAATCATATTGCACATGTATTTTGTATATACGTTTTAAAACTTGTTAAACTATTTAAAAAAGAGACATTTACATTGTGTCCCTGTCATGGGATAAAAATTAATCGCTTGGTTTTTGGTTAAAACAACGCTGTTTTTAAATACAGTCTTCCCCAAGGGCCCTTCAATCAAAATACCTGATCGATTTTTATTTAATTAAACTTGGTTATTTTGAGGAATAACCCTTCACTCTTCTGTGTCACATTTATTTATCTGATTAAACATTTATTTTAATTCATTTACAGATACAGATAAATAAATAGATAAAAACAATTCGTCAGTAACTACCCCCCCCATCACTAAATCTAGCTATTAACACTTCAGTTTGTTTTGACACACGTTTCTGTATCCCTCACCATTATGTTTCCAATAAATCAGATAAATAGTCCAACATATGACCTTTGACCTGTCAGGTCAACTCTTTGGTCACTTGGCTGTAGACATGTGTTAGGGGTGGGGGTTTACTTGTGTATGTGTGTTTGTTTTAACAGGCTTGATGAATGACATCTAATTCATTGTTGACCCACTAGGCTAAATAAACACCTTAGCATTGACAATAAGCTTAGTTTGATCAAACACTTAACATAGTCAAAATAATCAAGCAACTTCATATTTTCAGGGTCAGCTTAATACATAGCATCTTAAGGCAGTAAAATCGCAGGATTTATATATGCAGGTATATTATTTAAAGTTAATTACATTCCTTTAAATTAGCTAAGGCTGGGTCCACACAATAAACTGTTGTTTAAACTTAGTTTTTTTTTACAAGACTGTGATCCATTTAAATCTTGCCAAGGTCTGACAGCTTATATATCATCAATCTGTGCCAGAAAGACTGAACTATGGTCTCATTCCATAGAGACAGCTCATAAAGACCTGCCTGCCACAAAATGATCAAATGTATTTCAGGTGTCATACTGTAAATGGACAGTGGAAGGCGCTCTTTCCCCTTTTACTGTTCACTGCATTATGACGACTAGAGTCAAGCGTATAAACTATGCAATAATATCATTTTATTTTCTTGTAGTAAGTTATAGATTGTTTAAATGTCTTATAAGATGTGGTCGAGGTTATATTTTCCCAATGTTAATTTAGATAACTTACTTATAGCCTCGTGGAAAGGTTTTTTATTTCCATTAGTTTTTGTTCCAAGCTAAATATGTTTTACGATGTTTTGCCAAGCCAAATACATGTTTTCACCACTAGACAAAAAGATAGCCTACTTTTATCAGAACTGCCAAGCATTTTTTCAAAGGATTCAAAGCATTTTTTTTACTTGAGGTAAGTTTTTGAGGGTCACAGCTTTGCTACAAGACAGTAGTTTGGTTTAGTAATGTATGACATCATTTCATATTTGCATCAATGAATTTGGCAGATGCTTTTATCCAAAGCAACTTAGAGCGCATTCGAGCTATACATTTTATCAGTATGTTTCCTGGGATTGAACCGGTTCTTGCCAAAAAAAAATTTAGCCACAGACGCTCCATTGCTATATAAATTAAAGCTACAGAAACAACTTCATATGCATATATTCAACTTTACATTAACCAATCACTAGAGCTCCTAATCAGATATTTCATTGCTTAGAGCAGTGGTTTTCAAACTGGGGGCCGCGAGATGGTGCCAGGGGGGCCCCAATTTTATGACATTTAATGAAATACATTAATTTATCATGACTTCTGTGTAATTAAACTTAAAAAAATAAGGCTACTAACCAAAAGCACTACTTTTTTGTATAATTTAATGCTTTTTTATTAAAATTTTGTGTTTTATAACAGTTTTTTGTAACAAATTTTCTTTGGGGGGGCCGCAAAGAAATGCACCGTACACAAGGGGGGCCGCACGCTGAAAAAGTTTGGGAACCACTGCCTTAGAGGAGACAAAATTATCAAATTTGTTATTGAGTGTGGGGTGAAAAGTTGATGTGCACCTTCAAATGAATATAACACTGTCGTTTTTTGGTCTAGAAGACCCGTCTTGGTCTTTTTTTAAAGGCGGCAATTTAAAGAGGACATTTCACAAGACTTTATTAAGATGTCAAATAAATCTTTGTTGTGCCCAGAGTGCATATGTGAAGTTTTAGCTAAGAAATACCATATAGATAATTTATTATAGCATGTTAAAAGTGTCACTTTGTATAGGTGTGAGCAAAAATTTGCAATTTTTAGGTGTTTCCTTTTAAATGCAAATGAGCTGATCTCTGGACTAAATGACAGTGGTGTGGTTGGATAGTGCAGATTGAGTGAATGATGTCACAGTCCAGATGTACGCCCCAACATTAAATTACACATTAAATTAATTACAAAGTTGTTAAAATGTGCTAAAAACAAAGTTGTGACTGCGGAGTAAGTGCTACATGCTAATTAAAGGAATATTCAAATTTCTTAAAAGAAAAATCCAGATAATTTACTCACCACCATGTCATCCAAAATGTTGATGTCTTTCTTTGTTCAGTCGAGAAGAAATTATGTTTTTTGAGGAAAACATTGCAGGATTTTTCTCATTTGAATGGACTTTAATAGAGCCCAACATTTAACACTTAACTCAACACTTAACAGTTTTTTTCAACGGAGTTTCAAAGGACTATTAACGATCCCAAACAAGGCATAAGGGTCTTATCTAGCAAAACGATTGTCATTTTTGACAATAAAAATAACAAATATGCTCTTTTAAACCACAACTTCTCGTCTAGACCCGGTCCAGCGTGACCTAACGTAAATGCGTAGTGACGTAGGGAGGTCACGTGTTACATATATAAAACGTATATAATTTGCGGACCATTTTAAACAATAAACTGACACAAATAAATTAATTAGTATCATTCCACATTCAAAAACGTCGGAACGGTCCTCTTTCAACACACTTTTAAACACTGGGGCGGAGTTTCGCGTTCGTCCTCTGTGACCTCTTGACGTCATGACGTATTACGTGGGGTCAGGGGCATCACGACCGGATCTAGACGAGAAGTTGTGGTTTAAAAGTGCATATTTTTTATTTTTCTTGACAATCGTTTCGTTAGATAAGACCCTTATGCCTCGTTTGGGATCGTTTATAGTCCTTTGAAACTCCGTTGAAAAAAACTGTTATGTGTTAAGTATTAAATGTTGGGCTCTATTGAAGTCCATTAAAATGAGAAAAATCCTGCAATGTTTTCCTAAAAAAACATAATTTCTTCTCGACTGAACAAAGAAAGACATCAACATTTTGGATGACATGGTGGTGGGTAAATTATCTGGATTTTTCTTTTAAGAAAATTGACAATTCCTTTAATGCTGTATGCTCGCACTTAGGCCGAAATTGTACTATTGACGTTACAGTTAGGTCCATACAAAATAAACCCCACAAATTTACCACTCAGAAACGTCTATTTACAATCTCCAAATAATTAGTCATTCCTCAAAATCTGTATTTTCTTCTGATACAGGATCATAAAATATAAGATCGGTTTACTAATGTGAGCTACTGACATGAGCCTCAAAGCAATCAGAGCAGAGCTCAACATTATTATTTATCACCCTTTTAAATAGGGCAAAAATAGACCATTTCATTCAAATGACAAATCCTAGGGCTGTAAATTAAAAAAACTTTTCTGGATAATTTTTGCACTTAATAAATTTACATACCTTGTATGTAAATATCAAATATGTAAATATGTGGCACCTTTAAAAGAGTCACATGTGAGCTTCTTTATCTTATTTTATTTTTTCTCTATTTAAACTCACCGCTGTCTATTAAAAACAGTTGAGATGTTATTGTTTTTAACTTTTTATGTATTGAGACTGTAGAACGGCTAATATTACAGTGACTAATAGCATTTGTATGAACAAGTATGTGCAATAGTTATAAAACACAGTGTGGGCAGAAATGTTTCTTTGCAACACAAACAAACGTCCTGTCAATAACAGCAGTGGTAAAAAAAATTCCTGTGCCCTTGTGAACCAAATTCTTACTGTTTGTTTTTACTAGGCCTACAGATTATCATATTTGTGTAAGATGCCATCGCTTGTGGAAATGCTTTTTCTGAAACGATAAGGCGACTGTTTTCCCGGTAAAATGAAGTATTGTTCCTTTTCCCAAATTAATCATGACAAATGAGGGGAGATAATAATGAACTTTAGCTGCTACTGGGAGGATTGGAGGAACTAAATATCCTTTATTTACTTTGGGCACAACGCTCCCAAAGGTATTTCAGAGAGCATGCAGACCTCTAACTCAAAAATAAAAAAAACAACTGTGACTTATTTTCCATTAAGTCCATTTTTCTTTTCTTCTTTTTAAGATCTTATAGCTGAAGAATGGGTGATTCTTTACAGTGCTTCCATGCAATATAGTAAATATTAATTAGCAATAAAAAATAAACTGTACTAAAAACTAAATGTCTTTCTCCTTAAGAGCCTTTCTGTCATATCAACTTGTGTATAATTTCTTTCTCAAAGGTCATCCAGAGGAGATCTTTCACAAGCAAGCAGTTTTCAAGAAGTACACCGGTGATAAAACTCCTAATTTAAAGATTCCTCTTCGGTGACTATATCGTCTTTAAAACATGCCGATCTGGCATTGAGATAGACCAGCCACTCGTGCGGAAACATCTCCTGTTTCCCTGCTTTCAGAAGAGGGAATTTTAAAAGTGGGATAAATCAAAGCTGGTGTCTTCATTGGCCACTTTTACATCCAGGAGTGAATTATAGTGTCTTGGTGATGAAGTCTCTGAAGAGCTGCGCGTGTGGACAGAAGGCTTCTCCGAACAACCTGTCCACTGTGTTTTGGAGATAAGTGTCGGTCAGAGAGGCCAGTGGTGAGGAAAGTCTGTCTGCCTTGACCTTATGACCTTTAGGGCAACATCTGGAGGAACAACCCTTGTGTTAGATTGTTCGTCATGTATGTTTGCTTTCTTATGCCAGTCAGGTTTAGTGGCAGTAAAACTTTGCAGAGAAGCTTAACTTGGGTTTTAAGTTCAACTCTTAACAAGAGGTCAAAGTTAGTCCTCGTTTTTTTTTTTAAATGCTGTGTAAGGTCATTTGAAATGTATGTGGTAATCTCTAAATAATCTGGTTTTATTTAAGGAAAAAATATTATATGAATGAATCAACTTGACTTACACACGCTAAGAATGTTTAAAGAGAAAAAAATTACATAATTTATGTCTCATTCTGTACCAAACCCATATGATTCATTTGTCATGAAACACTAAACCATTGCTGTAAAAACTCTTTTTTGGTTTTAACTGGAATCTTTATTTTAAAAAAGTATTATTCAAACGATTCCTCACAATTGTCTTGCTCAGTTTATGAGTCTGAGTCGCAAGATCTGAACCAAAAATCTCAGCAATTGGTCACATCATGTTTTTTTTCCGACCAAACTCCTGAAACATCCCAGACAGCATTTTTGGTGCTTCAATTTCAGGAATTAATTATATTTAAAAGTGCATTGTGTAACTTTTTAAAGGATCTCTTGACAGAAATGCAATATAATATGCATAACTATATTATCAGTGGTGTATAAAGACCTTAAGTAATGAACTGTATTGTTTTTATTACCTTACAATGAGCCGTTTTTATCTACATACTTTACATGAAAGTCGCCATCATGTTTCTAATGTAGCCCTAAACGGAAAAACGTTTCAAGCGCGTTTCATCTCTGTATTTCCTCAGACGATGACGTGTTTGTCCTGTGGCGGCTAATGTACACTGAAAAAATTGATTCATTGAATTTAATCAATTGTTTTTAAGGTAAGTGGTTGCAATCAATTTATTTAAGCTACATTTAAACAAAAGTTTTACATTTTATTTTAATTTACTAATCTTTTTTGTTTAAATGTAGCTTAAATAAATTGATTGCAACCACTTACCTTAAAAACAATTGATTAAATTCAATGAATAATTTTTTTCAGTGTAGCTTCTCTACGCATTTCAAAATGGAGGGATGAGCGATTCACAGTCTCACCACTAGATGCCGCTAAAAATCTACACACTGGACCTTTAATATAAAATTATATTTGGATTTTACGTTTTGAATTTGTTGTAATTAGAGAAACATTTCTGTTAGCTATGTGTGATTTGTATACACACACACATAGTTCACACACAGCCCAGTAAGGATCATATCTCTTTCTCATTACTGTACACTGTTTGAGGAAATGCAGAGGTATAGCTGATGACATTGCCAGGATAGTGGAGAGCTATTGCACAATGTAGAAAAGAACGTCTTTGTATGCGAGCGATAGAGAGAGAGAGAGAGAGAGAGAGAGAGAGAGAGAGAGAGAGAGAGAAAGGTGGAGAATATCTGTATCATGACTGATGGAATGCAGTCTCATAGTAACAGTGTGGAGATCCGTACCAGGGACTCAACATCCAGAGTATCGCCAAAGCCATTACAACATTACACCAGAGACTCAACTGAGGGGGATTTCCCACACAAACACTCACTTACTGCTTTTGTGAACATCTCTGAATGTTTGGATTTCTTCGTTACCTTTTGTGTATTAAATCAAGTTGACTAATGTTTAGCATAATTGTTTGGGAATGGAAAACTGATATAGTAATACCATACCATAAATTGGATACCATTAAGCACCAAGCTATACAAGAAGATGTGCAGTACAATAATTTTATTTTGCTTGGGGACTGATGATAAGTGACAACAATGTGAATTAAAGTATGTTTTTTAATAATAAAAGTTACAACTCTAGTAAAATCATTTATTATCCTTACCAACTTAATCTCATGGAAATTCATAACAATGTATTTTTTTTTCGAGGTGGCTAATTTTTATGAAAAAGATTTGTAAAAAGATTTGTTGGTTCAACTTAAAAAAGTAAGTGTTCGTGCTGCCTTAAAATTAGGTTAATTCGACAAATATTAGCAAATTCAAAAATGTTGAGTCAACTAATATTTTTAAGTTAATTAACTCAAAATTTGAAGGTAGCACAAACACGTTTAAAGTTGAAACTATTTTTTTTTACAGTGAACCTCATTCGTGCATTTTAATGTGATCTGCTTTCTCACTGGGTTTCCATCCAAATGTGAAGCGAATCTACGGTCAGTCCTGTGTGTTTGTTCGCTACGTCAGAATTAATACAATCGCATAAATCAAATCCCACCTCGAGTGTAAAAAACTTTTTTGCGAATCAATGTATTTTTAATCGAAATTTGGCGTTTCAATTACTCGTTTATGATACGATACTTCAAAATGCGCATAGAATCATGGTGATGAAGACATGGCGGTAAGGTTTAGGGGTCGGGCTTCATTATTGTATTGTTTTATCTTTTTTATCATATGAATTATTTGCCTTAAAAAATACAGTATTTACAAACGATCAGCCTGATCTAACAGTTACCTACAGTATTTGCAACTGCAAAGAGTAAAATAACCCATTTAAATGGATAGTTCACTCAAAACTTAAAATTCTGTCATAATTTACTCACTCTGAAGTTGTTACAAACCTGACCTGTATAAATGATTTTGTTCTGATGGACAAAAAAGAAGATATTCGCTGGGTTTCCATCCAAACGTGATGCGAATCTTTTCAAAATTCGCAAAAAAAACAAACAAACAAAAACAGAGAAATGCAAAATAGGTGCGTTTCCATCAAGCTATTTGAGCGAATGATTGTGGTAACCTAGGAACCAAGTTCCGTCAAGTTACTAAAGAGTAAAATAACTCATTTAAAGGGATAGTTTACTCAAAAATTAAAATTCGGTCTTCATGCTCACTCTGAAGTTGTTACAAACCTGTATAAATAGTTTTGTTCTGATGGACAGAAATGAAGAAGCTGGGTTTCCGTCCAAATGTGATGCAAAATTCGCAAATAAGGATAAACAAAGAAATGCGAATTAGGTGCGTTTCCATCAAGTTGTCTGGGCGAATGACGGCGGTGGTATTGAGTAACCTAGCAACCAACAGTAAACAAAACAATCTGGGCTTCGACTAGGCCACTCCAAATGGCACATTTTGTTTTTCTTAAGCCAGTCTGTAGTAGATTTACTACAATGCTTAAGGTCATTGTCCTGTTGCATCAACTAACTTCTGAGCTTCAACTGGTGGACAGCCACCATGACATTATCCTGTAGGATTTTTTTTACCCTCGATGATGGCAAGTGGTCCAGGCCATGAGCCCAAATCATGATGTTCCCTCCACCATACTTCACTGTTGGGATGATGTTTTGATGTTGGTAAGCTGTGCCGATTTTGCGCAATAAAATTTTTCCCAAAAAAATCAACTTTTGTTTCATCAATCCATAAAATATTTTCCCAGTAGCGCTGGGGTTTGCCAAGGTGCTCTTTTGCAAACTTCAGGCTCACAGCAATGTTTTTCGGGAGAGCAGCGGCTTCCTCCGTGGTGTACTGTCATAGACACCGTGCCTGTCCAAAGACTCAGGAACAGAGCTGTTCCAATGATGTCTTCAAGCCTTTAGTAGTTACTCGTGAGTTCTTCTTTACTTCATTGAGTATTCTGCATGGTGTCTTAGGAGTCATCTTGACTGCGCCCACTTCTAGGAAAGGTAGCTACAGTATTTAACTGTCTCCATTTATAGACAATTTGTCTAAGTGTAGACTGAAGGAGGTCTAAACATTTTGAGATTGTTTTGTATCCCTTTTCAGCCTTATGGAGTGCAACATCTCTTGATCAGATATCTTTATAAGAGCATGGTTCAGAAGAGCTGATGCTTCTTAAGGACAGCAATCTTAAAATGTATGAGTGTCTTAATATCAATCAAAGTTGCACTAAACCACACATTTAAACTCATTTTATTAATTGCACTCCAGTTTGCCAGCTTCTGACAAAAAAGCTTTCAATAAAGTAATTAGTCCATGGGCTCACTTACATTTTCCTCCAGCACTGTGAATGTTTAATGGCTGTTTCCAAAAAGACACAAGAAACTGGAATTATTTATGTCTTGGGAGCTTATGCACATCGTGTTTGTTTATTGTTGTGACCTAGATGAGGATCAGATAACATTTTATGGCAAATCACTGTAGAAAACCAGTTCATTCCTAGGGGTTCACATACTTTTTCTTGTCACTGTAGGGAACTAGCAGCAAGGACATTGTGACGACGTCAAACCCCATATTTTTTTATGTTTGCTACATAAGAATTAATTCGGCAAATGCGTTTCCATCTCCCATTTTTGGCATTTAATACCACCTTAAGCGAAACTTTTTTTGCGAATCAATGAATTTTTTATAGAAATTTGCAGTTTCCATCATTCGTTTTTGATGCGATATACTTCAAAATGCGCATAAAATCATGGTGATGGAAATGTGGGGCTTCATTATTGTATTATTTTATCTTTTTATCATATGAATTATTTGCCTTGTAAAATGCAGTAATTACAAACCTGTGTGAGATCAGCCTCACCTAACAGTTACCCACAGTATATAGGTGCAGCTGCAAAGAGTAAAATAACTAATTTAAAAGGATTGTTTCCCAAAAAATGAAAATTCTGTCATCATTTACTCACTCTGAAGTTGTTACCAACCTATATATAAAGGTGTTTTTGTTCTGCTGAACAGAAATTTGATAATGTAAAGAATGCTTGTAACAAAGCAGATCTGGGGCACCATTGACTTCTATAGTAGTAGTATAGTACTGTATAATAATACTATAGAAGTGAATGGTGCCCCGTTTGGTTATTACCATTTTTTCAATATTTTCATTTGTATTTAGCAAAACAAAGAGAATTCTATAGGTTTGGAACAATGTGAGGGTGAAAAAAATGTTTGGTAAACTTTCCCTTTAAGTCTGCAGGAAACACAGGTCTGTATAGTTTTAGACACAGTATTGTGCTGGATGTATCAGGTACACAATCAGGGACATATCTCCATAGAAGCTCCATATAAACATAAGCAAAGATAAGTTAAATGCTCCAAAACTTTCAATCTCAAATGCTTATCTTTGTTTAAGTTTATATGTGCATTTAGGAGCTTCTATATGTCCCTAATTTTGCCATAATAAATCAACGTTATGTGAAAAAAAGATTGATGTGCAGTCACAGTATAAAAATAGCTCACCCAACTAAGTTTCAGTCTCACAACCGTTCATTTTATAATAAACAAAACGTAGTAAGAGTTACACTTCGAATCCCATACTGGCCGCCGGCCTCCTTAACCGAAGCTCCTGATAAAAATGCACAGCTGCAGCTGAAGGTCAGAGATCCACTCCGCTCATCTCACCTCTCAGTCTATCCTCTGTTCTTACCCATAATTCATCACTCTCTCCTTTCCTTATCTTATCCTGTGAATGAACGCGCTCACTGATCGACCACCTCTAGGGTCATAAAGGCATCATGGCCACAGCCAGCTGGCCTGGTCAAGAGATCATCTCAAGCTGTTTATCAGTGTACAATCACCATGTAGAACTTAAAAGCTCTTGAAGAAAGCGACTGTTGTTATGCACAGTAGGTAAGAACATTTTTATTTTTATTATGAAGTGGAATTAATTTGATAACCAACAGGGAAAGTCGGTAATATCATGTTTGTGCTGTAAACCTACAGTTTTTGCACATTGTTGATTTGAAGTAAAAAAAAATATGTGATCTTGTCTGTGAAGTTCAGGCTAAAGTCTTATAATACATTTTGGGATTAATAGCATCAAAGTTTGATTTCAATCATTGATTTAAATCTTTAACATAAAAATTTTGTTGTTATATCAGTTTTATTTTTTTACAGTGGGTCACGTATTATTACAGATATTACTATTAATGCAGCAAACTTAATTTTTTTTGCTAATGACAGATTTAGTTATTTAAAACCAAATAGGGTGGATTGAAATCAGATCATTTGGTGAATACTCATGAGAAACATAATGCATCACGACACACGTTTTTGGAGACGTTCTTCAACCTCCCAATCACAGTTTTATCAAATTAATCCTGCTTTTGTGAGTTTGACAGACGTGAGATGGCTCTAAACTAGACTGAAGTCAAGTCTTTATCAGGCCTTGAAAGCATCACAGGCTAAAAAGTTCAATGAGAGCGAGTTTCTTTCATCTTGTGCTATCAGAGCCAAAAAACTGGCCTCTAATCAGCTTTCGTTTACAGTGATCAGAAGAAATATTCAAGGAATATTACGAATTTCTAGTGTTATATTTTAGTCTGCTGACTCACTGTTACCTTGGCCAACACCTATCAAACACAAGACCACTAGTCATTGGTCACTCCCAGCTATTGTAGTGCTAAAGTTTCAGCTTTGAAGATTCCCGCTGAGACAAGACCCATGGTTCTTTCAATTTAAGTGGCGAGTATAAATGGTCTCCGGGCCCGAGGTCCGCTGGATGAAGACTGTGCCGAAGTTACACAAAGCAGCCACCTCGCCTTCAAAGGGCACTCCAAGCAAATCTAGGACAGAGATTAAGCACCGTCTCAGTGAGATACAGAGGGACTTTTCGGCATGAGTAATAGGGTGGAGAAGCTCTGATTTACACAGCACTGGGGGCCAAGCAAATTGCTTAAGATGGAAAAGGGTAGACGGCCATGACTTCAGATTATGATAAAATATTAGCAGATAGATATGTTTTAATGATTTGAAAGTAGACACTTGTTGAATGAAACTTAATCTTTATGAATGAAACAAAATCTTGTGTGTCTTGAGGAGTCATAAAGAAAGGCTTGTGTCACACCTTATTCCAATGTAAAATTGTGACCCTGCAGCACAAAACCAGTCATATGTAGCATGGGTATATTTGTAGCAATAGCCAACATGGGTCAAAATTATACATTTGTTATGCCAAAAATTATTATGATATTAAGTGAAGATGTGTCTTGAAGATTTAAACAAAGATGTCAATTTCCTAACGTAAATATATATACAAATGTATTTATGATTAGTAATATGTGTGGCTAAGGACAACATTAAAGGCGATTTTCTCAAAATGTTGATTTTTTTGCACCCTCAGATTCCAGATTTTCAAATAGTTGTATCTCGGCAAAATATTGTCCTATCCTAACAAACCATAAATAAAGGAAAGCTTATAAATTCAGCTTTCAGGTGATGTATACATCTCAAAAAAAAATTATATATATATAT
Organism: Paramisgurnus dabryanus; assembly: GCF_030506205.2. Taxonomy (NCBI): domain Eukaryota; kingdom Metazoa; phylum Chordata; class Actinopteri; order Cypriniformes; family Cobitidae; genus Paramisgurnus; species Paramisgurnus dabryanus. The sequence continues at coordinate 14,283,075 of NC_133359.1, read as the reverse complement.
ATATATATAATATATATGCCACAATTGATAAAACATTTTAAAAGCTAAAAATTTATTATTATTATTATTTTTTAGTTTACGGTTCAAAATTATAAAGCTAAAAATGCATTAATATTGTTATTTAATTTACGGTTCAAAATTATAAAACTAAAAAATGTATTAATATTATTATTTAATTCACGGTTCAAAACTTTTTAGAAATTCATTTCACTGTAAATAAGTGGAATTTTATTATTTGGTTGTCCATTATATTATTGGATATTTAAATGTTTTTCTTTTTTCTTGACTAAATTCAGTTGAGACTGAGCTTTTCATGAAGATAATGCTGAGAGTTTTATTAAAAAACAAAAAACAAAAAAAACAATAACCGTCAATAACAGATACAAGACAACCGGAGACAGTTAATAAAACAAAACAAACTTTCAATCTACTGTAAATGCTTTTCACATTCTGTCCTTTACGTGAGTCACATTTTCCATGAACAAAATGCTGTCTGTCAGGTTTTAATTATTTGGTGTTGGCTGAGGATTGAAACTAATATTTACAGCTCGACAGCAACGGCTCAGCCAAATGACCAGTGTGACCTACTCATAAATAAACTGGTAAGGTCTAAGAGTGGAATATTAACAGCACGGACAAATACATCAGTGAAACGATTTCACAATTTCAGATACGGAGAAGGAGCTGGATAAAGTTGGATAGGTTTAACAAGTGGAAACAAACGTTACATTTTTATTTACAACAAACATAATAAATTAGTCTGACGGCAACTAAATTAACTGTTAAGTACATTACATTTCACATCTCAGTCTCAGCACAATAAGGTTCCCTTAATGGAAACAAATGGTTTAAATTGACCCAACATAATAGTGCGAGCTGCCTCTAAGAGGCGCTGCGCATGCAGATAAAAGACCTCATATGAGTCTAAGTGCTAGTCTAGTGCCAGTTTCCCTTAACCAAACCATAACCTTCACAACTGCAAAGAAAAACAGATCGGCAGCAAGAGATAATAAACACAACAGACCCACTATTTCTTATTTTAATTTTTATCTTTTTGCAAATAAAGAAGTGGTGAATCATGATCAACAAACGATGCAAGACGCCCACATGAGCTTCATGACTTTTAAGTAAATTTTTGTCTTAAAAAAATGTATTCTATGTATAATAAAAAGAAACTACTCGCATATCCAAATTTGATCAGTATGAGTATCATCTAAAAATGAGCCTTCTTGCTGCAGATCTTGCTTTGCTTACACAAATATCTTCAGTGTATGTTTCGGTATATTGGGACAGGTCTCAGATCAGCACCCACTGTTAATGAGACTCATATACTTGACTCATATAGTCAGCTGCAACTTGGTCAGATTCCTCTGGTGCATGTTGTGATGCCTCACAAGCTCATCGGACCTGGCGAACTTCTTCTGACAATTCGGCCACCTGCAGTTGAAGGGCTTCTCACCTGAAAAGAGAGGGAGAGAGAGACTTTAGAATTGAATGTACGATTAAACTAGGGGACAATTTTGGCAAGATAAGAAAGAGACCACTTGGATTATTTAAACCACCTCAGGAGGTTCAAATATCCATCAAAGAGTTGAGAAAGAGAGGCAAATTATGAAAAAAATTAAAAGGTTTACGCACTTGTTTTACCTGTATGTGTCCGGGTGTGGGTCTTAAGGTGGTCTGACCGTGAGAACTTTCTCTGACAGGTTTCACACTGGAAGGGCTTAACGCCTATACACACACAGGAACATACAAGCGTGGTCACGCACACACACGCACACACAAGAAAAGAGTACAGTAGGAGAGCCCATACTAAATGATTGTCTCAGCTGTTGTGATTAACTGGAGGCGGAGGCCAATTTGCATATTTATAGATTCACGTATACTAAATCAAGCAAGGGTGGAGAGTAGGGAAGCACCGATACAACATTTCTGTGTCGATACACATCAAATCAACATATATTTTTTTTTTATGTAACAAATTAAGTTCAGCTTGTGTTTATACTGTAAGTTATGTCAACTTATCAGTAGGTTTAATCGAATTGCATTAAGTTGTTTTAACTTCGTGCTGCATTTTATTAGACTACTTAGAAGAACGACATCTACTGATGACGAAAGATAACAATAGTTTTGCTTTTTACTTCTTGTTTAAATGATAATGCCGTGAAATCCTAGAAGTGTTGTAATATGTTGTAATTGTGTCCCAATTCAAAATAATCACAATTCTGGTGCATTTTTTTCTGCCTTTTGCCCTCATCATCTGCTGTTTTAATTTAAACAATCTGTCCATATCCAATAGTGTGAACGATCAACCTGATCTCATGAGAATTTTTAAGTATTTTATGACGAAAGCTAATTTGTACGAAGTGCAAATCGTACAAAAACGATAACGAAACCCGGTTCCTAACCCAAACGTCATGGTGGCAAAACATATCGTTGAAACAAAGTGCGCATGTAGTTGTATGAATTCATATGAATTAGCCATCTTGTTGGAACAATGCTTTTATTTGCCTATATCGATTATCCGCTTGTTCATGGAAAACACCACCGTTTTCAATATTTTATGTTTTTACCTCAACTTAGATGAATTAATACACAATTATCTTTGTTTCAATTGGTGTACTTTTAATGTTTGTACAGCACTTCTTGAATGTGTTAGCTTTTAGCCTAACCCCATTTATTCCTATGGCTCTGAACAAAAGTTTTATTTTGTGCCACCATACTTACTTGTGTAACTACTCATGTATCAGGAAAACATGGAAGTGTTTAGTGGCTTCTAAATTCATCCCTGTTTGGATCCTAAGAAATGAATGGGGCTAGGCTAAATTCACAACGCGCTGTACAAAGATTAAAAGTGCAAGCATTGAAAAAAGATAGGAATGTATTAATTCATCTAAGTTGAGGTAAAAACATAGTAAAATGTTGAAAAACGGTGGTGTTTTCCTTTAAATCTGACGTCATGTTCTGCTTCCGCGTCCAAACAATCTCAAATGTCATAGGGAAATATACACTAATATACACTCGTGTCATAATGCAAAACTAACAAAAACACCCAATCCTAATTTTTATCTCCATGACAAAATCTGAGATGATCAGACATCGACATGAATTTGCGGACATGGATTTTTTTTACGAATTATTCATATGTTGCTGTCTGTAATTCTGTGAGCCCAAGACCGCAGCGTACAATGAGTTTATAAAATGTTTGCTTAAATGTGTAATATGAATAAATAGTGCTCATAAACGGCTCTTTAAATAATATTCTCCATTGAAATTATTAGATGCCTGGACGCGGAAACAGTATTCCTTACGTCATGACTTAACAAGCCTGTAGACATTTAGGCTATTTTAGATGAATTATTTAAAATTTTGACTTTGACGATCAAATGTGAGTTTTAAGGAATAATATTATCAACTACAGGTGGACTTTAAGTATGGGAGACCAGTCAGTTTCCAAAGTGAATAGCAATACATTGACAAACACTTTATAAACTTTATAACTTTTATAAAAAAAATTAAGGAATACATAACATTTTTACACATTTGGAATGCAAGTGAAAATCTAAACATCTATATCTATCTATCTATCTATCTATCTATCTATCTATCTATCTATCTATCTATCTATCTATCTATCTATCTATCTATCTATCTATCTATCTATCTACCTACCTACCTACCTACCTACCTACCTACCTACCTACCTACCTACCTACCTACCTACCTACCTACCTACCTACCTACCTACCTACCTACCTACCTACCTACCTACCTACCTACCTACCTACCTATCTATCTATCTATCTATCTATCTATCTATCTATCTATCTATCTACATTATATGGATGTTCAAGGTTCTTTATGGAACCATACAGCCTGACAAAGTACCTTCATTTTAAAAACAGGAGACATACAGTAGAGATTAAGATACAGATTATAAAGCACAGAAAGGTCAAACCTGTGTGTCTTCTCTGGTGTCTTTTTAGCTGGTCTGATCTGGAGAACCTGCGACCGCAGTCTGTGAAGTCACACTGATAGGGTTTCTCCCCTGAAGACATTAAACCCACCACATTTTTTACATGATGATCACGTTAGAATTACACAGCATTTTACTTAAAACAAATAAAAACCTCTCACCCGTGTGTTTACGACTGTGCATCTGTAAGTGAGAGAGTTTAAAGTATCTTTTGTTGCAGCCCGGGTAGGCGCACATGAACGGCCGTTTTTCGTTGGTCTCAGATGAGCGCACTATTGCAGGTGTAATGCCGGGTACTCTCCTCACATCCTGCGAGAAAGTCAACAACATTAAATTAATGCAATTTTTTTTGTTCCTATAGCTCATTTGGTAGAGCAGTGCAAAAAGTCATGCAGTGAAAAAAAACATATTAACATAAGTTTCTGTTTTAACAAATTAAGTTAAATAATTTCAACTTGTTTATATGTTATGTCAACTATATACTAGTCAAAAACTTAAAAGAGTAGGTTGAATGGACTTGCACAACCAATTTGATTAAACTTGCATGCAGCGCTGCAGCATTTGTTTACATAGTGGTTTAAATTGAATTTAATAAAAAAATTTAAGGTAATTGGTTGCAATCAATTTATTTAAGCTACATTTAAACAAAAAAGATTAGTAAAGTAAAATAAAATATAAAACTTTTGTTTAAATGTAGCTTAAATAAATTGATTGCAACCACTTACCTTAAAAAAATGTAAAAAAATTTTTTTTCAGTGTAGGGAACACCCATAGGCCTACTGATAAAATGTATACCTTTTAAGGCGCTTTGGATAAAAGTGCCTTCCAAATACATAAACGTTAACGTATGTTCACTGATCAGAATCCGAGCCAAGTGCCCATGTGATAGCGTGTCGAATGCTTAGCACTGCAAATGATTAGCATGCTCAATCAGTTCATTACTGCAGAATTAGCTGTGAAATGATCATTGAGATTTATCCACGCTACCGATATGAGCTCTAACTGTGAACAGTTAGTCACGGACGTTAGACAGACTCTATTTCACCGCCTCACTCCCTCCATCCTCCCGTCTTCCTCATTTGCCCACTGCTAAAGCCCATCTGCTCTTAATTAACTAGCGCTTAGCATAATGGCGTTTCCGTACGCTGACACAGTAATGAATGTGTGTTAAATGCTATTGATAAGTAAATTACTAAACTGTTCTACCGCTGTAGTGCCAGATTTTTTTATTGACCCCGCGGGAATGATAACACAGCAGGCAAAGCAATACACGCCAGCGTGCTAACATGCTACATTTGATTTGTATGCGGCAGTCAAGTTCAAATGAGCTTTCCTTGCTTGTGTTTAAATGTATCTATGGCTCAGGTTAAAAATATTTTAGTTACCTATCGGTGTACTATACAATAAAGAAAGATAGAGACGGAGTAAAGAGAAAAGTGAAGAAGGCCATGTCATTGTGAAGAAGAAGAGTTCTGGTGTATGTCTTTTTTACTGCTTTAAAGCCGCTGACAGACATTAATTAAGACCTAATGATTTATATGCATGAGCAGCAAGCAACTGGAAACTGCAGCTTTATGGCTAATGGACTTTTTAAGTGATTCCTCTTCCCTATTCATCCTGAAATGCTTTTCAAATGTGTCAACTCTTCTGGCAGGCGTCTGCTTCCTCTCTCGTAGCCTTGACGTTGCGTCACAATCTTTCACTTGGCGGCTTCTTTTTAAATTGCATCTGTCTCTCTTTCGTTAACTTTTTAAGGCATTGTAGGACATTTTGAATTACTTTTTTTTTGGGTGTACATCATTTTTAATACAATAATATTTGGTTGTGTGTTAGTCTGTGTGTGTACTTAGGATATGTTTGTCAGTGCCTATGTATGTATACTGCATCAGTGTGTGTGTGTGTGTGTGTGTAAGTGTTTGTGCATGTACGCTACGGCCTGACCTTGTCCTAATGTCAGCACATTTACGAGAGCACAGAGCAGCTCTGTGTGTCCTGGGTGAACTCTGGGTACTGTGGGTCTAGAGATACTAACCTGAAGTCCTCTGAAGACGCCGTGGGTGTGTATGCGGTACTGTGTGCTGCAGCTGTACACCATGGGCGTGTTGGGGTCACTTTCATAACCTGTTGGATGGCTGTTTGTGTAAAAAAAGAGAAAATTATGATCAGCTGTTAAAAAGCAGCCTGTATGAAATGAAGTGCAGTCTGATCTTATGGGTTCTTAGCATTGCAAAAATATCTTAATCAGTATTGTTGTATTATTTTTCTTTATAATATCTAAACATATTTTAATTACGATTGTGTAAGATAATAATACTTGAACGGTTGTGTTAAAACAACAAAATTTGTGTCCTTAACTAGACACATCTCTGTGTTATTATTGGTTATTATTACATTTTGTGTTGTTTTAACATATCTTGTGTTGTCCCTTTTATTTATTTGAACACAAAATCAACACACAATGTAATAAATAGCATAACACAGAACAATGTGTAAAAATGCTAACACTTTAAAATAGTTGTTACATAAGTAAATGCATTTGTTAACATAAACAATACTTATACAGAAGGGCTCTCCAACCTTTTTGTGAGCAAGGGCTACAATGCGTAAAACAATCTGGATGGCTACTTTTTCATACTTTTTTAAAACTTTTTTAGTTTTTAGTTTTTTCACACTGATGTAAATTGAAATGTTTGTTTTTAAAATAATTTTGTTTTAAGTTAGTTATTTAAAGCAACACTATGTAGTTTTTTTACCTTTAAATAATGTCTCTAAAATTATTTCAGTGATAGAACAACTTTTATCTGGACAAATTGTACTGTTGCTGCAACCTGAGCAGCCTCCTAGCTGCTACAAGCACACTCTGAAAGTGGCGGTGGAGGGTAGGAAACACAGCCCCGCCCCTCCCCCTGCCCGCAGAAGAGTGTCTGATACCAGGCACTGTTGCGCTTTTCAACCACATGGGGGAGCTGTAAGTCATTTTTACATGGAAACTACATAGTGTTGCTTTAATGATATAAAAACGGTGGTGTCACGTCATGATTGACAGCTGTGATATCGTGTGATATGCGCATTCTGCGAGAGCGAGGGCGGGGTCTTGATTTCGAGGCTTTACATCCTGCTCACTACTGCGCAGGACAGGTCCCGAAATCGCTACTGCCCAGACTCAAGACCCAAGATGTCAGCGCCATATCGGGACGAGCAATTCGGTCCCCCCGGGCAATTCGGTCTCCCCTAGGACCCCCGCGTGATTCCATTGGCTGGAAAAACTCCTCATGGGTAGTTTTCTTAGCGCCTTATTACAATTCCTACAAAATCGCGTTACGATTTATGTAGTTAGAACGTTGTTAAAATTACAATTGATGTCTTTTAAATGATGTTTCATATAGTAGTATATAAATGAGGCTATAGGTGGGAGATCTACACATTGCTTGTGTCATATTATTTAGATATTATATTCTGTACCATTTCCACTTTTTACTGTCTACTTATACAATTACTTACTCATTAATTACTTATACAAAACATGATTACTACATAGTTGAATCACACATTTAAATTATAATTTATAAGCCATGATTACTACACTTCTACTATTAAAAAAAATATTCCGTAAGGTATGTACATTTTTAATTTGTAAAAATAAAAGTATGGTTTTTGTAAAGCAGATGATGACAAAAAAGTACTGACGTGTCTGCAACATGAATATTAGTTTATTATATTATTTTTTGGTTAACTTTTTTTTTTTTTTAATGCTTCTATTTTGTACAACGTAATTAGCTTGCTAGACCGCTTACACAGAAGAGATATCGCAATCACACATTTTTGAGCAGGCATTAGTGCTAGGTACCGATCGGGGTCTTAGGGGAGACCGAATTGCCCGGGGAGACCGAATTGCTCATGACAGCGGCTTCACTTTTCACCAATGGAAGAGAGAGCGTACAGGCGTCGTCCATCTTTTTTTACAGTCTATGGTTCTACAGCATTTATTAATTTTGTTCATGTTAATTTGAGCATTTACTAATAAAATTTTAAAATCAAAAGTTGTAACTGTTAACATTAGTTTATGTATAATAAATTAATACAAAGAGCTGCATCGACAATAACTAACCTTAACAAAAATAATGCTAATAAACTTTATTACACTTTGTTAGTTTAATGCATTTAATAATGTTAACAAATACAACCTTATGTAGAATATTGAAAAAAAAACTTAATTTAATATAAAGGTAACACTTTAAAATAAATATTTTTTCATCTATTGTAAGCATAGGTGTCATTTACCCTGGGGACGCTGGGAACATGTCCCCACCACTTTTTGAAATGGCTGATTTTGTCCCCTACACTTTTTGAAAGCATTTGGTTAAAATGGTTCTGAGAAATCAAACGAACCAAAAAATGTTAAAGGTTTATTTGCACATAATTATTTTATGTTAAGTTTTTTCATGTTGTTGACTGGCCTACGCTATGCCCATTTTTGATGCGCCGTTGTTCAATATTTTTTCCCGTCCTGCTGTAATGTTTTTTCATCTGATCTTTTGTCCCCACCACTTCACAACCCAAAAAAAATACGCCCCTGATTGTAAGTCTAAAATATCAGCTTACGATACATATAAAGACAAAAAAATTGTTCTCTAGAAAGTCTTATAAATCTCGCAAGGATGTTAAGTTGAACACATTAATTTTTTTTTATTAAATATCATGTTAGTCTACAGCAGAGGTTCTAAAACTTTTCGGCACCCCCCTAAAGAATTTATGACATATAACTATAACTTAGAATTTGAATTTAACAAAACATTAAATTATATAATGTATCAATGCTGTTGGATAGTAGCCTTATTTGTCTGAGGTTTAATTATACAGAATTTATGCTAAATTAATTTATTTGATAAAATATCATAAAACTGGGCACCATCTTGCACCCCACAGTTTGAGAAGCACTGGTCTAGAGTGACTACAATGACATAAACATTAAGGTTTCTCTTGAATTATTCCATTGGCATTGTGCAATATAACAAAAACATCCACGTCAAGTGTCGAAAAACATTAGCAAGCGCACCACGGCTCTCCATAAAATCCAGTGCTACCTCATAACTTCCCCCATTATGTCCCACAAGCAGATGTAGTCCTTCCTAAATCTCTGCATGCATTATTTCACAGCGTTTGGATGACACAGAGGGCAAAGCTAGCTATAAAACACAAAGAGTCATCTCTTTGTAAGTCATGCTGACGTTGGGGCAAATTGCTCCCTGTTCCGAAGTGCAATATTTTTACCCCAAAAATCCGAGGTAGGGCCAGTCAAAGAGATGAATGGGGAATGCATGGTCTTGCTCACTGTTGAACTTCTGCTTAACCCCCAAAGGTATGTCTCTTTACGTGACGCTGTAAATACACACATCCCTGTATCTGACGGGACTATTCTACACCCTGTTTCTTTGGGACCACACAATATACAAATTTAGCAAGGGCGCTGTTTGTGTTTTGTTTTTTACTTTGAGGTCATGGTAGAGATTTCTGGTGTGCTTGAAGCGAAACATACTTTGGTGAATTTAGTGCATTAGGTGTAACAGTTCATGAGGTATAAAGTTCTCTTTGTCTAGTAAGACCAGCCAAGCAAAAAAGACGGTCCAAAAGAGCATCCTGCATTAAATCTTCTCACAGTTCATTTATTCACCCAAGCCCAGCTAAAAAGCAACCTTGGTCATGCTACAGGCAAGGGATTTGGAGGTATGCAAAGAGCTGTGTTATAGACGGATGGATGTATATGTGACCCTGTCTGTGAATACCCAGCTAAAGTACATTCTGTGAAAAAATATCTTTTGAAATCTTTAATATTGACTGAGTAAATTGTCAATCAATGACTGAAATCAAACTTTTATGAGACTTTAGCCAGACAGGGTCACGTATAGAAACAATTGAGTTTGGCTTCCATGGCCGCCCCCTCAAGATCGATCAACTGAACCGGAAACTACCCTGTCCTTTTTATTTCTCAGCGCATGAATCATTCCTTCACCCAGGGCTCCGTCGGCTCTCTACGGGAGGCTGAGGAGAGGTCACAGCCTCCATCCTGCCTGGCCGAACATGACAGTGGATTCTTCTCAGAGGGAGTAGAAACCGTCCCATTGTGCACTGATACACCTCCTCAAGCACATGCAGCTCCCTTCCTCCGACGTTCGGCATGGTCAAGGCTGACGTGCCACTTGCAAATATATGGCAGGATATCATTCCCAAGCCAGACAAAACAGAGGCTAATTCTGTATTTGCACAAAAATGTGGCACAAACAGATGAGATTTTTCGGTCATGATACGTTATGTGTGAACCCCGGTCCAAATGCGAATTTTTACTGAATTTGAAATCCACATGAAATCAAAATTGAGGTTCGGTTTTTAGTGTGAATAAAACGTTTATCATTATTTGAAATGCGCCTTTTGGTCCGCAATGTCGTTGTCCTGCCCACTGCCAATTTAACCAATAGTGTATTTTGACAGCTCGGTTGCCAGTTATCACGGTTGCTTAAAGGAAAACACCACCCTTTTTCAATATTTTACTATGTTCTGACCTCAACTTAGACAAATTAATACACACCTATCTTTTTTCAATGCGTGCACTTAACCTTTGTACAGCGGCTCGTAAATGTGTTAGCATTTAGCCTAGCCCCATTCATTCCTTAGGATCCAAACAGGGATGAATTTAGAAGCCACCAAACACGTCCTTGTTTTCCCTATTTTTAAAGCCTGTTACATGAGTTGTTACACGAGTAACATCATCACTCCTGACTACTCCTCCTCTCGCTCAAACTTCCGTCAATATTACTGCGCCCGAGGTCGAAGTGCTGCAAACCAAGTGCTCTTCCGCCATACAATATAGTTCTCATTTTTATCGGCTTAAAAAATCACCACGTTTTATTTTTTTTTACTCGTGTCACTACTCATGTAACAGTCTTTTAATAGGGAAAACATGGAAGTGTTTGGTGGCTTCTAAATTCATCCCTGTTTGGATCCTAAGGAATGAATGGGGCTAGGCTAATTGCTAACACATTCACGACGCGCTGTACAAAGATTAAGTGCACGCATTGAATAAAGATAGGTATGTATTAATTTGTCTAAGTTGAGGTAAAAACATAGTAAAATATTGAAAAACTGTGGTGTTTTCCTTTAAATGAGACCACAAAGTCCACATGAAAAATCTGCATTGAAAACTTACAGTCTCACAATTTAATACGGATTCACATCTACATGGATCAATGCCTTTTTCGTGATGTGTTTGTGATTTCCATCATCTAATCAGATTTTAGGCTGTGAGGTGAACTAAACGCTATTATCTATTTTAAAAGGGGAGGTGCCACTCAATAAGCCCCACCCTAACTTGCTGTTTCAGTGGAAATTACGTCAAACAAAGCTAAGCATTTCAAGGCACTTCAGTGGGCCCTTAAAGGTAAAATGTGTGATTTGTTTTTTTATGTGAAAAACTTTCCCACACCCAGCCTATGCAAAAAACTCTACTTGACCCATTTGTTGATTTCCCCCAAAAATGTAACATGCAAATACAATGTAGTGAAGTTTTAGAAAAAAAAACATTGCAACTTTTGGCGGTCAAGTTTAGCACAAATTATTTCCTGACATTCACAAAAGTTAAATCATGTACAGTTACCAAATGTGTGTCTAACAAAGCAGATTAACTGTCGTTTTGGATCACGACTGGGACAGATATATGTAATCCAAAACAGAAGAATTTCTCTATGACGGGAAAGGGTCACGTCGACCTACCTCTTAATACTGGACGCCAGAGGGTTGACAGGGTTCCACGCCATGCACTCCAACTGTGACGCCATTTGATATAAATTATCACTGCTGGGATTCAACACAACAGAAAACAGCATTTACGAAAATATTCATGTACAGTATTTTCCCTATGAATACAAGCACAGTGGTGCGCTCTTATTATTAACAACCAGCAATCACAGTCGGATAGAGAATGTGGTGGATGAAAAATGACCCAGCTTTTGACAAAAGCATCCTGGGTAACGACGAATGAATGTGCCACATACTACTCACAAAAAAAAGGGGGTTACCCGTACCACAGGGGTATCGGTTAATCAAATCAGGTCATGGTTTTGACTGAAATACCTGCCATAAGTTATTAAAAGGACTATTAGTTACCCTGCCAGGTGCTCAGCCAAACACATAGTTTGGATTTATCTCCAGCAACTCTGACATCACAGCGTTTCATCACAGACAGGGAACAGCGTACTTCGGTACCTGGTACCAAGCTTTGCTTCACTGGAGAAGGAAAGTCCCTGCGTTTTAGGATCAAGTGAGTTTACTTTCAGCAAATAATGCCATATTATCGTCCAAACATTTTATTGTTTAGCAGTAAAAATAACGTACGCAATGTTTCAGGTCAATACTTTTAGCAATTTGTGTGTTCGTGTGCTCCCTGGGAATCAAACCCTTGACCTTGACGTTGCTGTTCAAGCTGATTTATGCATTTGTGTTTTTAGGTTTTAACAAAAATGCAAAAGCCTATAAATCATGAATGGTTTCATATGCTCTGCCATTCAAATAGAAAAAATAAGCAATTCAAATGTAAACATGTTTTTATGCCAAGTCATCTAAAATGCCTATGTAGCACAGGGCTGTAGGTACCAGGCGTTTGATTTGAAAAGCAGCACAGCATTTGGATTTGAGTATTCCCAGTCCTTCCACTGCCGCAGATAGCCGACTGTTTATTGCAACGCATTGGAGCAGGAACTGAAAAATGCAGTTCGACCTGAGTCAAAGTCCTCTTATCATCCTGATTCTGTTATTTTGAATCTTTATGTTCCCTCCGGGCTGGAAAACAACATGGTTAAGGCATCCGCGGAATGTGAGATCGTTTCGGGGCCGTAGTGTGCGTACCGTTAGCCGAAGTTACAGGGAATTCCTCGGAGAACAGTTAACCACTTATCAGAATGAAAGAATTCAGAGCTGGTTTAAGAGTGCAAACGGGTGGTGGATTAAAGCGTTTATGTTGGCTGAGTTCACGCTGCTGTTCAGCACTTGACCTTTAATAAGAACGTTCGACAGAAACCAGCTTTGATTTGGCAATATGCTGTCAAATGAAATTACAGCCAGTTGCATTTTAACAGATGTGTTACTGCTGGGCCTCTCGTATGGAAGATTTTTACAGTTCGGTTGCATAGATTGTTTACATTTATTCATTTGGCAGATATGCTTTGATAAAAAGGTATACATTTTACCAAATTGTGTGAACCCATTACCTTTTGCACAATGCTCTACCACTAAAAGCATAATATAAATGAACATTTTGGTAACATGAAGTATTAATTTTAAACACATAATTAATTTTGACTAATGTCTATATGCAAATAAATTCATATCTACCAAAATGTTCATAAAACTGATATTAATGCATAGAACGGCATTGTAAAATATTAGTTTTCCCAAATACATTTTAAAAAAACTATCATATCAAAATATTTTTATGTTATAAAACTTACCAAATTAAATTAAGTTTTTCTAAGTCAACTTAATAAGTTGCATAATTAAGTTGCTTAAACTTAATTTAGCATTTTTTACAATATAGTTTCATTTGTACTGTTTATAAATTAGCATAATGCAATCTATGAATGCGTGGGCTTGCTAATGCACAGGAAAAACAAAGTACTTCTTTTATCCAGGTGGAAGTTACTGTTCAGACATGCTGGATAACTTTATTTGAACATCCTGTATGAACAAGGTCTCCCATGCGCCTTTTCCTCTCCTTGTTATTTAACTTCCCACTTCCTCTGTGCTCAATGGCATCGTGACATGGCGGCTTTTCTTGCATCTATGATTGTTGTTTCTAAACAGAACTTAAGTTGAACTTCCTGCAAACGTGTATCATTTGTAAATCGCAGTTGGTCGAAAATTAAATAATGCTTTTGGTTTAACTGGTTACTATCGGGCAAATGTTATGTCACCTAATTCATGCATCTCAGTTGGTATAGGGCATGGGTTCAATCCTACGAGCACAAGTACAAATAAAATGCACGGCTCGGAATGTCACTTTGTATAAAAGCATCTGTAAAAATGCATAAATATAAAGGACTCTGATGAAGTTATAGTGTTAATAAAGTATAAACCAAGAGGCACCTGGAGTTTAATGATGTGCATCACATTTAAAGAGAGCTTTATAGAAGCAAGAAACAGGAATTTAAAGGGGACGTATCATGAAAATCTGACTTTTTTCATGTTTACTTGCTATAATTGGGTCCCCAATGCTTTTATCAACCTAGAAAATGTGATAAAGATCAACCCAGTAACTTAGTTTTTATAAACCATTCTCTGCAAACATGTGAAAAAATAGCTTATTAAAATTTGGCTCCCCTTGTGATGTCAGAAGGGGATAATAGCGCCCCTTAATCTACACTATCCAACCACTGCACTGCCATTTAGTGCAGAGATTAACTCATTTGCATGTTAAAGGACACACCCAAAACGGCACATTTTGCTCACACCTACAAAGTGGCAGTTTTAACATGTTATAATAAATTATCTATATGGTATTTTGAGCTCAAACTTCACATACATACTCTGGGGACACCAAAGATTTATTTGACATCTTAAAAAAGTCTTGTGAAAGGTCCCCTTTAAACTGTTATGTGTGTGCAAATCTCATGTGTGTCGAGAAACATGTTTTATAAGATACCTTGAGACCTTGAACGCATGATGGATAAGACTGGAGCTCTACCTGTTGTATGGGTTCCTCAAGAGCAAAGCCTGACTTCCTGTACAGCTGTCTGACGGCGTGTGGCACCCATATACAGGCGGAGGAACGGTATACTGCTGGTCACCTGAAATCCAACACATATGAATATGAAGCCATTAATAGCATTTGTTACATACAGCAATGTACCGTTTTGCATTGGTTATCAAAGTGGTTACAGCCTGGACTTAAACAAAGTCTCTTTTTTATTTACTTCTGAGTGGTACAGCTATTCAGGTCAAGTTTCGTCATCTTAACCAATAAACATTTGTAAATAAACTTGCCAAGGAAACCATCAGGAGATATTAACGGGAAATACAAAACGTTCATCTAATAACCACACCTGACAAGTTCAAACTTAAAAAATGTGCTACATGATGTCATGGATAAAATAAAATAAAAAATTTGGCTGTATGGTCCCATAAATAACCTTCAACAGCCACAGCACAGTTTTTTGTAGTGGAAAAATGTCTTTAGTTTATAAAAAATAAATTATTCTTGACTGTATGTTTCTTTTATGGCATCGCTGTGAAGAACATTTTGAGTGGAAAACAGATAAAAAAATTTAAAGGGATAGTTTACCCTAAAATAAAAATTGTGTCATCATTTACTCAACCTTTACATTTATCCAAACTTGCGTAAATTTCTTTGTTCTTCTGTTCACACAAATGGATATATTATGAATAATGTTTCTAACCTAACAAATCTGGAGCACCATTCCTAGCATAGTATGATTAAATAATAATATTGAAGTTAATGGTGCTCAGATCTGCCTATTTACATTTTTTATATCTCCATTTTTGTTTGGTATAAAGTTTGTAGGGTGAGAACAGAATTTTCATTTTTAATTTCTTTAATATGCATTGTTTTTTTATATTGCACTGGATAATTAAATGAATGAAAATGAACACTTGTGCACTTTTTGTGTGTTTGTCTCAAGTCACTAATAAAAAATCTCCACGCCTGGATGCTAAGAGTATCATAACTTCCCATTCCAAGGAAGCGCATGACTGAGCGTGTGTGTGTGTGTGTTGCGTATAAGCATCTTACAAAGGGAACATAAAATCGAGGGAGGGTTGTGGAGACGCGGCCGAGTACGCTTAGCAGTTATAAAAACAACAAGCTTCTTTGAAGCTAGAAGGCACACAGACCTCGTTCTCTGTTTCAAAGTGCAAATGAGAAACCGGTCTCATCCGGCGTCCACATTGTGAATGTGTCCCGTGGTAGTTCTAAACATTCTGAAAGAAATCCCACATTGCTGAATCTTCTGGTCACTACCGTAGACCTCAGAGAAAATTTACTGTGGCATGCACCGAGTCTTCCGGTGAGCTCTTAAGCAATGTGACGTGCTTTAGGGCGAAGAGGACTTTGGGGGAAAAAACACTGATCTGATTTACTGTCCGTTTTGTCCGACTTGCCCTCGGAATGACATTACGGAGACCGCAATGTAAGTTCAAAGAGCAAGGTCAAGCTCTCGAGCGCTCGGGAAGTGTGTGCAGATTAGGATCTCCAGCAATACGTGCATTTATACAAACACAGTAAAATGAAATTTAGTGCACGGTGCGTTCATGCTTACCCATGTTGCTTTGCTGCGTGATGGGGTCCTCATGTTTAAAGGAATGGTTGGGGAACTGTGAGGTGTGATGGGAAGGAGTGTGTCCGTAGTTGGTGGCTCCATCAAAAGCAACTGCGCTGTAACCTTGGAGAGTAACATATGATTATGTTAGTTTTAATAGATATGAGTCTCAAAGCATCAAAGTTTGTTTCAACTCAGTCAATATTAAAGATATCAAGGTTGTATTTTCACAGAATATTCTTTAGATTATGTATAGGATGAGTTTATGTACAACATAATGACTTTAGCTGAGTTTTCAAACCGTTGGATAAATTGCAAACCACAAGCATTCTATTAATATAAAAGAAATGACATTGCTGTGTGTAAGGCATAAATACAAATAACACTAACAAATCTACAATAAACTGAAGTAATTCTCCAGTTAATAGGAATATAAGATTCCTCCATGGATTCTACCCCCCCCCCCCTTCATTCCTCATTGGGGGCGAGTGGACAAGCTGTGAGCAAAACAAACGCTGGCAGGACACTGCAGTCGAGACTCGACACCAGGTTTAGGGGTGAATCATGCCTTGGTCTAACCCCAGGTCAGACGTAACATCGTAAATCAAGGTCCCCCGCCACCATCTTCATTAATTACAAGCCAACAACTTTCACCTCAGAGAGAGAAAACTCATTAAAGTCGACCATTTCTCTTCCATCCAACCAGGGTCTCAGCAAGGGCCAAAACTTAGGGGTCAGTAAGTGCTAGTCAGTGACTGTGGCCCTCATATCACTTCACGTTTAGGGGTGAATTTTATTTAAGTATATACAAGTATCAAAAATTAAAAAGCATGACAAGATTTGAGTTTAAGGTTATTTATAATAATTGATTACTTTTCATTGCTATTGATTAGAAATACATTACACGCTGTCACACAAGATGCATAAACAAAAATCTGTGTCATTTGAAATTTATGCCAAAATGAGATAAATAACTTTGCAGTTAAAACTTTGTAAGAATTTTAAAAGGGAGAAAAAAAATCAAATATCAGCCAGCTTGAATTGCATGTACCAATTATTAACAAACTAAGCGACAGGTTGACATAGGAATTAAAACACCAATTTTCCTTTTATATTTCTATCTGTTCTCCAATATTAGTTATTATCTGTTATTTATTAATTAAATTTAAAAATAGAGTGTGTTTTGAAACAAAAAATCTGCAGATTAATGCAACGTTTCCAGTATGTTTTTATTTTAGGCTATAAGAAATCTATTAATGGGTATCATTTACATTAAATAAAGCATTAAATAAATAATATGCATATGAAATATGTATAATGCTGCATTTTTGTCAAATTAACATATTTTTATGTTACTTTAACTTAAAAAATTAACTTCAACTAGTTTTTTATTAGTTATGTCAATTATTCATATGTTGAAACTTAAAATAGTAGCCTATGTTGAATTAACTTGGAAAACCAAGTTGTTTTAACTTTTTTTACTTTCTACTATTTTTTTACTTTCTACTACTTTCTGGTAGGCTAGATTTGTCTTATTCACCTTTTTTATGCAATACCATGTAAATAATAACTACTGTACAAATCTGGTCTGAAATCAATGTCACTTTACATTCTTGAGCTACTTAGTGGTTTTAATCTATCAGTCTTTGGGATATTTTTTGCACTCTCATTTTTTTCTTTGTTTGAGATGATGCACTTTATCATATTAAACAGGAAGGAAAAATATTTTCTTGCCTGACTGCAAAATCTTTATCCCATAAGTTGAAAACCTCAAGCCAGAGACACAAAGTAGTGAGTCCCAAGTATTAAATGACTATGTGATGAGGTGTTCGAAGCATATCTGTAAAATGACTGTGAAATCTTTTGCCAAATACAGGAGCATTAGGATATGTAATTACTCAAGGTAGACAAATATGTGTAAAGTGACGGCCCTGGTGACAGATAAATCACAGAATGCATTTACTCACTATATGTAAACTTACTGCTAAAACAACACCAGCGAGTCCTGGCAAACTACTCTATTAAAGCTCTTCAAAACAATAGAAATGTACTGTGTTAATATCCATGCTCACATTAAAGGTTATTTATCAAAATATTATAGAGAATTTGCTAATTATGCCGCAGTGTTTTATGGGAAATTAAAATAAATTTACTGTCATGAATTAAGGCTTTATAAGGTACGTTTGTCAGTGCTATTGTTATATTGATATACAATAATTATGCTGTTTTTTGCAAATACTGCAAAATTATTTCTCTTTTACAAGGATGAATTGTTGTAGTAATCAAAATATAGTGTAATACATTTTTTTTAATTCCTGTACTGTAAAAAATGCAGTTGGAAGTTAAAACAACTTGTTAGCAAGTCAATTCAACTTACTAGTTTAAGTTTTGTGCACTGTAAAAAATGATATCAAATCAACATAATTTTATGTTACTTTAATTTAAAAAAATTAAGTTATACAATTTCAACTTGTTTTTATAAGTTATGTCAACTTATCTCAAGTCAGTAGGTTGAATTGACTGGCATAACCAATTTGTTTTAACTTTATGCTGCATGTTTTACAGTGTGTACTTAATGTACCTACACTGTAAAAAATACTTTGCTGCCTTAAAATTTTTTGTTAAATCAACTCAGATTTAAAAGTCATTTCAACAGAGATGAGTTGTCACAACTTATAAAATATAGTTGAGAAAAGTCAACTTAATTTTATAAGTTACATGTATAACAACTCAACTGTAGTTATAACAACTCATCTCTAGTCAAGATAAATAATAGTAGGTTGAAATGACTTGTAAATCCGAGTTGATTCAACAAAAAATTTTAAGGCAGCAAAGTTGTGTTAATGTACATAAACATTAACACAACTGAATATTTATGTGTCTAAATTTAGTCAAATAACTAATACATTTAGGAGCACATATTAATAGGACATACAGTACAACATCTAAAATAGTTAACTAATATAAAGAAACTAAACGAATGTCTTTTAATTTTACTGTAATTGTTTTCAAGATGTAAGGTATGCTTAAAACTGCATGTAGGCTTAACTGTATTATTAAATTTAACATATTAAAGTGAAAATTTTACACTGAATAACAAAGTTTTAGCTAAATTTATATACTCTATAAACTTTTATATTCAAACATTAATGCTTTTACAATTAACATTAATTTTAACAGCACAGCATAATGTCACAGATCCAATGCAAAATTATAAGTTCTTTCTCACCCTGACTTCTGGAGCTGGGTTGGCTGTCCATACAGTTGGACAGGTAAGGGCCATTGCTGAACATCCTCGGCTGACTGGGTGGGGGCTGGCTGGGCGTGGGGGCCCCAAAGGCTCCGTACCTGCAGGCCCCAGTCCCAGTAAACTGTCCAGAGAAGTGCACAGTAAAGGCACTGAGACAGTGAGGGTCCTCATGGGGGTCAGGCGTGCCCCAGGTGGGCTCCTGCTTGATAAAGGAGTGCGGGGCCAACGAGCTGTAGGGTGAACCAGTGTGGAAGTCCAGCATTGGAGTCCACTGTGGAGTACTGCTCACGGGCAGGGTGCAGTTGCCGTTCCCCCCTGGAAGTGGTGGGACGGGGGGAAGGAGCGGGTTGAGGTCACGCACATCAGATCCCATTCTAGGGTACTTACGATACACCTTACGCAAACAGGCCTGGCAAAGAGTCGAGGTCCAACGGATCAGATTTGAGTTCGGTGCTACAATCCAACGCAAAGTCAATGAACGTCAAATCCGGCAAGGTGTCATCGCTGAGTCAAGTCTGTCACAGCCGAGAGGAGTCGCAGCAAAATCATACAGACGATACTGAAGTTGTTTTCAGTCCATGTTGCAGTAGAGACTTGTGTTGAAAGTTATGAAATCGAAAGTATAAGGGTGCTCAGTAGGGAGGACCCAAAAAGGGAGACTTCTTTCAGGATCTGTGAATGGAGGTAGGAGAGCAAAGCAAAGGGAGAGAGGTGTACCTCCTTTCTTGCTTCTCTGCTTTCTTTGGAGGCCTGGGAGCTCACGTAAAGACCCACACTGAGGAGTCAAGAGGAGGAGCCAAAGACCTAGTGAGGAACGATGAGTGTAACACTTCATTCATTTACCTCTCCCAATACAATACTCCTCCCTGTATACTCATACAGCATGCAGGGAGTCTCAATAAACTCTGTGTGTGTGTTTGTGGGAGTGAGGATGGAGAACAATGATTCAGAGACTGGGTTTTTATGATGTTTGAAACAAATAGTGGGCCACATTTTAGCAGGCACTATAAAACAGCTTATAAATGCAATTTACAATAAAACATGGCCATGTATGTAATGTCTTCCTGTGAAGTGGCATGCATATTTAACTAAATATAGCCTACTTTAAAGACTGCATATCGAGGAAAGTAGGCTACCTAAAGAAGTAGAATTACAGATAACAAAGTTTAATTTTATTTCATACGTAACCGTTTTTAAAGTAGCCCAATTTTACGTGGAGTACTTTAAATACGTGATTTTGCTCAATCAGTTTTTTTTTTAAATAATCCTGAGGATGAGCGCGTGACCTTACACGTCATAAGGACCGAGCGCAAGCTATCCTTACCACATCAATCAAACTAAATGTTTTTCGCTCGGATGATCTCATATGCATAAAACAGATGCCTTTTTGTAATTTAGGATATTTATCCAACTATTTAAGAGCACTGCTTTCATAAATTAAATAAGCCAATTACACAAAAATGAGGCGAATAATCACAGTGCTGTTTTGTAATACATGTTTATTGTAACATAATTTTAGGTGCGCGCATGGTCTATTTATTAAACCGTATTTATTTGTTGTGCGATCTTATAGCCTATTTATTTTATTTATAAACCATATTTGTCATAGCCTAGGTAAATATTTTCAAAACCCTGATATTTTAAATAATAATAATAATCTAATATTGTTTAATATCATTTTCTCTTAAAAAAAAAAATTATTAAAGTGGTTTCGTCCCTTCTGTATTTCTTTATATATTTTCCGAGACCAGATCACTGAAATTATGGATTATTTCAGGTCTGTTTTTAAATGTTTTTTTATTATTATTATTTTGTCCAACAGTGCTTTGACTATTAAAAACTTTAAAATGAGGCTCAATAAAGTGTAGCAGCAATCCAAATGAACTGTAACGAAAGAGTACTCGCGCTTACTTTGTTGCTTTTATTTTAACACCAGGCTATTAAATTATTACACTCATAAACATGGTTTCAATACATGGTTAAGCCAAATACGGACAAACCCAACGTTTGGTTTAAATTAACCTAATTGTTTAGATTAATTTAAACCAACAGTCATTTGATCTTGAAACAACCTTTCCTTTTTATGCTATTTTGAATTGCTTACGATGCATAATTCAATAAAAAGCAGCCTATTTGCTTACTCATATCTCATATTTTTCTTGCCCAAAAGAAAAATATTTTAAAGTGCTTAGCGACTTTTGTTTAAACAAAAGCAAGTTTCTATTCTAGTAATTTCATCGATGAATAACAAACACATCTGCAGGTGCTCACTCATTTTAAAGCAACCCTTAATTCTTTACAATATAACAATAACTTTCAAATTAAAAATGAGTAACATTCTTTTCATTTTAATAAAATCTAAAGTTCACAATTTAAATATAATAATTTTTTAAAAACGTATTATTGCAAAACAAAAAACATGCAGCCCACGACGACATCGTTTAAATCTTATGAATAAAAGTAATGTCCTTAAGTCTTAAAATTGGCGACAATCAATCGCATCACGATGAGAGGTCGATGAAAAATACATGTTGAGATGAGGAGGGATGACTCACTTGTAACACAACACAATGTGCAGTAAGGAAGAGAGGACTTACACACCCCTACAAACACTCCCCTCCGCAAAGGCTGAGCTCTGCTTAACCTCTGGCAAACGGACTCAAAGAAAGCCAATATTATTGGAGACCACAACTACAACCTGAGATAGACCTCAGCTGGACGTCTTCACCTTCAGACTGGATATGTGAAAACAAACGAATCCTGTATTATATTGTTATCACTCAGTCAATTTTTAGCCCTGACTTTTAACCAGGGCGCGTGGCCATTCATAACCATTTGCACAATACTTACAATAACAGTAATAGACAGTGACGAAGATTTTAATTCCACAGCGGCTCGACTTCGGCCTCTGAAAAATATGGTGTGACGCGACGCGCGCCTCACATCCAGACGCTTTAATGGTCTTAGATGAAACATTAAATTAGCGCATTAATAACGAGAGCACTAACCCATTTATCTGTAGTAGAGGAACATGAAAATACAAGAAAGAGGTGTTGAAAATCAAATGCTGATTTAAAACAAATAAAATCGTATAAAATTTTTATTTTGTCATGTAGATTGTGACCTGAATTTATCATATTATATGAAACTAGTTTTGTTAGGAACACAGGTTTGGTTTTGTATTAAAACAATTTGTGATATACCAGCATTAAGATATACCATTTATATGACATTCAAAGTGACTTAAAATGCATTCAATACATGCTTTTTCTTGGATCAAACCCATGACCTTTGCACTTTAAAGCAATATATCAAAATTAAATTAAATTAAACGTTTTGCTCAAAAATTACAGTATTAGTGGCAGCTGTTTGTCAGTAACTTACTGTAAATTTAAATGTATGTTATTTACACAACAGTTTGTTCTAAGATAAAAAAATTAAAAAGTCTTTATCTTTATAGAATAAAACCAAAATAAAACCTTCATGCAATGCATTCTGGGAACCAAAATCTGAATGAAAAAAAGTTTGATGAGAATTTCTGGTTCCCAGAATGCTTTGCATGAGGCTGTTGATTTATAGTTATATTTATAGTTTTATTTCGTAAAGATAAAGATTTGTTAATGTTTAATGTTTATTTAACTCTGCACAAACTGTTATGTAAATAACATAAATTTAAATCTACAGTAAGTTACTGGCAAACAGCTGCGAAACAACAGCACATTTTTTACAGGAAATTGTTCTGTGTACAAAATACGCATGGCAAAAATGTTGGCACTGTTTTATCACACGAGTCAGTTGGTGGTGTCCTTGAAAGTTTTTTTCATGTATGATGACTTTAAAGGTTATCTACTCTGCTTCTAGTCTTTGCCAGTTGCGTTTGCTTTCATAGCAACAGTTACACACACAAACATTAGCAGTGCAAGTCAGACAACGCTGAAGCATATTGCAAATCTGAGGTCACTGTTGCAATAAACTTTACACTGTGAAAAAGCAACCCCCTTCCCAACATAATCATTTGGACAATCAGCATATAGATGAATTGCCACATAAATATAAACAGTCACTTGCTTCTAATGTCCCAAAACCATTACGTTCTTTAAAAAGAATAAGAAGAGGCCACGTTCAGACACGCCGTCTCAGAAGCCGTGCTATCGAGAGGTCATAATAAAACCCGCTAAATCTGCAATACGTCACGTTGCCAGTTTAGTACATAGCGTCCATCGCTTAACCAATTAGCTGAGATCCGTCTTTATTTGTCAAACGTTTAGGCCTCGGTGTAGCCGGAAACGTCGTCCGAAGAGCAGGACGTGGCTAAGCAGAGGCAGTTCTCATTAAATTGATGAGCTGAGATCTGGTCCTACTTCACCATCTGGAATTGTAGTCTGGGGTTCTGCTGAAAGCTGCTGACCCAAGATTCAACTCTTCAACTCGGGGAAGAGAAGCGCGAGGAAAAGAAAAAGCCAGTCTTGTCAGCAGAAGTCACTGTGTCAAAGTCCTGTATCTTGTCATCAAGCTCAAGAGCTTTGGATGGGGGCAGCACGATCCAAATGGTAGATGAAAGTTACCACCAGTCTAGTCTCATGTACCCATCCCTCAATATGTCAATGACTTGTGATAATTTGTCAAGCGGCCGTAGGCTGTTTTGGTTGCTTGTTGAAGCCGAAATGGTTTGACTGATGCGCAAAAACATGAAAATGTTTGGCTTCAATTAGGCCGAATTCGACGCTACTGAGAAAGTAATGAGTTTTAGTTAGCGCTAGGTCTCACCTCATCTTCTTAGCTCAACTCCCTCATACACACTTGAACACACAGTACACCCACTCCTTGCTATTTCTGCTCCGAAAAAAGCATAGGTTCCCCCGAGAGACCGGGGAAATTCTGTAGATGTCCAATGCCGCTTTTCTAAAACAACAGCGGAGATAAAGTATTGCTCCCCTGGCTATTGAAATGCATTTTTCCACTTAACAAACAACAAATTATCTTAAAATCAAACCTAGCCGACTCTTACCCAAGTACTCGGCAGGCTCAAGAAAAACACAGTGGTCCAAGTGACCCTGAAAATATTTTGTTTTTCCAAAGCCTGCTATTGCATCAAAGAGATCAAACTTCAAGGTAGAACCTCTACCGACTTCATTTGTACAGCAGACTAATTGATAGCCCCAGATGATTTCCCCTTGTTTGATGAATCTCTCCTGGAGCCCTCGGAGAGCATTTCAAGGAAATGAGAAATGTTACTGCTCACCCATGACAAAGGAGACCAAAGTTTGAATATGCTTGTGGAGTCTTGTGCTAACAGATTCGCTCCAAGCCGCGATTTATTGTAAACATAAGAAGACCTGTGATTAAAGTCGTAAGTAATGAAGTGGACAGCTCTGAGGACGACGGACAACAAATGTAACGGATATCGACGCTGACAGGGAACATGCTATCTTTGTCAAATAAATAACAGCTCTGTTAGCCGCAGATGTGTGGTGAAATGACTCATCTTCATCCTTATCAGCGGGGGGCTTCGGCGAAAGGCGGTCAATGCTACATGCTTGGATATGAAATTGTCCTTGTCTGCTTCATAACAATGCCTCACTGTTCAAAGTGTCTGTGTGCATAAATCCATATCCAGTGTGACTAACCTGATTTTTTTTTCTCTTTCTCTGCACACACACACAGAAACATGCACAGGTTCGTTATCACTTTTTGTTATTTTTTGTCTCCCCACAGAGATTCATCCAGAATTAAAGAAAAATTCACAGGCACTGATTCAAATTTTAAATAATGCCTAGGTGACTACGATGATAAAAGCACAAATATTAAAGAATAATAAAAAAAGAAGAGGGTGGCTAAAAAAGTGGCCACTGTCACCCCCATGACTCTTATCTGCAGAAATTCTGTGCATAAGCCCGCCTGACCCAAATGCCAAGTCCAAAAAAACAACAATATACAGGTGTCCTTGTCTACACTCGCAGAAAGAAAGGTACAAAAGCTGTCATTGGGGCTACCTTTCAAAAAGTATATCTTACCTAGCACAGCCCATTTTGAGTGGGGGTGAAAAGGTGATGTATCCCTTCAAATTAATATAAGTCTGGCATTTTTTGGTCTAGAAGCCTAATTTTGGTCTTGTTTTAAAGAAGACACTTTCAATTTTTTTTACAGAAGTGTCTGGGGGTGAAAATATTAAATAAGAAAAAAAATCTTATCTTATAACGGTTTAAATTTATTGTAATAAATAAAATATTGCAATTTAGTATTATTTTATACATAAAACTATCTAAAGACGCTAGGTTTGTTTTGGTTTGCTGCATAATCTTGTCACAAATGAATAAATTACAGTCACTGCATTATTATTACTGCTAAAAGGTTTGGAAATATGAAAACTACATTCTTAGACCTCTTCAACAATATATATTTTTTCACGACAGATTAACATTTACATGAAAAATTTTGAAGTAAACTTAGGTGTCCCATTCACGGGACAGTGCCAGTTAACAAGTTAAAGGGCCAATATTATGCCAGTTTTGTCAGTGGCGGCTGGTGACTTCTTTTTTTGAAGCGCACGATGCGAAGTTCGTCACAACATGTATGTAGCTTGTCATGTGTGTGGTTCGTCATTTCAAAATATGTGTTCTGCGCTTTGAGAGATTGTGTGTGCATCACGTGTCATGCCAAAATAAGTGCCTGCTGCCTTGAACTTGAAAAGAGACGCTCGCGTTTGCCTTATACTCGCACAATCTCATGCGTAATCAGAGTTTACTGTTAAAGGAGTGTCTTGCGTGTATTTAGGGAATGTGAGCGTCTTTTTTTTAATCATAAACGGTTTTGACGCGTGTGCACCAGGCACTTATATTGACAAAACACGTGATGCACACAGGATCTCTCCACACGCATGACACATATTTTGGAAAAGGGAACGACACACGTGACAATCCGAACACTTATTTTGAATTAGCGCATCCTCAGAAGAGCAGTCACGAGCCGCCACTGCTATATGTGTCCATAAAGTTTCAACTCAAAATACCGCACATTTGTTAAAGCATGTGCAAAATCCCCCTAATTGGGCGGGAGCAAAAAAAAGTGCTGTTTTTTGTGTGCATCTTTAAATGCAAATGAGCTACTGCTTTCGGTTAATAAATCGATCTGGTTCCTGTAAATACATTCTGGGACAATAGTATCTTTACCTGCAGTAGTGCTACAACGTGCTAACAAACACATTCAGAAAAGCTTTTGGGCAAAGTTAACCAATCAGTGGATATTGGCGGGGCTTTGTTAATGTGACATCACATTAACAAGAGAATCAAAACAGCATGCCTAATGAGACTCTGGTTAAAAGGGGATTAAAAAAGAAGTGGGTAGATTTATTTCATAGTGTGGTTGAGTTCACACATGCCAACACACATTTATATCCAAACACTTTGAAAAAGTGGATTTTGCATAATATGGGCCCTTTAAAGGATACCCGTCCAGTCACAGCTTTTGTACTTTTTTCTGACATTATATTATATTTTGTAAATTTACAAAGACATTGTCTGTAAGGATACATTAATTTTTTCATCTTTACTGTGATGACCCAGTAACGGCAGCTAACCTGGCAACACAGTACATGATACCTTGATTGAAACATTTACATACAGTAGCATTGCCACTTCATTTAGGACCACATTTAACTGCTCAAAAAAATTAAGTATCTTAAAAATTGCTTTTAGATAACAATACACATCAGTGGCGGCGCGTGGCTGCTCTTCTGATGCTGCGTTTACACCAACCGCGTTAGAGGCGGCAAGCACGAGTGATTTCAATGTTAAGTCAATGTGAAGACGTGTTGATGCATGCCTGGAGGTCCCATGGTAGATGCGTTTCCGCCTCATTCGCACGTCTAGTCTAGTTTCACGCGAATTTGCGTCTGACGCCCAAGTTGGAAAATTTGAACTTTGGCGGATTTTTGCGCCGCGTTAACCAATCAGGAGCCACGCCCGGAGTCACTCATTCAGCGTGAAGGCTTGATATTGTCTGTGAGCAGTCACCCGGAGCTATACGACACAAGTTCTAATTTCTATAGAGACAGGAATAAAAAGGACCTCGCTTGGAAGAGTGTCAGTGAGGACACTGGGCAACCTGGTAAGTTGTAAATACACATTTCACTTTTGAGTCACATGATGTTTATTGACCTGCGTCGTTTATTTTACCCCTATAGTAAGGTGACTAAATACAAATCGGTAACTCTCTCGATAATGCACAATCAACATCAGCCATCCTGCAAACAGAGAACCGCATAGCACTTGCCCCTCCCACAAGAAGCAGATTTTGCCTCTGACGCACGTCTACTTCGCGATTTTGACACCTAAAACGCAATTGGTGTAAACGCAGCATAAGGGGTGCAAATGCAAAATAAGTGTTCGGAGTGTCATGTGTGTTGCTCGTGTTTTCAAAATATGTGTTTGTTGCGTCATGTGAACCATGTGCATCACCATGTGTTTTGTCAAAATAAGTGCCTCATAAACCCTTTAGACGTGTCTGCAGAAGGGACTTATTTTGACAAGACATGTGACCCACATAGGATCACTCGACGCGTCAAACACATATTTTGAAAATACGAACCACACACATGACGAGCTACTTACATGTTGTGAAGAACTTCGCATCGTGTGTCAACTACAATCCTGTAAAAACTTTGATTTTAAGTGCCCTGTCTTAATATGGATATGGCCCTCTTGTGCTCCACAAGGCCCGAGCTGTTAAGAGATGCTATTAAAATAACACATGCAGGTGGCTTTGCATTTGTGGCAAACTGCAGATAAGCCAAAGGCTGAGAATCGTCTGAGATCAACAGAGGTATTTAAAACCCTGGCTCGCCTTCAAAACGCCTGAACGCCGAGATATTCACAATTTAAGCGGATGCGGGAAACCGTCCAACGTTACCTAAACACAGAGGCTTTCAGAGACATCAGGCAGCAAGGGTATCAGCCAGAGTGGTACGGCCAGCTGCAAGGCCATTAATTAATTCATTTTGGTATGCACGCGCTGGAACAACCTTGAACATGTGTGGAAGAGAGAAGAAAAACATTCAACGTTTGATTTAATTACAATTCAGATGGGTTTTAACAAATGTGCACTTTCAGATCATCCAGTGAACGTGCTGTTATATATTGCTCTTATACATTACGTGCTATATATACTATTGTTCCAAACGTAGGGTGATCGTTTTGGATGGGAGACACGGTGAAGTCTTTCGCTCTATAAATGGCACACAATGGAGCACTTAAAAAGAAAGGGCTCCTTGTTTAATAAAAGCTGTGAGTTCTACATCCTAAGCGCACGCTATCAATCTCTGGAGATGAAATTTTTCAGTCTCCACTTAAGTTTATGGGGAGAGAAAACTTTACAGAGCTTGGCCGAGCTCCAGGAGAGACAAGAAATTATGTCGGGACGTTTCTTCAAAGATAGTATCTCTATGTTTGAACGCCATTGCGTTTAGTAGGAATCGAATACCAGGTCTACAAATCACGAAAAAGTGCTTATGCTTTGCCAGATCGTGAACGCTGAGCAAAATGTCAAAATCTGGAAATAATAAATGCCGAGAATGGATAACTTGGATAAAAAAAGCTTTTTTAATCGAATATGCCAGCATCAAGGACGAAAGTCAGGCCTTTTGTTTTGATTGCGGTCACCGCTGTGATGTTTTTGAACCCGTGACACAGCCAGATAGTGTTATCGCTTCGTCGTTTGTTTGTGTACAGGTTGTTTTTGGTAGTTGGGCACATCTTGGACAGCGAGCTACTGTCTGTTTGAGAAGACGCTTTGTACCGAGTTTACCACACGGCTCAGCAATTAAAAATGCTAACAGCAGAGTTTGGCATAAAGAAGCGAGCGAATCCTTTCATGTCAGATCATTTGGCAACAAACTTACAGTGTACAGTTACTTGAGGAGAGACGTCTCTGACTGTGCACGGGTTCATGGGCTGGTCAGGATAAAGGGGCTTTCCGGAGGGAAGATGCTTTTTAAAGTTATCATTTTGTTGAAGACGTTTGTGCTAATTAGCAATGAAAACATCGGAATGTATAAACGCTAATTGGTGAGACCCCTCTTAGTATTTGCACAATAGTTTAACCATAAATTAAGTAAGTAGTGGGGCTGCACGATTAAAATGTGGTATAAAATTGGCATATTGTGATATATTAAAATGAATCGATGCAATTTTAATATATCACAATATGCAACCTTTATATCAAAGTATGCAATAACTCAATGAATTTAATACTTCAACAAAGTTACGTATAATCAAAGTTTAAAGGATTAGTCAATTTTCTTAAAAACATCCAGATAATTTACTCAACCCCATGTCATCCAAAATGTTGATGTCTTTCTGTGTTCAGTCGAGAAGAAATTATATTTTTTGAGGAAAACCTTCCAGGATTTTTCTCATTTTAATGGACTTTAATGGACCCCAACACACTTAACACTTGACAGTTTTTTTCAGCGGAGTTTAAAGGACTTTAAAAGATCTCAAACGAGGCATAAGGGTCATATCTAGCGAAAATAAAAAATATGCACTTTTAAACCACAACTTCTCGTCTATTTCCGGTCCGTTGATGCGCCAGCGTGACCTCATGCAATACGTCATCACGTCAAGAGGTATGTGGAATGTCATTACGCAATTACTTGAGGTTGCGCTGGCGCATCACAGGACTGGAGATAGATGAGAAGTTGTGGTTTAAAAGTGCATATTTTTCATTTTTCTTGTCAAAAATGACAATTTTTTTGCTAGATAAGACCCTTATGCCTCGTTTGGGATCGTTTAGAGTCCTTTGAAACTCAGTTGAAAAAAAACTGTTAAGTGTCGAGTTAAGTGTTAAGTGTTGGGGTCCATTAAAGTCCATTAAAATGAGAAAAATCCTGGAATGTTTTCCTCAAAAAACATAATTTCTTCTCGACTGAACAAAGAAAGACATCAACATTTTGGATGACATGGTGGTGAGTAAATTATTATTATTATTTTTTTTAAGAAAATTGACTAATCCTTTAAGGTCAATGCACAGTATGAGACTGGCAGGCAGAGCAAACGATGCTTTCATTAAAAAAAAAAAACATTTATGCGGACAACACATACTTTACTTTACAAATATAAAGCATTATTGTACTGTACACCACATTATTATTAAAAAAAGTTATCTCATTATTCTTCAATATTGTGCAGCTCCAGTGAGTAGCAGATTTACTCTTTATTTGTCACCCGTGACCAAGCATTTTGATATAAGAAAAAATCCGACCGGCAAAATCGTTTTCTCTTAACCGGTCAGCGGGGTAAGCAAGTCAGTGAAAGCAGACTATATAAACACTCCTCAGTGACTTGAAAGTGATCCATCATTGTGCACTGCCATTGTACTGCTTCTAAGACTGATTAAGTCAAAGCGGACTAAATCATCTGAATTCCTGCTGTGCTGTGGCCCTTGCTTTCTAGATTAAGATGAAAAGGCCTGCACATTCCTCATTTGATAATTAATGATGCAACCCAAACGTGTTACTGACGCTTGTGGAAGAGCTCATTCGTGATTCACCTTCAAAAACACACATACACACGGTTCGCTAGATGTCCGTAAATGAAGTTTCGTTTACTGTTTACTTTGCTATTAAAGAGCATGCGAAAGGGGAACGACCAGACAGCGGTGTTGAGACACAGTCTGAGGTCGAGGAAGTCGTAAAATATCATTTAAAAAATGATTTGAATAAAAAACGTTTGTTTGACATTATGATCTAAAATTAAAGACAGTGGCACCAATAAGCAGAATGGAACTGATCTGAATCTGGTGACCTCTGAGCTCATTTTTCCTGTAATCTGATAGGTCGTAAGGTCAAACCAGTGGTCATTAATCTACCAGTAGGGGATAAATACACATCTCTACTTCCCACTGAAAATATAAGAGACTGATTTACAGATTATTATAATGCATTGTGCTAAAGGCAACAAACTGATAGAGAAGGTAAAAATAGAGTTAAAATAATAGATGCACAAATCATTCCTCCTTATTGCAGGCAGGCCTATTTTTGTATTTGAGGGGGAGCTTGCTTGTTTGAAAAGTAAATAAGATTACCGAGCCAATTCTAAAAAAGCTTAATTTGGGAACAATATATTTATAAAAAAGTGCTGCCAGATTTGTAGGTTTGTAACCCATTGAGATATTAAGAATGAGGACAATGGGTGATTAATAAGTGATATTGATACTTTTTATACTTTTTCAGATCTCAATATTGGCCTTGAAAAACTTTCTCAAACTGTAATTTCTTACTCTTGGCATCATCATTGGACTACTAATTTAACACATCATGTTTACACCAACTGAGGTCACGTGTAATGGTTTAATACCAAAAATACTTTGAATTATTCAAGCAAGTCTTAATGTAAGTGAATTTTGTTTTTGTAGTTAATAACAGCCATTCAATATACCTTAAATTGTAAGCAACTGAAAAAGGGAGAACGATTGAGAAGCTGGGCTCATCACTGAGAGGCAGTTAAGGGTCGCTGACTGAAAGTAATGGTGCACATCATTGAACTCTTACTGAGGGGGAGGTTCTCCAGATCCTATTTTCTCTCTGGCTTATTGAAACACTTTGCCACTTAAATATCCAAAGCTATATGAGGGGAAAAAAGACTGCAGCTTTGGCCCATGAATAAATGTTGACATAGGTAAAATTGTGTGTTCAGTAAACTGCCATACTTTCTACAATACTGTGTACAAAGTGAAATTTGTATTAAAAACCTTTTAGATGATAGGTGATTACTTTTATTTTGAAATAACAAAAGTTTTAGTTGTAACACAAATGCAGAATAAACTAAAGTAAATGATTCAGTATTGCCAAATGTTCTGATTTTCATTGTCTTATCTGAAAATTACAACATGATCTCACAGAAATTTGTGGTATAGTCACGCAAAATTTGATACATTTATTCGTGTCCATGGCACTAAATTCAGCTTTTTCGTGACACTCGCACAAATTTCTATAAATAGTTTCGTGTCATTTTATGTATTATTTTCTAATTTTTTCCCCCTATTTTTAAATCATTGTCGCTTGGGGTTGGGGTTAGATTTGGGGTTTGGGTTAGGATGTACTTTTATGTATTGGTTTCTACATGTTTTTCTTCCACTTTTAAAACTATTCTCGCCTGGAGTTGGGGTTAGAGCTGGGGTTTGGGTTAGGATGTCTAAAAATTTAACAGAAAGTGATTCTAACCCCAACCCCAAGCGACAATGGTAAGAAAATATGAAAAAACAATGAGAAAACAATACATAAAATCAAACGAAAAAGAAAGTCATGCAACGCACACGAAAAATTATATATAGAAATTTGTGCGAGTGTCAGGAAAAAGACATTCGTGCTCATGGCACAAAAAAAGCTAAATTTTGTGCAATGGACACAAATAAATTGATCAAATTTTGCGTGACTATAACACAACTTTCCGTGAGATCAGTATGGAGGATTACAGTAGATATTTAAAAAAAAAATAATCATTAATAAAATTAAATATAAATACAATTAATAACTCATTTATATAAATAATAATTAAACATACAAAATAAATAATGATAATTAATTTATTATTTTACATATTATGAAATTCAATAAAAATTTATTTGATTTTATTTGACTTGGAGTTAAAATTAAAACAAAATTAATTTAAAT
Source organism: Paramisgurnus dabryanus (assembly GCF_030506205.2). NCBI lineage: Eukaryota > Metazoa > Chordata > Actinopteri > Cypriniformes > Cobitidae > Paramisgurnus > Paramisgurnus dabryanus. The sequence goes on along the minus strand of NC_133359.1, from coordinate 14,249,863 downwards.
TTAAAATTAAATTTAAATGAATTAATTTAATAATAACTTGAATATAAATAACACAGGTAGCCTATTTTTTATTTATGAATTAAATTAAATTAAACACTTTTAAATAGCATTTTGCATGATTATACTTTTATATGTTTTATGTTAGAATCGACAGAAAATGAATGAATCATAACAAATAAATGCCAAACTAAACAGATACTGCTTTTACTAATTAAACCTATCAGTAATAATAAAACTAAAACTAATAAAAAATAAAAGACTATATTTTTTAAATCTGTCAATTGTATACAATAAATACTTTTTATTTGTAATCACTTAAATCCACTACACCCAACCTGACTGCCAGGTTTACAATGATAAACCCTGTAGCCACATAAGTTTTATGAGTTTTTGAGTGTAGTGCTTTAACCAGCGAGACCCCTGCGATCCCTGAACCTTTAAAAGTTAGTAACAAAATACATTTGTTGCTTAATGGATCTCAGCGTGTCATTCACTAGTTCTGATTTAACACAAGGGGAGACCACGTCGAGAAAGAGGCCAGACTGGGAGTGGAGACCGGGGCAATGCGAGTTTTACAAGATTCCCTGGAGTGAAGAATCGCTCTCCATCATCTAGCTGTGACATCCCACTGAGTAAGACTTATGGGCTGACACCTCAATTGAGACACAGCTAATGCAGGACGGCATGTGGGTTAAGATAGGGTTCCCGATCGCCCCCCACCCGTCACGGCCGAAACGGCTCATCCAAGTGCATATGGCCGGCCGAACAGATATATAGGCGGGAATGACATACTCCACGTATGGGGAGTACTGTGTACCGATGTGATCGCTTCTTGCCTCTTCAGAATTAAAAGCGTATGGGGCCTGCCATGGTGGTCCTTGAGGGGTATAATTCAATCAAAAGAGCCTTCCACTGTGAATTGCATTAAGTTTGCGATTTCTCACTGGATTTGCAACTCAGTACGATAAGAAGATTAACAGCCGGTAAAAAAAAAAGAGTCAAGAGAGGAAGAGTCAGAATGTGCATTTGGCCTAATTTAAGACCGTATAAATGATGTGGATGGTGAACTTTAAACTGTGGTGACCTTTGACAGTAGTGGGCAGGCAGGGATTATCTTCTCGTCCCTCAATGAGAGGTAAGATGAGAAGAGCAGAGCGGAGATGATTCACAGCTATAGAGGGAGAACAACAGTGCACTGATTTTGAAGAGGGGAGGGCTTGCGAAAGATGGATCCACATGCCTGGTTTGGTGCACACATAGTTACCTTTAAAAACCCTTTTTCCTTATCGTCTTGACTAGGGATGCAGCGATTATAGATTTTGATGGTACGGTTATAGTCTGATAAATAATCACGGTTGTACGGTTATTACGGTTATTAAGGATTCATTTATTTCACAACATTAATGTATAAAATCACATGAATAAATTTTTAATCAATTGCTACATTTTTCTGTATTTTCAGTTTGTGTATTTTTTCTACAATTCTTGGACAAATGATAATAATAATAACTTAGCTGCCTTTGACTTAAACAGTATAGGTGCCTTTAAAACCTGTAGGCTATTCATTTTAATGATCTTTTGAATAAATGTAATTTTACATTTGGACTGAATAAATTTATATTATTTTGGTTTGTTTGAAGTATTGAAGTAAAATATATGAAGTAAAAATGATAAGAGCCTCTCAAAACGAATAATAACACAGGGTCATCCTGGGCCAGGTACTGCCAGTCATTTTGACAGGTGTAGCTTAATATTACACAAAAATCAAATATAAATATTAGGGGTGGCAAGATTAACGTGTTAACTCATGCTATTCATTAATTAATCATTAACGCGTTAAAATAATTTAACGTAATGAAATGCAGTCAGACCACCAGGAGCCCCGCCCGGGTTTGATCCGCGAGCAGGAGGTTTTTAATGCTGTACAGAGTAGACCGATTGAAGTGTGGCTCTTTCATGTACGGATGCAGGTGCGCGTGCACACACACACACACACACACACACACACACACACACAAACCAGATGCACGAACAACCAAGAGACGCGTCACGCGCACATATTCTTTTGAACGCGGAGCTTTGTCATACAATGCACAAACCAGATGCACGAACAACCAAGAGACGCGTCATGCGCACATACTCTTTTGAACGCGGAGCTTTGTCATACAATGCATCATGACGCATGCGCCTCTTGGTGCTTCGTGGATCTGGTTTGTGCGTGCGTGCGTGAAACAAAAACACGCGGTGTAGCGAAGGCTTTACGGTTACTTAACCGTGACGTTTTAAAGCGCGGTTAATAGTGAAACCGGTTAATCGCTGCATGCCTAGTCTTGACATAATTCCTATTCAAACAGGAAGTTGGTGCTGAACATATCAAAGGGGTCAACACTTTTCTGAAACAGCCAATAGCATTTACATTACATTATCGTGTAAGATCCTACTCATTAATCAGAGGCAGGTGATTTTAAAGGGATAGTTCACCCCAAATTGAGAAAACTATCATCATTCCCTCATGAGTTTCTTTATTCTGTTGAATACAAAGGAATATGTTTAAAACTAAATTGCTGAAAGCACACAGTTGACGGTACCAATTGACTTCCATAGTAGGAAAAACAAATACTATGGAAGTCAATACCGTCAAATGTTTGCTTACTATAGACTAAAAAATAAAGACGTAGTATCCCTGACGTTACCCATAAGTTTATGAAGAGCTTTTTTGAAGCCAATAGTAGTTGGCATGGCCTGCCGTCGCCTTCTTGGCTGCGCATCACTCACGGATAAGTGAAAATGGGTAAAGAGATGGGACGTGGGTGAAGCTGAGATGGCTGGTTGCTGAAACTATGCCCGCCTAGCTCGACAGTAGTGACAGCAGTGGCAGTTCAACCGCCACTCAATTGGCAACGCCCTTAATTATGCAGAACTTTAAGGCTTAACTCTTTCCCCGCCATTGACGAGATATCTCGTCAATCAAGAGAAAACGCTTCCCCGTCAATGACGAGTTTTTCTGTCTTTCCGCAATACCGCTATTATCCACTAGGTGGCACCCTTCTGCAACTTTTTAAACCCGGAAGTATTGCCCTATGGCAAGCTGCTGCATGTCCGTGTCTGTTTTAAAGATCGCTCTGAATGGGAACTCTATGAAAAGTCCGTCACAAAAATGGAATTATCTCTGCTTTTTGCTCAAAAAGTTTTTGTTTTGTTTTTTAAAAACACTGGCGGTGAAAGAGTTAATATAATTTAAACGGATGAGTTACAAAGAAAATTCATCCCCTCACAGTTGTCATGAAGGGTAAAATTAACTATATAGACCAAAAACACTTTTTGTACCAGGCTGTAAACATATTTATTTCTGCTGTAAAGTTGGACGTTTTAAAGGGACACTCCACTTTTTTTGAAAATATGCTCATTTTCCAGTTCCCCTAGAGTTAAACATTTGAATTTTACCATTTTGGAATCCATTCAGCTGATCTCGGGTCAAGACTTTGCTGCAGTAACATGGCTGCAGGAGGCGCAATGTTATGACGCAGCAGCCAAAAAAGTCCCCTTGGTTACTTTCAATAGAAGGGGACTATTTTCGGGCACTGCGTAATATCATTACGCCTCCTGCAGCCATGTTACGGCAGCAAAATCCTTGATTATTACACCAGAATGAGAGTATAGTTCCTAGTTCCTTTTAGCGCAATGCTAATGGTCTAATCAGATTCAATGGATTGTGCTAAGCTATGCTAAAACTGGCACCGCCAGACCCGGAGATCAGCTGAATGGATTCCAAAATGGTAAAAATCAAACGTTTAAGGGGCTGGACACACCAAAACTTTTAAACGCGGCTGAAAACGCCTGGACAACGCCGAATGCCAGCTGTTTTTCAGCTGAGTGCCAGCTTTCTTCAGCTAAGCGCTTTGGTAGCTCTGATACGTCAGCTGTGAGACGGTTGGTTGCTGTGATACTTGTCCTGCCCCACCTCCACTGTGATTGGACGGCCGCGTGAGAACTGACATTGACGAGCGGAGCTTTTCATCCAAAGTTGAAAATTTTTCAACTCTCGGTGCTCAGTGCTGAGCGCGGAAAAAACGCTGGGCGGCGGTTTTCAGCGTGGAAGAAAACGCTAGCTGCTGGCTTATTTGAAAAACGCAGAGCTTCCATTGGAAACAATTGAAAACATGCGACGGCCGCCGGCGTAAAAGTTTTGGTGTACACAACCCCTAACTCTAGGGGAGCCTGAAAATGAGCATATTTTCAAGAAAAGTGGAGTGTCCCTTTAAAATGGGGTCTATGGGAATTGACTCCCTTTTGGAGCCAGCCTCTAGTGGCTGGTCAATGAATTGCAGTTTAAATCACTTCCGTATTGGCTTCATCAGAGAGATCGGAAAGTTGCCCCTCTGTGCTAACCATCATGTATTATAATCTTCTTTTGTGTTCATCAGACTAAAGAAACTCCTACAGGTTTAGAACAACATGAGGGTGAGTAAATGAAAGTATTTTCATTTTTGGGTGAACTATCCCTTTAAGTAAAGGAACCATTTCATTGGCCGAAAATTTGGTGCAGGATGAGTCATCAATATATTTCATACGTTTCATAGACCCCAAAATTCAACGCAACAGCAAACAGGCTCTCGTCTCCTGAGCTTTAATAGTTGTTTTCGGTGAATGTTATTGTAAAGTTAAGTGAACACACATTGGCGCACACACAGACGGGTCGGGCTAATTTGCTGTGGCAGTCAGGACACGGTGATGGAATGTGAATGTCAGCAGGCTCTGTATTTACACACGATATAAAACCGACTTGTAATTAACACTACGGCCCTCCCGCACTCAAGTGTAATTGACTGTTTCAAAGGACTGCCACTTCATAATCCAGTGTGTGTATTAAAATGACGCACTCCATATGGCCCACTCCCTCTAAGGATAAGGGTCAGTACTGCTGGCACAGTGGCTGGATCGCATAAGATTTCTTTTACGAGGACATTAACATTTTGACATATTAATAATGAGTAAGTGTATTAAGGTGAACCTCAGAGGGACCTTGTGCTATCATCGGGAGTTGTGCATTTCCTTTCTGCTGGCTGATTTTAGTACTTTTGAAGAGAAAGTGTTTTTGTGAGGCTGTAATTCGAGATAGAAACTCAACTTGTTTATAGCCTTCAAAATATAGCTTATTAAAAAAATAATGGACCAGCTACCTTCAGTTAAGTAGCATTAGCACACGACGTAGTTTAATGAGTTTAATGCATGAAAGATTTTATTAAAAAATGAAAGCATCCACTTTCAAGTTTAGTTTAATTTCTTTCTGAAGCCCAAATTTTACGCATTAACTATAAAAACCATATCTCAGTTGCAGCCCAACTCGCACTTGTTCTCCATGACCAGTGTCACCATATGCGACATATTATTTTGTCACGTGTGTCGGCCTAACATGTGCCCACATGGTCCCCACAGCCTATTTACGGAGGACATAAACTTAATGGGAGATTCATTTGCATTTGTTAATTTGGCTTAATATGCGCTAATTGATTTTTTTACTTGTGCATTTTAATTACCCCAAGTTATAGTTGGCCACAGTTTGTGTACCGATGTACATTGTAAATGTTTGGCCATTAAATGCCCTCCAAAGAACGACAGGTCTGGGAGTAATGAGTGTTAATTAGCTTGTACAGAGCAATTAACAGGTTTTATGTCTAGCACTTTCCATGTTTAGCAATAGGTTGCGACGTGATGCGTGCACCAACAGATGCACATATAACGCCTGACCCTTTAAGGAAGCGAATAAAAAAATTAAGTTAAGACTGTAAACATTTATTTAAAAATGTAGTTAACAATTAACATTAACCTCATTTATACCGCAGTATCTAATCACATGGAGTGTAAATAAATAAGCATATATGCACTAACTAAAGCATGCAACGCATGCCATTGCAAAGTAATAATTATGAATACATTTTATTCAATTTTACGTATTTTCTGAGGTGTTAAACCTTCCGTCGAGTTCATCCGTTCTTCGATATTCGCAATTTGGGCCACTGTGTCCGATTGATTTTGTTCCTCTTTGCCTTTGTAATTTGCTGTACCCCCTTCAACCTCAGGCTGAAGATCCGTCTCCAGGCTCTGAAGTTTGGGAGGAGAAACGGTAGGAGTGCCGTCCTGTCGCAGCCCATTACCCACAGAAGAAGAGCCTGGGTTGCCACCCATAGTCGAACTGTAGGAGATAAAAACTCGATTGTCCTGCGGGAAAATGAAAAGGGTTATAAAAAGTGCCACGACAATGTACCTCGATTTAATTCTGATGTGTTATTAACAATGAGAATTAGATTGGAGTTAAAGAAATGGAGACGATTTGGTTTATGGTATTTTTGATAGCTAACAATGCAAAAAATAAATCAATTAAATGCATACGTATGCATATTTATTTGCATAAATATTTATTTATTTCTGCGGGTGGGTAAATTTAAATGGTTAGAAAATAACCCGAAATAGTCCCTGCTCGGCACAAATAATGTCAGGAGAGTCTTTTTTTTTTATACATGATCTGAAACCTTTCTATTGATGTATGGTTTGTTGGGATAAGGCAATCTTTGGCCATAATACAAATATAATAAAATCTGGAATCGGAAAATGCAAAAAAATCTAAATATTGAGAAAATCGCCTTTAAAGGGACACTCCACTTTTATTTTCCAGCTCCCGTAGAGTTAAACATTTGATTCTTATCGTTTTGGAATCCATTCAGCTGATCTCCAGGTCTAGCGTTAACACTTTTAGCATAGCTTAGCATAATCTATTGAATCTGATTAGACCATTAGCATTGCGCTAAAAAATAACCAAAGAGTTTGACATTTTTCCTATTTAAAACTTGACTCTTCTGTAGTCACATTGTGTACTAAGACCGACGAAAATGAAAAGTTGCAATTTTCTAGGCCGATATGGCTAGGAACTACACTCTCATTCTGGCGTAATAATCAAGGACTTGTTGCCATAACACGGCTGCGGTAGGCGCAATGATATTACGCAGTGCCCAAAAGTAGTCCCCTTAGTATCTTTCAATAGCAGGGGACAATTTTCGAGCACTATAACATCATTTTTTAAAAAAGGGAGTGTCCCTTTAAAGATGTCACATGAAGCCCTTTTGTTGGGATAGGGCAATATTTGGCGAGATACAAATATTTAAAAATCTAGAATCGGAGGGTGCAAAAAATATCGAAATATTAAGAAAATCCCATTTAAAGATGTCCACATGAAGCTCTATTACTAATGATAAACAGATTTGTGATATATTTATGATAGGACATTTGCAAAATATCTTTATGAAACATGATTTTTACTTAATAACCTAATGATTTTTGGCCCATACAATGTACTGTTGACTATTGCCAAAAATATACCCCTGTTACTTTTGACTGGTTTTGTGGTCCAGGGTCACAAATGCTTATTTTAATGAACACTCATATTTTAAAAGTTGCTTTGCTTTTGGAACAAATGGTAATCCTTGATGATAAAATTTGCTTTAATGAGCAAAAAAAGGACAAGCATCTTTTTTGATTGATTTTCGTTTGAGCAATCTAGCAACAAAAAAAACCCATTAAACTACAGAACAAGATACTGATAAATGCGCTGCCATGTTTCCGGAAAACAATAGACTCGATCTCTGGTTTATTCCATAGCCTCTTTGCTCCCATTGGGGTTGAGCTGCATCTCTGTGATTAATACTCGGATACTTTTTCCTGCTGTTTTCTATCAACATATAATTGAGAAGAATGCTGGCATTTCACCTCGCTGAAATACTTCTGGCAACTGAAGTTTTCTTTACGCACTCTATTCGTGCGATGCCTGCAAGGCGTGCATGTTAAGTCACTAAATTTTCAAAACGTACCTTCTCTGCAAGCATCTCGGAAAAAGACTGCTTGATTGCATTCCATTCTCCTCGAAAGTCGCTTTTTTGGTGCGGACGCTTTGTCGGAGCGTCTAACCTGTCTGGAGTCCTCATCACAGCTGTGAAAGTTGGATAGCACAATAAAAATTATTATTTTTATTTGGAACGATATTGGTGGTATGAATTATTAAAAAAATACCTTTATTTTTTGTAAAGCGTGGAGCAGAAAAAGGTGAAACAAACTCCAAACCGTGAAATCCCGAGGACCTGTGCTGTGATTTTAAAGGTGTTGGGGCCAATCCTAGTTTGCTGTTTCTGGTGCCTTGCACTGAATGATCAACTTTACTTTCTGCACATTTTGGTTGCGTGTTCATTTTGTCTTTTATAAAGCTGTTCCATGCAAAGCATGATCGATATCTCTTACATACTGTATTGTTTGAAGTGCTTGCCACTGACATGCATTTGTGGTCAACATCTGATTGGTCTTTTGCCTTGTGAAACCCATCAGGAGAGGAATGATCTTGGCTTGGGTTTGTGATGTTGGAAAGTAGGGAAACTGATTCAACTGGATCATGCTTTTGATCTTTATTTTTTGATATGGCCACCGTCTCCATTGACGGTGATGCAGTTGGCAAAATGGGCTCCATGGTGCCAGCAATAAGAGGCACCTGTTTCGTTTTCACCATGTTCACTTCATCGAGGTTTGCTTCGGCTGAACCAACTGTATGCAAATGTGTGGAGATCAATTCGGGTGGCGAGTTGTGATCTGCAGACTCCATAGTGCTGGCGATAAGAGGCAAATGTTTCGATTCCACCACATCCACTTCATCAAAGTTTGCTCCGGGTGAGCCAACCGCTTGTGAATGTGTGGAGATAAATTCGGGTGGTGAGTTGTGATCCTCTAATAATGTTTGGGTACCTGTTAATGCATCTGGTTCCTGTTGTGTGGTCTCTTGGCATGGATTCGGTTGGTGTACAATCCCATTCTCAGTCACATGTGGTACGTCGCTCATTTTGTTTCCTGGAAGTCTCTCCATACTTGCTTGATCTTCTGTTTGCGAACGACTCTGGAGAAATTCAGGTGCAACAGACTCGTCTTTGATTTCTCTGCACTCTTTTGTACCACATTTTTGGCCGTCTATATGTTTATCTGATGTCTGGGGTTCAGTCACTTCTGAGATACACAGATTCGGTCCCAGCGTTCCATCTTTCTGTTCCAAAGCCAAAGGGTCACCATCTACCTCATAAACAGACCTGGTTTCAGGCCCTGATAGCTCGGGGAGACAACAGTCTGTGTCACTTCGGGCTTGGTTTGATGGGCAACCTTTATCAACTGCACTGCAGACCGTCTCACTTTCACAGACAATCGGTTTTGTTTCAGCACACAAGTTTGACAGCTGATTTGTTACGGCAATGACTTCCTCAGGTCCTGAGATCTTTTCAGACATTTGTGAATCCAATGGTGCTGTGGATGGTGAAACATCAGTTAATGGATCCAGCTGCATTGAACTGCTTTTATCATGAGAGCCGCCGACTACTTTATTCCTCTGACAGTCAGCAGAGCTTTCATCTGCATGAGGAAATGAAATTCATGCATCATTAAGAGAGAAAAATGAGAAGTACAGGTAAGCTGGCTTGATAAAGTTGCAGGAACCACCTCCCCGCACTTCACATTATTCTGAATAAAAATGTTATAGCGGCGCCAGGCTTGGCTGGAGAAGACAACTTCACATTCCTTCTTACCTGGAAAGCGTCTCGCTGGTTCACCATCATCACTATTCAAACCCTCCTTGATTTCCAAAGACTCATTTTTGTAAAAACTATCAGTAATTGTTCTATTTACCAGAGCTTGATCTTCCAAATTAATCTGTAATAAAAATACAGTCAGATTACAAACGATGTCATTCTTCTCAACACAAATATTATCAAATTTCAAAAATTTGCCGTGTGCCAAAAAGCCAACATGTGTTTAAGTTTAGCCTTGCTTATCCATGTATAATTCCCAAGGTACACGCTTAATAAACAATGGCTCGTTCTGCGTTTACATGTAATCCTCAAACCTCAGAGTCCTGAATATCTTCAATGTTATGATCTACAGAAGCAGACAGCAGTTTATTCTCCTCCTGAAGCAGATTATAAGCCTCTTTCACAGCTTTCAGCTCAACTTGATCCGCCTCTGATGTCTTTTGCAACAGCAACATCTGTATTTTTTAACAATTGGCACTACTATATTATGTTTCTTTGCAAAGAAAATTATAAAATGCAAATCGCAATGATGCTTTTGCATTACCTTTTTCTCACAATCAAGCTTTGAATTTTGGAACTCGTCTTTTAGCCGAGTGAATCTTTCCTGGTCTTCTCTGGTCCTCTCCTGGTCCAATTCGTGTTCTGCTTTAAGGAGCTGCAATGAAATTAATCACCCTTAAAATTTTTAATGCAATAATAAATGTTTATGTGTTTATTTAGCCCAGACAGAGGATTTTAAACAGATGGAGAGGCTGATACAAATCAGTAGGCTTTTGTCATGTTAATAAAGGTTTTAATCAGTGAATGACTAAGTGAATTAAACAGACGTATGGGGCGAATAAAAAAGAAAGGTTGTAAATGGATGTTAAACATACTATGAGTTGCACTTTTGGTGTTTTAAATATGCTAAAGTAATATGAAGTTCACTCAATCAACTTTTTAAGCAACGGAAGACTGCAGTTTACTTTATTTTATCTTGAGAATAAGATAATTTAATTATATTTTTTGTGTGCTAAAGGTGAAAATAAACACAATTTGTATTTGAAAGGTGCACTGTGTAATTTTTAAAAGTATCTCTTGACAGAAATGCAATATAATTATATTATTAGTGGTGTATAAAGACCTTAAAAAATGAACTGTATTGTTTTTATCACCTTAGAATGAGCCATTTTATCTACATTATATAAAATACTTTTCTTCGAGGGACAGATTTTAAAAATGTAAATATGATGCGGGCCAAACTTCCCCCCTGTTTTTATATTTTATATATTTTTTACTTTTACACATTATATATATATAATTATTATATATGTTATAACTTATGTCGTTTTTATTACTTTTTGTGATTTTGTCATACATTAAAAAACATGCATTTTCAAAAAAGATGCACACATCCACACATATCCAGTATTTTGCATTTTAATGACTGAAAACCTTATTACTAAAATTCATGTTTTCTTTTATAATATTTTTAAAGGGGTCATAGCGTGACTTTTTCCATGTTTAAGTGCTATAATTGGGTCCCCAGTGCTTCTATCAACCTAAAAAAATGTGAAAAAGATCAACCCAGTAACTTTGTTTGGGTAAGCCATTTTCTGCAAGCATGTGAAAAATTAGGTTGTTCAGATTTCGCCTGTTTTGTGAGGTAGGTAGCAAGGCGAATTATAATAATACTGCCCCTTAATCTGCACTATCCAACCAAAGCACTGCCATTTAGTGCAGAGAGAAAGTAAGTCAGAGAAAATAATTGACAGCACAATAGAGTTTCAATTACAACAAACCACAATCACTGTGATCAGTGTTTGCACTTCATCCACTCATTTGCATATTAAAGGACACACCCACAAATGGCACACTTTTGCTCAGACCTACAAAGTGGCAAATTAAACATGGTATAATAAATTATCTGTGAGGTATTTTGAGCTAAAACTTTACTTACACACTCTGGGGACACCAAATATTTATTTTACAAAATAAATAATATGACCCCTTTAAGATATATAGGCTAAACCGCCTTTCCATTGGGGTGGGAATCGCTTGGACCCTCGTGAATCGATCCAGAATCGATTCTTAGGGTCCCAATTCGATTCAGAATCGATTCTTGACGTACTAATTTGCATATCTGTGATGTCATTACATCACATTTGCTCTAAAGCCAGTTTAATGTTTGTGCATTTGCTTCTAGTCTCTGAACTGTCATATTCTGTACTTTAATGCAACTAAGGGATAAATAATGTCATTCTTATATACATATATGTCCTGTTTCTGTTGTAAGACATTAAAACCAGTAAAAATAATAATTAAACGTGACATATTAATTCTATATTTTAACCGTCATTAACTTCCACGAACTGACGTGTGTCTAGCATCATCTTTATACACAGTGATCGGCAGTATTACTGTATTTATATAATGCAGCGCATCCAGCGACTGAATAACAAACTATGTGCATATTTTTACAGAAGTATATTCATGTTATATCTAAACAGTCAGCAGATGGTTTAGGGAAACGCTATAGCACAGTCAGAAGAGTCATTAAATTAAATGCACTGTGTGTCTCCATGCCGCTCACTGAACAGAGAAAAGGCAGAGCAAGACTATCCAAAAGTGTATCTTGTTTTCTTGAGTCAAACAGGGCTGTTCTAGATCTTATTTCTTTCTCTTTTGCTCTTGTAAGCTCCGCTATGCGCTCGTGCAGTGCGAACTCTCCGTGTGTTGTCCGTGTGCAACACCGCTCCCCCAGTTGAGTCCGCCTTTTGGTTCTGATAACGTATTTTGTAAACTAACATTTAAGAATCGATTCTTGACATTTGTGAATTGATCCAGAATCGGCCCACGTCCGAATCACGATTCATCTAAGAATCGATTTTTTTGTCCCACCCCTACTTTCCATTGTACACTACATTCGGACACAACTGCTGGAGTTCGCCCCCTAGTGGCAGACTTAATCAAATTTCAGTTTAATCTGTGTCAACATAGGGGAGAAGCTCATTCCAGCGCAAAAGCCTTTAATCTACGAATTTGTCATGTACAGTGAAACGGCTTTAAAGTAACCACGCTGATTTTAAGTCACATAAAGATAATTGGAGGGCCGCATTTGGCACACAGACCACCAGTTGACTAGTCATGATCTACACCGTTTCGTGCCACCATGTTTTTACAGTAGCCCTAAACGGCCGAACTGCTCTATAGAGTTTTGTCACTATGTTGTCTCAGACTACGACATGTTTGTCCTGTGGCGGCTACCGTGGCTTCACTATGCGTTTTGAAATGGAGGGGACTGAGCCGTTGGTTGAAATTCACAATCTCATAACTACATCTAGTAAAAATCTAAAAATCCAAGCAGTGGATCTTTAAAAATATTATTTCTCTTGAACATGTATGAATGGATGTTTTAGTTATGTTTAGTTGCTGACCTTATATTCCTCTCGGAGAGTGATGAGTTCCTGTTCTGCTTGGCTCAGAGCTTCTGTCTGTGTCTGTAGCAAACGCTGAGTATGCTGGAGGGATCTCAGAACCTCCTAACACACACACATACACACACACATTCTGGTTTCCATGTTTTGTATTCCCTTCCCCTAACCCCAACCATCACAGAAAACTTTCTGATACCTTAGATTTCCAATAAACATCATTCTGTTTGATTAATAAGCTTGTTACCTCATGGGGACCTCAAAATGGTGACAATTGGTCCCCCCCCAACGTGATAAATACCAGGTACACACACACACACACACACACACACACACACACACACACACACACACACACACACACACACACACACACACACACACACACTGATCTCATGTGAATTTGTAAGTATTTCGTCATCACATGTATATAACCCGTCATGTGTGTGGTTTGTTGTTTCAAAATATGTGTTCTGCGCGTCCTATGTGCATTGCGTGTCTTGTCAAAATAAGTGCCTGCTGCAGACGCGTCTAAAGGGTTTATGATAAAAGAGACGCTCGCGTTTGCCAGAAACTCGCATAATCTCATGCGTAATCAGAGTTTACTGTTAAGGGAGTGTCTTGCGTGTATTTTGTGAACGTGAGCGTCTCTTTTATCATAAACGGTTTGACGCGGGTGCAGCAGGCACTTATTTTGACAAAACACGTGATGCATATGGTTCACATGACGCAACAAGCACATATTTTGAAAACACAAGCAACACACATGACACTCGGAAGAGCAGTCACTAGCTGCCCCTGCGTATTTTACAAATTAACTAATTCGTAGGAAGTGACTCACGTAGCATTCGATTATGATAAAAAAACTATGAAACCACACCCCAAACTCACAAAATGTATGAATGTGGTCGTATGAATTAATACGAATAAGCCACCATATAAAATCTGTATGAATTGCTATGAGATAATGTTAGCTTGACACAAGATTTCTTCAATTATGCAAATTTTTCACTTAAAAGATCAGAAGGACCTACCTGCTTCTCTTCCCTCTCTGTGGCAGTTTCATTTCTCAGTTTCTTGTTAAGTTCGGTTTCCTAAAAGCAGAACATATTTGCATTTATAGACATCAATTTATCACTTTTAACATTTTGAACACCTGTAATAAAATCTACCACAAAGAGCCTTTGTTGAAATTGCTGAAGCTGTTGTTCTTTCAAAACATGTTGTAGATGCTCTTCTCCAGGTCTGCGGACTGATGACACTTTTAATGCTGCCAGCTCTTTGTTAAGTCTCTCCAGATCCTAAATATGAAGTTAAAATAAAAAGGTTTGGTGCAAAACAATTTATGCCACAGTCAGGTAATATAGCACTGCCTTTAAACCCTTGCTTATCAGAGGGGCAATAGTGCAACTGGAGTATAGATTGTCAGGATTACAAGAATGTTTTTTTACCTCTTTTAAGGCTTTAATAGTAGATTCTTGTTTTTCATTGATGGATGTGAGCTTTTTATTAATCCGCATGGCCTCTTCAACTTTAAGAAAAAGAATGATTTAAAAGGCTTGGCATTGCTATAAAGACTCAAAACAATTACTTAAAAGGGTCAAATAATTCATGTTCACGAAATAGGAAAACTATTAATAAAACACTTTCATATATAGATTTCATAGGGGGTTGTCCAAACATCAAATATTTCTGGGATGAACGAAGAATTATGCATAGCAGACAAACCACAAGCCTAAAATATGCTTTATCTCCTTTAAAGGTGCAATGTGGGACTTTTAGCAGCATCTATTGGTGAGACTGTGAATTGCAACCGACACTCAGTCCACAGCTCACCCCTCCTTTTTGAAACGCACAGTGAAGCTACGCTAGCCACCACAAGACAAACATGTCATTGTCTGAGACAACATGACACATTACGCAGTTACTAGGGGGACAATTTTCAGCTGCTGCGTAATCCTGCAGCCATATTACAGGAGCAAAGTCCTTGATTATTACGCCAGAATGAGAGTATAGTTCCTAGCCATATCTGCCTAGAAAATCACAACTTTTAACTTTCAGTCGGTCTTAGTACACGATGTAACTAAGGAAGAGTCAAGTTTTAAATAAGAAAAATATCGAAACTCTTTGGTTATTTTTGAGCGCGATGCTAATGGTCTAATCAGATTCAATGGATTATGCTTAGCTATGCTAAAAGTGGTACTGCCAGACCCGGAGATCAGCTGAATGGATCTAAAACTGTAAAAATAAAATATTTAACTCGACGGGAGCTGGAAAATTTTTTTTTAAGTGGAGTGTCCCTTTAAGGGGCAGTATTATCCCCTTCTGACATCACAAGGGGTGCTAAATATCAATGACCTATTTTTCACATGCTTGCAAAGAATGGTTTAACAAAACTAAGTTACTGGGTTAATTTTTTTTCACATTTTCTAGGTTGGTAGAAGCAACATGTAAAAAAAATCAGATTTTCATGATATGTCTCCTTTAAGTAGAAAGTGGAAGTATCTGCAATAATATCTGCGCCTGTCACTCTTATTCAGATTTTAAAGATTAAGACCTAATATGTCAGGACTATAATATCAGGTCAGGGCATGTGCTGTCTTATACATGATGGTGGTCGTACCATTCTGTTCGAGTTGCTCGTGGGCCTGTTTGAACGCGGTGCACTGTCTGGATACGGCGACAAAGCGCCTCTCCACCTCTCCCAGTTGATTCAGGTGGCTGTCTTTTAACTGCGTCTGCAACTGCAACTTCTGCTCCTGGAAAGTTTAAAAACACACTGTCCTCCCTTTCAAGAGGAATATCGCAATTTAACCGCGCAAGCAATAACGGTCCTTCTTCTCGGCAAGGGCGGACTGTGAATATATACTGCATTGAGAGTTTGAAGACCTTTGTTTAACATCAAGGCTGAGCGCGCTCCTTTTTGCTAGATAAGGAGTCAACTTCCAAGCATGCCTGAGGGGCCTTTATGCGAACTGCGGGCCGTTACTGTTTGATTGTGTGTATCAAACTGATCCCACCCCTCCGCCATTGAAAGGTTAAACAGAGCGGAGCTCTGATATAAAATATTTTAATAGCGTTATTTTCACAGCGGCGCTGGCGGTTCACGTGTCACGCCCTCCCTATTCGTTACTCCTGATGATCTGCTCCCCCTCTCGGTTCCTCCTTTTAATTCTTAGCGCTCCCACTTGCCTCTGTCAACAATTTATATAATTGGAAATCCTTACCAGCTCGGCTAATTTCTTCTCCAAACTGTACCTGAGCAACTGTAAGACAGTAGCAGAAGAAGAGAATGTGCTTTTAGTGGCTTTCTTAACAAACTGAATGACCTTTGTCATTTCTAAAATGTGCCACAGAAAGATAACTCTCGACATACAAAACTAAAGGTGCACTCACTTGTTTTATTATTTGCTTAATGCAGGTAAAAGTAAGGTTTACACCATATGAAATTTGTTTTGCTTAAAATGAAATAATAGTGTTTAAAATCATGCACACTTATAAGATAAAGAATCTGGTCATATAAAAGATGTTTTATATTACATGGAGCGGGTCACCTCATGGCCCATGGGGGAGACATATTTAAAAATCACATGCCTATCCAAATACTACTTGCTATATCACACACTTTCACTCATACAATATTTATGGCTTTGCGAAAACATTACTACAGTGACATTGCTAACCGAAAACATTTGCGTTTTCATGATGTTGCATTCTTTTTGCTAGTTGTCATTTTAACGCCTGCTAATATTAACCAGAGCAAAATATGCAAAAAAAAGTGCACCTTTATGAATTGTATTAATATG
This sequence comes from Paramisgurnus dabryanus, assembly GCF_030506205.2. NCBI lineage: Eukaryota > Metazoa > Chordata > Actinopteri > Cypriniformes > Cobitidae > Paramisgurnus > Paramisgurnus dabryanus. The sequence goes on along the minus strand of NC_133359.1, from coordinate 14,233,036 downwards.
CATGCATGAAATACAACATTGATTATGTAAATATAAATGGATGCATTAATGCAAACAAAATGTAGTGTAGCATATGACATTTTTCTGTAATTCTGATTGAATTCAAATGCGAAGCCAGGTAACATAATGTTTAGAAAAACATCCAAATAATTGCTGTGGTTTTTATTATAGGCATGAAATTGCTCAGATTACCAAGGGTAACAAGGGCCTTTATTGGCCAATCGTACGGTTGAACCGAGGGTGTGGTGAACCATAGGAGAAAGCATACATCACCCATGTGACATCATTTATCTGACAACACCAAATAGACCTACACAGACCCCCACTCGAAAGGTCAGTGATGAGATGGATTTTCCCACTGTTTCAGGTACGTGTCCCGAAAGGGAAAAACGTGGAGCATGTTGAAGTGTGGAGGTATGTTTTATGGGGTTGATGTTTGCATGTACCTGCAGCGATTTTAGTTCTTCTTTGAGGCTTGTGATCTCTTTGTCCTTGAGTTCAGCAGCAAGCTGGATTTTCCCCTTCGTTGATATGTAACAAATCAATTGATGCATAATGAATAAACAAATAAATATAATGCAAATGTGTGTCATTTTTTTGTGATTTTCTGCTTTGTACATAAAAATCATTCTACGTAATGCAAAGAACATGTTGTGAAAATATAATCTTGATATATTTAAAGGATAACATCACAGTTTTTCAATATTTTACTATGTTCTTACCTCAACTTAGACGAATTAATACATACCTATCTTTATTCAATGCTTGCACTTAATCTTTGTACAGAGTGTTGTGAATGTATTAGCATTTAGCCTAGCCCCATTCCTTCCTTAGGATCCAATCAGGGATGAATTTAGAAGTCACCAAACACTTCCATGTTTTCCTCATTTCAAGACTGTTACATGAGTAAATATGGTGGCACAAAATAAAACAGTTTTTTAAGCGGATAAAAAAGGAGAATTATATTGTATGGTGGAGGGCACTTAGTTTCCAGCACTTCGACCTTGGGCGCAGTAATATTGACGGAAGTTTGAGTGAGAGGAGGAGTAGTCAGGAGTGATGATGTTACTGCACGCCAAGGTCGAAGTGCTGCAAACTATGTGCTCTTCCGCCATTCAATATAGTTCTCATTTGTATCTGCTTAAAAATCTGCATGTTTTATTTTGTGCCACCATACTTACTTGTGTTACTACTCATGTAAGATTCTTTAAATAGGGAAAACATGGAAGTGTTTGGTGGCTTCTAAATTCATCCCTGTTTGGATCCTAAGGAATGAATGGGGCTAGGCTAAATGCTAACACGTTCACGAGGTGCTGTACAAAGATTAAGTGCACACATTGAATAAAGAAAGGTATGTATTAATTCATCTAAGTTGAGGTAAGAACATAGTAAAATATAGAAAAACGGTGGTGGTGTTTTCCTTTAATACTGAGTAAGTTCATGTCAAAGATTAAAATCAATGTAAAATCAATGACTGAAATCAAACTTTAATCCTTCTAATCTTATGGATTGAAACTTTAGCCTGGATTTCACAGACAGGGTCACATAAATGTAAACATAAGAAATAAAAACTCTTATTTAAAGACACAATATGTAGGATTTCACAACTAGAGGTCGCACTTTCAAAACAATGACGAAAGCGATCGTATAGGTGAATGTTTTATTAACCGTACGTTTGATCACATTGTTTAATGAATTAGCTGCAATGCACAACAGCTGCGTACTAGATGCTGTATAACCACCACTTCCACATTTCTCTGCACGTGTCGCTATAGTGTCTTCAAGCGGAAACCGAGGATAGCGTTGATTTTACTTGATAGGCGACAGTGATGAGCCATTATTTAAAATTGATCTTTTGATTTACAATACTTGGGAACTTTTGGGATATGTAAGTACACAACATGAAATATATGTATCTGTATAAGTGATATTTGGATATTTTATTACAAAAACGTTACATATTGTGGCTTTAAGAGAGTTAAATTGATAGATTTATAAACTAACCTTTTCTCCCTCAAGTCCTCTGATTTGGGCCTGAAACTTTAAATTAGAAAAAAATATGAGTAATTCCAGCATTATGGATGCACAAGTTTTTCGGAGACAAGCAGTGGCGGCGTGTGACTGCTCATCCGAGGGGCGCTAATTCAAAATAAGTGTTCAGAGTGTCATGTGTGTTGCTCGTGTTTTCAAAATATGTGTTTGTTGCGTCATGTGAACCATGTGCATCACGTGTTTTGTCAAAATAAGTGCCTGATGCACACGCGTCAAACCGTTTATGATAAAAGAGACGCTCACGTTCACAAAATACACGCAAGACACTCCCTTAACACTAAACTCTGATTACATATGAGATTATGCGAGTATCTGACAAACGCGAGCGTCTCTAATCTGATAAACCCTTAAGACGCGTCTGCAGCAGGCACTTATTTTGACAAGACACGTGATGCACATAGGATCACTGGCAGAACATATATTTTAAAAAAAAGGAACCACACACATGACGGGCTACATACATGTTGTGGCGAACTTCGCAACGAGCACCCTCGAAAAAAGAAGTCACCGGCCACCACTGGAAACAACATACTTGTTCGGTGAATTAAAAAGCACAAACTAGAAGCTATAATACCCGACACATTAAGAAGGGATGGCTCTTGAAAGAACATTTAATATTTTTTCGATTAAAATTTATATATGCGCAATTATGAGGAAGACACAGCGTAAAAACGTGACATTTCTCCGTTATGGATGTGACCGTTCTAAAATTTGCACCTACTTAACTATGTACAGTAAAATCATTTTTAAAAACTTTAACAGAGACTTGGGTATTTAAAACACCAAATATTGACATCTGAGATATTATGGTTAAAGACTTTGGGTAAAAACTTTTCTTTTTATAATAAGGTTATTATGTTATATTATATTTAATAAACAGTTCATAACAGATACTGGATGAGTGATTCATACCTGCTTTTTTACAGCAGCAAGTGACTCCGAATTCTCATTTGACATTTTAGAGATCTGATTTTGTAAAGACTCCTGGAATATATATATCAAAAACATAAATAGTTTATATTTTATTAGATTTTGTATGTATACAAGCATTTTTGGACAAAAGTGAACAGTTGTCTTATCATACAAACCTTCTCCCATTCTAACTCTGGGTTCTCCAGCATAAGTTTACAAATCTGCTCTTCATATCGGGTTTCAGCATCCTGTATCCAAAATAACCAAAAATACATTTTGGGCATTAACAATCATTCGATTACTATTCAGTAGATAAGTACACTGTAAAAAGTGAAAGTTGGATTAACTTAAAAATTATTTCAGTTGGTAACACCAAAAACTTTTTTATTCTCACTTTAAGTAAAAAATTCAAGTTAATAAAGTTTTAATTATTTTAGGTGTTACCAATTTATTATTTGTTAATAAATTCATTTTTCACTTTAAGTAGATCCAACTTTAGGCTACTTTTACAGTGTAGATTAGCATACAACACAAATGTTGACATCAAAAGAAAATAACAAAACAACTGAACAAATGATTTACATTCAGTTTTTGTCCACCTTCTTTGTGAAAGTATCAGTGAGGAGTGCAGATTTTAATATGATGCCTTACTTATTCTCTGAATTGTTTTCTAGTGGCTTTTATGTGCACGTAGGAGTTGTTTATGCTTTCCTAATAAAGTGTGCTACTTGCAAAGCACCCTTGAAAGTGCACACTAGATAAAACTGTTAACGTTTCATACAGGGACAGTAAATTGAATAAAAAAAATGTGTCAGGTAAAAAACACTTAAATTGGTGAACCATGTTAATCTCAAAGGAATGAAACTGACTGCATATTAAATAAAATGCATTAAATCGGACAGGACAAGGAAGATAAAAATGTGTTGACATGAAAAAAAAACCGGCACAATACCGAAGTATGTACTAGTGTCAACATTACCACTATACACTTGATCACCAGCTGGATGTTTAAAATTTCTGGCCTGGCAACTGACAATGTCCCAAGTGAATAGAGTCATTTTAATGGAACACACTTTGCACTCTCTTAAAAGAACATAAGACGTGACGGCATTCAGCCGAGCGCGTTTGTCTGGCAGGAAATCCTCCATCTTAACCTTGGCCCTATAAACCAGAGAACTACAAAGTGTTAGTTTAATGGCATGCCTGAGGATCACATTGACTTAATGTCGTTGTTCCTTACCAAACATCATCATAACAATAAAACATGAGAGATAGTAATGTTTATTTTTGCTCTTACAATCTCTAAACATGTCCAGCGTTGGGTTTTAAGTGCTTTGCTTGAGGGTGCCGGTCCAGTTTGCACGGCCCGTACGTGTAACTTATACTGGATTTAGTCCAGATGGTGAGAATGTGTTGCTTGCATTTCCTTCTTTTGAATACTCGTGGCACTCCTCCCACAACATGACATTCCTCAGTTCTTCCAAATAGATTTCAGTGCCATTCGGACACTAACAGACCAACATTCCTAATATATTGGGATGTCTTGTAGCCTTTTAGGGGGCTGCCATTTGTCTAAGATTGTCTGTACACTTTAAGTTTGGCTAAAGTGAGGCTAAAACAAGAATTTGTCTTTTTAAAGAGTCATGTAAAAGCTACAGTTATTGCACAATTTAAATGCTCATCATTTTGACCAATCAAATGAAAGACAGGGTGGGATGTGGGTGCATGGGGGAGACACAGAGGTTTTGATTTTCACATTTTCTTATACATTTCTGCATTTCGAAGACACTTTTTATCCAAAGCGATTTACAGTACATTACAATGTGTTTATTTTATCAGTATGTGTTTTACCTGAGTTTGAACCCATGACCTTTTGTGCTGCCATCACATTGCTCTACCACTAACACAGGCTTTATCACACTCTATCAGGCAATGAATTTGGTACGTCCTGCTAAGCCTAACAGGGTACAAATGTTAACTCAACAACAACATGCCACTATTCTGGTATTTAAAGGGATCACAGTGTAAAAATCTGACTTTTTCCATGTTTAAGTGCTATAATTGGGTCCCCAGTGCTTCTATCAACCTAGAAAACGTGAAAGGGAACAACCCATTCTTTGCAGGCATGTGAAAAATCAGGTCGTTCAGATTTTGCCTGTTTTGTGAGGTAGGTAGCAAGGCCAGTCACACAATGGCGCCCCTTAATCTGCACCACCATAATCCAACCACGGCACTGCCAATTAGTGCAAAGAGTAAGAAAGAGATCAAAGAAATTTGACAGCACAATTGAGTTTCAATTGCATCCAACCACCATTATTGCCATCAGTGTTTGCATTTCATCAGCTCATTTGCATTTTAAAGGACACACCCAAAAACGGCACAAATTTGCTTAGGCCTACAAAGTAGCAATTTTAACATTCTATAATAAATTATCTGTGGGGTACTTTGAGTAAAAACTTCACATATGCACTGTGGGGATCACCGAACACTTATTTTACATATAAAAAAAATCTCATATATGACCCCTTTAAAACTCACATAACGCACACTGTTTCTGCTTATCTCATGTTAATCTTGAGTACCTATAGATCAGTATTACATCCTTCATATATCCAAAGAGTCTTTAGTTTGATCAGATTTATAAAAGAAAAATCAGCTGTACGGATTCTTTCCGAATAGCTCCTAGAGGTGTACCGCAGGTGGAGCGACTCACGACCAAACCCCACACACAAAACATTATCCCACTATCTCTGGATAACTAATGATTCACTACATGTTTGTGACGTTTACATTATATGCACTTACGCACCGATTGCCAACAAATGCAGACATTTGATGCAGTTTTACTTACCGCCTGCCACTCATGACCCGGTTGGGGCCACCGCATTTTAAAGAGTAACTAAACCCTAAACCAACTTTTTTTAGTTAATGATCTGTAAGAATGATGCTTTATTAGTGCTGTTCATTGATTTTAGTAAGTTTTTTGACATTTGGATATAAAGTGTTTCAATACTGCAATATATGGTGTAAAAACGTCTGAGTGCTGCCCTCTTCAGGTTGAACAGTGGCTACTGCAGTTGAATTTTCCTATTGGATGTTGGGTCCAAAAAATGACTCGTGACGTAAGCAGGTTCAAGATCACCACGCCCTTGTTACGATCTCACCACACACTTGGTACGAGCTTAGTTCATCTCCGTTGGGATATGCCCACTTTTCTTGCATTTTTCAAATATTGCCAGTGGGCGGAGTCAGGTTCTGACCAGGGGTTTAGTTACGCTTTAATGAAATTCAACATTAAAAACAAACAACAACACACTTCTCTTGGTTGGTGTGTGCGTTCACTGTTAGGGATGTGATGATAAATGGCGATATACACAAATAATACCTGCCCAATAACTATTATGGGGTGCGTTTCCCAAAAGCATCGTTAGCCAACGAACATCGTAAGTTCCATTGTTACTTACATCGTTCAACAATTTGGTGTTTCCCGATACCATCGTTGAAACGAACATTCGCAAACTGCATCGCTAACTTGTTTCGTTGGAACGACAGCTCTTGACCTGCCGTTAGAAGCATCGTTCCTTGCTATTATCATATGTAGACTTACGTTGATTATGCTTTTGAACAAAATAAGCAAAAAACATGTAGAACAGTCTATATCCATAATTCGAAATATATTACAATTTTATTTTACGTCTTTAAATTTGTAAACAGAATGAAAGCGCTGCATTTGAAAACTGTGCAGCCCTACGAGCTTTAAGACCCTGGGGAATCCCTGGGAGGAATGACGTAAGAGGGAACTTGCGCGTGAATTAAATATCTTGAAAATAAACAATAGATAACTAAATCACGATAACAAAATCAGTCTTCCGATGCAATATATGTTATTTAGAGCAATAATCTGACATTAAATCGATTTGCACACATTAAAGGCGGAGTCCACGATGTTTGAAAAACGCTTTGGAAAAGGAGACGGGCCGACTACCAAAACACACTTATAGCCAATCAAATCAAATCAAATGCCGGGTTGCGTATGTGTGGGGCGGGTCTATCAACAGAAGGTCCAGATTCTATTGGGGTAGGGGCGTGTTTGTTTGGGTGATTTCAAATATCAACATTGGCTTTCAAACATCATGGACTCCGCCTTTAATTAGTACTTCACCTCCCACGTGACATCATGAACTATGTTGTTAAACCAACATGGTTCAAACTACGAATGTGCGACAAAGTTACTATGCTTTCAGGAAACAGTCGTGACAAGGTAGTTTGTTTCTCCAACGATGCATCATACTATGGTCGTTCAGCAACGAGTTAGGTCGTTGTTTGGGAAACGCACCCTTGAATCGCACATTCGATAATATGCACAGCTATTTCATGTACTACGGCTTCTGATCAGTAAGTCTTTGGCCCTGTCCCTAATAGCGCACTTCATGTAGACTTTCGGTCTCGTGGCTTTAAATTGCCATTCTTGCTTAAGGGCGATTTATAGTCGTGCGTAGGTCCTACAGCGTAGCTACGGCGTAGGCTATCCGTAGCCTGTGCGTAGCTCTGCGTAGCCTGATGCGCACCTCACAAAATTTCTAATAGCGCGTCGGCTCTACGCGGACCGCAAGCTCTGTGATTGGTCCACCAGAACCCCTCCCGTCAGGTAAAAAAACTGCGTCATAGGTATTTCCGTTTGAGACGGTGAAAACAAAGATGAGCCAAGTTGAGGAGTGATTTAACTCAAAATGCAACATAAGTCGCTGTTTATTTACTTCCATCATTGCTGGTCTTCTCAAATTATACACAACAAGTTGCTATTTCTTCTTTGTTTGTGGGTTAACTTTCTTAGCTTCTTCTTCTGTGACGACTTCTGCTGCTACTTTGGTTACACGCGTGATTACTGCCAACCAGCGGTTTCGCATGTGTTTGCACGTCGACGCGGACGGCGACGCACAAGTATAAATGAAAACCGACGCGGAACTTACGCCGTCGCTGCTACGCCGTAGGACCTACGCACGACTATAAATCGCCCTTTAGTCTACGAGTCCGTAGGGTGTCCCATCTGTCATTTTTACACTTTGAAGTGTGCTCATCAGCGCCTCCTTTCCCCCCTTGATACGGTCTTCAGCCCGCACTGCAGCAGGCTTTGCGCACTTTACAAACCCAGAAGTCCTTGCGAAAGGGCAATCAGACCAATCAGACAACAAAAGGGAGGAGTTCACACTGACGGGCAACTTCTCTACCTATTTCCGGTGTGATGCTCGAGTCTGTCCCAAATACGACTCCGGTGCACCCACGTGGACTCGCATCAAGGGTCCCTAAAGTCTGGACTACGTGATGTCATCAAAGTGTGGACACTGAGGAGGACCACAAGTCCGGAGTGTGCCATTTGGGACAGGGCCATAGAGAAGCATAACAAGCATCATTGGCCGATTTATCTGTGCACCCCTGTTCACTATTCTGCCTAAAGTGCCCATATAAGGACTTCCACTGTACTTCCTGCACTGAAATTGTCCATAAAAGAAATAAAGCAAGATTGTTACGTATTAATCTTTCATGTTCGGAAAAAAACTTTCACAAACCCTACCCCGTCACACGACCAAATGCTTTTTTGACTATGCCAATGTTTAGCATGAGGATTCCAACTCTTAAACAGTGTTAATAGTCAAAATGCATGAAATGGCTTTAGACCCCCCACCTTAAAAGACATAGACCATTACAAAAAACGAATGTGAATGCAAAAAACATACCCGACGTATATGTAACTCCTCAACTGCTTCCAAAAGACTTGCTTTAAATTCCAGTACATGCACTGAGATGCTACGACCATTACTCTCTGGAGAAATGTTCGGGGTCTTCGGTTGACCAAGAGCACTTTTATCTTCCATCTGCAGACAAAAAACGAGCATGTGTAAATCTTTGTTTATTAAATTTATTTGTGTATCATTTAAAACACATTTCAACCCACCAAACAGAAACGCTCTTTTTCAGTCTCCATGCCTGTCTTCTTTTGACTTGAAGAAAATGTCACAAATCATGTTAAGGACCATCAAAACTGAACTTACAGATCTTAATATTTCACATCTTTACTAGCAAAAGCAATATGACACAAGACACAAATGTAAAATAAATAATTCAATACTAATAATAGTCACATTTAAACAGGTCTGTCAACAAGTGATGAGGTTTTTTAATTTACTTAACATTAATATTTACCTGAGATAATATAAATTTTACCACGCCTTTAAACAAGAGCTGAAAACATCACATTTGATAATGCTGTATACAAACAACCAATCATAAATTTCACCTCATACAAATGCATTATTTAAACCACTGCTGTTGACATTAATGCAATGACTGTAGACAAAGTTCAGGCCGTTGCATCACAAGAAGCATTTTAAACTCCATCCCGAAACCATCAAGGTGAAAATGCCGCCATGCTAAGAGTATAGGGTAATAGGGGTCAGGGCCATAACACTGAATGGACGGATGATGCTGTCATTCAGACGAAATTATATAAGATATTTAATTTGACCTGTGCTTGGTTCCCTGTATTCCCATCATGACTGACTTGGAAAGTGGGAGGTCTTCAGTCCGCCTGGTGTTTTAATAGAAGAAACGCTTTTGTCCATTTAGCCCGTGCTTATATATCAATCATGTGCAGGAATTAAATGATCCTGTTAGAATTTGCTTCTATCACAAATGACCCGGAGGGCCAAAGTCTTTATTCGCTTCCTCCGCGGATTCACCTCAGCAGATATTAAACAACTTTATAAGGCATGAAAGGCAAAATTAAAAGGACACCATCCATAAAATGGGATGATTCCCTGTCCATATTGTGTATGTAATCGGACTCGCGTAACTGCTGTTGTGTAAAGGAAAATGGCATTGGACATTTAGTGTCTAAAGGGGATCTTACCTGTCTTAAGTTACTGCCGAGATCAGATTTAACCTATGACCCGGACTGATCAAACACTAGTTTTGCCTAAAGGAGGGAAATCTGGATTTAATGTCAAATAAAACCTTAAGCACCTGAATAAACCTTATGGGATAAACACAATTTGATGTGTAACTACAGTAAGCTACATATAAATCTATGTCTTTTATAAAATATTAACACATTAAATTACCATAGTTACTGTCATGAATGAAATAAATAAAACTAAAGATGGGATCTCATCTCTTTCAAACATAAATCTCTTTTAGCTCATTTCAATTCAGTGACTTTTGTTCATGATGACTGTGGTGGTTAATACAAGTAAACAGATTTACTATAGTAAGTAACTATGGTATTTTGGCAACTAAACCTAATATAAACATCAGAGCAAATAATAAAAACACATTTATTACGACACAACACTGACTCTAAAAATGAACCTAAAATTGTTCAAATATTAACCGCATTGCAAAATGCTGACGTGCTTTACAAACGTAAACAAATGGAGCTAAAAATAGATCGATGTATTAAAAATTTGACATTTAATGTATCTAAAGTGATTAAAATATAATGCGCACGAGGAAAGTGGTGTGTAATAACTTACATTAGACAGAAAATGTATAAATTAATACGTTTAAAAGAACGTGTCACCTCAGTTTTATCAGCACTTATGGGATTTATCGGGTCGACGTCCAGTCAGTCAGATTTTTCTGCACTTTCATCTAAGATATCACTCTGTAAATCCACTTTCCCTACCCGTGTCATTCCCTCAGAGAAGCGGGTATGAGTTATTATGCTGCCACCTAGTGTACACTAAAGATAACACACGCTTCTCTAGTCTAGGGATCGCCAGTTTTTTTGAAACGGTGTTCTGGAGCATTGATTAAAATGAGGCTGTCACGTGACCTATGGAAATAAATCTTTGATCGCTTCGAATCTTATTTAAAGCTGGTGATTAGTAAAAATGAAAAAACTTATATTAACATATCAAAAAACAAAACATCTCAATAAAACAGTTGGTGTAGGAATTTTTATTGACCACTAGATGGCGAAGTTAAGCTTCGAGAGAGCCTGTGTCAAAAGCTTCGAAGCACCAACGCAGTATGCTGTAAAAGCCTCACTGCACACAAACTCTTTGCTGCACATCGCTATCTTTCCAAATTTTATTCTGACGTAGTTTATTTCTCTACTTTGTCTATCAGTATCAGGATTTGGCTTTCCTAAGCTTTTATTGCCTCAAATAAGTAATGTTTATGTTTTTGTGTATATATTTAAATGGAAAATAAACACATTTTTTTACAAAGTCTTGATGCGATTTAGCGTAAATTAAAATACATATTTTCAATTCAAACTGATTTCCCTTACGCGTTTTACAATTTTGCTTTGTTGCAAAGCAGCTTTACGGAAAACACGTTTTAGCACGGACAGGACATTAGAGCAGAGACGTACAAAACAGTATAAAAATAAGAAAAAAAGAAATTATATTAAACAGGAAAATTTAAAACACATAACTTATTCGTTTACATTCAAAATACATTAAAATAATTTTGTCCAAAAGCGACTTACAATTATATAAATATAAATTAAATATAAAATACAAATTATTTAATACTCGGTATATTGTATTAAAATTATTAACACGTTCTTTAATATTATTAAATATATACAATATATATATACGTTTTATTTATATTTGCACAGTCCTCGATGCTAGACATAGATACGTCGTTCGACGGCTACACGCGTCCACCTTTTTTGAACGGTCACTCACAGCTTTTTAGGATACATGATTGCGCAGGCTCTGGTTTAAATCCTACAGAGTTTTATATTTTCAATAAAATTTGTCAACTTTCCAGCTATTTTTAGGGTTAGGAAGAACCAATAATAATAAACAAATATTTTTATTTGAACATAAAGCAGTGTAATTGTCCACGTCTTTGTATTGTTTAAGCAGTTATAATGTTTGGGTCTACACATTATCACGTAACATATGATAGCTATACATGCGTATTACTACGGCTGTGGGCGCACAGTCAGCTTGCTCTTGTGTCACGCACCGGCTTGCACACCGCCTTGGACCGTTCCAATATGGCGGACGACTTTCGTATAACGGCTCATAGTAACCATAGATATCATATAGAAACTAGATGACCTATTGGCCACTGGGGACTGAGAAATACGGCCGCCATCTTAAACCGGTCGTACTCCTAGTTTCGTTGCGTGGCAGTAGATAAGATGCCAGAGTACTGTGGAGGATTTTCCTGTTCTAATCGGCGGACCATCGCAAATAGACCCCGGGGGATTACTTTTCACAAGTAAGTTTTAACATTAGCGTACTATTGGTTGTATTTTGTGAATAGAATATTACCAGACAATTGAGAAAGAGCCAGGATTATTGATATTACTGTACTGAAATCGTAGCCAGCTAACGTTCGCCAGCCGGTGTTCACCCTGCAGGGAGAGGTGGGGTAAAGTAAAGTAATAATTACAAGAGTTTCTCTGTTGTGAGTATTGTGTAAGGCGCTATATAAATGTGTATTATTATTATTATAAGGTGCTGTGAGCTGCGTGATCCGCCGAGCTTTAACAAGCTAAGATGTCAACAGTCATGCACGTTGTGCGGGAGGATCTGGAACAGTTTTCCTTCGTAGAGAGCACATTGAGGAGACCCAGTTTGGAATCGACAACCATCAGTCTGACCCCTTGTCATTGGTTGTGTCTGTGTTTATAAAGATAAGGCTCCATCATGTTGCCAAACTTACTTCTCTTGAACTACAGAAAGGGAGCACGGGAAAGAAGCTCTGCAAAACCTCTTTCAGGTGTGTGTGTGTGTGTGTGTGTGTGAGAGAGAGAGAGAGAGAGAGAGAGAGAGAGAGAGAGAGAGAGAGAGAGAGAGAGAGAGAGAGAGAGAGAGAGAGAGAGAGAGAGAGAGAAGAAACAAATCATTTTAAATTGTTTCTTCACCTTATTAAAATATCTTATTTTGCAACTATCTGTTTCTGCATTTTTATCATATTTACAGTGTGTGATTTATAAAATATCTTATATACTGTATATTGATTGATTTTTACTGTATAGCTTATACATGGTTAAAATAAAGAAAAACATTCTCTAGGACCAAGGTGGTACTCAGCAGTGCCAGCACTCAATTCAAAGGCTTAAAATCCTACAGACCAAATGGATCTGAGGGGAAAGTGTTTTCAGCTGTCGGCTCGAGAGCATCTAGTCTGTCTCAGTTGGGTTCAGGCCGACAGAGACGTTCAGGAAGCTAAAAGCGTTCTGCTGGACAGCTCGGATTTTAGCCAGATACAAGATAAAGAAATCCTGGATGATGTAATTCGACTTGATGTATTTGTTGTAAAGTTCATGGATTACTTGGCATCCACAGCTATCTGTGTGTTTATTGCTTTGTCCAGCATTCTTTTATGGAGCATCCTTTACCGCTGCATGTTTTTGATATCAGATCTTATGCTTCCTTATGCAATGTTACTAAACTCTTCAAATGTTTGGAGGTTACTAAATAATTTTAATGTTATTTTATTCAGACATGTTTTAAGGTGGGAAATATCTTCAATTTGAGTTTGTCTCTATTAATCGTATATCATAGCTGATCACTTTGAATCAGATGTGTTAGATGTTGAAGACATCCTAAACGTGCAGCGGTAAACTGAAGTTTAGGATCTCTTTAGCAATTTTGAACAGTGACGTAAATACTATTCGTTATTAACTCTTTGACCTTTGTGGCTTTATAGATTGTACTGTGAAACGGTAAAGTTTACTTTCTTACTGTTTGTCACAAATGTTTATTTTTTATTGGATTAAGTTGATAAAAAGAACAAAACAACTGCTTTTCATATTTATGTGTGTTTATTATATTTAATAAAAATATGCATTATATTGAAAATAAAAGGCATCACATTTTTTGTAATGCTTTTAAAGCAAAAAAATAAATAAAATAACTAACAACAAGAACTAATAAAAAAGAAAATAAAAATACTTTTGTGGTGTAGTATTTACAATGTACATTAATATTATCTTTAACAATATGCTGCACTGACAGAAGAACAAAAAAACCCACAATAAATCAAATCAAAAAATAAAGGTAAAATATTAAAAACATTAAATCTTTCAAACTCAAAATAAAATTGAATTGAAATTGTATTTATATAGCGCTTTTCACAATTTGTAATTGTTTCAAAGCAGCTTTACATTAATAGAAGCAGGAAAAAAACACAGAAAATTTGACAGAAAATATAAGTAGCAAAATACAGCGGCTATGAATAAACTTTACAAGTGAGCGTATTAATAATGTAACGTATAGAAGAGGATGCTATGTAAAGCCAATGTCGGCTGACTCCCCGGGTTGAAAAAACCCCCTAGGAGAAAAACCTCCCAAATTTTTTTGCAAGGAGGGAAAAAAGTCCTAGGAGGGAAAAAACCCTTGGGAGATATTTGTAAACGGATGAGGAGATTAAATAGGTTCCGCCGGTGGTCGTTGGTCAGGCATCGGCTGGGCATCATGTTGAAGGACGGCCAGTAGATCAGTGGTGTGTTGACCTCCACGGCGGCCGGAACTGGGTCTGTTTGTCTCAATGTCCTTGGGTTCGAGGGTATTTTAGTGTAGATTTCCTTGCCAGACTTCTTAATATATTTGATGGTGACGTACAAGAGAGAAATAATCATATGTAAGTCATATATAATGTAGGGTTGGCAAAACAATTTGATAAAGAGCGGTTCTACCTTCATGCCATCAGATTTGCGCGTCCCCTCATCCACTTTACTAAAGGCACCTCTTCCAATCTGTCTTCCCACTTCATAAAGCAATGACATAAAGAAATGAAAAACAATCAGTACAAAATTAACACAAGAATTGTGTCTCACATGAACTCCAATGGCAGTGCTGCTTATAACATAACAGACAAAAATAAATATTCATTTAAAGTATGTGCAGATAATGGAGAGTTGTTCAGTACATAAAATGCTAATCAGCTACTAGCAGAACAAACAAGAAGTTTAGGATCAAGTAAGAGTGAAACCACTTTTAAAAACCTAAATCTTTTTTTAAATAAGCAAATCAGGACAATAAAAAAGGAAAAGCACACTTTTCCAATATAAAAGGAAAAACACACTTATTACAATAACTGGGCAGAGGTTTGAAACAATAAAGTACAGTCGACAAGGGAGAAAATTAAAGCATACAATAAAGAGCATATCATAATGTATTGCTACAACTCCTTGAAATGCATATCATAAACAGGATTACTAACTAAAGATCTGACTTTGGACAGAGCGCAGCTCTCTGCAGGTGCATGAGATTAAGAGAGGCGATAGTTTGCCTCAGCTCGCATGAATCGCATAAAACTGAACAAATACTTAAGGATTACTACTTTTGTTTATGTTTAGACTTCAGACAGATGCGAGATCACGAGCACGTGAGACAGAGAGAAGCGCAGCTGCTTATGATGCGCTGGGTTATTTCAGATGCTAGGAGTCCAGGACGTGTGCATTAAGTGCATGTGCGTGCAAGAAGGAATCTTCTCTCTACAAGCTCTCGCACGTAGTGAAGCTCACAACCACCCCCCCCCATGCGAGGAAAAGCACACAATGTGCATGTTCATGTGAAACTATAATTATAATAATTATAATAATAATAATAATAATAATAATAATAATAATAATAATGGCATAGCTTTTTTTTTCTTAAAAAAAGAAGTAAAAATCGAGAAACGAATCGTGACGCCCCTAAAATGCATGTTTTACAAAAACTGGACAGAGATTTGAAAAATAAGGAGAGAAACAGTTGACAAGGGAAAAAAATAAAGCCAACAATAAAGGTCAGAACACAATAACATTATACTCACGATCACCATCGCTTGACCGCAGGCTAGATGAACCTGACCATTCAGCTGCTTCTTGGAAAGCTGTTATGTCCAAAGATGATGAACCAGACTGGCAATAGTCTGGTTCCACAATCTCGCCGGCTCGAGTCCGGATGGACTATACTGCCTGTGTTTCTCACGAGATGGGTGCAGGTTACACAAACCTGACTGACTAATCAGCATGATCGGTTGAGCATGACGCCCGTGGTCCGTAGACCACATTTAAGATCATCCTCTTCTTGGAAAGGCATGTTTCCAAGGAAAAGAGCTCGCCGGCTCGAGTCCGAAGGGACTATACTGCCTGTGTTTCTCACGAGATGGGTGCAGGTTACACAAACCTGACTGACTAATCAGCATGATCGGTTGAGCATGACGCCCGTGGTCCGTAGACCACATTTAAGATCATCCTCTTCTTGGAAAGGCATGTTTCCAAGGAAAAGAGCTCGCCGGCTCGAGTCCGAAGGGACTATACTGCCTGTGTTTCTTACGAGCTCGTGCAGGTTACACAAACCTGACTGACTAATAAGCATGATCGGTTGAGCATGACGCCCGTGGCAGACAAACCACATTTAAGATCATCCTCTTCTTGGAACGGGCATGTTTCCAAGGAAAAGAGCTCGCCGGCTCGAGTCCGAAGGGACTATACTGCCTGTGTTTCTTACGAGCTCGTGCAGGTTACACAAACCTGACTGACTAATAAGCATGATCGGTTGAGCATGACGCCCGTGGCAGACAAACCACATTTAAGATCATCCTCTTCTTGGAACGGGCATGTTTCCAAGGAAAAGAGCTCGCCGGCTCGAGTCCGAAGGGACTATACTGCCTGTGTTTTATCACGAGCTCGGTGCAGGTAAGAAGAACCCGACTTAAAATCAGCTGATCTGCCGGAGCACATGGGCGATGGTCGAATGGACCATATGATCAGCTGCTTCTTGGAAAGCTGATATATCCAAGGAATGACGAACCTGACCGGCAATAGGGTGGTTCTTAAAAACCCGTTTGCTTAAGACCAGAACCGTTCTACACATCAGCTTCATCTATACGGGCACCTGAGGATCAAAATGGCTCCACTATATCCTCATTTCCACAGCAACAGCAAGCTTTTTTGATAGCCTGCAATGCTCTGCGCAAGAAAGCACGGATTTTCTTCCGGCTTTTTGGTTTTGGTTCTAAAAGACAAAAATAGAAAAGATGAACAACAGATGTTACCAGCAGATTAGAGCCCGATCGATAGGGGTTTTTTGGAAACCCATAAATTAATAACACTGGGAAATATATATACAGTCATGTTTATTAATTTATTATATCGATATTTGATGCCACCATATGGATTCTTGTAACGCACGAAGACAGACAATGATATATCCGCATATCGATTTTTGTCCCACCCTTATTCCTGATCAGAGATCTGTAAATTCAAATCTCACTAGCCAATGGGATTAAAGTATGGTTAAGTCCTGCCCACACAAGAGATTTGTGCCAGAATGGCGAATGTAAATTTGTAAACCTTAAAAGAAAACCTTGCTTAGAAAACAGTTAAGAAATAATGTGAAACCCGTGTTAGATTTTTGCCTTTGAGTCGTTTTCTTTCGTTCTCATTTTACGTTTGTTTGTTTGTTTAATTTAAACAATACTTTTTGGGGTGTCATTATTATGGTGTAATACACTGACCTGGTAAGCTTCTCTCCTCCTCATCTAAAGCCGCTGCAGGTGTAGACACAACTGGAAAGATCGGACACAAAGAAGACATTATAAACTTCTCTTAAATCTAACACATTGTTACTGTATAGTTATTATGGTATTGTGAAAAACATTATAAAACCTATTACATA
Source organism: Paramisgurnus dabryanus (assembly GCF_030506205.2). NCBI lineage: Eukaryota > Metazoa > Chordata > Actinopteri > Cypriniformes > Cobitidae > Paramisgurnus > Paramisgurnus dabryanus. Next base: position 14,215,436 of record NC_133359.1, on the reverse strand, counting down.
AAAATGTCATATATGTTAATGTTACATGTGTATATATATATATAATGTGTCATTATAATATAGTGTAACACAGTGGCTCTCAACTCTGTTCCTCAAGGCCCACTGCTCAGCACATTTTGTATGTCTCTATCATCTGACACAATCAGTTTAGTTCATTGAGATCTCTACTAATGAGCCGATGATTTGAATCATGTGTGTTAAATAAGGGAGACAAACAAAATGTGCAGATCAGTGGGCATAACCTTGAGAACCACTGGTGTAACAAACTGACCTGCAGGGACCCACTCTTCATCGTCAATTGCCCCGGGAAGGACAAACCTTGTTTCGCAAACTGCGGGTGCAGAGACGCACAACCTCCGTTGTGAATCTCGTTCACCGCAGCTTGTTACTTCTTGCCCCTGAGCTGGTGTAGACATGTCAGTCTGTCTACCAGCTGGACAGAACAGACAAAAAAAGACATTATAAACTTCTCTGAAATCTAACACATTGTTACTATTGTAACATTATAAAACCTATGACATAATATTTAATATATGCTAGTGTTATACATTTGTGTTATTCCACACTGTTATTGCGTTTATTCTTCTTGTAAAATGTGGAAAAATAAATAGACTGAGTATTTTAAAATTATATATATTTAATGTGTCATTATAACAGTGTAAGAGACTGACCTGCAGGGACCAACTCATCATCATTAACTATCCCCGGAGGGACAGCCAACATTTCGAAAGCTGCGGGGGCAGAGACGCACAACTTTCGTTGATCATCTCGCTCCCCACTGCTTTCAACGAGACTTACGAGCCCTTCAGCTGATGAACCCGTGATCTTATCTCGTTCATCAGCTGCACAGACCGGACACAAAGAACACATTTTAAACTTCTTAATACAGTAACAATGTGTTAGATCTCAGTTACTGTGGTATTTTCACAAACATTGTAATAATAGTAATAACAAAAATTTATCACAAAAGACATGTATGTGTACCAGTGGTGGCCAGTGACTTCTTTTTCGAGGGCGAACAATGCGAACATGTATTTAGTCCGTAAACTATGTGAACCATATTTAATTTAATTTAAAAACTTCACATGAAAAACATAATTACTAGGGGTGTGCAAAAAAATCGATTCACATTTGAATCGCGATTCAAGCTTTGCCGATTCAGAATCGATTCATAGAATTCCAAAAATCAATTCATACATTTTTTTTAATGCCGTGTTACTATTGTCCTGAAATGAGTTTATTTCAGTATTCCCATAGATGGCGCTGCGTCGTATTCACTCTGACGCCTGCACACTCTTGTCACAGTGTTTCCCACACATTGACTTTACTTGGGTGCGCTGCCCAGTTATATTAACAAGTGCCCAAGTATATCTGGCATCAAATTTTTTATCTTTTTTGTTTTTCTGTGATGATGACACTCTTTAATGATGACATTTTGTGTGCGACATGATGAGTTCAGTATGCGTTCACGTGCTTTCTGTTTCTCAATGAATTGGGATGCGACGCGAACAAGCTCGTGTGACATTCATGTTTCTGAACTTGAGCAGAGTTATACCATTAGAAGACTTCACGGAGCACCCGCGGCCCGTATGGTTCCGGGTTTATATTTGAGATGGTCAGTCGGGTCCGGGTCAGTCATAGTTAAAATTACTTCTGGTCCCAAAGTCTGATTAATATTGTGTGTAAAACCCGAGTCGATCGGAGAATGGCCGTGACCATGAGCGCTACCGCGCTAAAGCTTCAGCGTGCCGACGGTTTCTATGGCTTGTTGATTTAAAAGACAAGACCACGCGCTGGATTTTCTGTCTCCCATTTCTTTCTATTATTATTAATAAACCATATCTTTTCTAAAATCTATTGCACTGAACGAGCAAAGCTCAAGCTGACTCAAAATTTACAAAACGCAAAGCTGTAATGTAAAGTCCCCTATCACTGGGACAACAAGTAGACTTTTGAATCTGAAATAATGAGTGGATTTAGCTTTTTTTACTCGGCAAGAGAGAAATGGAAAGAGAGGCACTTTTCCTGCTTCTGCTCTAATAGAAATAATAACCATTATAACAGCAGTCACATTTATAATCTATAGACCTGCACTGTCTATCATTAATATACTATATAATTGTATTTAATAGAGTTTGATTAAAGGGGTCATCTAATTGCTTCATAATAGTTTTTATTTTTGCATAAAGACATAAAGTTATATTAAACTACATTTAATTTGTTGTGTTTCTTTTCTTTAAAATTGTATGTCTACTACAATCAATCACATAGGAAAAAGTAAACTACATTTACATACTGTGAATCGGTTTTTAAAATCGAGAATCGTTTTTGAATCGAAAATCGATTTTGAATCGAATCTTGAGCCTAAAAATCGGAATCGAATCGTGAAATTTTCTGAATCGTGCACCCCTAATAATTACATAATACATAAAAATTTAAACACCAAAAATACTAAACACCGCCCCCATGCTATGCTAGACCCAAGACAAGTACACAGTAACTTCATGTATGTTTTACTATCTATATAATAAGTTAATGTGTCAAATGTTTTTCATTAAATTTGAGGTTTCATTATAATGATGTGCTGACTGACCTATAGAGGCAAGCATATCTCTCAACCTCTGTGGAATGAGCAACTGTGCCTCCAGACCAGAGTATAAACGGGCCCTTCGTGTGGCTTCCATTTTAGTCATGGAGATCCTGAGCCTCTCAGTTGATGTTAGCTTTTTCTGTCTAACACCTGGACAGATCAGACATAAAAAACACATTAACAGTTAACATGGTATTTTCACATTGTGGATAAATAGTTGAAGAATTTTATAACTGGCACTTTTTTAATGCACATGACAGAAGTGGAAAGGCGTGAGGCTGCGGGAAGCTGACAAATGAGTGTTTATAACATCAGAACACGTTAACAACAAGTTAGCATAGCGTTTATATGCTTATAGTTACAAGCCTCCATTTAACGGACCTAAAACAATGTGCTGTCACTTTAAACCCAGTGTCCTGATCACTATGAATGATTTTTGTGTTCTTATTAGCAGGCCCGGATAAACACAATGTAGTGTTTGCCCTTGAAAGTCACCATGAACCGGAAGTAGTGATGGTCTTGTAACTCTGTATGCATTTATTGCATGTCATTATGCACAATTGATCAAACTTTCACAACAGTTATGAACCAAAGAATCATGCAAACCTCCTTCACTAATTCTAGGCATAAGATCGTTTAAAAGACTCAATTTACAACAAAAGGTACAGAATATGAGCAAAATATAGATGTCCTTTAAATTAGCCATATACATTTTCTATGCTGATCTTAGGTCCGCAGCAGCTAACTATAGTTAGGATTGATTTACACACTGTAATGTCCTTACATTAATGCACCACTAGATGGCACTCAAGCTTCGTGAGCTAGATAAACGTGTGGTGTGTTAAAAGAAGAAAGTCAGTCCTCTTTTCGAGGTTATGAGTGAGATTTATTAAAGTGTGTTTGACTTCATGAGGGGCTACGTAGACCCATCAAACAATGAGCTGAATGTATGGTGACACAAAATGAGGCGTCGTGCAAACCACTGGTGTAACAAACTGACCTGCAGGGACCCCCTCATCCTCATCTGCTTTCCCCAGAAGGATAAACATTTTTGGATAATATGAGGGTGGAGCGTAGGCCAACTCCCGGTATGTATCTCGTACATACCAGCCTTTTGGCCCCTGCGCTGGTCTAGTAGACATGCTCTCAGTCCATCTACCAACTGGACAGAACAGACAAAAAGAAGACATTATAAACTTCTCTGAAATCTAACACATTGTTACTTTGTTACATTATAAAACCTGTTACATAATATTTAATATATGCTAGTGTTATATATTTGTGTTATTCCACACTGTTATTGCGTTTATTCTTATTGTAAAATGTGGAAAAATATATAGAATGAGTGTTTTAAAATTATATATATTAATGTGTCATTATAATAGTGTAAAGAGACTCATCATCATTAACTGTCCCCGGAGGGACAGCCCACATTTCTAAAGCTGCGGGGGCAGAGACGCACAACCTCCGTTGAGCATCTCGCTCCCCACTGTACACGCTGTAATGTTCTTACATTAATGCACCACTAGATGGCACTCAAGCTTCGTGAGTTAGATGAACGTGTGGTGCGATAAAAGAGGAAAGTCAGTCCTCTTCTCGAGGTTATGAGTGAGATTTATTAGAGTGTGTTTTGGGCTACGTAGACCCATTAAAGAATGAACTGTATGGTGACACAAAATGAGGCGTCGTGCAAATTAGCAGTAAAAAAACAGGTCGCGCATTTCGTTTTTTTTTTTGCCCCGTGCCCCCTCCCTTCAAAATAGCCATTCACCTAAACCAAAACTCCGGTGACGTCATTTAATCTTACCACCGATCCCATATATATTTTCATTAGTTCATGCTCAAATATCACAACAAAGCGCATAACACGCTTCAAAAAAATAATACATTGACGAGAACATCATGGAAGCACTTTGACAAATAAATATGTTTGACAATATCGTCAGTTATTGCGTTTGACAGAAACCGCACCAGACAAAAGCACGCGCGCGACGAGTCCAAAGATAAATCACACTCTGCTTTGTTCATAACAAAACAAATCAGACAAAATAACGAACGCGTAACATTATAAAATGTAAAGTTTACCTTATTATGACCCTGATTTCATAATTTAGAGACATTATTGAATTAATAACTTAAGTAATGCGTCGAATAATTCATTCACATTCAGTAATGCGAATTAATGCGTCGGTTTCTAAACTTGGAAAAGTTATTACCTCACCTCTGCCATATGATGGCGGGAGGGTCGTGTAAAGAAACAGACATTCGCATCAACCCGTATTTGAAATAGACACAGTTCATATTAAATCAACTACAACAAAACTCCTCATGCATACGAGTCTTTAATTCCACCAACAATACAGGCATATAGCGTTCGTCTGTATAGCGCAAAGTAAAGCTACTGAACTTAATTTCCACTCGTATATTTTGGCATTTGGGGTTTCTCTTTAACCGAATGAGCTGACAAACCCAAAATTTGACTAATATGTGACCGTGAGGATCTGGGCCCGGTTGCATAAAGCACCTTAAGTTTTTCCCTTAAGTATGACACTTAAGGGGTAAATTCCCCTTAACTACTGTAAGAGAATAATTAAAGTGTTTTGCATATAATCCCTTAAATGGTTCGCTTAGGTAAAGGTAATCGTAAAGTGTTTCATGACAGCGACCCCGGTTTGTTGTTATAAAATACTATTGTTGCCATGGAGACGCAACAGAAAAAACTTAAGGGTTTTTCTGCAACACCCTTAATTTTAAAGGAAACATAAGGGTGAAATTAAGGGAAAATTACACTTAAGGTGCTTTATGCAACCGGGCCCTGCAGAAGGTTAATGAGTTAAAGGTAGTTATCCTTCGTAGGTCGCATTTGCAGGCTGCAAACGTCATCTAAACCGTCTTTTTGCAGAATATTAACAATTAAAAGGTTGGCTATTATTTTCAGTTAATCGTAAATTGTTGTAATATGTTTACGACTTTCGAATGCAATGCTCAGTTAACTTAAATAAACCAGACATGTGCAGCCTGCATATGCGACCTTCGTAAGCTGCAACCTTCGGATGGAGAAAAGGCGTAAATAATATTTACTGACCTGAATGGCTCAATTCCACATCCGGTTCCGCCTGCGGACGGGCGAAGGTTACCCGAGAACCTGAAGGGGCAGAATTCTGCTTTCGCAGAATACCACCCCTGCTGGTCTCGAGATCCTTCAAATCAGACATGATGTTGAAAATGTCTTTAAAAGTCTATTAAATAACTGTCAGCTGTTGCTTGACTAGTCGTTTGAAAGACTTAAGGTAGTTGTTTGGTTTTTGATGTCTTTAAAGTCAGGAGAGTAGTAGTGGTTTTCAATAGCTTTCGCTTAGAGAATCACCAGTGTGTGAAGTGAACACGTCAGGGCAGGCCTTTTATATGTTCGGTGACGTCAAACGTTCCATTCGCTTGGCCAATGAGAGACAAATAATTTAAATATAGAACACACACTGTGTACTCGTCTCTATGACAACAAATCATTTGTTATGACGACAGAACATTTATGACGTCTTTGTGTCAATCTTAATCAACTACGTTAAAATATCTTATGTATTATAATATTATGTAAATATTTACATCTATTCATTACTTTTGTATTAAAATACATTTAGATAACCTTCTATGTAAATATATGGTTTTATATTGCAATATATGACCATATATATTTCTTTCTAGTACTTGTCAACATATTATTTTGTTGTTATAAGTAAATCTATTTAAAAATTTATGTGAAAGCCCCTCTAGTATATTTCACATACAGTGTAAACAAATTTCCCACAAATAAAAACCACTCAACACACAGCTTTTGTAAATAATTTAATTTGACCGAAATTTTCATCACACTGCCCCAATAAATCAGTGGGCACTGAAATCAGATTTTACAAACAATGGGGTATACATTTATGCACATAATATATATGTTAAGCACATACATAGTATATCCATTAACTGCACATTAACAACATAAATCCAGCCAGCAACAAATACTAGACTTCAGATATAAAATCAAAGCATAAATTTGGATTGGGGGCAGGCTTATGTCTCCTTTCTCTTTGCCATCTCAGAGTTCATAGCCTGTCCTAACTGTCCAACAGTTTCCACCTTATGATGTTTTATGAAAGCATCTGCAAAAGAACACAAAAGAGAAGTTAACTTGAAAACATTTAGATTAATCAGTGGTTACTAAACTGATACTAGTTAATCTGTACCTACGAACAAAAAAATCCATCAATATATAATAATAAAATAAAAGCAAGTATTTACTTCACATTTATATAGGGTAGTAATACTTAAAGTGTGGTCCCAAACCCCCCAGTGGTCTGCCAAAAGATTTCCTAAACTAGGCAAGTGTTTATACAAAATTGTCACTTATTTAAATAGATTTTTAATGCCCTTGTGAAACTGTGATATCAGTTCTTGCCATTCTGTTTTAATAACGTAAAAATGGATCGGTGGCTAAACCAAAGAGGAGTCAAAAGAAAAGATCAAGCGTCAACTGAAAGCAGCTAAAATCCACATATCTGTTAGTTCTGTAATTTCAGTGATTTTGGACATTAAGGGGAACATTTTTTTTCAGCATTTTATTGTAACCGTAGTTACAACCATAGACTTCATATACCCACCACCTCAGTTTTAAACTAATGGCTCTTTGGAACGACATTAAGTGGGACCTAGGCTGTTATGTTTAATTGCAGTTTTTTTCACATGTGCAGTTTGTTGTTAATATTAAGCTGCAACTCATTTCACATTTACTTTTTGTAATGAAATAAAATTCATATAATAATTTCTGAACATATCATTGCACTTGTGTTAAAAAAATTAGTTTTTGACTTGAAACAGTTTCATATTACACTTTTGTTGTTTTTTTGGAGGCATGTTAGAGTGGGATTCTGTTAGTTGGTCCTCAGAAAAAAATCGGAAGATAAAGTGGTCCTTGTGCTGAAAAAGTTTGAGAAACACTGATATAGGGCTAGGTATCATTAAAACATTTTCAATGCAGTAGAAAATGCACGCTCTGAGGGTGTGGATGATGCTTGCACACAGAGATACCCTGTAGCCAAATCAAAAACAGCATTGGCCGTGTCCTTCATGTCACACCACCAGGGTTACTGGACTCGCTGAGGACTGAGGAGATGGAAGTAATCTGTAGTGCCTTATCAGTGCTGGTGGTCTCTTTTCTTACTTTATTTCCATGTCCTCTACAGCAAACAGCTCCTCGAGGGCAGAGAGCTTTGGCCTCTTCTGTGAACAAATAGGTCAGGAAATAAAGAAAAATATAAATCACTATTGAGGTACATCTAAACAAGTTCATTTTGCACTAATAATTAAATGGGGAAAAAACAGAATGCCTTTATATTTTCTTACCACTGTTTCACTGGCAGATGCACAGATGTCTTCAACATATATGCAGTCATCTTGGTCATCTGCTCTCTCTTTAAGCACCTGATTCATCTGCTGGCCCTGAGCCTGTATGGAATAGAATATGAGGGTCATGTATATTGATATCGACAAATGAAGAGCAGTAGATAACTAATAATGGTTAACACCTGTTCATTTATATCAGCTCCTCCTCCAGTCTGTACCACACTTCATCTGACACTTTTGACTTGAATCTGCCATCCAACGCTGTGCCCTCCTTCAAAAACGGTCTGACGCTGTCAACCTGCAAGTAAGACTAAAATATAGAATGAGTCCCTAAATAATCCTAATTAAAAACAAGTGAGAATATGATTACGCTGTGATATGATTATGTAGCAGCTGTTAGATTAGAATTCAAAGGCAGGGGCTGAATCCGAAACCGCATACTGCCATACTATATAGTAGGCAAAAAGCAGTAGGCGAACGAATAGTATGTCCGAAACCTCAGTATACGTAAAAGGGTAGGCGAGAATTACCGGGATTTTGGACTATTTCTCGCGAGATTCAGAGGTACTTGTACTTCAGTATCGTCCGAAACCGCCTACTTACTGAAAATGTAGGAGGGGAAACAGTACGTGAACAGAGTAGTATGTCCGAATCCTCAGTATCAATAAAATCAGAAGGCGAGAAATCCCCGGATGCCCTACTGAGTCTGCCCAGATTCTGAAGCATGCATCCAATGGACACTTCTATCCCAGCTTTCCCATGATGCCACGGGAAAGCAAAGCAATCGACCGGAGACCAGCCAATAGGACGATTTCGATACGTTACACAGGGCTGTTCCCCAGCACCCTGACTTCATGCACAGACCCAGGATTTACCACAAATTGCTCAGCTGATTCATGAAAATAAAGCTGGAGAATTATCACAGCTGTGTTAAGCTGACAGTAAATATGGGATGGTTTGTTAGAAAAATACATTTGAATAAAGTTTTGTTTCATATGGTATTCACTTCTATACATTTTCATTTATTGTGATGGTTTTATTCATTCATTTTTTTATTCACGTTTCCTGTTGTTTAAAGTAAATACAAGAGATTGCTTCACTAAAAGGTTTATAATCACATGGCCTGCATTGTCTAGTTTGTATTCAAGCACAGCTGTCATCTGACAATAGATATTAAATTACAGTTTGCTTGTTTTACTTATTTTTGTCCACAACAAAATAATGTGTAATATATCTGTAACACTGTTACAGATCAAGTTACTGATGCAATCAGGTGTTAATGCACCTGTCCCTCATACACACGCATACGTTTTCATGTCTGTTATTAGGTTTGTTTGAGTTCATGCACCGCTGTAAGAACCAACAGGTGGATGACATCACAGTACCGTGAGAGTGATTCCAGAAATCATACGGAGAAGTCTGATTTCGAGTCGCTCTCGCTGTACTGTGATGTCTCCTGTCGGTTCTTGTGGTTCCGCATGAACTCGAACAAGTCTACTCATATGTCACATGATAACGTCAACATGGCGGATGCTGTCCATACTTAACGTAAACGAACGTACTGTCTTAGCGCATGTTAAGTAGGTACTCAGTGAAGTTCAGTACCTACACAGTAAGTATGCGATTTCAGATTCAGCCTGTGTGTACTTGTAACTCTTTAGCTCCGCCCACTGTACGCCTTCAAGAGATCATCTTTTCCGAAAAAAAAAAAAAAAAACTGGAAAAGGTGTTTTGTCTTTTATGAATCTGACAACACGATTGTCAATTCCAAGAAAAATGTATGGATTGAAAACTTGATGTCACAACAACAGGTTAGGACTGAAATGGCTGGCTTTAGTTACATTTACGCATTTGGCAGATGCTTATCCAAAATGGCCTATGGTGAATTATAAGGTATACATTTTTATCCCCATGTGTGTTCCCTGGGCTCGAACACTTGTCCTTTTGCACTGCTAATGCAATGTTTTACCACTAAGCTCTACAGATACAATTAATGATTTTGTATATAAATGTTATACAGACCTGAAAGCCAGAAACCATGTCTGGAGTGAGCTTGTACTTGTGTCCCAAGTCTCCTGCTTCTTTAGCTTTGATGAAATAGGATCTTTCCATCTTCGTCATGATCAGTCCTTCCCAATCCTGGTCCTCAAGTACCCCTTTCCAGAAAGTTGTAGATGTTTCCTTATTTAAAACAACCAATCAGCCTCCTTCCAGAATGGTTAACAGGTCTCCCTAACAAGCTGTTGAGTTGAATCAAGTGTTTTAAATAAGGAGTCATATAAAACTTTCTAGGAGGGGGTACTCAAGGACCAGGATTTAGAAACACTGCTCTAGATGAAAGTTTAGGTGGATCTGGCATCCGACATCATAACGATCCTTTTAGCCACTTCTTTACTGGCTCTGTGAAACTTCTCCTTAACCATCTGAGAACCCAAAGTTTAAGTCAGCATAACAGCCTAATGAAAGACTTTCAGCATTTGACATCAACGTACTGCGAGACCACACTTTTCCATATGCTCTTAATTTGCTCTCATAGTACTTGGATTTAATAAGATCGCCCTGCGTAGGGTCTTGTTTTTATTCATCGATAAAAAAAGTCAAGATTTTCGTCATAGTTGTCGTCATTATGTGATTGTTTCAATTTAGTTATCGTTTCGTCAATGAAAACGTAGCCACATTATTTTAAATCGGCTGGTTCTCAAACTGATCTGTCAAGAAAACCATGCACGAGCGAGAGACACATGCACGCAGAAGAGAGTCCTCGTGAGCGCACCTCTGCAGTGTTGTGTGCAAAGGCTCGGAGGACACATTATGGTAAAAAATCCTAATCCTAATTATTTTAAAGGATTACTTAATGATTGTAAAAACCTGCATTTATACACACATACAATTCAATGCATTTGTGTAGTGTTGTTGCAGAAGGCTACACGTGTCAAAGCAGTGTTATATTTCACCCAAAAATCTCACCTGTACTGACTATCATGTCGTTACAAACCTGTATCAATTTGTTCGTACTGATAAACACGAATTAAGATATTTCGAGAAATGTTCATAATCAAACCATTCACGAGCCCCATTCACTTCCATAGTATTACTTTATCCTACTATAGAAGTGAATGGGGTTCACAAATTGTTGATTACGGATTTCTCAAAATATCTTCCTTCCTGCTCATCAGAAAAATTTACACAGGTTTGTAACAACCTGAGATTGAGTAAATGATGACAGAATTTTCATTTGTGGGTGAACTGTCCCGTTGTACATGAGGGACTGTTTTGCTTCAGCTCGCTTGAAATGCATATATCTTTAACAAACATAAACAAGATTACTACCTAGTGATAGGACTTTGGACAGATGCGAGAGCACAAAGTGACGTACATGTGGTCTAAACAAAGAGAAACTTAATACACCAAGCCTTTTTCAAATACTCAAATATTTCAATGAAGTAAATTTTGGATAAAAACTTTTGTTTTCTTGTAGCTCGATTGACAGAACAGAGCATTGCATTAGCAGTAAAAATGACATGGGTTTAATTTGTGTGTTAGATTACATTTAAGAGCATCGCTTCTTCACCGCCTGAGGTTTTGTGCTTAAAGAAACCAAACAGTTAACACACACATTCAAATAATTAATTCAAGGTTAAATGTAGATCAATTATTTAACCAAAAAATGAAAGACAGAACAGTTCTTACGCTCAAGATCCCTAGTCTGGTCACCAGAGCATCTTTTAGAAGATAAGGTGCTTGACTTTCCTGTACTAGATAACTTTCATGACTCCTGGGTAACGCATTTTTCCAAACCTGTGATAAGAACATAGAGAACTCATTAAAAAGACATTTGTTAGGAAATTTAAGTTTTATAAAAATACTATATTTTAGCTCCCCAAGATGGAGGCATCTCAATCACTTTCTGTTCTTCAGTATCATCCTTTACAGGGAAAAATAGGTGGTTACTTATAAGCAAACTGAGCAAAAATATCAGACAAATATCAGAATTTTGTTAAAGGTCAATTAATACTTAGAAAAAGTCAGTTTTCTTTCCTCTTCACACTGAAAGTGAGAGCTCATCTGTGGGTGGAGCTACAAACCAAATACTGTATTTTCCGGACCGTAAGTAGCTCCGGAGTATAAGTCACATCAGTCAAAAATGTGTTTTGAAAAAGAAAAAACATATACAAGTCCCACTGGACTATATGTTGCGTTTATTTAGAAAATGATTTCCAAATGATTTCACATCACCCGCTGCTGCTATTATCTCCTCCTCGCGTACCTTAAAGCTTGGTTGTACTCACGTTGCTGACATGCTGCTCTTGCTCTCAGCTGTTGTTGCTGTGCGTTAGGAAACTTAAATGCACCATACGCCATCCCGTCGCTATATCATTGATATGACATTTTTTATCATGTAAAAAATTATACCGGTATTATCGTGAACGGTATGCTATGGCACACCCCTACCGACTAGCTCGATTCTAGTGACAGCAGTGGCCGTTCACCCCTCACTCAAGTGCAGAAGTTTAAGGCTTAATATAATTTAAACAGATTAGTTAGAAAAAAATTCAACCCCCTCACAGTTGTCATGAAGGGCAAAATTAGCTGTACACTTTTTGTACCGGGCTGTAAACAAAATAATTTTAACTGTAAAGTTGGCCATTTTCAACATGGAGGTCTATTGACTCCCTTTTGGAGCCAGCCTCAAGCGGCCAATCGATGAATTGCAGTTTAAGTCACTTCCGTATTGGCTTCATCAGAGAGATCAGAGGTTGCCCCTAGCTCCAGGCTGCGTCCGAAAACTCTAAATTGCTGCCTTCTGAGGCAGCTTTCCAAGGCAGGAAGGCATCAAGGCATGTCCGAATTCAATGTTAGGTTTACTTCCTGTCTCCTGAGATACCTATGCGTAGGCGTACAATAAGAATGTGATTGGTCGAGTCTGGTCAAGTTCGAAAAAATAAAATGGCGGCCAAGGAAGCGACTGGAGCACAAATTTAGTGTAAATAAAGGTACATTTTCACTTTTTACACCTTTTAATTGCATTTCTAGTGAGAAATTAGTATTGTAGTTTTCAAATATGTGATTAGTTATCACAAAAACGCTCTATGTTTATATTTCAAACACGCTGCCTTTGAACTTGAAGTGTGTCCGAAAGTCTTTCTCTGAGCTGCCTTCATGCCTCCGAAGTCATTTCCTCATGAGGCAGCGAGTCACTCCCTTGAGTTTTCGGACGCAGCTCCAGTCTCAAATTGTTCTTCTTCTTCTTCTTCTTCTGGTGTTTTATGGCGGTTTGGCAAACCAACGAAAAAGGTGCATTACCGCCACCTACTGATCTGGAGTGTGGAGTGGGCATAGATTTGGAAGAAAGAAATACAAAAAAAAAAAAAAAAAAAAAAAAAAATTAAAACCTAAATTCTGTTTATTATTCCTATGTTTTTCAAATATTTAAATAATACTTCTTGAATTCTTGATTGCCTACCCTCTTTTCCTAACAATACTTTTAATGAAATATTTTCAACTCCCATACATCGTAATTCTTGTATTAACTGAAATCTCTCCCTTTCATATGCAGAACACTCATTAATAATATGAATTACTGTTTCTAATTCTCCACATTTGTCACATTCTCCCGATTCATGTTTACCTATTTTAAATAGACTATAGTTTAATGCTGTATGTCCAATTCTTAGTCTTGAGATAATGACATCCTTCTTTCTATTTCCATTCCACTTCCTCCGTCTCAAATTGTTGTTGTTACTGTTCCTTTAAATAAACAGCCAATGACATTGCAAGGGAGGCGCTTGAAGCGCTCTGATATTTTTTAAGGTGGAACGGATAGTTAGGCGAATAAGGAGCCAGCTCGAGTTCGTTGATTGTACGGATTTTCTCTAAGTAACGTTACCGCAACTTTGCTTCATTGTTGAGTTTGTATTTATATGTAATTTACACTTGATCATCGTTCGATCCATTTATTCCCGTACTATTGCTGTGAATCCTTACGACCGCGTCCCCTAAAATGGCCGCCGCTACCCAGAATGCAATGCGAGCTAAAATTTTATCCCAAAACCGTGTGAGAATAAAACTTGATTAAAAATGCTGTAGTTATCATTTATTATTGTATTTTACAACAACACAAACTAAATATATAATTATATAGTGCATTTCTGCATCTGTAATTTAATTTAATGTGACAGAGCTAATCTGTCGGTATAAATCCAAGCAATTTTGGTGCGGGGATGTCGCGTCATCTGCTTACTCACCGCAAAATGCTGTATATAACGTCATTTTGTTTGTTTGTTTGTTTGTATCTATGTTGTTGTTGTGATTCGTTTTTATACAGAATGAAACGTTTTTCTGAGCAAACAAGATGGTGGCCCCCGGGGAGTTGAAGCCCAACGCATCATGAGTCATGTTAATAAAAAACGGAGTAAGTTACATACCTTTGAATTGAAATATGACCCTCAGTCGCAGGCCTTGAGAAAATACTCCTACATGGCAGGGCACACGCAATTGACCCAATTTCTCACGCTCTTACGACCAAATCCATTTTTCACGCAGGCTCGTGCCCACCATTAAGATCCCCGTGGTGTGTAATAGCAATCACTACTAGCATAATAATTGCCTAATATATAACTGTAAATACTGTGCAACGCCTATTTCTATCTGTCTGCCTCAATCAGCAGTAGTGCTTGTCAAAATCAAAATGATGCGATAGCCAATCAAATCAAAGAAGGTGGAGTTGTTTACAGTAGCCGGAGCGCGAGCTACAAACTACAGAGCGAGTACACGTCTGCGCGATGTTTCAGATTGTTAGCGGTGGTGACAGTGCAACACACGATGTAAGTAACTAAACGTTATATTAGACGTTAAATAAAACGTTAAATAAACGTTAAATAAAAGTTATATTTAAGGGTTTCAAGTGTACCTTTACTTTCTACTGAGAAGAACCACCTCACCACTTCTCATGTTGCTTGTATTTTACCGCAAAGAATCAAAGGGCTGCGCAGACCGTTCTGACCGTTGTCAGACCGTTATGACGTCAGTGTACCGCGAGAGTATATAGAAATGTTACAAAATGGTCCGCCTTTACATTTCTCTCGCGGTACTCTGACGTCATAAGCCGGCACGGTCTGCGCAGCACCATGCAAAGCGTCAAGGTCTGGATAAAAAGCAGGCCTTTCCATATTCCACGCACGCAGATACCCTCAAAAAACTGCAGATTTAACCTCTTAATTAAAAATAAATATAACTCTGTCATTTTTTTTTTGGTCTAGATAGAAGCCTAATCTTGGGTCTTGTTTTAAATAAGACAACTTGAGGTTTGTCACTGAAGTATCACTGCTGGAGGTGAAAATATTAAACAGAAGACATTTTATAGCAGTTTAAATATATTTTAATATTAAAAAATAATGCAATGCACAATAATTTTATAAAAAAAAATGATAAAAATGTTAATGTTTCACAAAATAAATAATGTAAACATGAAGCAATAAGTCTCAAGTAGTTTGATATAAATGTAAAATTAAAATCACAAAAAAATGTGGTTTGTGTCTTTTTTTAAAGAGATAGTTTGGCCAAAAATTATATTAAATCCATGTTTTACTCACCCCCAAGCCGTCCAAGATGCATATGTCGAACACATTTTCAGTTATTTTAGAAACTGTCTTAAGGGGGTCGCACACCGGACGCGCAGCTCAGCGCCGCATCGAGTCGCGTCTAGAACAATTCAGAGGTAACATTAAATAGCGCGAGCATTGAAGATGGGTCGAGGCTGGGTCGTCCAACATGACAATGACCAGAAGCACACAGCCAGAATAACCGAGGGGCTCTGTAAGAAGGATATCAAGTTTCTGGCATGGCATAGCCAGTCTCCAGACCTAAACCCAATATGAATCTTTGGAGGGAACTTAAACTCTGTGTTTCTCAGTGACAGGCCAGAAACCTGACTGATCTAGAGAAGATCTGTGTGGAGGAGTGGGCCAAAATCCCTGCAGTGTGTGCAAATCTGGTGAAAAACTACAGGAAACGTTGACCTCTGTAATTGCAAACAAAGGCTACTGTACCAAATATTAACATTCATTTTCTCAGGTGTTCTCAATTATTATTGTCTCATCAAGACAAGATTGTCATTTTAAAAGCTTTTGCTCCCTTAGGTCTATTTTTGTTACCAAAAAATATCAGATTACTTGATCATCCTGAATTATCAAAATAATAGTTAGTGAAAACTCTATAAATTGGTTAAAACATTAAAAAATCTTGTGATTTCAGTTAAATAAAAGGATATTTTATATTCATATATTTCATCATTGAGAATTTCTTAAAACTTCGTCCTGAAGTCTCAAGGTGAAAAACTCGTTTTATAGTAGGTCTTAAAGGGGACCTATATCATGAAAATCTGACTTTTTGTTTTAGTGCTATTGGGTCCCCAGTGCTTCTATCAACCTAGAAAATATGTAAAAGATCAACCCAGTAACTTATTTTTGGTAAACCATGCTCT
The DNA here is from genome assembly GCF_030506205.2 of Paramisgurnus dabryanus. Classification (NCBI taxonomy): domain Eukaryota; kingdom Metazoa; phylum Chordata; class Actinopteri; order Cypriniformes; family Cobitidae; genus Paramisgurnus; species Paramisgurnus dabryanus. Next base: position 14,198,973 of record NC_133359.1, on the reverse strand, counting down.
CCAAGCATGTGGAAAAAATAGCTCATTGAAATTTGGCTTCTATTGTGATGTCAGAAGGGGATAATACTGCTCCTAATCTGCACTATCCAACCACAGCACTGCCATTTAGTGCAGAGATCAGCTCATTTGCATTTTAAAGGACACACCCAAAAACGGCACATTTTTGCTCAACACCTACGAAGTGACAATTTTAACATGTTACAGTAAATTATATGTTGGATATTTTGAGCTAAATCTTCACATAAAAACTCTGGGTGTCAGGAACAGGGGACAGATAAACCCAAAAGCAAGTTGTCGGGGGTGAACAGAAAAACACCTTAATAAATGACAAAACAAAGGCCCTCGAGGGGGCAAACAACAGTAAACAGATATAAAACACTGGACAGACTTAACATACAACTAGACTTGAAACTGGATCAGAACACTTGACTACAACAGCAATTTACAAAATGAACGAGCACATGACAAGAAACACAAGGGCTTTAAATAAGGGAGTAAATCAAGAGGGGAACAGGTGCAAGGGATAAAACAATCAAACCAATGAGAATGACAAGGGAGCGGGGTAAAAGAGACGAGACAAGGAAACCACGTGGCCTGATATCAACACACCATGGCCACGTGTTCCCACACAGAACATGGTACTGTCAGAATCCTGTCAAATTGAACTAGACATTTAAACAAGACAAGATTCTGACAGAATCCTGACACTGGGGACACCAAAAATGTATTTGATATCTTAAAAAAAATCATGGGAAATTTCCCCTTTAAATTTAATTCATAATGATCTTTAAAAGTCTTAAATTTGATTTGGTGAAACCTGCAGAAACCCTGCAATGAACACATGAATTGATGAAATGTATTGGTCCGTGAAGTTGCACTGTAAGTTGCTTAAAAGCTTCCGCTGGCAAAATGCATTAATGTAAGTGTAATAATTGAACACAGTACGTATGAGAAGTAAATCTGTGTGTCTCGCTCTCTGTTAATCTCAATATAGAGGTGTATCACAGGCTGAGGATATGAAAGACCAGAGTTTTCAGGTAAAGACCGTTTCCTTCTCTTCTACCTTACATCAGGGCCTTAAAAGGTTGTACATCAATGCTAAAAACTCAGTGTTGATCTTTAATGGGATAGGAAACAGGTTTTCATTTATGTTTCGGGACTGTTCTGGTTTATGATGTATTCATAATATTTGAGTGTTGATGATGATGTTACGATGCTGATCTTCATCAGAGTGCCACACCTGTGCGTGTAACTGTGGAGACGGAGTCCGAATCGGAGGATGTGGAGAGCGTACCTGTGGAGAGTCCTCATGAGACAATCACAAGCTGTCAGTTCAGACGATTACAAAGCGAAAACAATCGATTAAAGGTACTCTAGTCACACCCCCTGAGTTATTGATGTCTGTCATTCACACTTTCATTGAGTGAATATATGCATGACACACAATAAATATGTTTAACAGTGAACCTGTCTATCAAAGATCATCCTGCATTGTGACATTTATTTGAATGTGGACTTTTCCATTTTTGGACATTTTACCATTTTTGAGAGATGAATGTCAAACTGAATTTGCAAATTTAAATCTGCATTTCAACTCCTCTCAGAAATTAATCACATGTAATATTCAACCATTAAAGGGGACATTTCACAAGACTTTTTTAAGATGTCAAATAAATCTTTTGTGTCCCCAGAGTATGTGAGCAAAAATGTGCTGTTTTGGATGTGTCCTTTAAAATGCAAATGAGTTGATCTCTGCACTAAATGGCAGTGTGGTGGTTGGATAGTGCAGATTATCGGGCGGTATTATCCCCTTCTGACATCACAAAGGGAGCCAAATTTCAATGACCTATTTTTCACATGCTTGCAGAGCATGGTTTACCAAAACAAATTTACTGGGTTGATCTTTCAGACATTTTCTAGGTTGATGGAAGCACTGGGGAACCAATTATAGCACTAAAACATGGAAAAAGTCAGATGTCCCCTGTAAAACTTTTTTATTAAGGACATAAAAGTGTTAATGATATAAAAGTAAATAACTATAATTTGGCATCTGAACTATTTGGGCCCCCAAAGATTATTTTTATTAGTAGTAACGTGGGTGTGGTAGATGGCCCAATGTTATATTCTTTCATAGGGCCCGAAATTGCAAGTCGCCTAGTTGCATGTCTTCCCTAAAGGTACTTTGGTTTGGCAGCTTTGACACAAACCTTACATTAGTCTAAAAAAATTAAGATAAGATATTAGATAGACAACAAAATATCAAACCGTATGACAACCGCAAACAATTTCCACCTTTGCTCACAACTTAACTACACTTTTAAAGTGCTAAAGTAGTTACTTGTGGATTATATGATGAAGTGCTTTACCATCAGAGGTGCTTTACCATATCCTACATCACATATTTTGATTTTGGACGCCTGCTCACTTTATATCTTATATCAGAATATTATATTAGTGTTAAAATCTAGTGGCAGTTGTTGGTAAAACCATTAAAAGTGTGACACAAACCTCATTTTTATGATTTTAACTTGAAATTTGTATTACAACTACTTGAGACATATTGCTTTATGTTTACATTATTGTGTGAAACATTTAAATTTTTATACTTATAAAATTAATATGTTATTGCATTATTTTTATGTATTAAAATAAAGGTAAACTGCTATAAAAAATATTTATATTTAATATTTTCACCTTCTAACACATCTGTGAAAAACCCTAAATTGTCTTCTTTAAAACAAGACCGAGATTAGGCTTCTAGCCCAAAAAATCCCAGAGAAATATTCATTTAAAGATGTAAATCACATTGTCACCAACCACTCAAACGGGATTTGCGCCACATAAGGGGTTAAAATACGCCGAACCGTGTGTCCTGTATCATGGCTCAGGGGCGTCAGTTTGTGTTGAAAAGTGGTGGGGACAAAAGATCAGAGGAAAAAACATTACAGCAGGACGGTACAAATATTGAATAACGGCGCATCAAAAATGTCGACTGCACATGTAACAGTCCCTTCAACACCAGCTCAACCGAAAAGTGCCAAAGCATATAGAAAACAGCAGCACGTTAAGTCAATGATTACAATGAAATTCATTACATATGTAAAAGAAAACACACCATAAGCACACAACGCAACATATGTGACCCTAGACCACAATAAGTCGTACACTGCAAACAATTATTTTCAAGAAAAAAAATTCTTAGTATTTTGTCTTGTTTTCAGTAAAAATATCTAAAAACTCTTAAATTAAGATGCTTTTTCTTGATGAGCAAAATGACCTAAGAAAATAAGTCTAGTTTTTAGACCAAAAATACCAAATGTAAGTGATTTTGTGCATAAAACAAGCGACAAAAATCCGCCAATGGGGTAAGCAAAAAATCTTGAACATTTTTCTTACACACTAAATTCAAAAAAATGCTTTTTTTTTGCACAAAATCACTTAAATTTGATATTTTTGGTCTAAAAACTAGATTTTTGCTCATCAAGAAAAAGCATCTTAATTTAAGAATTTTTAGATATTTTTACTGAAAACAAGAAAAAAAAACTAATACTGAGTTTCTTAGTTTTTTTTTTTCAGTAGAAATATCTAAACATTCTTAAATCAAGATGCTTTTTCTTGATGAGCAAAATGACCTAAGAAAATAATTATAATTTTTAGACAAAAACTATAAGATTTAAGTGAATTTAAACAAGCACAAATATCTGCCAATGGGGTGAGAAAATTTTGCTTTAATTAAGTGTTTAAGAAAAAAGAAATCTTATTTTTAGATTTTTTTTTCTCACCCCATTGGCAGATATTTTTGCTTGTTTTAAGCACAAATTCTCTTAAATTGTATCGTTTTGTCTAAAAACTAAACTTATTTTCTTAGGTCATTTTGCTCATCAAGAAAAAGCATTTTGATTTAAGAATTTTTTAGAAAACAAGACAAAAATACTAAGTAAGAAAGTCATTTTTGCAGTAAGTCGCACGGGTATTGCTTGATTTATCAGAACATTTTAACCAAATGCTTTCACAAAGTGGTGGGGACAAAATCAGTTATTTCAAAAAGTGGTGGGGACATGTCCCCAGCGTCCCCAGTGTAAATGACACCTATGTCATGGCTCCATGAAAGACCTTTGCAGCAAAAAAATCCGCGTGAAAATCAGTTCGGTATTCACTGAGATATTATTAATTAAATGCGCTGATACCAAAATGTCATACAGATTACACTGAGTGGAGCGGTTGACCGATCTAAGATGGCGGACGCACGGCTCGACCGCGTCAGTAGGCAGTAGCGGTCGATAGGGCGTCTACCTATATGATGTCTATGATAGAAACAGCTCCTAATGACGTATCTATGCATATTTTTCTATGTCAAGGCACATGCGGTAGGGGGCGGTCGAAGTAGCGATTATGTCTGGGAAGTGTAGTTCTCCCTTTGCTTCGTCCCATACACAATACACCTCAAAAGACTACAACAGACCGTTCTGCGCGGTACTTCCGTAAATACACGCATCAGGTTGTATGGATTCATCTAGAACAGCAACCATCTGAATACTCTTGTTCATATTTGCCAAATTTTAACTGAATGAAAATAAAGTTTAGGAGCGCGTTCGTTCATATACCAGGTAAAATAAAAATATTTTTTTGCCGAATGAATTACCGGATGTAAACATCGTACAAAGATGCGACGGAGAGCATCAGCGATATAGAGCCCTTACTGACGCAGTGATTTTAGTAACGGACTGTTTATGTTACAGCAAAATGTACAAGCTTAAGACAACTAAGCTGGCGAGTATAGGAAAATGAAACTATACATATGATTACAGGAGATTTGGGTGCCAAAACCAATGGTTTAATGATTTGAAAAGCATCTCTAGTTCTTTCCATGTGTATCATAATAAAGACTAAACTACTTTACAAAGGACCGATTTCACACTGTTGATAGAAAGAGACGTAGTGCTCCACTGCTGAACCTCACTGTGAATTTAGGCAGAGTATCTTATGCTGTACTAGTCTGTAAAACATGTTTTTTAACCCTTCAGACTTTTTGATTAAAGCAAAGGATGTCCAAGGAATCCAATGAGTCCTCTAAGGAGGACCTGGACAAGGATGAAATGGAGAATTCTGCACAACCATCAGAAGAGATGATCCGGAAGAGAATGAGAAGAAATACTCCCAGTCCTCATAGACTCACACCACAGTGTAAGGACACATCCATTTAATAATGAGAGAGGCATTTACAAATATATTTTATAATACTAACATTGAATTTAAATACAAACAGCCAGTCCACCCAAATTTGTCTCAGTGGAGGAACTTATGGAGACAGCCAAAGGAGTCACCAATATGGCACTGGCCCACGAAATAGTAACAAACAGCTCTTTTGAAGTGAAGCCTTTTGAGCCTGAAGAAGGAAGGTAAAGCAACTATTAAACTGTGACATTAATGTGATCATGTTTAATTTAAAGTAAATTATGAATATAGATACATAACATTAAAAGATTTTAAACCCTTTTTGTAAATTTAGTTTGGAGAAGTGGGTCAAAGACATAATGCACAAAGCATTCTGGGATTGCCTTGAGGCACAACTGAATGAGAATCCACCATCATACAGTCATGCTATCAGACTGGTTGGAGAAATTAAAGAGGTAACGAAAACATACTTTCTTATTATCCTAATATGATCATTTCTATAATTGTAGTCATACTCTGTATTAAAGGGACATTCCACTTTTTTTGAAAATATTCAATTTTTTTTAATCCATTCAGCCGATCTCCGGGTCTGGTGGTACCACTTTTAGCATAGCTTAGCATAATTCATTGAATCTGATTAGGCCATTAGCATCGTACTCAAAAATAACCAAAGAGTTTCAATATTTTTCCTATTTAAAACTTGACTCTTCTTTAGTTACATTGTGTACTAAGACACAACTAGTCCACTTGGTTACTTTCAATAGCAGGGGGCTATTTTCGGACACTGCATAATATCATTGCACCTGTTGCAGCCATGGTATGGCAGCAAAGTCCTTGACTATTACGCCAGAATGAGAGTATAGTTCCTAGACATATCAGCCTAGAAAATCACAACTTTTAATTTTCCGTCGGTCTTAGTACACGATGTAACTACAGAAGAGTCAAGTATAAAATAGGAAAAATATTGAAACGGTTTGGTAATTTTTGTTGGCGATGCTAGTGGTCTAATCAGATTCAATGGATTATGCTAAGCTATGCTAAAAGCGGTACCACCAGATCCAGAGATCAGCTGAATGCATTCCAAAGCGGTAAAAATTCAACGCTTCACTCTAGGAGAGCTGAAAAATTTGCCTATTTTCAAAAAAAAGTTTAGTGTTTCTTAAATATTTATTGAAAATATGCATATCACAGGCTTTTCACATAGAAACAATTATTCGTAATTTTCTTTTCACCCTGTCATACAAATGTTGACAATTCTCTCCCCAACCTTTCTCCTCAACACAAGACCCTTCTGTCTTGTCTCTTGCCAAGCCATAGTCGACTGAGAGGTCAAATTGAGGAAGTTCTGGATCTCTCATTGATCCAGCAAGAGGCTGAAAACGGTGCTCTAGACATCAGTAAAGTGGCCCTGTTTATTATCGACATGATGGCCACCTTTTGCGCACCCTGTCGTGACGAGGAGGTCAAACGGCTTCGCGAAATCACTGACGTAGTCCCCCTTTTTAAGTAAGTCACTTGCACAAAGCCTCTCAGTTGTGAAAGTCCCACAAGCTTATGTTAGAATTGGCTTTATAAGCAACATTTGTACACGTTTCAGGTCTATATTTGCAGTGCTGGACAAGATGAAGATTGACATGGCCAACTTTACTGTCGGCAGTCTGCGACCTCACCTTTTGCAGCAGTCGGTGGAATATGAGAGAAAGAAATTTCAAGAGTTCCTAGAAAAACAACCCAGTAAGTAAAATAAATCAATAATTCAGTGACCAGTCAACAAATGTTATGCAAGTAGGTTACGAGTTTTAATAAATCCAGTAATCTATCGATTTTTGCAGATGCTTTGGATTTCACAAAGAAATGGCTTCAGAGCACAGCAGATTATGTAACTAGTGGACAGGTGGAGGGTGGGGCAACAAGCACACCTAATTCTGCCCAACTCCCTCTCACTGTGCACAATCACGCTTATCTACGCCTTTTGAAATGGGACTATGATACAGAGTCATTTCCTGAGGTGATTTGATCTTAAAAGAGGAGAGCCTGCTCAATAAGAACATCATTTCTTATCGTTATTTTTTAATAGAAAATAAGCATTTCCTTTTCTCTCTCTTGTATGGTCAAAGACGGTTCTCATGGATCAGTGCCGATTTCAGGAGATGCAACTGGAACTTGAGCAGCTGGCACTGGTGGCATCGGTACTCCTCATAGTGTATAACAGTGCTGGGGAGGCCATTTCTGGACTTCCAGGCCTCATGGACCGATTAAAGAAAACCATTAAGATACTAGTAGCAGAAATGCACACGCCGTAAGTATAAACAACCTATGAAATTCCTGAAGAATGCCGTTTTCTTTTTATGTGTAGACAATTGTTATTAAAAGGAAGTTTGGGCAGGAAAAATTCAATGTGATGCTTCAGCCCCATTTATATTAAATAGCCAGAGAGCTTTAAAAATATAATGGCAATAGACATTTTTATTCTAGAGAGCATTTGTTTGGACTAACAGTTATAAGGGTCAATTTTTTAAAATAAGTTATGAAAGCTGAATAAATAAGCTTTCATTTATGTTTTTTTTTTAATGACAATATTTGGTCAAGATACAACTATTTAAAAATCTGAGGGTCTAAATATTGAGAAAATTGCCTTTCAAAGTTGTCCAAATGAAGTCCTTAAAAGAAAACACCACCATTTTTCAATATTTGACTATGTTCTTACAACTTAGACAAATTAATAGATACCTATCATATTTTTAATGCATGCACCTAAACTTTGAACAGCGCGTCGTGAATGTGTTAGCATTTAGCCTAGCCCCATTCATTCCTCAGGATCCAATCAGGGATTAATTTAAAGGCCACCAAACACTTCCATTTTTCCCTATTTAAAGACTGTTACATGAGTATTTACACGAGTAAGTATGGTGGCACTAAATAAAATGTGGCAATTTTTTAACGGATAAAAAATGAGAACTATATTGTATTGCGGAAGAGCATTTAATTCGCACCACTTCAAAAACAGTGGTGTTTTCCTTTAACAACACATATAACTAATGATAAATACATTTTTATATATTTATGGTAGGAAATATACAAAATATCTTTAAAGAATATAATCTTTTCTTAATATCCTAATGATTTTTGGAAAAAATGTTGACCCATCCAATGAATTTTTGGCTATTGCTATAAATATACGTGTACTACTTAAGACTGGTTTGTGGTCCAGAGTCACATTTGTGTAATAATGCAAGGTAACTCATCAATATTATCAGTCCAGTTCCTCAGAAGAATGAGTCTTTAAATGCATAAACCTGCTAAAAGTATCTTTTTAAAGTACTTCTTGTTTTAATAACCATGTGTTTTTAATGGCATAAATTAATTCTCTTTTGTTCTTCTCATAGGTCCTTCAAAGATGATGAAGCCTTTGCCACCATTGGAGAAAAGATGTGTTTGGAGCTGAGAGAATGCCTGTCTCAACATGGCTTTTCGCCATTTTCCACAGGCCGCGAGAGCACTTTGAAAGGCCAAATTATAGCTGCTAAGTCTGCAGACAACCCCATCCGTAAGGTCATTGGTAAGCACACCCTTCATAACATTAGGATGAAGAGTGAACTCAGGAAACCAATAAAAATATTCAGCAGAGTTCTAATCTAAAGTTCTGTTCTTTGAAATAGACTCCCGGATCCACACTTACCTTTTGGGGTTCCTGGAGTCAAGCACCAACAAGAGTGCCCCAGTCCTCCCTGGAGGTCTGGGACCCATCAGCAAAGAATTAGAAGAGATTGGTGTTAAGCTAAGACGGTTGGTAACCTTCAACAAGCTTGTTTATTCTCCATTCTACCAAAAGATCCTCCAAGAAGTTCTGGCACAAGGGGAAAGAGCAGATGTTTAAATGCCACACCTGAAATATGGCTTTCACGTTCTATCTACTGTAGCTAAATGCACGTAAAAGTGTTAAGAAAATAGTTTATTAACCCTTCAAAGCTCACATGCTAGCACCTTTAACAAAGGGTTTATGTCATAGACTCCTCTCATTGTGTTATACAGTATCAGGGAATATTTATGAATGTATTAAGACATGAGATTTGCCTAAATGTTAAAATCCCCTTGTTAAGTTGTTGCATTGAACTGCTTCCAAGTCCAACCAATCTCAAATGAAAGGAAAAAACACGCTTATATACACTCATATCAGAATGCAAAACTACCAAAAAACTCAAGTGTGCCCATAACAAATCTGAGATGACCAGACATGGACTCATGGCCATGAATTTGTAATATATTCATATATTGTTATATATTAAAGGGATAGTTCACCCAAAAAGGAAAATTTTCTCACTCTCATGTTGTTACAAATCTGTATAAATTTCTTTGTTCTGATGAACAGGAAGAAAGATATTTTGAAAAATGTTTGTTATCAAACCGATCGTGAGCCCAATTCACTCCCAAAGTAGAAAATTTTGTCATCATTTACTCACTCTCATGTAGTTACAAACTTGTATAAATTTCTTTGTTTTGATGACCAGAAAGGAAGATATTTTGAGGAATGTTTGAAACCAAACCGATCAAAGCGAATTGATTTCCATAGTAGGAAAAATAATACTATGGAAGTGAGTGGGGCTTATGAATGGTTTGGTTTCAAACATTCCTCAAAATATCTTCCTTTCTGGTCATCAGAACAAAGAAATTAATACAAGTTTGCAACAAAATGAGAGTGAGTAAATGATAACAGAATTTTCATTTTTGGGTGAACTATCCCTTTAACAAGCTGATATGGCAAGGACTGCTGATAGCTAGAACACTATATTGAATTATAAAAGAGGTGAACCTAACAAATACTATTATTGTGTGTGTGATTAAATATTTAAATGGTTTATTGAGTTTTACTAAAGATTTACATTCAACTTTTTTTAGTGGTTTTAGACATTTCTGCCATTTCTCAACCCTTGTATTGAGGTTTCTGGCCCATTTTGTTACACTTTGCTTTGAGGTGAGGGAAAAGATTGGTGCCTTAGTTTGTGCAATGCCACTTAAAATATGTGCACATTATTAATTTTCCTATTTAAGAATTTGTTTTTAACCATCTAATTATTCTCATGTTGAACACTAAGCATGGTCTTTTTAAAGGATTTGTGATGTTTCTGTCAATGCTGAGCATGTTTTACAACAGACACATTTGTTTTACAAGCACTTCTCTTTGTTTTTAACTAATGATTTGTCTCTTATTGATGCAGTATCACTAATGGTTATTTTAAAGGGAATGCTATTAATAAAAAACAACTTGTGTGAAGAAAACATTTATTACTCTATTTGACTGGTTTAATTGATACGTAATTCGCTTGCCACAAACTTTTGATTATAATGTTAAATGTGTATTTATCAGAAGCATCCACATGATCATAAAATTATTTATCTGTCATCATTGAAGAATAATTTTCTTTCCATGTTTATTGCAAAGGTATTGTGTGCTACTTATAATAACCATTGCAGCTTTTAAATAAACATGTCAGCTGTACTTGCCTGTTTTGCATCCAACCGCTTGTAAGTTTACACCATCCTACTGAATGTGTCTTGTGTTTAAGATTTTGTGTTGTGCAAAATATATTGTAATATTCACTTTAGGTTGTTTTTTTAATACTAAACATATTTCATTTACAGATTAGCTTTTATGGCAGCACTAGTTAATGCAATAGTCAACATACAACATATGTTTATTTGATACATGAAAAATACTGTAGTATACTTTAGTATAATAAAGTACAACTGTAGTTAAATGCCTAGATACTAGTGTTTTTTAACTTTACAATAAATATGAATGTATACCACAGTATTTGCTGCAGCTTATAATACTACAGTAGCCTATACAATTAACAGCGAAGTAATTACTATAATAAAGTATACTTACTACAGTGTATTTCATGATGTTTTTTGTCATGTTAGTTTATTATGCATAAACCAATTTTTATAGATACATTTGAAAAAAATTATAGTAAATGATAACATTAACAATATTAATAAATGCTGTAGAAGCATTGTTAACTAATTACAACAAATACAACTTAATGCTAACGTGTTACCTTTTCTTTTTTATTAATTAATGCATTCTTTATAATATATTGTTTATTCATTGATTTTAAGTTATACTCATACAAAAATGACGTAACTTTTAATTTTAAAAACCAAACTCCACCAGACGGGGACACTATTCAACTCCACTTTTATGCGGGTGTGTCTTCTCAATGCTCGTTCACTCTCCGGCCCTGTGAGTGGCGGTAACGCGCACCAAGTTCTGACGAATTCGGCTGAACCACACAGGAAGAAACGGCGCGAGAGCGTTCTCGAGCGCTCAGCTGAGAGAGAGCTCGAGCGAGTTAAGCTGATAGAGTTAGTCCGTCACCGTCAGAAGGAAACGAAGCAGGGGGATATAAACATCCTCGAAATGACGACAAAAACCTTCCTTGATCGAAGCGGATATTCGTAACTCAACCCTGGACCCAGTTCGGTACCCGTGCATGGCTTAGTAGGCGAGTTATGCGCACTTGAAAATGAGGGAGCTTGTGTTTTTTTCTCCCTCTTCGTCCAGCGAGAGGACAAGATGGCAGCGCGAGCGCGTCGAGCATGCAGCGGGTGCGAATTAAGCCCGAACATGTTCACTAAAGACCCGCAGTCTCACCACAGCTGCTGTCTGTGAAGGTAAGATCGATTTAATCTAGTAGTACAGGTTTAAATATGCGCATTTTATGCGGTAGTAAATAGATTAATTTACGATCGACTTCGGGCGAGTGATCGCGAGCTTGTAGTTGTGGCAAAAAGTTGCCACGCCACACCATAAACTTGACTAACTTACAGCGTTTCGCAAGGTGAGTTATTTGTGTTGATAGATGATGTGTATGTTTTGAGATTAAAATCCATGAAGGTGCTCATGCACCAAGTTTTTAATGTTTATATATGATTGTTACGCATGCGAAACCTGCAATGTTTACTTAAATCTTGCTGTTTAAATTTATATTGAACTATCCCACAGAAGTACAGTTTTTTATAAAAAGTTGATTTCTAAATTATCGGTGTAAGATGTGAAATGCCTGTTTCAAAATGGGTGTTCCGTGTAAACTTAACAGCCTTTGATCTTATCAATACAAACAAGTGACACGCAAGTTGCTTAACCCATCTGAAAAGTCCAGGCTTTGTAATCGGTTAGCAGCTGACTTGTGGGTTTTTTTGCAACTAGACAATGTACTGGTAAGTTAGTGGTAAAAACTAGTAACACTTTTTTTAACTTTAGTCAGCTAACATATATAACTGAGCATTATTAAGCGTTGTTAATGTTTACAAATGCAGTTGTTTATTTTAGTCTGTTGTGTGTGAAGTAATGTTACCTCTTGTTTTGATTAAAAAAAATGTGGGTAATGTTGAAATTAATATTAACTAAGATTAGTAAATGCTGTAGAAAGATTTTTCGTTCATGTTAACTAATGTTAACAAATGAAACTTTATTGTAGTTATAACTTTATAAACTTTACATTTCCAGTCTACACATGAACACCACTCAATTCATGTAAAAAATAATTGAGAAATAATTGTTCTTTTCCACCACAAAAAGCAGATAAAGTCTGTCGAAAGTTTTATAAATAGATAACAATGTAGTAAAGCATCGCTGATGGACGTTTACTATCATACTGCAGATCAAGTTAATCATTGTTACTATTACCTTACATCAACTGTAAATGTGTGCCTATCAACGTTAAAGAATTTAACTCCCTATCATTTCCTGCCATTAAACTTTTATAGCCCAAACAGTTGCGCTATCAACAGGTGTTACCCTGAGATATCTCTCCCCTAACCCCATTAGGTCTTGACATGGGGAAAGGTCAGTTGCCACCTGCTAATAGCAGAAGGTAGTAGCATTAAAACGTAGTACAGACCCTTGCAACCCGACACCATGGCTGGTCCTCCTTGCTTCAAAAAGATTAGCTACTATAGAAAAGTGATCATAAAAACAGACCTCCAGATGGGACTGTCTTTTTTAAGCTGATGAGGGTCTCTATTTTCAAACATTGATTTAAGCTTTATTTGCTTAGACATTTTAACATTTTACAGGAATAGTCCTACACAAATATGTGACTAATACCAGAATGTGTTTTTTTTTTTTAGTCGCAAGGTGCAGTAAAACGAATAGTGTTTTTTTATAACTCGCTTATGAAAGCAAAGTCCATCAAACATGCAAGTACAACAACTCAAAAACAGCAAGCTAAACATGTCACAAGTGTCACAAATTCTTGTGATTCATATGATGTACACCATTTTTTAAGATACAATTAACACAGCAGGTGAAATTTGTGTTCTTTTTTGCCTTTTTCAGGAATGCTAACAACAAAGTACAATGTTTGCATCACTTGTTTTTGTTAAAAAAATGTCCTGCTGGATGTGCCTTTTAAGTACTAGATTTGGCTTAGATTTTTTAAACCCTAAAGTTAACAAATTATTGTCTACCAGAGTGTCACTCCTTTCTTTTATATAAAATATAGCAGATTTATCTGTATGTGGGAGAGGTAGCGTATGTGGGAGTGTTTGCTGCCACACCTGTCCTCGTGTCTGAACTTGTGCCATATGTTTTGCCAGTATAAGTAGACTGCCTCCTATGAAACTAAGACGACTAATCCTCATTGGTGAACTGTCTGTCTCGCGGTCTGTCTGTCTGTCTGTATTTGCTAAAACACAATGTTTTATGCCCTTTTTTAAAGTTTATGATACCTTTTTTTGTTGAGAGCTTAGTGTAACATCAATAAGGTCTTTGTTTTAAGTTTTATTAGGCTTGTATTTAGCACCTCAGCAAGTGTTTTGCTCATCAATCCTCGTAAATGAAAAGGAAATTGCATGTTTGACCCTCATATATCACGTCAAATATACAGTAATTGGATTTTTTGTGAATAACATCATGTATATTGTAATCTTACAAATGCAAAAATAACTTTTGTTCTCCTTGCTTATAGGTATGGCCTCACAGGTTACGGTCTGCCCACCACATGTTTTTCAACCCCAGACAAGTGCCTTTTGCAGAGCGAAGAAAATTGATCCCAGCACCTGTGTTTACCATGAAAAGATCCCTCGCACTTACGTGGTTGGTGTGAATCTAGGCATCGCACACCCTACGGATATTATTCCCTTATCGAGAATTGAAGAGCTGACCGTTGGGAAACCCTGTGTTTCAAGTGACTTCTCAATAAAGACTGAACCCTCTTCAGCTCCCCTTGGAAGGGCTTCCTTGCCATACAAAGGTGTGGAATCGGAGTATTTTTTCAGTGAGCCCGCAACAGTTAAAGAAGAAAGTGGAGACAGTGGCCAAAACAGCCATAGTAGTAGTAGAAGTAGTGCTCTGGGAGGAGCGAGCGACAGCGAGGAAAGGAAAGGCGGTTTGAATTCGGTCGACGGAACCCAAAAATGTGGGTTTAAATGCGAAGGTGAGGAGCTTAAGAACGGCAAGAGCATCATGCAGATAGTAGAGGAGCATTCGACTCTACCTGCCATGTTGCAAACAAACGTCGGGAGCACGACCGCAGTGGGCGTGGCTCCGCCCGAGCAGAATGGAACGCGGACGGGAGCCGTAAGCGGGACGGGCGACGGTGACTATCAGTTGGTGCAACACGAGGTGCTGTGTTCAATGAAGCACACTTACGAAGTGTTGGAATTCTTGGGCCGTGGTACGTTTGGTCAGGTGGTCAAATGTTGGAAAAGGGGCACGAATGAGATCGTGGCGGTGAAAATACTCAAGAACCACCCGTCGTATGCGCGCCAGGGCCAGATCGAGGTCAGCATCTTGGCCCGACTGAGCGGCGAGAACGCTGAGGAGCATAACCTGGTGCGGGCCTTCGAGTGCTTTCAGCACAGGAACCACACCTGTCTGGTTTTCGAAATGCTGGAGCAGAACCTGTATGACTTCCTCAAGCAGAACAAGTTCAGTCCGTTGCCACTCAAGGTGATTAGGCCCGTGTTGCAACAGGTGGCCATGGCACTGAAGAAGCTCAAAAGCTTGGGCCTGATCCATGCAGATCTTAAACCGGAGAACATTATGTTGGTAGATCCTGCAAGACAACCCTTTCGTGTAAAAGTGATTGACTTTGGCTCTGCCAGCCACGTCTCCAAAGCTGTGTGTTCGACGTACTTGCAGTCCCGCTATTACAGGTAATAGTTTATTTTACCACATTTTTGTATTGTGTCATGTCAACTATGGCCAGATTGAGAGAGTTTTGGGACAGTGGATCTTGGGGGTTTGTTTAATGCTTCGCAATCTTTAGCCATTTCCAATGCATTTCTCATAGAAGAGGAAGTTAAACAGAGGAAGCTTTACAGGGACTCACTTCCTGCAAGGACAATTATGTAATGCTTTCTATAGCTTTTTTGAAAGTTCGATGGCAAGCTTACTTTCTTTGTTGCAGTGTGCATCTGCATTAACCACCACCAATCTACACCCACTTTATGTAACTCAGCTGAGCAATCGTTTCTGTGTGCAAAAACGTATGACGCACAACTTTTTGTCCATTGACTGGTTTGGTTTGCCTCTTGTCTGCATTTTGTCTCTAATGGGGTCAGACCAAACCACGATGGCTGTACTTTTTGTCTTTGTGGTTGGCCGTTCTTTAGGAAGAATGCGGTTTTCGTGATACATGGGTCATGGAAAAACATGGAAGGGCTCTTAAATTAGAAGTTTCCAGATGTTTGTGTTTTTCCTCTGTCAAGCTTCATTTTCGAGTTTTTTTGTTACACTAAATGATCCCCCCACCCAGACTGCAAAATACACGTTATCTGTACAGCTGTGATAAATTGCACCCTTCCTTCCATTTAATGAGTATGTGAATAGGTATTGAGATTATAGGATTTTACAGCAGGCAGTACAGTCGGTCTTTGTAAGTGTGCACACTTTGCGGTAAAGCTAACAGTGAACTAGATAAAGAGGAACTAGGCGCTAGTTTAAATGGAGCTTTAGAACTGTTTGTACTTTGGCACTGCCTTGCATTACCACAGTTTGATGCCTGCAACTGCGTGCACTTGCGTCCTATGCAGGTGGCACATGTGAATGCGTCGCTTTGCATGGGAATAAGATGCATTGAGGGTTGAGTCTGTTTTTGTCTGCAGAGTTGAAAGAAGTGTGATAACAGATGTTTTTATAGACCGTTATGAATAATCATCTCATCTCACTTTGTTTCTCAGGATTTTTGTTGGCTTTTTAATGCAACACTTTAGAAATGGTTACGTAAATGCTGAAGATTTCGACTGCAAATACTGATAAAATCAAATGCACATGCAACGTACTTGCTGTGTAATTATTTTCTTGAGTGGCTTGGAAAGGCAGATTGTTGTTGCTATTGTAACTAGTTATTAGTCATATTATCAGGACGATGAATAAGGTGTTTTATGAAGTACACGTTTCATTTCAAAAACAAGCCTTTTGACTGAATTGTTGATCATAATATTTTATTAATGCACCTTTGCACGTAAGCCAAGTCATCTTTTTGTACCCAATCCAAATGTTTTTGCATATGGTGCTGCATTCTTCATTAAAGACCATGTGTTTTGGATAGCCTTGCATCTGAAGCGTAACAAAGTTTTGGTTTTAAAAGCGAGTAAAAATAACAGTTTGTTGTCCATCTTTCCTCATGATCAACGCCATGGCTTTTTTCAGCACAATTCTGGTTCACACAATTTTAGGGCGTATCTCCTTGTGTTCATAGTCACCATGGTATGTGAGGTTGTCATGACAAGTATTCAGTTTTGTATGTGCAGAGTAGGCTGCGTAGGGCACGTTTCATGAAGTGAACTAGAAAATGACATCTGTTTTTTCAGTTTGCACCTGTTTACAAATGGTTAATCTTTGTTCAATGTTTTAAATATAGCACTTTTGTGTTACAAGTAAATGATCTTATTAATGTGTATTGGCACATTTTTTGGCATCTTAGACCATTTCTGTATCAGGCTACAAAACTTATCTTTCTAGTTCACTGGCATTAAATATCACACATATGTTTTCTTGCTAAACTAAACTATCACGAAACCGTATTGAAATGCCTTTGGTGCAACATGGACGTAGATACTACCGTCATAATAGTTGTAGTAGAAGTTGTCCCTAGCAGTTACTATGATACCCTAGTGTGCCTTTGGCTCATTAATTATTCATTGTGTGGCTGAGGTCAGCGTGTGTCAAGTTACACGAAAAGTGAGGTGCCTTCTTGAGTTTCAAGTCGCGACAATAGTGCGTTTTCTGTTGTTTGGCTTCCTTGATGTTATTCAGCCTATTGTGTGTTTTTTTTTTTTTTTGCCTTGGCTGAGTTAGGAATTTTTCCCTCCCCAACTTAAAAAGTTATTTAAAGTGGTGAATGTCAAGCGTCTGTCCTTGTTTGATTTGAATATCTGCCATGTCTAATTAGATTTCCCAAATTATATTTATATACGTTTGTTGTGTCGCAAATGTTCCTATTAGGCGTTCTGATGTTTCCATACTTGGCTCTGTGTTTTGAAACTGGCTACTTAGCTAGCAACAAGATAGTGTTATCATAAGATTGGAAACCGTTAAAACCCTTGTAAAACTGATATACACAGACCTTTTGCATAACAAGCTGTTTGCATTTAACAGAAGGTTGAGTGACGGGCCCAAGTCTGGCTGGCCTGAATGGACTCTGTGTGCTGTTCAAAACTAAACAGTCTGTACTCTGCACTGTAAGTCCTGGGGCAGGTGAAAGAGTCCAAAAACCTCACCCACTGTGCGGTTTCAAGGGCCACGGTTTTGCTGAATTAGCATACTTCTTGATGCCCACTTTCGTGTGTAAAGGAACATTTTGGTTTACCCTGTAAATTTCAACTTTGTTATTCCTGGACTGTAGCGGCCAGTCAAGAAGGTAGCTTAATTCTAGCTTTATACTTTTGTAATTTAATACTTTGATGTTATTTTGTATATTTGGTATAATACAATGCATTTGCATGGTTTATGGTTAAAAAACACATTATTTTCCACATACTGTACATTTTTGTAGCTCCAAATTTCCCTGTTTTCCTGAAACGCACGGATTTTGTACAAAACTGTCCCTGATTGGCCAGCTAACCTGTATGTTGTGATTGGCCTGAATACATCAGCCGGAAATGTGACACTCTTTACCATGTTTGAAAGATTCGGACACAATGCAATGCTAACAGGAGTTAACCCACAGGCTGTAAAGTTCAAGCGGGAGGAATTATGATAATGTCAGTCTTCTCTACATCACCAATCCCAGAAAGTAAACTGTTGCCTAGAATCCGTGTGTTTGTTGTGGTCCAAGAAAAGAGATTTATGTTGGAGACAATAACTCGTGTCATTGTTTACTTTGGGATATGTATCTTTTGCATATTGTTAACATGAACTAATACACACTTACACTTAAACTTGTGAACCGGACCATTGGTGATCTTTAAGCGAGGTCCTGTCCATCTGCGGCATAAGGAATGACCATTAGTTTGTGCATCTGTTCTCTATCACTGGTTTTTGGATCATGTGAATTTTTGAGCAGAATGAAGAAGACCCAATTGGCTCGATTCCTGGTCTAATGAGCATAGCCGAAAGGTTTGATCGTATGATTTACTGCGCTATAATGCACATCTTGCTGTTCGTGTTGCCCAGTTCCTTTGATGCAGTGATCATGTGTTGCAAACTCCTTGCGGCATTAGTTGCTCCGTCAGGTTTCGTTGACCGCAACCCTCACAAGGTTTCAAAAGCGACTTGACCCCCAACCAGATGGTAGTTACTGAACCCTCACAAGACTGTTCTGAATAGAGGCTTCATTCAGGGTTAATGTTCCTAGTCTATCCTCATTCGTGTTGTTTAGTCACTTTAGGAGACTGGGTCAGGCTTGAAATTAAGCCCCCTCACGTGATTGGTATCAGGGTGATGTTACGTCATGTGAACTGTCTAGTATTTATTTGGATGCTTTTAGAAAGGTCAGTGGAATATAGTTTGATGTAATTTTTGTGCTTCGACAATTGGGGACAGTGATAGAAACTTTGTTTTGTGTTGCAGCTGCATTTTAAGAGGCTGGAATCAGTTTGATCTTTTGTAAGTCGTACTTGATGTGCATTATAATCTGTATATCAGCCACATGAAGATGAAACCCAGCATCCTGTAACAGCTTGCTGCTGCTCGACTTTTTGATTAGGAACAGGATAGATTACAGGTGTGAAGCTTTATACCTTCGTTGGAACATAGAGTTTGATTTACATGTCATCTGGTTTAGGGCTGTCATTTCATCTGTGGAGGCTCCAGGCTCACTTCCCACATTTAACGGTATACTTCGCCTAACAATAAGAGTTCATGTGATCGATTACACCCATGCACGGTTTTTTAATGAAATATGTTTGATAATCTCCTTATAAGATTATTGGACTGGAATCAGGGAGTGGAAACTAAAGTCTGCTGATTTGCTCATTGGATGTAAAGCTGAATCCTTTACACTAGTCTCCTAAAGAACATCTCGACTAAATCAATACCTCATTATATAGCCATTTATGGTCTGCCTTCCTCAGATCATCAGGCTCCTGTAGGGGATTGTTTGTCTGCCTGGTCTAATGTACATTGAGGCCGGCCAGACCGTCTGCATTTCTCAGCATTTCCGTCGGGAGCCCAAACGAGTTTTGAAAAGGCTTTGTTTATTACTTTGGCGCTGCAGTCTCACAACACTTCATGCAAACAACACTTCTGTCTCTGAAGCACTCAAGTAGGCCTAAGTCTTGTTAAATGTCTGTGGGAACATTGTACGTTATTGCACGGCAAAATATTATTGTAGCTTAGTTACGTATTTTGCAGCTTCGTATTCGCCCGTTCCCAAGCCTGCTGGTGATAATCTGTTTTTACCTCAGGAATGCCTAGCTTGCATAAAAATGTTTGTTTTGTACAATAAACTCTATACTTGGTTCTGGAAGTAGTTCTGGCTACCAGGTTTCACTGTGTCCATGTGTTTGCATTGTATGATCCGTTTCTAATACTGCAGAGCGGCGCACAAGCTAGGATTAAGCTATGAATGGTATGCTGTACCCTATGGGCGTTAGCTTTGTAAAGTGACACGCTGGAGAAAAAATTAGATTGTTTTTTTGTATTTGACGATGTTATGACTAGAAACCGGAATGGAGACACTTTGTTTTTTGTTAATGCTTTTACTTGCACAGAAAATGATCTAGATAGATTTTTTTATTTCAAAGACCTGTTCTGTGTAAATTATAGGTGTTGTTTGACAGATCTAAAACTGAATGCTAATAAAGGTGTTGTTTGACTGATTTTTTTTGTCGATAACTGCATTTCTTGTTACCTTGCATGCAAGATTAAGTGCGTTGGTCAGTTATTAAAAACTCTTGACAGGCGAACCCAAACTTTTAAATTCCATACCAATCCCTACGGTACATGATGTCATAACGGGCATTGTATTACTCAACTAAAGTTACCTTTCAGATTGTGAGCTCTCAGCAAAGGGACCTGTGATGCTTGTTTTTTATGCAGAGGGACACATGGAAAAGTTTTGGATGGCTCTAAGAGGGCGTTTACACAAGTGTTTTCAACTAAATATGAAAAACATTGTATTTTTTGGCCGTTCGTTTACACGACAAACGCATTTTGCGTGCCTGAAATTGCAAAGTTTTGTAAAATGGGGTTCAAAGTGCAATTTTCTTGAAAATGACGCTGTTACCATCTCTGTGTAAACTACTAAGACACATGCCTGACCTAACCTTAGAAAGTACAAGTGGTTACATTTTTTTTGCTGTGCACGTACAGTACATGTGTACTATTTTGATGACAGAATCTGCGTCCCGTGTACTGTACAAGGAATAGGGCTGGGATGATTCATCTATATCCATATTAATGTCTTATTATATTATCAGTCTGATATCAGTTTTGAATCGCTAAGGCAAGATTCAAAAGGCACAGCTCTTTCATGTATTATGGCTCTTTGATCAGTAGGAAGGCCTTATCAATTAAAATCAATGAGTTTGAGTCTTTAATAACATGCCTTTGAAAAAGCAACACTCGTCAAACATAAACATTATAAATATTCATTATTATCATGAAAATACCTGAAAAGGTTTAACGAGAATGCGATATAAATATTTTTTTTTCTTGGAGCTGCGTGTGTTAATGCTACTTCTTCTGTGGCGCATATTGAGTTTCTGCACAGGAGCACCCTCTAGTTTTTGGATATAGCAGTATTTCACAGTAAAATCATTGAGAAGCATTGCAAGCAGAATCACACAATTTATCGTCCCAGCCATAAAGCAGACCCTCGCGTATGCATAAACATTGAAGCTTTAATGCTACGTTTACACCAACCGTGTTTCAGGCGTCAAAATCGCGTCTACCGTACCTAGTTTGCCGCTTGAACAGTTTGAATGCATTCGTGCGTGTAGAGGGAAGTAGACGTGCGGAAAAAGCAAGCATTTGACGCGTGTCGGAGGCAAACGCTGCTTCTTGTGGGGGGGGCAAGTGCTATGCGGTTGTCTGTTTGCAAGATGACTGATGTTGATTGTGCATTTATAGAGAGAGTTACCAGTTTGTATTTGGTAACCTTACTATTATTTGGTAACCATACTATAAACGGCACGGGTCGATAAACATCAAAAGTGACATGTGTATTTACAACTTACCAGGTTGCCCAATGTCCTCACTGACACTCATCCAAGCGAGGTCCTTTTAATTCCTATCTCTATAGAAATAAGAACTTGTGTCGTATAGCTCCTGGTGACTGCTTACGGACAATATTAAACCTTCATGCTGAATGAGTGACTCTGGGCGAGGCTGCAGCCACAGCAGCAAGCAGGTTCCTGATTGGTTAACGCGGGGCGAAATTCCGCCAAAGTTTAAATTTTTCCACTTGGGCATCAGCCGCAAATTCGTGTGAACCGCAAAATGCAAAAAAAAGCATTTTGTAGTTTTTCGTTAAAATTCATGTGAACGTGTATCCGTTTAACAGCGTTAACAAACTTTTCAGTTTTTAATACATCACGTAAATGTGCCTTAAGTGGACGTCCATCCGAATAACTGCTTGCTGCACAAGTACCATATTTTCTGCACTATAAGGCACACCGGATTATAAGGCGCACCTTCAATTAATGACCTATTTTAGAACTGTTTTCATATATAGGGCGCACCGGATTATAACGTGCATAGAATAGAAATATACTGCAGTCAAACAAAATACGGTAGATTAGATGAGCAGTGTTCGGGTGGGATTTGTTTTTACGAAAAGGTCTCTGACTGGATTGTGAACCGAAGGGGGGAGGTGAAAAACCCAATGACCCGAGTCTTCTTTCTTGTTCTCTACTCACAAAGGCCTCAGTTACAGAAAGACTTTTGCTTTTGCTCCAGGCACATGTGGATCATCTGCTCTGGCTGCATGCTCTTATTTTGGTCTCCCCCAGCATTTGAAATTGTGCCAGATAGTCTGATCTATATACTTTCAATCTAAACTTAATTGGTGGGTTAAACAAGATGGTTTTAAAGAAGCTCTGTATAATTAGGCCTTTTTTGTTCACCTCTCAGATGCAGTCTTGGTTTTGAAAACAGCTAGATGGTGTGAAAATATAAAAACAAAAAATATGCAAGCAAGTTAAAAACCCTAGAAAGACACCACTGATCGGATGGGGGTGGATTTATTAAACTTTCACACACGCTGTCTGTTTGTGGTCAGAGGCTACTGACAAGGGCTGTAACACAGCTTATCTTCCTAATCTCAAGTCCCCCAACACATTTCAACGTCTTTCTTTATATACCGAGGTGAAATCTCATTCCGAGTGGCACTCTCCAGACGACGTGCCGTTTGCTTGTTTTCTGAACAGCTGCGTAGATCTGCTGGCCTTCAGAGAGGTTATTGTGTGGTCAGGCATCGCTGTCCCGGTAGCCGGATAGGCAGTGGGGGCAGCAGGATTTTCAGCTGAAGCTCAGAATGAACCAGATGACACGGACTCCCCCTTCCCACCCCACTAACCTCACAGGAAATAACTGTTGGATAGGGGTTCAAAATTAGACTGGGTTTTAAAAAACATTGACTTGTTGGCTTTTACGGATTCATAACAGTACTATAAAAGTTGGCTACTGTTGACACAGGGTTCCCACGGGTCCTTAATATCCTTGAAAGTTTGTGAATCTGGGGGAAAAAATTCAAGGCCCCAAGAAATTTTTGAAAATCTACATGCATAGATACAGGTCATTGAAAGTGCTTGAATCTATTTTATGCAAATCCATATTATTCCCTGTGTAGTGTAGGATAATATCATAATTCTAGACTTGTTAAGCACACATGCTAAACTATTCGCTTTAAATGCTTATACCTTCTGTATGCGAATGTTGATTCATACCAAAATGCTTTTTGGCATAGTTGTGTTTGACACATGAAAACTCTGGTCTCTTGTTAAGGATATAACTGTTGTGCCTTGAGAAGGGAATGAGACGCTGCGTCTCCCTTGCCATACTTCCTGTGTCCCTGTAATGCCGTCTTTGGCAATATTTCAGATAGCGATATACTTCCTGGCTCCCGCGTCACCTGTCTTTGTCGTTAAGCCTCACGATTGGTTGAATTTGATATACACATTCAGACGCACTTACCCCTGGATGCGTCCCCAAAGTGTCACCACAGTGAAGCTGTGCGGGTTCCCTTGAAAGGGAACTGTAACAATGTATCTTAAAAGGTAACACATGTAACCTTGTTCTCACTTGTAATGTGGCCCCACATTTAGTCCTTAAATTATTTGAGGGTATTGGACCTGGAAAGTCCTTGAAAGGTCCTTGAATTTGAAGTTAACTAAGGTGTGGGAACCCTGTAACATTAATGGTACATTCCCCAGACAATTCCCATGGTTCTGTAGCTTTAAGATACATTTTTTGCATGTCATTTTGTTTTTATGGATATTAAACTCAATTGTTATGACTGCAATGTAAAATGCAGTATTTAAATTAACCCTAATGTTCCGGTAAAAAAAAAAATTATTTTCTCCTTTTAATTTATGGTTGAAATATGACCCATGCATTTTTTTTTTTCGGGAGATTAACATGGTTAGTTAATTATAATTTAACAGTTGTTGGCATTTATCATCAAAGGACAGTGCATAATAAAACATCACCACTTCAATATTTTCTCAATAACTCAAGTTACGCATTAGCATGTGCATGTTTTATGAAATTAGAAATATGACAACCACACTATTTGATTTAATTTATTTTGTATGCTGTATAAGGTATTGGCTGTTTGTTATACATTAGAAGGTAAATAAGCACTGTGAAATCTAATTTTGCCTCAAGGTAAAAAGCTTTAATGTTTTAAGCCTTGAACCTAATCAAACATAATGCAATGGTGTAAGTCGTCTAACAGTAACTCATTGTTTGAGGTGCGGTGTTGGGAAGTCCAGACCTGCTGTGTTATGTCATCATTCTTTCTGACCTGATTTTGGTAACTTCCCCTGATTCTTTCACCTGAAATCATATTTCCTGCTGACTGTGGGTTGCTGGGAAAGTTCTGTATAACCACAGTGGTATAAATGCAAAGAAGCAGACAGAAGGTCATGTCTATTTTTTGAGAGTACTTCTGTCCTCACTTCACATACATTCATGTTTTTGTGTGTGTTGCGTCGGTTGTTACATTAGTAACTGTTAAGCAAAGATCATTGGGGAAATAGTTTCATGAAATGTGGCTTTGTCAAGTTTATGGCCAGATTGCTACACTTCCCTTTTAAAAGTTTTCTCTTAACCTTATTTGGCATCACAGTCAACATGCATCCATTGCTTCATTAATGATATGATACCTAGGGATGCACTTTTTTCGTTGCTGATCTACTTTTAATACCAGGATTCCGAGTATTAGCTAGTATCATTTAAAGTCTCCCTGTTGTCGATAATTTTATCACTTAAAACTCATCTTTGAGCGTCATCATAGCAGGTTTTTCTTGTAACGGTAATTTCTACATGCTTTAAAACAGCCCGAATGTGATCATTTAGTGTATGCATACACTGTAAAAAATCCAACTTTAAAATGTTCATTCAACAAAGAACATTAAGTAACTTGAACAAAGATTTCTTTGTTGAAGGGCGTCAATTGATTATTTTGTGTTCACTGAATGAAAAGAACATAATCATTCAGCTAACAAATATTATTTTGTTGACTGGACTTAGATGTATAAGTTTTTGTCCAATTCGTTTACCCAACTTGCCAACCTGAGTAATCTGAACAAGCAATTTAAAAAAAACAATGGTCGGAATGGTTCCCAGCATGCATTGCGACATGTTCACTTCTTTGGTTAATATTTACTAAAAAAGATGACTGTTTTAATGTTTGCTGGATTTATTTATGTTGTTATGTTGTTAATGTTAGTTATATGTTGTATTTAGAGTAATTTTTAAAGAATGATGTTTGTTCATTGTTACCATGATTGAGAAGTGTGTGTTCAGTGTAGAGGGCAGCACAATGAGTTGACGCGCATCATTGTTGCCTCACAGCAAAAAGGTCTCTGGTTTAAGTCAGACAAAGACTTTGTTTATGAGACCTTTCTGTGTACACTTCCACAGTCCAAAACATGTAGATTAGTTCAATTTGGATATACTAAATTACTCTTTACCCAACTTAGCCACTAGTTGAGTAAACATAGAAATTTGCTTATTACCTAATCAGTTTAAGTTGGTTCAACTTATTTGTGTAAGTTGACATTACTCAGTAAATTGAGTTAGATGAACTACATCATCAAAGAGTTGAGTAAACTCAAAAAAGCTGTGCAGCAAGTTGCCTTGAAAATTTAAGTTAAGTCAACTTTTTATTTTTTACAGTGTATCTATGAATGTGCAAATTAGTCTTTGCTTCAACTCAATTGCACAACTTAGACCCTATATGCAGTATATGAATATGCAATTTATTTTAATTTCTGTAGTTTCAGACAACTGCGAAGACTGGTTTCACAATACATACGTTAGCTGTGCAATGTTTTTAGCGCTGATGTTAAAAGGTTAGACGTGAGTTCAGCACGTATGAGTTGAAATGTGATTATGTGATTGGTTACTTGTGTGTGACGTCTTTGAAAAACTCAAATAGTATGGATAAAATGCTCAGCAGTGGGGTTGAATGATAATTTTGCACATAGTTTGTCTTAAAGCATTTTAACGCACCACATAGATGTACAAACAACAATAAAAACTTGATTTTCACCACAGTGGGACTTCAAAATGATTTTCAAGTTTCAAGATTGTCTGCGTTCTTAACGGGTAATTAATCAAGGCAGTGTTCAAGACGACATATGATGGGTACATTTGACCAAATAAATAGGTTAAATATATTTTCCTTAATTGCACAAAACTATTGCGGTAAAAAAGGCAAAAAATTATGTTTATTCACAGAATGATGCACTTATATTTGCACTTACT
The DNA here is from genome assembly GCF_030506205.2 of Paramisgurnus dabryanus. NCBI lineage: Eukaryota > Metazoa > Chordata > Actinopteri > Cypriniformes > Cobitidae > Paramisgurnus > Paramisgurnus dabryanus. The sequence continues at coordinate 14,172,413 of NC_133359.1, read as the reverse complement.
CTTATGCGCATCCCAGACACAGAATAATGTAACTTTAATATTGTGCATGAAAACATTTATAGTGCCTTTTTATAATACTTTTGGCACTTTTCTATTGCATAGTACCCCACGGTTTGGGTCAGGTCAGCTAACCTCACTTTGGCTTGGTTGGCTTTTCCATCGAGTTTAGTAACACTTTGGAGTGGGATGGATTATAGGCATGTCGTTATATTTGCGTTGCCTACTGCTGTGACATCATACAAGTGAGATGTACCCCATTGTACATTCCCATACATTCATTTATTTCTCAGTCTGCCATAAAATTAAAATTGACCACCACAAATAGATGTTTGCACATCACTTTTATCACTACCTCTGTCTCACATGACAGTTTCTGTACAAACACCCGTGGCGTCAGTCGACGCGCTCCGCTGAGCCTTATTTAAGTTGCATTTAAGCATATATGCGAACGTGCCTGTCGTGAACCGCCACAAACTGGAAGTCTGGAACAAAATGGTATAGTGTTCCTGATTCTCAACGGTGGGTGTTTTTCATTACCAAAAATGAGTTTGGGAACTTCTAGCAGAGCACAGATGACAACATGTTTGCTTGAGACGGCACAAGCTGGCACTAAGGTAATGCTAATTTTTTACATTATAGTGATGAAGCTGGTAGTGACGATTCTCTCAGACCAATCAGGTATCTACAGTGTTTTCGCGTCACGTTTTGGTATCAGCTCAGGTTGCTTGGAACCCTTACTGAGGTGGTACTAAAAAAGTATTGAGCTTTTTGCACCCAGTGAAAAAGTGAGCTGATCCAAACCAAACCGTGGGGTACTATGCAATGGAAAAGCTTCATTTGTCTTTTAAATATCTTGATAGTAACTACCACACTTACGCACTGTATCTGATGTGGATCGGACCCATTGTATCGCCGAACCCTAATAATACCACGCCTCTTCTGTGTGTCTGTATGTCTGCAGTGATTTTAAGATAGGTCCCCTGTCTCTTAGCTAGTTGTCACTGGTCTCTCTCTACCCCCTCTCACCCCCCTGTGTGGCAGGGTATCAAAACTAATACCCTTTTGTCCTTTTGCCCCCTGCTATTGAATTACCCCCTGCGCAGCTGGACTGTGTGGTATTATGTTTACCTTGTGTTAGCTTTTGGATTTAAAACCCCTTCCCGATAGCTATGCGGGAGATTTATTGGGGTTTAGTACCTAAGATCTTGCACCAAGTATAGAGCACAGTGTTTGTTTTTTGTCACGGTGCCAAGCATACTCGTGTTTATTCGGTCAACCAAGCCGCACTGTTTCCAAGGCAAAAAATAGCATCTCATGCAAGAGAGATTTTTATAGCAGCCCTTCTCAAAACAGTAGTAGTTTCATTAAAGCAACAGCAAAACAGTAAATCTGTGCTATTTTTTACATCACTGTGTGAAATGCATAACGTGTCATTCTGAGTCAGCGCATGAGTTAATCATACGTTTTACAGCTTTGACACTTTTATTTCAGGTTAAATTTAAATGGCACCTTAAATGTTGACATTACCAAAAACAAAGGCAAACCTGTAACTTCGTTTCAAAGCTTAGAGTTTAAGGTAGTCTCTCATTGCTAAGACACTAGTAAATTATTCACAGTGGCTTTTGTTACCGCGTAAGTAGGGTATTGTCAGTAGTTACAGACGCTAACTAGTGATCTAGCATGATGTATTGTGGTATCAATTGCTTTTCCTGATGCAAGTGTCCTTTTGTATACATCTTTGTATACACACAAAGGCAAACAACCTTTTATGATTTTATCTGAATTAACCTGTCAGCGCATGAGTTTACTCTATAGTTGATTATTCATGCGGACCAGGGTTAATTATCTGTCATCAAACTCCACCTCTGTCATCACACAGTTTGAGTGTTTGGATCCGGCCTCATCTGTCGCTAGGCAGCCAGCATTTTCCCTCTCGTTGTCACGGTAGCAGATGTGTATGGGCCCGTTGACGTCAAAGCCCAGACTCAAACAGCATGAGAACAGGAAGTCATCGTCATTAGGTTAAGGATAATATCAATATGGATGTAAAACACGACCCCCTCAGCAAAATGAGTGCAAGATGTATGCATCTTGGTTCGAACCGGACTCACTGAGTCATTAAACCATCATCAAGACGGTTGGATGTTAATATCAAATACATATGTGAACATCTTTTTATAAACTAGATGATGCATATGCATATTATTCGTTAGGGGTCGGGGTTTGGTTTCCCCGAAACATGCATAGTGATTAAAAATGTATAGCTGGAATGCACCATAAAGGGGCGGTCCCAATACACTTTTCGTTCCATAGACTTCCATTCATATGTCAGACAGGAAACACAAGCTCGTGCAAAGATATATCACATTTCCCTGCGTACCAAAGTTCAAGTCTGATGAACTCTGACCTGCAAATTCCTATAACATGAAGATATATGATAACTGTGTGACCTTTCTCTCTACAAAGCGCTCCCCAGGCTTATTCGCAGCAATGTCCGAAAATATTTGCATGCTTAAAGTTTAGTGTAACCGCCCCCTAAGTCGCTTTGAATATGCATAAATGTATCTGTTGTATAGATCATCCTGAAGAAATGCTTGTTGTTTTGGTTTGTCTGCATCAGAGCTCTCATATTATTATAAGTGCCCTATTGGTTTTTAATCAACAGCCTGTTGTCAAGGTGACCCCTCCATTATCTTATCTAATCATCTATGTCTGTTAATGTGTGTTTCAGGGCACCAGAGATCATCCTGGGCTTACCCTTCTGTGAGGCCATAGACATGTGGTCGCTGGGCTGCGTCATTGCTGAGCTGTTCCTGGGCTGGCCGCTCTATCCAGGAGCATTGGAGTATGACCAGGTAAGAGCAGGCGGTGATCTCAGATAATGACGTGCTTTGTGTTTTGACTAATCTGTAGTCTTTTGGCCGATAAAATTATTTGCTTTTTCCAGTGCAGTATATTGGCTTTTAAGCCATTTTGATTAAATATCTTTCATTTTGAAATAAGGCCCACATAGAATCTGTGCCGGGAAAACTTAAAGAATATAATAAATACATTTTGTTTGATTATAGTTAAATAATGTTAGCCTTACGGATATCTATAAATTTGTGCACTCCAAACCATGAACAAAATTCACAAGCATTTAAAGCTCAAAGTATTTTGCTTCTGTCAGTATGGATTATTAATTTGCTGACATCATTATGCACGTCAACTTCTTATTAGGTTTCAGACTTTGATGTAAACTAAATTATCGGATCGGATTGAGGGCCGACAACATGACCGATCCAGTTCTGATATGTGCGTTAGCGTGGTTGTTACTTACAAGCTATTTAAAGGACAACGTATTATAAAATCACCATAAACGTTTTATGCACTATATCAGGGATTCCCAAAGTGTGGTACGCGCACCCCCAGGGGTACGCGAGCTGCCACCAGGGGGTGCGCGAGAGGAAAAATGTAATGGCGGTCTGTTTCTTTAAGTGGGATTTTTCCATACAATAAATAAATAAAAAAATGAACAGTAAACATTTCCTTTGTAATCGCTTTTATTTTAAATAAAAAACTATAATTTATTAGTTTTTGATAGAAACGTAGAAGACAGCTGCTGTCTTTTTCTACGCACTGCTCTTCTGTTATGCACTGCAGCCGCTATATGCGTGCCAACTCGTTTCATTCATTCCATATATATTATAAATATGCTTAACTGACTGAAATCAGGGAAACTGTCATGTGGGACGTCTTATGATAAAGTTGTTAGTCACGAAGGAGGAGAGGGGCCAAGAGAGAGAGACTTTTTATGGCAAAAATAGAAATAATGAAATGTGACGAGACATTGGCACAGGATACGCGAGCAATGTGTTTTCATGCATGGTAAAGAGACCGCCAATGAATTATATAATAAAATACATACATACTTAAAAAGACACTGTAGGGAACTTATTAAAAGCTTTCATTTAATTTTGTTTGAAACTTGAGCTGTTATAATGAATCTGCAAACTATTATACACCTTTTGTGCGAACAGTAAAGGCTTTCGTTAATGTGTTTGATGGGTCTGCACGTGACGCACTGGTAAACATGAGGAAACCTCTCATATGTCATCTATTAGCTGACGGCAGTAAGTGTACCTTTTTTACCATAGTAAACTCGAATGGCGTCTAAATATCACAGTGGTTAAACGCATACACGGGGGCGCGCATCATCTACGCTGAGCGTAGTTTCAGACGGTGCAATAGGCGTAAATATTTTTCACAATGTTGGACTTAGCTAAGCCCGACGTAGGACTATTACACCCAACTTCTTAACGTCCGGCTAGTGCAACCGGCCCTTGGTTATTTGCGCATGATTAAACATGAGTATTTATGGTGAGAAAACAAAGATTTTTTGGATTTTTTTTAAAATGGGGATTGGGGGTGCGCCAACCAGGTTGGGACATAGAAGGGGGTGCGCAGGAAAAAAAGTTTGGGAACCCCTGCACTATATTCTAGGGCTGGGCAAATTTTTTTTATTTTTCGATTAATTGTTTTTTTTTATGTGGTCGATTCAGAATCGATTCTCAAAGAACAGAATCGATTTTTTCCCCCCATATTTTTTCTGCAAACATCGAACTTCATTGACGTTGATGCCACCTTCACATAAAAAGTCAGAGGTATGGAAGCATTTTAGATTTTGCAAGCAAGACGACAACGATAGTGTTGTGGCTTTTAATTTCTTCTTATTATTTACACACTTGTAAACTTCTGTTCACGGTTCTTTTTTATTAATATAGTATTTAATCTATATTCATTGAGTTGAATCGAGAATCGAGTATAAAAACCGCTCCGAGAACCCGAAGCGAAAATTGAATCGAGAATCAAAATCGAATCGATTTGATAGCTTGTGAATCGAAATTTAATCGATCTGGAACATCTGAATCAATATCCAGCCCTACTATATTCAAAGTCTTTTAAACCCTAGTTTGTGTGTAATGTTGCTGTTATAGCATAAATAATAGCTGTAAAATGATAAAGCTCAAAGTTCAATGCCAAGCGATTTATTTTCTTTAACAGAATTCGCCTTTCAAAGCCTACAACGAATGACCGGTTTGAACTACAGCCCTCTACTTCCCGATTAAATGACGTCAATAAAACGTACATTTTTGACTAAACTCCGCCCACAGGAATATGTCAGTCGCAAGCTAAGCTCAAACGGCACTGCTAAGCTGCTATTGAATCCCAACACACTAAACAAACTACACAATCAGAACTCCTTACGTATTTCTGAAGGAGGGACTTCATAGAACAAGGAAGACATCAGCCTGTTTTGAGGACAGTGAAAAAGCGCTTTAGAGATAAGTAAATTGTGTAAAAAATAGTGCGTTTTTTTTACACATGAAACATGAACACGTTATATTGTGCACCGTAAACACAACCAAAGCTTCAAAAACACAGAAAGAACGGGACCTTTAACAAATTTATTTGTATAAAAAAAAATGTTTAAACCTAGATATAAAGAGAAAATTACTTGACTCATACATTTGCACATAACTTGAGAAGTGAATCAGATGTAAATTTAAAACGTGTCAACGCATATAACGTCACTGTAGACCGGTACTGCCCATAAACCAGACGTCGGAAGTGGTGTCATCTTTGTGATGCGAATGGCACATCTGACTGTACCGAAGCTAGTCAGCTGCACCGGAATAAGGTGGTCTGGGTTTGCTGACCACAAACCATGGGCCACATCTCCGTGCCAGCAACGGGTCCAGTTCCACTCCACACAGCAGAATGTATTTATAACCGCAAACCCCACTCGCACACCAGCCTGCATTATCAGCAGGTTCTCACTTCAGCGCTCTCTGTGTTTGTGCAGCACTTTGGCAACCTGATCATGCCGCTATAACACCCCTAAGATGCCATAAACACCGCTTGTTTAACACGGCAATGTTGAGCCTCTGCACTTGTAAATGGAGAGGTGTCGTCATGGTCGAGAGAGGAAAAGAAAGAGAGAGAGAGAGGGAATGAAAGCGTGTGGCCAAAGAGGGCTTTGTAGTGGCTTGTTTTCACTGGTAGAGGCCCACTATGACACAGTTTTTCTAAGAAGCAACAGACGCACGCTTGAAGGAAAATGCGATCACTGACCACTAACTCGGTTTCCCACGGCAACAAGAACAATGGTGTGTTTAGATGGCACCGTTGCATTGCTGGAGTTAAACTGGTCTTGCCTTTCCCAAAACTACAGCGGTGTGGTTAACCAAGCACAGTTAATAATGCCTTTGTGATTGTTATTTGCGTTGTGAGGTCATCGCCCTTGTTGAAACTTGCTCCTTTTTTTAACGTGCTATAGCACTGCAGCAACCACATTTGTTTACATGACCTAGTGGTTAAAGAACTAGTCTGGTCTCTAAGAGACAGTTCCCGACATCGTCTCAATTATGTAACTGAAGACGATAGTTGGTCAGTGATGGAAGCGCTAACGTATATTTTCTTGCCGACACTCTTGGGTGTTTTCATGAAGCGTTAAAGTGAGTCATAATGTACTGGTGCTGTCCTGAATACACCCAAAAGATGATTTATTTAATTCATTAAATTATCTTTTGTTTTTTTGATGACCTACCCCTGAGTTTTATTTTTGAATGACCTAATCCTCGAACTCCTAAGTTGCTATAAGTGGTTTGTCCCTGCAAAGTGTAAATTGCTCTGGATAAAGAGGTCAGACAAATGGTAAGGAACTTGTTTTGCTCTGTGCCAATAATGGGTTGGCCTACATTAAGCCTGTTGTTTGGTGTGAGAGGATTGACATCTGTTATGGGCAGCAAGAGCGTGGCCAGCATCTTGACTTGGCAGCTTAACAAAACCTTTAGGGGCAGCAAACCTGATACTGCTCTCTGTATGAATTACAGACCTCAGCTCTGAGCCTTTTATAGCTTAGCGCTCAAGAAACAGGCTCAATGAAGCTCAATTCTAAGTTTGATAAGTTGAATGTGAATAATGAAGTAGCTTTTGGTCATTCTTGAATTATGTGCCAACGGGCACAGCAGTAGGCATTTTTTAGTATTTGAATACGTTTTACTGTCATGATGGTAATGGAGGCGCTTACTAAGTTACCTGACACTCTGTTCACAAACTTTTAAAGCTTGTTAATGGTCTATAAAGCTTGAAATGCCATAATGCCATCTTTCTTCGCTGATCTCCTGTCTGTATACTGCTTGGGGGGAGGTCTCTCTGAGATTATTAGTAGTGCCAAGGACCAGACAAAAACTAGAAATGATGATGGTGTAGCACCACCAAAACTTCCTTTTAGAGATGCCGTAGAATGTAAAACTGTATTTATCTAGGCATAGATGAATAATAAGGGTTCTTAACATGGTAATGCCATATTGTGAGCCTTAAACACAATTGTTGTATGAAAACCTCTAGCTTGCAAAAGACCGCTGGAAAACAGGCCAATCTCAACATAACACTGACTGAAAATGTTAAAAATAGTGCTGGGAAAAGATTAATCGCGATTAATCGCATACCAAATAAAAGTGTTTTTTTCCCATAAAATGAGTGTGTGCTATAATTATTATGTATATATAAATACTCACACATTCATGTACGTATTTAAGAAACATTTACATTTGTATGTATATGTTTTTATTTTTTTATATATTATATATGATATATACATTTTGAAAAATGTATAAATAAAAATTTCCGAAATGAATGATGTGTGTGTGTGTGTGTGTGTGTGTGTGTGTGTGTGTGTGTGTGTGTGTGTGTGTGTGTGTGTGTGTGTGTGTGTTAGGCCTGGGCGAAAAATCGATTTAATGAATTAATTCGAATTTTTTGTTGTGGGCGATTTAAAAAATAAGTAATTCGATTTTTTTGTAATGGCGCATTTTTGGCTGCCCGGGGCTTCCGTAGCGTTATTATAGCAACATCAACAACATCATAGCACACGTGAAACAGCATCAGCAAGCGACAACATCATCATCATAGCACAAACACACGAAACGGCAACAGCAAGCTACAACATTCACTGTCTAGTTTTACTCAGATTTTATTGTATTTTTAATGCTTTCGAAAATGGTGCTACTCTCAAGGTTAATGTTTGTCTCCTTTAAGTCTCTAGACTACAAAGTGTCACTTAAAACACAGCTGGGACTTTGATTCCAAGAGGGTGTTTATTTATTTATTATTCATCTCAAAAATGGGGGTTACATTTGTCTTGCTTTTGATTAAATAAAAGCAAAATTTGCTTTAAGTTGTCTGCCGTTTGTACTTATTGCCTTTCTTAATAAGTGGGGGGGGGAAATCGGAAGTCGAATTAAAAAAAATAAAATCGGAGATTTTATTTTTAGGCCAAATCGCCCAGCCCTAGTGTGTGTGTGTGTGTGTGTGTGTGGTTAAATATACATAATAATTACACACAGTACACACACATATTATGAAAAAAAAAATTATAATCACTTTTATTTTGTATGCGATTAATCGCGATTAATCTTTGCCCAGCACTGGTTAAAAATATATTCAATTCATTACAATGTTGTTACAATGCTAAAAACAATGTTGTGTCTGTTGAGTTAGCGTTATATGCTAGTTAAGGCAATATGCTAGTGTTTAGGCTGAAGTTTTACTATGGATATTAGATTTACGTTTTGCAGGTCCATACTGAAAAAACACAAACTTACAACTCTGTAACGCCCATTTCCAATCTCCGAATAATTGATTCTTACAAATCTGTATTTTTGTCTGATACGGGCTCAAACATAAGGTCTGTTTGCACACACACAGAGCTACTGAAATGAGCCGCTCTGAGAAACAGCCAATCACAGCAGAGATCAACATTATTATTCATGACCCCTTTCAAATAAGGTAATAACAGACCATTTCATTCTGTGGACAAATTCTAGCGTTGTATATGGACATGTAAAACCATCTCTGGATGATTTTTGCACTTAAAGTCGCATACCTTCTATGTAGGTATCATTTTCAGATTTTGTTTAAAGTCTATGAGGGCACATGAATAAAAAATGACCCACACAGATTAATTGTTTATAATTAACTATGCAATATTTAATAAAAAAATAAGAATTTTTAATTTTGATTTCATGGGGACTTTAAATGTCAGAACCGGTCCGCCACAAAAACTTTTATCTGTTTTCTATGGCTTTCAATCATTAAGTCTATGGCTGTTTTATGTGCTTATCTGTTAGGGCTGGGCAATTTTTCGATTAATCGTTTTTTTTTATACGTGGTCGATTCAGAATAAATTCTCAAAGAGCAGAATCTATTTTTTTCCTGCAAAAAATGAACGTAAGATTAACGTTAATCAAATTACTAGTCTTCTTCACTAGATGTCACCCTCTTTTTTTACCTTGCGCGATGTTACCAAGGAGCCTGTCATTCTTTCATTCAGTGCTTAAAATGGCGGTTTTAGGTGCTTCATCAACTTTGATGCCACCTAAACTTAAAAAGTAAGGATGGTAAAAAGTAAGAGGTATGGAAGCATCCTGAGAACCGGAATAGAAAATTGAATCGAGAATCGGAATCGAATCGATTTGATAGCTTGTGAATCGAAATTGAATCGATCTGGAACATCTGAATGGATACCCAGCCCTATTATCTGTGCTGTTAGTTTATTCTCATGTTGTGTTTGTATGTACAGCACACAAGATATATTGTAAATAAAATTACATTGATAAACATGCACAATCATGGGTGATGCCCACAAATAGTTTGAAAAATTCTCACCGCGTTGGTCTCTAATAATCACTTGGATTACTGGCGAAAATACTTGTCAAGGCAAAATACCTTTCTGCATGGTTCATTGGTATTTTGGCACACGATTTCCTTTCCACATACCATTGGCAGGGACCAACCTATTCTGGACCAGTCTTATCTCGCATTACTTCCTCTTGGAATAGTGGAAAAATACCAGCCACTCGTCACTGTTGCTAAAATTTGTGTCATGCTTTGTTAATTGTTAAGCTGTTGTTTAGATCTTACGTTAGAAATATGAAAAACACAACATATTAGTTTCACAAACGTGTAGTCTGAATAAGTAGCCCTCTGTTTTATTAGGGGCGGTTCACTCGCATGCATGCATTTTTCTGTTTCAAAACACCTCAAAGCCTCTCTGTTGTGCTTTGTTATGGTTTTAAATGTTTGAACCTTTGATTCCCCACTAGGCAGCATTCTTTAAAACACCACATAAAAAACCTGCATAAACCAGTTGACCATCTTTCCACTTAAGTCCACTCATTATCAATGTCTCCACAGATTCGTTACATCTCACAAACCCAAGGGTTGCCAGGAGAGCAGCTTTTAAACGTGGGAACAAAGACGGCCCGCTTCTTCTGCAAAGAGTCTGATTCGCCATACGCCGCCTGGAGACTAAAGGCAAGAAGCCATTTCCTGTCCACTTAACTACGAATTTACTGTCATAAATGTGTGTGTGGAAGTACTTGTATATCACGTTACCGCCTGCTCTGGTATGCCTTTATGTAAAGGTCTTATGTAATAACTGGTCTTCCTGTTTCCGCAGACGACAGAAGAGCATGAAACAGAAACGGGGCTGAAGTCCAAGGAAGCGAGGAAGTATATTTTCAGCTGCCTGGATGACATTGGACATGTAAGTAGACATGTACTCTACTTGACTTGTTGGCATATTTGCTACACATATTGAGAAGAGAAAGTAACAAAATGATTTTTTTTGTGGTTGTTCATCAGGTAAATCTAATGCTGAACATGGAGGGATGTGACCAGTTGGCGGACAAAGCAGACAGGAGAGAATTCGTAGACCTGCTGAAGATGATGTTGATGATTGATGCTGATAAGAGAATCGCCCCTTCAGATGCACTTTCTCACCCTTTTGTCACTATGCAGCACCTCCTGGACTTTCCACATTGTAACCAGTATGTCCAGATATCTTCTTAAATGTGCTTTTGTTGATTGTTGTGATAATTTGATATTGTAGTTCAGAGGGGGGTTTCAATAATTAAAGGGTCTAGAAATACTTTAAGGTCACATAACACGCTGTTTCTGCTAATCTCATGTTAATCATGAAAACCTATAGTAGGAATCTTATCAGATTTATAAAAGACAGATCACCTGCACAGCTACTTTCCGAAAAAAGCAGACCTCTTGGAGGCGTACCACGGGCGACGCGAGTCACAAGCAGGCCAACAAAACATTATCCCACTATCTCTGGATAACTTATGATTCGCAACATATGGTTTACATTATATGCACTTACGTGCCAATTGCCAACAAAATGGACATTTGATGCTGTTTTACTAACCATCTGTGACTCATGACCTGGTTATTTTATCACTTTACCACTTTAAACGAAATCCACTGTTAAACGAACACACTTTTACAATTCCGCTTCCACACCGGATAAACAAACTACGGTACATCCATTGTTTCCATAAGTCTGGGCTCTTTGGGAAGCTGAACAAGCTTTAATATCCCTCACAAACAACAACACACTTCTTTTGTGACGTTGATTTCGTGTCAGCTCTTGGTTGGTATGTGCTTGTGCTATTCCGGTTAAAGTGCCCATATAAGGACTTCCACTGTACTTCCTGCACTGTTTACACAACATGTTCAGTAGTTGAAAAAAAAACCTTTTACGAACCCAGACGAAGTGCATTTGGCACAAACAATACTCGGTCATACGTCCAAATGTTTTTTTTGAACCTTTGCCCATGTTTACCATAAGTAATCCAACTATTTAACTGTGTTAATAAGTCAGAATTAGACTAAAGGGTGCCTCCAACTGTGTGGTTAACATCATTTATCAAAATATTTTTGTTTGTACTAAACAGAGGAGAGAAACTCCTACAGGTTTAGAACAACACAAGGTTAACTCTTTCCCCACCATTGACAAGTTATCTCGTCAATCTGCAATACCGCTATTATCCACCAGTTGTCTTCCGCAACTTATAAAAAACGGAAGTTTTGCTCTAGGGCAAACAGCTGTATGTCCGTGTATGTTTTAAAGATCGCTCTGCATCTGATCTCTATCAAAAGTCCTTCACAAAAATGGAATTATCTCAGCTTTTTGATCAAAATTTTGTGTTTTTGATGAAACCTACACATATTTGAGAGGTGATAAAAACAGAACACATGAAGGTAGGATGAAACTGATTTTTTGTTTGAAAGCAGAGGGTCTGTTCTTTTATTTCTTATATTGTATATTTATATATTTGAAAAGAAGCATTTTCTGGAAGGCATTAAACTTTTGTGAAAATCATGAAAAATGCTGGCGGCGAAAGAATTAATAATGTCAATTTTTTGGGGGTAAAATATCCCTTTAAGAATGAAGCCAGTATTGGCACATCCTACATATTAATAGATGTTTAAAAATTATATCCTAATATTAGACCAGATTGCAAATGTAGGCCTTTACATACTACAAATGTCATAAACGCGTGCATACTTCAAAAGCCACAAGAAATAGTATGCATCCAGACACTTTCTAGTTTCTGTGTGAAAACCGCTTCACAATTAGCACAACAAAAGGCTAATGACATCAGGACACCTGTATCGAAACTACGCTGTAATTGCTACGCATTTTAAGTGCAACACAAATCTGCAGTAAAACGAGCTGCTTGCCCTACAGCTGATAGAAGCTAACAAACACAACAGAATAGTGATGGGAAGATTCCCAGATTTGCTCTGTGCATTGGCATAAACAGTTAATAATGTGATTCATCGGTTAAAAAACTGTGCATCGGATACAAATTAGCAATTTGCATCGTTTCGAACATATTGCATCAGTAAAAAAACAGATTTATTTATGTATAAATATAAGTAGATGCGCTAATACTTTTATTATTTAGAAACTGACCAATATTTTAAATTTGTTTTCTCACTAAACTGTTGCTTCGTCCTGTTGACATTTTACATAATCGTTTTTCAATTAACAAGAAAATGGGATTCATCCTTTTGGTTCTAAGAGCCGATTCACACTGGATGCGTGGCATGAGCGTCTCAGCTGAGTGGCGTGTCCGTTTTTATTTAGGCTCCCATGTTAGCAGGTTTGACCGTGCACACCGCCTGCATGACACGCACATGTCAGCCGCGGCTGAAGCCGCACCGAAAACGCGTGCATGCTAGGAATTGGACCGACGCCTATTTTTCACGCCACACGCAAGCGTCTTGGAAGCGTTTCCAGACAAAATAGAATACAAAAAGTGGTTTATATGTCAATTTGACACGACGTTGTTTGACATAAATGCAGACATGTAAATAAAAACCTATTTCCAACTATTGAATCTGTCAACAGGGTACAGAACGAAAGTCTTTGTGTAATCAAATCACTATATGCATGTTTAACATGAAGAAGCCTATATTAGGTAGTTAATTTCCATACGTCGAACAAGGGCGACCAAATCACGTGACGTTTTTGTAGTTGAAACCGGACACTTTCAGGTCAGTTTATCAATAGGAAACATACATGTATACAGAATAGGCCGCGTCAAAAACGATTCTGGTAAGCAAATGCATAGAAAACGCTACGCAGCTGCCATGCGGCAGACACGCAAGACACGCCACGCATCCGGTGTGAATCGGCCCTAAGATTTAAATAAGTATGATTTATAAATAGTAACACTGAATAATATGTTTGCATACACTGTATATATAATATCATACTTCAGGAATTGCGTTTTATTTCTCTGTTGTAGTGTCCAGTCTTGTTTTCACATCGTGGATGCGTGTCACTCAAGAACCAGCTTATATGACACACTCAACCGCAACAAAGTTCCTCCTCTCATGAAACCTGTGGCAATTCCAAATGCTCCAAACATCACTGTCGCCTTCAACAAAATGCCATCTGTCCACTCTCAGGTAAAATGGCACTTTTTGAGAACACTCGTGGACTTTTAAAATATTTTTCAAAACTGATCAATTTGCTCCCTCTTTTAGGCTCTGCCTCCATCTGCTCCCCCGGTGGTGCATCCTGGAATTCCCATCCAGACAGGAAGTGCCCAGTTTGGTTGTAACGAGTCTTTTCAGCAGGCTCTCATTCTCTGCCCTCCTACCCTTCAAGGTACTGGATTGAATAAGATGTATATTGATTTAGTTAACTAGTATAGCAATGAGAAGGTCATGAGCTTAGTTTCTAGGAAGCTTAGGACAAAAACATCTCACATTAAATCATTAACAGGTTAAGGAGAAAGAATTCCTAGAATTTGAATTGTCACAGTCATTTCTCAAATGTTATATGGGACTAATTAGATTTTTGTGTCTACAGGAATTCCTTCAAATCCAGGTCAGCCTGCAGGCTATTCTGTCAGAATGGACAACACAATTCCTCTGGTGACCCAAGCCCCAGCTATCCAGCCCTTACCCATGAGACCAGGAGTTATAGCACAAGTAAGGGCTTTTTTTATGAGATACGACTTGCTCAATACGTCTTAAATCCAAGCGCTAATTCAGCCAAAATGTGTTGGCATTTTTATCCAGTGACATAGGTGTAGATATTAAACTACATTTCAAAGATTCAACGTGATCTTTTTTCAACCTTTTAGCAGCCGTGGTCCAACAGAACTCCACAGATCTTGGTGCCAACTTGGCAACAAGTTCCACCACCTGCTACGAGCTTGGCATCCGACGTGGTCGTAGGACCGCAGAGGCGAGGAGATTGGGGGTAAGAACAACATTAAGGACCTGATTCGCAAACATGTCGATGTGACACCATTACATTTTTGTAACACATTTTTTATTTCCAATTTAGGAAAGTGCGGCCACACAGTAGCCATTACGGATCTGTGATGCCCCAGCCTATTGTTCCCAACCAAATGGCTGTGTCAGCCCATCAGCCAATAAACATTGGCATCGCGCATGTTGTCTGGCCTCAGTCTGCTTCTAACAAGAGAAGCAAACCCAGTCAGAACAGGTGAGCTAATGCCTAAAGTGATTGGCTTTGTCTCTACCACCTAGCATTTAATTAATGAGGCCTATAAATCTTGTAAGGAGGGATGCAAACTACTCATCTTTTCTGAAGCTATTTTGCTTATGCTGTTTAAAAAAAATTTAATTTAATAAATCACTTGAAAGTGGTCCTTCAAGGTTAAATGCTTAAAGCTTTAATAAATCTTTTTCTCGTGTAATGAGTTTGCGCTCTTGCATTGTGCACTCCACAATTTATGCGCCACTAATCTACAGAGCAGTGACAAATAAATCATTATTAAAATGTTTAAAACATAAAATGTGTTACCAAAATATATTTTGGACCTATTCCAAGAGGTCTGAACAGATTTCCCAAATGCAAAGCTGAATATCTTTAGATTAAATCTGATCTGTCAAACGTCTACGTTTTGTAAATATTGTAGTTGAAAGACGTGCTTGATTTTTTTTTTTGTTTAGAAGTATGAAAGTGTCGCACTACACGGACACACAGCCCTCAGTGTGTCCATCACCAAAGACGACGGACAGGCTGACAAACGCCGAACCGCAAAGGCAGAGGATTTCTCCGGAAAGAGAGGTGCAGTCCCAGGTGAAGCAGGAACCAGAGCCGGCGGAGGACATCGAAGGCTGTTGTAAGGCAGGAGCAGCCAATCAGCAGAGACCGTCCATTAGAGAGTCACCCAGCCCAGCGGTCAGCGTCATTAGCATAAGCAGCGGCACGGATGAGGAGGAACAAGCACAGAGATGCTCTCTTAATAAGTGAGTTGAGCCATAGGCATGTTAAAGGCGGGGTGTGTGATTTTTAAAGAACGCTTTTGTAAAGGAAGTCACACTTGTAGCCAATCAGCAGTAAGGGGCATGTCTACTAAGCGACATCGTTGCGTATGTGTGGGGCGGGTCTATCAAAAGAAGGTCCAGATTCCATTGGGGTAGGGGTGTGTTTGTTTAGCTGAATTCAAATATCAACTTTGGCCTTTAGAGATCATGCACCCCGCCTTTAACATTAAGTAAGGTTGGTTTAGGTTGACATGTATTGTTTTTATAAAGTCTTTAAGCACAGACTGAAGTTTTTTTCTCTCGTGTAAAATTAAACTAAAGCTGTTTTTGGATAAAGAAACCTTATAATGCATTTGTGTGTGTGGCAGGTGTAAAGGCAGTCCAGATTGTGAGGCATGCACGGGCTCTCTTAACATCGAGCGAGTGTGTTCACTTAGCAGTCCTGATAGCAGTCTGAGCACCAGCTCTTCAGCCTCGGCACAATCCAGCCCCTCGCCGTGCAAAAGACCCAGCAGGTATTTAAATATTTAAGAATTGATTTGACTGTGTAAATGAGTCAGATGATCATTTCATGTATGCGATTTTTATCCTTGTGTTAACCACAGTATATCAGAAGACGATGGCCATGAAAGTGGGTGTGAAACGGTAGATGGATCTCCACCTTCAGACTCCTCCCTAGGCCCACATGACAGCCCCTTCCCTGAAAGACGCTTTTTGACCAATCAGAATCAAAACCAGAAACCCCAGGCTAGGTGCGGACACCCCGAAACAAGGCAAAATAAACCTGCGGCGAGGACCGTGGTGGTGCCACCGATGAGAGTGCTGAATAATAATCACTATCCCAACAGTGAGCAGCACACAGCTGGCACAGGTACGATCCCACTTGTACAGCTGTTTCAAGCGGCATTTGCATCTTATTTATATCCACAGCTCATATTTTACATAGCGAGTTTTTTGTGAAACTTCGTCCCGCAGCGGTTTTACGGTTGCTGCTTATTCAAATCTAGTAGTTTTGTGAAACTTGTGTGGTTCCCCAAAGAGTAGATTCCCCTGGTGGTTTATGGTTATAAAAAGTGGCTTCTCATACAACATTCCTACAACACGAAAGTTTTTTTTAGTGTGAAGTCACAGTCGATGTCTACTTTACAGGTCATAGGAGAGAAACAGGAAGTTGTCACAGAGGCTATCGCAGGTGATTATGGGTATAACGCGCACGGTGACCCCGTGTCTTGTGCGCGACATATCCCAGTGTTGAGTGAAACCCTTTCGGTTTGAGCTCCTTCCTCTTGCATTTTTCTTCATGCCTATGATCCCTTCATTCCCATATTTATTTAATTCTGCGTGTTGACTGACCTCAGTTTTTATTAATTTGGAGAAGTATCCCTCTTTGAGCGTATCTGTTCTGTTATTGACTTCCTTGGCACCTTTCCCAAAGCAACATGTTTGCTTTGGGGTGACCATTGAAAGTCTGGCAAGAGTTTATTTTAGATACGTTGCTATCTAAGGTTTCACTTGCATTGCCAGGTTTAAGTTGGTAGATCCTTATTAAAAGATTTTGTGTTTTTTAACTTCACATAGTTGTTGGTTTTGATTTTAACTAATTTTGTTTTTTAACTGAATCTCATGTGAATACTAGCAGGCGATTCAGACGTCTTGCAAATTTCATACAAACAGGCAGTACCTGTGCCAAACTGCAGTTGGCATATTTTGCTAATATGCATTGATCTTCTCGATGATTGACTTATTTTGTGCCCTCTTCTGTTTTCTCACACATGCAGTCTTCGACTCTTATTGCCAGTCCAGAGGTCGCTGCGGCCCAGGACGACTGAGCCACCTTTCCACACCAACGCAGCCGCGCCAGCAAAAAATCAACTCTTCATTCCAACCACAGGCGCCAGGCTTTGGCCAGGTCTCTCTGTCCTTCTTACTTCTCTATGAAATCAAAACTGGAAAAGTGGCTGTGAGTTTGTCTATTAGCTTCGAGGACATCTGTATGCAGATGAACTCCTAAAAGTTGATAGCACTGATCTCGCATGCATTGATAGCACGAATATTTATCAAATAAAATGCTTCCAACAAACATTCCAGATATTATATTTTAATTCACACTGAATGATTATTTTTTACTTATCTTTTTTACAGGTCCAGCATTACGGCTCTTGCCACAAGGAGTGGAACGGCAACTACCGACAGCCGCGCAGGCCGCAAGCCTACATTCATCCCACGGTGCACGGTCCCACCTTCCCTCTTCCCCACGGCAGCCCCACACACTCTGCCGGCCACCCGCCGCCACTCCTCTCCTATCCGCCTTCCGGACCCGTGGCCCATCTTTTGCCTTCGCCGTGCCCTCCGCCGGCCCCTCGGCCTGTCTTGCAACCCGCCTACAGCCTGGTGCACCACCAGGGCATCAGCGTGGGCATCAACCACAGGCTGCTCCCGTCGCCCACCCTGCTCCCGCAGGGGCAGTTCAAAGCCCTCTTTCCCCCGCACTCCTACGTGGCGTCACCCGTCTACGCAGGCTTCCCCCTCAGCCCCAGCAAACTCAGTCAGTACCCGTACATCTGATCTGCTGGAGCCCGCGACAGCCTCGCGCACGCAGCCAGCACTAAAAACACTTGATAACCCATGGGGTTTTCTTATGAAGTTTCACAATGATGATGCAATTAAAATATTCAAGCTTTATAGATATCATGGAGAATAAAACAAAAATGAGAGAAACTCCCTTTTAATGTGTTTTTGCACATTTGATACAAGACAAACCCCAAGTCATTAGATCCTCTGGAATGCAGCAAATCATCGCCTGTCATCACTTCCCCAGATGTTTTGATATTGCCTTCAGATGTGTGCGTATTAGACACAGTAAGTTTTTCATTAAGCCATCGCCATCTCAGGTGGCAAGGCCACACACACGTGCATGCGTGCGTGCGAGACTCCCTCGTGTTATCTGTCCGTATTTTCGTAGTAGCCTTTTCTCTTCAGTGTTAAGACCGGTGTTGAAAAGGTTCTGTCACACTGCATGTCGTCTCTGCATGAGCAAAAACCAGTACTGGACTTCGAGAGGAATGGCTGCGAACCATTGCTCTTAAACCTCTGTGTATATGTTGTATGACTTGCTGCATTGAATCCTGGGTTCAATAAACAGTGCCTTAAAATACATGTCGTTGCAAGATTAACCCGAGTCCCACTTGCAGTGCGTACAGGACTGCGGCACTTGAAATTTTCAATCGTTTGTCGTGATTTTTATATTTAGGGCTGTTTCATAGATTAATAATAATTTTGTGCTTGGTGTGTTAGCTAGCGTTAGCATACGTAACGTAATCTCTAGGTTCGGCATCACAGTAATTATTATTATTATTATTTTAATCATCTTTCGAGTGACGTAGGAATTCGTTTCATTTGTTCTTCGACATCTCACATTAGAATCACTGTAAATGATTTTGACGTGCGATTGCTTATTAATATTTTTTGGCTCATGAAATGACCTTTTTGTATAACCGATGGAGTAATTTGGATGAAATTTCGTTAAATGCCTTAGAGATGATTAAGTGCGTGCTGGGTATTTTGCGGTGAGATGATGGTAGCAGAGATAGATGCGCGCTTCGCTGTAGCAGAAGCTTATACGAATGAACTATGTACAGAAATCGTTTGAGTACTTTCCTATTTGATAATCTGTTTCTACTCTAATAGTATTTACACTGTTTAATGAACTGCAATACAATCCATAGTTTTGGGGTGTCGATTTTATTTCCTCTTCATCTGTTTATTTTTCGACTTAGAAGTGTTGTTGGTGTTGGATTCGTACACTGCAGATAGCTCTTCGGTGATGATATTGTATGGTTTAACGTTTGCTTCGTGCAGAAATTTCAGTATTTAGTATCCAACTGTAAGTCTATCATTGCTGGAGTATTCAGTGCTTTATAAGACGAGAGTTTGACCGTGTGCAATTTTCTTCGTAGATGCATGTGATTATTATTTTTTCATCGTTTAGCTTTCGTTGACGCTGGCTGTTTTTATTTCGTACATTCCGTCAGGGAGAATAGCTTTTTCGGTCTCGTTTTAGTGTGAATTTTTTGAGTTTTTACGTATAGGTGCGTTTTGTTTTCCTTTGCTGTCACGTAATTATGCTTTCGCTACACCAAAGACAGTACTTCGTTTCTTAAGCAGAGTAGCTACTGTTTTAGCGTAGTCCTCAGATGTAGAGTAGACGAAGCCGTATTTAACGTACAAAAAAAATCTATGTAAAAATGTTTGAGGTTGATGTTTAGCTTTTTTGGGCAAGTTATATGACTTTGTTTCATTTATTCTTGAATGTATCATAGATAAGCTGCTATATACTGATTGCCACTTCATAATAGCTGTGAAATTAGATGATTAACTTTGTTCTTAGCCTACTTATTTTTATATATATATATGTCTAATTATACCTTGAAATAGAAGTGCGGTTTTTTGTTTGGTTTTACCGTACTGACTGGCATCAGAAGCATTTTAATGCCTCTCTCTGTTTTTGCTTTCTTTTTATGAAGTGTCATTGTAACTACTGTATTGTAATGGAGTTTTTTGGGGGGTGGGTGGGGGGGTTGTGTGTGTGTGTGTGTGTGCGTGCGCGTGTGGGGTTTGTATTCTTTTCCGTTTTGTTTGCATCAGTGTTTTATCTGTCGTTATCTTGGGGCTAATCTTACGTATTAGATGCATATTGGTGTATATCTATCTTAGTACGTATATTTGCATTTTGTTAAAGCATAGCTTGCAGGATAGATTTAACTTTTTTGGTATCTATATAAAAAACAATTGTGTTATACGATCCTCTGTTATCTCACCACAACATTAATTTCAGTGAAGATGTTAGCACTTGCGATAAGCTAGCCTTATTTTGGGGTTTGGGTTGTGTCTCATCTCTGTAACTACATCGCTTATAATTGATCATTTTTGTTTTACCACCACACCCCCAAATGCGAAATAATGAAGATATACAGAAAGTTTTATCAGGTATAAATGGAAAAAAACATGTGTTTGAGCTCCCACTTCAGAAAGACTGTTAAAGTAAGAGTTATAAGGCCACGTGTTCTGCTTTGAACAGCGTCTTACTGTTGATGTTTGTATGGGCGTGTAAAGTCCTCGCTCTGAAAAAGAGCAACACTGCGCCAGTGCCTTTGAAACGTGCTTCAGACCTTTATATCCCTTTTACAAACACTGCCTCTCTTTCATGTTCTCTTGCTCTGAAAGGACGAGGGAACGGTCTGATCAGTGTTTGATAATTGAAACTGAAGTGCTGTTACCGACCAGTTGCTTAAAAGTAGATCTCTCCTTAGCGTTATAACCTGATAACCAATAGCAAGTTGGTGTTTCAGTGTAACTCGGTAGTCATACACCAAGTATGCAATGCAGTCTAAGATGTCTATGAAAATGGATGTTTCTTTAAATTGTGGGGAAACAAATTCAGTCACTTTTTGGGGTCATTTGTTTGTTTTATGACCAACAACAAGATACAATAATGAAATGAAATCAGGGATTATTATTATTGTTGTTGTTATTATTCTTATTATGCTGACTAAACACCCAAGACACGGTTTTCTTGTATTTGGGAAGCTTTACATAAATACACTGTGAATGTAAACGTCAACTTATGGTTCACCACAATATTTAAACATTTGTAAAATTGAATGAATTAACCATCGCGTTTCGTTTGACATGATGTGACGTTAACAAAGTTTATTGCTTCGGGATGGCCTGTTTCAAAAATGTAATATATTTTGGTTCACCCTATATCAGAAATGTGATTTTATTCAGCATGTAGCACTAGAGATGAGTACTTAAAATACTCAAGGGTGTGTTTTATAATTGTATGAATTTGTGGCGTAGACACATTGCAGTTAAACATTTCAATAATAATGTCCAGGTCAGAGATGACCCGTTTTCTTACAAAGTCCACCAAAACCCAACCTAATTCACATGATGGAAACTTTTCAAAAATGATATAGTTGTAGAGGGATCTGCAAACAAAACTAAAGGTGAATTTCTTTAAAAACACATTCAAACCAAACAGTTTTAGTTGTTGTTGTTTTTATTATGATTTTTATTTGTTGTAATGAGTTTTTTTCTTTTAGAAGATCTTGTACCGTTGATTCAGGGTTGCATTTGTCATATGTGCTACTGTGTAACACTTGCCGTAAGATTTGGGTTTGATTGCTTTAGATCGATTTTTAACTCTTTGTATTTTAGTAAAAGTTAAATCTCACTGCAAGTTATCAAGTAATATTTAGACTTAAGAGCAAACAGACTTGATTTACTAAATTTGAACTGTTACTGTTTTCATATATGTAGAGTTTTGTGGCTTTATGATTTTTCTGTTTGCTTTTGATTTCTATGCTACATTAGTTTGCCATGTAGCCACTGCACTGTGCAATATTCACTATATGAGGACTGGGAAACTTTTTTGGATGTAATGTCTCTTACAGTTTGCGGTCGTATTTCTCTCTAGTTCTCAGTGATTTATATGTGACCAAGCCTTATGTACTTTGTCACAAAAAGCGGGTTTTCCTGGTGACTATTGGTGAGTGTCAAATTAAAGAAATTATGGTGTATTGTTAAAATTCACTTTGAATAAAAATATATATTGCTGCGGGCACACACTGTTTGTTTCCTTGTTTTATTTCTGTACTTAAGATGTCTTATTTTAGATGAGCATTTGATATTTTTAGCTTGATGAATATTAGTATTTATAGGAAAGTTGAGTAAACATGTCTTTTACAAAGCGACGAAACTGCGCCATCACGCGGAATGAACAAGTCGCTTTATGGCGGTTTTGGCTAGAAGGGATACCGCAAATGCCTAAATCTCGCGAGATGTTGGGTTTGAGAAAATAGCAGTTCTGACTAGATGGGATACAGCTACGGCCTAAATCTCGCGAGATGTTGGGTTTGAGGGGAGGATTTGGATGAAAACTGCTGTTCTGGCTAGATTGTATAAATCTACGGCCTAAATCCTGCGAAATGTGTGGTTTAGGCGTAGAATTAGATTTAAAAAGCGCTCGACACCGGCCAGATTTCAAGAGATTTCGGCGTTTGATGTTGGTTCTTCCGGTTATGCAACAGTCACCTGTTAAAATAAAGCAATTTCATTGGTTGATAAACATGGAAAAAGGTCAAATGCGCATAGATGAAAAGTAATTCTGTTTATATACCAGAACTCGGATTCCACCTAAACCGTAAATACCGTTTTAATTAGGTAATTTTAATGTGATTTAGTAACATTTTAAGTGTTCAGTCACATTCCAGACATCATTTCCTGGTTGAGGTGGGACATATCCTAAATCCGAGTTGTCTGGAACGTAATATTAATGTTACTAAACCCTAATGCTAAATGTTTTGATGTTACTAAATCATGTGTAACTGTAACAATGAAAGTATATAGTAACATTAAACCATTAAATGTTATTAAATAGTTGTAATGTTATTTAATTCAGTCGTTACTTACGACTCTGACGTAGAAAATATCCTAAATCCGAGTTGTGGAACGTAATATTAATGTTACTAAACACTAATGCTAAATATTTTGATGTTACGAAATCATGTGTAACTGTAAATATAAAAGTATATAGTAACATTAAACCATTAAATGTTACTAAATAGTTTTAATGTTATTTAATTCAGGCGTTACTTCAGACTCTGACGTAGAAAATTTCCTAAATCCGAGTTGTCTGGAACGCAGCAATAGTTATTTTAAAAACTGTATGGGCTATGTGTTTATTACTTTGTCTTTATTTGCAATATCTTCTAGGTTAAATCTTAAGGATTCCTTTCAACTTTTTCTTCAGTTAAAAAAAAAGTACAAAATGTGGACAAACAGAAAGCATAATGCATACGTATTAATGATCTGTCTACTCTTAAGAAATGTAGTTCTGTAAATATGTATATATTTAAACCATATACAAAAGACAATTAACTTTTTTCAATAATTGTAAAGCTTAATAAAATATTTCATTTCTGCCTAGAAAGATACAGCTATTTATCAATCAAATCAATTTAATATTTTTACTTGTAAAGATAGTTTTGCAGTCAGACTATTGTTGGTTCCTCTGACAAAAATATTTAATGGCCGACTCTCTCATTGATAAAAAGTGTCTTTAGAATGAATAAATCCAAACGGTAAAAGTCTGAATATGGGTTCAGATATAATATAAGGGAAATTAGCTGATTTTAAAAAAAAATACACGCCAGTAATGCTCATCTAAATCCAGCAGAGGTCGTCTTTCTCCTGTATCAGTCCTCCTCATCACCAGTTTGCCTGCATACTGTCGGTTGCGCGCTGGAGACGTGATATTTTTCCTCAATCAAACGGTGCCAATTTTCCGCAGCATCATTGCTGGTTTTGCAGGATTATATGCTCGCCGTTGTGTGGGATTTCAATACCGAAGATGCGTTTTATAAAACGCGATAGATAACCTGATATTACCGCGCGTATGATTGATGTGGAAGCGGCTGTTTGATGCTGCTGAATGCGCTTTGCAGACGCATCGACTTAAAGTTTCAATGCTGCCGCGTCGGCTCCCATAACACGCAACGCATTGGAGAGAAAACCTCGTTCTAAGGAACTGGAAAGGATAGATCAAATGTCTTTTTCGGGACCTTTCGGCCTATTGCTGAATTTATCTCTAGCCAGATGGCCCCAAGAAATGCGCATAATATTTTCTACATTTTGGGCTCCGGTAACGGGAATGGCAGGGCTGGAAACCGAGGCATCTCGGAATGGATAGGCTTGTCCTTGTGTTTTAACGCTGGCAGAAAATGCATTGACTTGGATGGAGTGTGGACCAAGTGGCTGATATCTGTTGGAATTACATTGCTCCTGGTGCCGTCCATATTTGCTACAGACGGTGAGATATTTATTTTGTTGACAACCTGTTGTGCGCGGGATCCATTGTTGTACTTTGTTGGAAAGCAATTTTTAAATGAAACATTTAAATGCATTTGTATTTCAGACTGTTGCAGTTGTCAGGTATATTTTCTTTAACGCAATGCGCAATTACGCAAAATACCCATGGCTTTATTATGGTAAAAATGTGCCATTTTTTGCCGCCTTGATTATCATTTCTTAACCCCATTTGCACTACAAAAAAAAAAAACATGCTTAAACTATTACCTACTGTAGCAAAACCATTGTTAATTTGTGGTTACAATGGTTTAACTATAGTAACCAGTAATTAAAAACAGTCAATGTTCATAAGGGCTGGCCATTTTATGAATACATAATCATCAGAAAAGCAATGACCCAGAGCAAAATACAACATATTAATGATTATTTTTATTTTAACCCCTATACATGGCTTGACAGGTCTGTGGCTGAAACATTTGCGCACAAAACACAACAAAGAAGCCAAAACAGACACAGCAAAATCTCGTGAGAGCATCAGAACAGTATGCAGGCAGGTAGCCTACATCAGTGTACAGCAGCAGCTGTGTATAAACAGCATGTGACGTGTGAGCAGTGCTGCAGTCCCGGTGCTCAGCCATTTTTACCCGTTTTCCGTTCTTGGTCACGGGTTGCTGTGGGAATATGGAGATATTGATACGAAATTCTCATCGGTTCTGATGGTCACTTTGTTTTTAGCGTGCTGCTGTTATTGTTGAAAGCATGGGCATACTGAAGATTATTTAACATTTAGGTTATTGCTTAGTGCTGTGAAATGTAGACCTTATTAACTTTAGATGTATTAGAGAAGAGTACGTGAAATATCTTTCTTACTGTAGTATAATATTTCACTGAAAAGGACATTGTTTCCTCTTAGCATTGCTTTCTTGTGATGCTTAAACACAAGCCTCCCAGATAATAATAGACTCCCAGCCTAACACACAACATTTAATTGACATTCCTTTTCCTGGTATTATAGGTGTAAGAAAATTCGATACATGTGAGTATCGTGATAGTTTGTTTGGTAATACTGTATCGATTATATAAAACAAGTGCCATATTGTTTTTTATCATACAAGACTAATGGCAGTTCAATTGGAGTTTATATCCCGACCACTAGATAGCATTCTTCTTATCTATGAACTTAAACCGTGACAGCTAAAACTAACATGGGGTGGACCACAAATTTTCTTTGTTAAGGTTTGCATATATATCTCAATGACAGCTTTCATAAAATTATATTATTTTATATTCGTAAAAGAGCAATATCTCAATATATTTCATTGCTTTATGGAATCACAACATATTGCATTGCAACCCCTAAGATTCTTGCCAATATACAGCCCTACCTAGTATTTTCTATAGGAATATTTATTTTATAGATTTAATTTTTGTTACTATTTTATTTAATACATAGTATGTTTGAGGAACCAATAGATGGTGGTGAACTAATGTGACTCTAGCACTACATAATGTATCAAAACAAGCCCTTTGTTTTAAATTTCTCACTTCCATACTAAAATGCAAGTAGTATGTCTGAAAGATTAGTATGCAAGAAATACCTGGGTGGTTTGTCGCTTGCAGTGAGATTTTTCAGTAGGCATTAGATGGACACTAACTGTAACAAATAAGTCCTTTGTCTGAAAGTGCCTACTTTTGTACTTTAAAAATGAAAAAAGCAAAATGAGTAGTACGTAAAAATGACACACTAAAAATGCTCGCAATGGATTATTTTTAACCCAGCGGTGTGTTCTGTCAAAAACACAGTCTGGGTTAAAGGAGTAGTCCACCTCATTGGGGCCCATTGACTTTGCATAATAAGAAAAAAGTTAGTATGCTCAAGTCAATGGGGACCATTTTGGGTGAACTTACTTCTCCTTTAAAAACAACATAGCATTTTTAAAGTGTATGTCCGAACCCTCACTATCTGAGAAATACCTGGATGGTCTACTGAGATTTTTTTAAATAGGCATTCAGTGGACATGCAGTATACCAGGTAACTCCAACTGTGATCGTGGTGAGCTACTGTCCTCCAGACTTCAGTTCCAACCCTGCTCAAACACACTTGTCTGTAATTATCATTTAGCTTAGTTGCTTCAGCTGTGTTTGATTGGGGTTGGAGCTAAGATCTGCAGGAAGGTAGCTCACTAGGAGCAGGGTTGAAGATCCCCGCAGTATACCAATACAAACCCTTTGTCTGAAAACGCTTACTTCCATACTGTAGAGTACGTGAAAATCAGAATAGAAAATAAGACGTTCGTCCAAAACCGCACGATCTAAGAAAAACAGATGGTCTGCTGCTTCCATTTAGTTTTTTTAAAGGAGACATATCATGAAAATCTGACTTTTTCCATGTTAAAGTGCTACAATTGGCTTCTATCAACCTAGAAAATGTGTAAAAGATCAACCCAGTTACTTAGTTTTATTAAACCATTCTCTGCAAGCATGTGAAAAAATAGGTCATTGAAATTTGGCTCCCCTTGTGATGTCATAAGGGGATAATAGCGCCCCTTAATCGGCACTATCCAACTACGGCACTGTCATTTAGTGCAGAGATCAGCTCATTTGCATCTTTTAGGACACACCAACAGCACATGTTTTTCTCACACCTACAAAGTGGCAATTTTAACATGTTATGATCAATTATCTGTGGGGTATATTACACAGTGCTCATTAAGCTTGTGAGCATTTTTGCCCCTTTTTGGCTCTAAATTCACAAATATGTCAAAATTCCTGTCTTCATAAACGTACGTGTAATAGTATATTCGATCCGGACGAGTTTTGTTTGTTTTTTTATGCTTGGCTGCATAATTTTTTTGTAAGAATTTATGAGAATTCTATGGTATTAAAGATTTTAATAATATAAAAACCTTATTAAAAGAAAAAGAAAATTCTACCGTGATATATTTCCTTATCATGATATAAAATGAATCCTATCGTTATATAATATTTGGCCCACCCCTAATGCATCGGATAGACAAATGGCCCTTCATCTGAAATCTCCTACTTTTATATAATATAGAAAGCTAAGATGAAAATGTGAAATAAATAGTATGTCTAAAATCTCAGTATGTCACAAATACCTGGATGGTTAAGTGGATCCACTAAAATTTCTTTGAATGTATCGGGTGGATGCTTTTCTATTCCTTGAGTCCACGGAAGCTATAACTTTAATAAAACTGAAAATATGGCAAAATGTGAGCCAGACAGCCCTTTTCAAGAGTAAGTGATACATGTACCAAGAAATGTATTTACAATGGTTAAACTGAACTTGTTTAGGAACACTAGAAAAAGTGACTTTAGTGCTTCAAAAAGTTTTGTAAAGTCAAAGTTTTAGGTTGACAGTAAGAGCAACTGGTGAAACATAGGCTGTGTCTCAATCAGGGCACTGATCAGTCGGCCATTTTAAAGCATTAGTCCATTTTCTTAAAAAAAATCCAGAGAATTTACTCATCCAAAATGTTGATGTCTTTCGTTCAGTTGTGAAGAAATTATGTTTTTGAGGAAAAAATTCCAGGATTTTTCCAACACTTTCGGATGCATCATCCATGTTGTGGTTCAAAAGTGCATATTTTTTCTTTTTCTTGTCAAAAATGACAATCGTTTCGCTAGATAAGACCCTAATGCCTCGTTTGGGATCGTTAAGAGCAGGGGTTTTCAAACCTGTCCTGGAGCCACTAGTACTGCACAATTTGCATGTCTCCCTCATTAGACACACCTGGTTTATTGCTGCGTTCCAGAGCCCATCCAAACCAGTGGGACGTGGGACTTATCCTTCCTGAAGTGTCCTAGCTCCTACTTCAAGGCGTTCCAGGAATTTGAAGTGGAACGTAAACAGAAAACATGGACGTCCGACCGGTCTTCTTAAGGCTCGTAAAGACCACATAACTTTTAAACGTCGGTCCGAACTGTGCAGTTCACACAACACTAAAACATAAAGTTAAACATCTTTACAAAGTGTTCTGGAGCCATTATATAAAAGCGCTGCATGTCGCTTAAGTAACTTGGTATACTTTTACCGTATCTTCATGCTAACAGATAATAACAACATAATTTCACGCCATAATATAAAAAAACAAGTTGTGTTAAAATTACAGGGTCTAAAACAACCCTACAAGCAAAGAAGTACAATTTATAGTCTATTCCTTGAAGTTTTCTTCT
Organism: Paramisgurnus dabryanus; assembly: GCF_030506205.2. Lineage (NCBI taxonomy): Eukaryota > Metazoa > Chordata > Actinopteri > Cypriniformes > Cobitidae > Paramisgurnus > Paramisgurnus dabryanus. The sequence goes on along the minus strand of NC_133359.1, from coordinate 14,143,691 downwards.
CCCGATGCGAGACTCTATGGGCGCCGCCATTGTCCTCCGACTTATTTTGCTGAAGTCGGGGTAGGTCGAACTCCCTCGAGTTCGCCGGTAGGAGGTTCCACTTCGACAGGCATTCCAGTGCACTTTTCCTAGTTGGAGGTAGGATAAGTCCTACATCCCACTGGTTTGGATGTGCTCTGGAACGCAGCATAAATCTTCAGCTTATTAGTAGAGACTGCAAGACCTGAACTGGGTGTGTAAGGTAACTGAATGAGGTGTGTCACAAAAGGGAAACATGCAAAATGTGCAGTACTAGTGGTCCTCCAGGACAGGTTTGAAAAACCCCTGCTTTAGAGTCCTTTGAAACTCAGTTGAAAAAAAACTGTTAAAGGTTGAGTTAAGTCCATTAAAATGAGAAAAATCCTGGAATGTTTTCCTCAAAAAACATAATTTCCTCTCGACTAAGCAAAGAAAGACATCAACATTTTGGATGACATGGTGGTGAGTAAATTATCTAGATTTTTTTTTAAAGATAATTGACTAATCCTTTAACGACTGTCTTAATTAGGGATGCATAACGATTAATCACGATTAATCTATAGCAGAATTAAAGTTTTTGTTTTCATCACGTATGTGTGTGAACTGTGTATAATAATTATGTATTTATAAATATGCACACATGCATGTATAATTTTAAGAAAAAAAATGTATTTATATATTAAGTATTTATATTTATATACAATATCAATTATACATAAATATACACATTTTTATGCACATGTAAACATTTCCTGAATATATAGATGCATGTGTTTACATTTAACTATACAAAGTTATTATACACAGTTCACACACGCATATATGATGTAAACAAAAACTTTTATTCTGCTATAGATTAATCGCGATTAATCGTTATGCTATCTGTTGTGGCCAATGTGAATGTGTGTGCATGTATAGTGTGTGTGTGTGTGGGTGGGCGTGAGGTTGGCGTGAATGATTTGTCTGTTACGTCACCTGCGCACCTGTATGTGCTAATCAGCCAGGGTAGTAAGGGAATCACTGGGAAGCCAGAGGGGTAAGTTAGCTGAGGAAGCCACACAGTTTTTCAACCTCAGCTGTGCGATGGTGATGGTTTTTAGTCTGTTCGTCCTTGAACGTTTAAGTCAGTCGTTTGTATATGTTTTTAAATTTACATAATAAAGAAGAGTTAATTGTACAACGATGGAGGACCTCATTTATTTGCAACAGCAAGAGTTGGAAATGGCTTCAAAATACCTGTAGTGGCTTTTTTTTTTTGTGGACAGATTGCCACTACATTTTGTTGAAAAACTCAGCTTCAAAGCAAGGAAACATTGGATTTGCCACGCGAAGGACAGCGCCGCGCTTCATTGATTGAGTCCCAGCTGAATCCACTCACTGCAGACACACGCTTGGAAAGAGCTTCGCAGAGGAATCACGGTAGGACAAATTAAGGATTGTTACAAGTTGTGTTGAAGAGATTGGCCTTCTCACAAAAAGGACACAGGTACGTCCTGCTACAATTCTTAATAAAGCCTTCAGCAGTTCTGCTATATCAAAATGAGTGATGTGTCTGCAGCTGTCAATCAAAATGAAACGGAAAATGAAAGTGGTAAAAGATCGGTCAAATTGACGGTCAAAGCATTGCAATTACAAATCATATCAAATCAAAAGGAAAGGAATTCCAGGTTAAAGAAATTACACAAACTAACAAAGGATGTTAAACAACTGATGCTTTTAAAGGGAAATGTGTCTGAGGTACAAACAAAGTATGAAATGTGTTTGAAACTTTGTGTGGAAATTGAACAGTTTCACGAAGCATTGAAACAAAAATTGCCTGATGATGAAATGTCAAAGCAAAATGAATGGGTTGAAAATCAAATGCACAACAATAAAGCAATAATACAAAACGTGGAAAAGTGGTTGTTTGAAAATGGGGACAATGATGATGATGATGCTGCATTAAATGAAGTTGCACCAGCCACCACTGTGGTCACTGATGACATTAGTCCAGGGGACAGCGTTTCTAATGTTGGTGGTAAATCAGGCTCATCAACTGGCCGTTACAGTTGTAGGTCTTCAAGGTCTTCAATTTCCTCTGCATGCTTAAAAGCAGAGGCGGAAAAAGCCGCTCTTATTGCTAAGGCAGCTGCCCTTAAACAAAAACATGAGCTGGACGCTCAGGAGGAGCAACTCAGGCAAAAAAGGGAATTGCTGGAATTGCAAAGTCAAATTGCTGTACAAACTGCAAAGGTTAATGTTTACAGAGGATCTGATGTGGAGAGCTCACAAGCTCATTCAGATGGAATGAATTCGTATTTGCGAAGTTCCAAACGTAAATCTTCTCTCAGACTCTCTGCTACGGAATTTGTTCCACAAAGTTCAAAGCCTCAATTCAATCATCCACCAACAGGAGGCAGCAATGCGGCAGTGCAAACAGAGGTTCAACCTACGTATTCCAATCCTCAGTTTAATCTTCCACCAACAGGAGGCAGCAATGCAGCAGCGATAACAGAGGCTCAGCCTAAGTATTCTAATCCTCAGTTCAATCTTCCATCAATAAGAGGTGACAAAACTGTCATATCAATGGGAGGAAGACGCAAGGAAATATTTTCAGAGTATGTTGTACCAAAAGCTCATGCTCTGAATCCCCAACCAAGCATACCTCAAATATGTCACGAAACATATCATGCAACACATCATACAAAGGAACCCATTCAACATGTTGACCTGATGCAAACTAATGTGGACCAGGGCAATCTTCTTTCCATTATGAAACAACAAAACGACATAACAGCTTTATTAGTGCAACAACATTCTTCATTATCATTACCTCCAAGGGATATACCATGCTTTGATGGAGATCCGCTAGAGTACAGCACCTTTATTAGAGCATTCGAGCATGGAGTGGAAGGAAAGGCCTGTAGCAGCATTGACTGTTTATACTTTTTGGAGCAGTATACTAAAGGACAACCTAGGGAGCTGGTTAAGAGCTGTCAGCACATGCCACCAGACAGAGGATATCAAAGAGCAAAGGCCCTCTTACAAGAACGTTTTGGAAATGAACAAAAAATAGCCACTGCATACATGGAAAAAGCTCTTGGATGGCCATCAGTAAAATCTGAAGACATTGAAGCTTTGCAAGCCTTTGCTTTGTTTTTACGTGTCTGTTGTAACGCTATGGAGAACATCAGCTATATGTCAGAGATGAATATGCCATCCAACATGCGTGCTATTGTTTTGAAGTTACCATATAAATTGAGGGAAAAGTGGAGAAGCACTGCTTATGAGCTGCAGGAAAAGCATAGTCGTCAAGCACGTTTCAGTGATATTGTCAACTTAATTGAAAGGCAAGTGTCTATTGCTTCCAGTCCACTTTTTGGAAACATTCAGGATACAGTTACCTTAACAACTAAGCATAAGGAGCGAAACAAAGTCTCACGAGTATGCTTTAAAGGAAAAGGAAGCAGTTTTGCTACTTCTGTGGCAGCTGTCAATTGTCAACCTGTGACTCAAAAGCAAAATGAGAGAAACTTAACTGATAAACCAAATAAGGTAATTTGTCTGCTGTGTGAAGATGGTCACAAATTGGAGTTGTGTCCCAAAATGGAAAATAAGTTACACAATGAAAAAATTAACTTCTTGAAGGAGAAAGGTGTTTGTTTTGGGTGTTTATCTGTTGGACACATGAGCAGGGACTGTCATAGGCGTCTGTCTTGTAAATTGTGTAATCTGAAACATCCTACCATCCTTCACATCCATTCAAAGGAGAAGAAAACCAATTCAGAGGACACACAGCAGGAAATATCAGGAAACAGTCATAAGGTTTCTCCCAAGACATGTGGCCATATAGGGGCCGGAGCACAGGACAGTGTATTGGCAATTGTGCCTGTTCAGATTAAGGCTAAGAAAGGTAACCAAGTGTTAACTACATATGCATTTTTAGATCCTGGCAGCACAGCCACTTTCTGCTCTGAACGACTCATGAGGGAGCTAAAAGTCAGAGGAAGGAGTGCCAAAATTTTGTTAAGGACTATGAATCAAGAAAAGTTTGTTGACAGTCATGTTATCTCAGGATTGGAAATAGCTGCACTCAATGGTAACACCTACTTTGAATTGCCAGAAGTTTACACACAGTGTAAAATGCCTGTGACTCGTGACAACATCCCACGACAGGAAGAGTTAAGTGCATGGCCATACTTAAGCTCTGTGGAAATTCCTGTAATTGATGCTGATGTGGAGCTGTTAATTGGGACCAATGTTCCAAAGGCATTGGAACCATGGAAAGTGTTACACAGCGACAAAGAAGGACCTTATGCTGTTAAAACCTTACTCGGCTGGGTTATCAATGGACCAGTGAGAGGAGGCAATGAGACTGAGATTAGCTGTCCCACTATTACAGCCAATAGAATAACTATTGCTCATATAGAGGAACTACTGGTGAAGCAATACAATCATGATTTCAATGAGAAATCGGCAGATGACAAGCTAGAAATGTCTAGAGAAGATCTCAATTTTATGGCAATCATGAACAGTTCAGCTGAACTCAACAGTGGACATTACTGCATGAGATTACCTTTTAGAGAGGATAATGTTGTTATGCCCAATAACCGCCATGTTGTTGAGCAAAGGGCTCTCTGCCTGAAAAGAAAACTTGAGAAAAATGCAACATTTAAGGAGGAATATGTTCAGTTCCTTGGTGATGTCATAGACAAGGGCTATGCAGAGAGGGTGCCAGAACATCAATTGAAAGGAAAAGAAGGAAAGGTCTGGTACATCCCGCACCATGGCGTGCATCATCCCAAAAAAGGAACCCTGAGAGTGGTGTTTGACTGCGGTGCAAGTTTCAAAGGGATTTCCCTCAACAATCAACTACTCCAGGGACCTGACTTGACAAATTCTTTGCTTGGAGTTCTCATAAGGTTTCGTCAAGAACCTATAGCAGTGATGGCGGATATACAGGCAATGTATCACCAAGTCAAAGTGGCAAAACAAGATGCAGATTTTCTTCGTTTCCTCTGGTGGCCAAATGGTGAACTGACACAACATCTCACTGAATATAGAATGACTGTTCATTTGTTTGGTGCAATATCATCACCCAGCTGTGCTAGTTTTGCCCTAAGAAAGACTGCTGATGACAACAGAGAAAAATTCCCAGCACATGTGATCAACACCATCAAGCAGAACTTTTATGTAGATGACTGCTTGAAGTCCATGCCTTCAAAGGCAGAAGCAATGGTCTTGGTGAAAGACCTGACAGCTCTATGCCAATTGGGAGGATTTCAGTTGTTGAAATGGGTCAGTAACAGCAGATCAGTGTTGGAGTCCATTGATGTAGAGAAAAGAGCTAAAGAAATCAAAGGTCTGGATTTCGACAGAGATGATCTCCCTGTAGAGAGAACATTGGGTTTGCAATGGTGTGCAGAAACTGACACCTTCAGATTCAAGATGGTAGTCCAGGAAAGACCATTTACAAGAAGAGGCATCTTGTCTGTTGTGAGTTCTGTATACGACCCCATTGGATTCCTGGCACCTTTTACCTTACCTGCCAAGTTGATGCTGCAAAACCTTTGTAGGTTGAGCTACAGTTGGGATGACCTCATTCCTCATCAATACCAGCAGCAGTGGGTCAGGTGGCTGGAAGACCTAAAAGGGCTTAGCGCATTCAACGTGCCAAGATGCATCAAACCAAAAGATTTTGGACAGCTCAAAAGTGTCCAACTGCATCACTTCTCTGATGCTTGCGAGGATGGCTACGGCACGGTTTCATACCTGAGGTTAAAAAATGATCAGGACAAAGTTCATCTAGCCTTCATTTTAGGAAAGGCACGAGTTGCTCCAGTCAAGAAGGTGACAATCCCAAGGATGGAACTAACAGCTGCTGTGCTTGCTGTCAGAGTTGACAGAATGCTGAAAGCAGAGCTACAATTAGAGCTGGAAAGTTCAATTTTCTGGACGGACAGCACAACTGTGCTAAAGTACATCAGGAATGAAACGAAACGCTTTCACACCTTTGTTTCAAATAGGATCTCCATAATCAGAGAAGCCACTGTTGTCCCCCAATGGAGGTATGTTGACACAAACCAGAATCCAGCAGACGAAGCCTCCCGGGGTTTAAAAGCTGAAGAACTTCTTACATGTTGCAGATGGATCCATGGTCCAGACTTCCTTTTCAAGAACGAAGGTGACTGGCCTATAAATATTGTGGAACCTACTTCTTCTTTTAGCTGTGATGACCCTGAGGTTAAAGGACAGGCTGTTGTGAATACTGTAATCCTCAAAGAGTCACAGAATGCAATGACCCAGCTGATTACAAACTTCTCGTCATGGAAAAGGTTGAAGACCTCAGTTGCTTGGTTTCATCGGTGGAGAAAGGTGTTGCAGTTGTTGTGTCACAAAAGACAGGAAATACAAGAGTGTGTGTCTGGTAGTGGACTTGACATATCTGAACAGAAGAACAAAGTGGAAAAGGAGATGCAAGGCTTCAAAGCCACATTGGGTGGTCAAACTTTGTCATTGGAAGATATTAACACTGCTGAAAGTGCCATTATTCAGTATTGCCAAATGGAAAAGTTCAGCAATGAAATAACTGCATTGAAAAGTGGAATATCTGGAGTTAAGAAAAATAGTCCAATTTACAAACTTGATCCAGTGCTGGAAAATGGGCTTTTGAGAGTGGGAGGACGACTCAGTAAAGCGGCAATGCCTGATGACATAAAACACCCAGTCATTCTTGCTAAAGATCAGCATATCTCAACTCTCATTTTGCGCCACATTCATGAGCAATTGGGACATTGTGGAAGAAATCATCTGCTTTCCAGACTCCGCCAACAGTATTGGATCACCAGTGCTAATTCTGCAGCCAGAAAGATAATTTCTTCCTGTGTTATTTGTAGACGCTATAGGGGAAATTTGGGTGAGCAAAAGATGGCTAATTTGCCAAAGGAAAGACTTCAACCAGATCTTCCACCATTTACAAATTCGGGTGTCGATTATTTTGGTCCTTTCGAGGTGAAGGCAGGCCGTAGCCGCATCAAAAGATATGGAGTTATCTTCACTTGTATGGCCAGCAGGGCAGTACATTTGGAAATGGCGTACTCACTGGACACCAGTTCATGCATCCATGCATTGCGTAGATTCATTTCAAGACGAGGCCAAGTGTCACACATTAGATCTGATAACGGAACCAACTTTGTCGGAGCAGAACGTGAACTGCGACAAGCTCTATCTGCTCTGAATCACAAGCAAATTCAAAACGCATTACTTCAATCTGGAGTAAAATGGACTTTCAACACCCCTAGTGCTTCACATCATGGAGGGGTATGGGAGAGAATCATTCGTATGGTCAGGAAGGTGCTGAATTCCGTACTTCATCAGCAAACTACAGATGATGAAGGATTGCAAACTCTTCTGTGTGAGGTGGAAGCTATTCTTAATGACCGTCCACTCACAAAAAGTTCAGATGATCCTAATGATTTGGAACCCCTGACTCCCAATCACATTATCTTGTTAAAGGGCAAACCTGCTTTACCACCAGGACTTTTTGACACAAGTGATCTGTACACCAGACGGCGATGGAGGCAAGTTCAGTTTCTTGCTGATCTTTTCTGGCACAGATGGGTTCGGGAGTACATTCCACTACTACAGGAACGGCAACGGTGGTTAAAGGACAAGAGAAGCTTTGTTGTAGGGGACATTGTTCTTGTGGCAGATTCTACTGCCCCTCGTGGATCCTGGCTGTTAGGAAAGGTGTTGCAGACCTTTCCAGACACACAGGGACTGGTACGTTCTGTCAAAGTCCTGACTAAATGCAACATACTTGAGAGACCGATCACAAAGATCTGTCTTTTGTTGGAGGCTGATTAAGACTCTTTTAATGCTGTAACCTCAACTTTGAGGTTATCTACTATACACAAATCTACACAAATCTTGTAATTGTGGCATGGTTTGACTCTAACAATGTTTAAAACATTATTCCAACAAACACTCAAAGAACCGGAATGTGAATATTCCAAGTTAACAAGACATGTGTGCATTTGCATAATCGGCTCTTGCTTGTGCAATCGCTTACGTAATTAAATCAGTCGAATGTCTTTTGCTTGTTGATATAATTGCCACATTCGATTCCATCTTTATTTAATTGCGAACATTTCCTTCTAACCCTAAAAAGAAAGCGCTCTGCTTCATATTCACACCTTGAATTTGCACACGACAGAGTGCTCATTAGAAAAACAAGCTTTTCGAAAAAGAGCTTCGGTCGGACTTCATGCCTAATGAGCTGTGTCCTTGTCAAACCCCGACCGTCACCAACATCCAGCTTTATCCTGAAAAATCCCTTAAGGGAAGTGATGCTATGTTAAAAGAATGGGATTATTTATTTTTGGCTGATGTTATGTGACCACGTCATGTTTGCTATGCTTGATCGCTAAAGCCTGTATTATTTTACGCAGTGTAATTTGTGTAAGATATTTGTATTTTGAAGACCCTCCTTAGCTCCGCTACTGTATGTTCCCCGGAGGTCGACTTGGCTCGAAAATTAGAGATGGTCTGAAAAATTGGATAGTCAAATAATTGGATATGAAGTCCAGGGCTGTATTTCAGAAGAAAAGTCATTTATTTACTATACGTCCGAAATTTTGACAAAAAGACACTAAATGCGGCAAAATAGGGTACTGTTATTGGAATTAAATCATTGTTTTTGTTTTTTTAAACATAAAGGTCCCATTTAGCAATTTTGCGTTTAATAGATGTATATAAGCTGTCCAAACATGTTTTGGGTAAAACAAGGTCAAATTTATGCGGTCAATGAAAATTTAAGAGCCATAGCCTAAAAATAAATGGGTAACACTTTACCTGAAGGGGTGTGCATAAGACTGACATGACACCTTCATAATCATGACATGACACGTGTCATAAACATGAATGAGATTAAGTGTCATTTGTTCAATTATGTCATTTTTAATGCAAAGATGACATTATTTAAGATGTCTTTGTTATGACAACTTAACATTAACTAATACATCATAACTTGTCATGACAACTTGACATTACCGAGACAACATAACTGACCACTTTTTACCAGTGATACAAATTGAATTTGTCATTAAATGTCATTAAGTGTTAATACTCTGTCATATAGTTTTATAACAGCGTCATTAATATTTTTCTTGACCTCAACTACAGTGGTAAATATAATCTGTCATTTAAATGTCATTAAGTGTAAAAACTCTGTCATATAGTTTTATAAAACGTCATGAATATTTTTCTTGACCTCAGCTACAGTGGTACAAATATAATCTGTCATTTAAATGTCATTAAGGGGTTGTGTACACCAAAACTTTTAAGCCCGCGGCCGGCGCATGTTTTCAATTGTTTCCGATGGAAGATCGGCGTTTTTCAAATAAGCCAGCAGCTAGCGGGGTTTTTCCGCGCTCGGCGCTGAGCGTCGAGAGTTGAAAGAGATTCAACTTGGGGAGAAAAGCTCTGCTCGTCAATGTCAGTTCTCACACGGCCGCCCAATCACAGTGGAGGAGGGGCGGGACATTACCACAGCAACCAACCGGCTCGCAGCTGAAGTATCACAGCTACCAAAGCGCTCAGCTGAAGAAAGCTGGCACTCAGCTGAAAAACAGCTGGCATTCAGCGTCCTCAAGGCGTTTTCAGCCGCGTTTAAAAGTTTTGGTGTGTCCAGCCCCTTAGTGTTAATACTCTGTCATATAGTTTTATAACAGCATCATTAATATTTTTCTTGACCTCAGCTACAGTGGTACAAATATAATCTGTCATTTAAATGCCATTAAGTGTTAATACTCTGTCATATATTTTTATAACAGTGTCATGAATATTCTCAGTTCATAATGTTTTTTATATTTCCTCCATGTGCTTATAAAATCAATCATAAAATAATAATAATAATAATTAAAATTGATCAAATTATATTTTATTGCAATTTGAGACAGATTCACCTTAAATTAAATGAAAACAGTACAATAATGGGTGTTGTGTTGGGTCCATTTCAATGCAAAAACAGTTAATTACATTAAATTAATTAATTAAATAGATTAAATGTTTTGTTTTTTTCTTCTGTCAGAAAATTTTAAAACCCTCTGTGTGAGGAAGAACAAGTTCTGTTAGTTGTGAGTTTTTTTTAACACTTAATGACATTTAATTGACAGTTTAATGTAATGTTAAGCCATAAAGCTAGGAAGGTTCGATAATTATTCTGCTATGTCATGTTTTTGACAGATTTATGACAAGTTATGATGTATTGGTTTATGTCAAGTTGTCATAACAAAGACATCTCAAACAATGTCATCTTTGACATAATCAAACAAATGACACTTAAGGACAGTTGTCATAAATGCGCATAAAATCTCCTTCCTGTTCATGACACGTGTCATGTCATGATTATGAAGATGTAATGGCAGTCTTATGAACACCCCTTCAAGTAAAGTGTTACAAATAAATAAAAATAAAATAAATAATAATAAAAATAAAAATAATAATAAAAAATAATAAAAATAAAACCAAACACCTTGTAATCATTGTTGACGTTGCTTACATGATGAAATATCAGCTTGCAAGTTATTTTGGCAAAAACCACATTCAAGTTTATTTTGTCTAGAAGCAGTGTTGGGAAAAGTTACTTTTAAAAGTAATGCATTACAATATTAAGTTACTCCCCAAAAAAGTAACTAATTGCGTTACTTAGTTACTTTTCATGGAAAGTAATGCTTGCGTTACTTTTAAGTTACTTTTACGTTACTTTTTCTTACTTGGCTGAGGCTTGATCTCTTTCAGGCCTTGCAGGTGTTTTAAATGATAGCAAAAATGTCAAACTGAGGCCTGCCATTATCGTTTCTGACTAAAACTGTTTCCGCTCATGCGCACAGAGTGCGTAATTCTACGTTAATATGTTCAGTTTAATTCAGTACATTATTTTTAAATTGAATGAATTAAACTGAAAAGTAACTTGCATTACTTTTTTTAAAAAGTAACTCAAATGTTAATGTATACATTTATAAAGTAATGCGTTAGTTTACTCGTTACGTCAGAAAAGTAATATTATTACGTAATGCAGGCCCGGGGTGGGTAATCGGGAGAACCGGGAGAATTCCCGGTGGGCCGCTTCACTTTTGGGCCGGTCGAGTTTTTCTTTTTTTTCTTTTTTTTTGTCACGTTAGTGAGTCTATCTTCAAATGAAACTTCACACGTTTCGCATTGACACTGCAGCGCGCAGCCTCTGCATGGGTTGTACCATGTGAAGGAGTTTTCCCCTCCCCTCCCATAGAGTTGGTTCGGTCCATAGCACGTCCAAGAAAACTTTTCTCCGGTAGGCTGGGCCGGCCCTACCGTAACAATACGCGTCTGAGAGGAGGAGGGCGTAAAAAACAGGTTGAAGAAAAAATACATTGGAGGAGGATGCTGCCAAATGTGCCAAACCTACAGATTTATTTTCAAGAGGACAAACAAATGTGACAACAGGTAACTTAAAGAGAAATAAGCCTAGTAATGATTAGCATTAGCAACGTAATTATTCGGCTAATACCGTTGTCAAACTATTTACAAGCCAAAAATTTTTTTGTTAAAATATTACCCTTTTGTGTATACATGGCGATTCATAGACTTTGCAAATATTATGCAGACAGCTTCTGAGCAGCAGATAAGCCAGTTTCCCGCTGAAAATGAGGAGGCCATGAGTAAATATATGAATTAAAGTTATTTAACCCTCAGGTTGTGTTCAGAACCCTATAACACCTTTTGTTTTCCCAGTCAAAAATGACCAGCCTAAAAAAGCTTATAAATCACTTGTTATGCTATATAACCAATATTGTATTCAATATTTTTGTCAAATTGTTTTCTTTTTTAATTAGGACTTTTATATTTCTATTTGCATTAATCATCGGCCTCATAGCATTAGCAATTCTAATAATTTATCAACCTTTCCTTGTGGAATACACTCAAAAAGGGCTGGGTTATTTATATATTTTATATATTGGACAGAACACGCTGCTGGGTTAAAATTGACCCAGTGCTGGGTTGTTTTAACCCACCTGTTGGGTTATTATAATCCATGGTTGCATAACAACAACCTAACATTGGGTTATTTTTAACCCAGCATGGGGTAATTTTTAACCCAGCATGTGTTCTGTCCAATATTTACCCATTATGGGTAAAAAGTAACCCAGCCTTTTTTAGAGTGTAGAGGAATATTTTTGTTAACTTCTTAAGTGAAATATTATTTAACTTTTACCTTATTTGTTGAACCATGATATTAATAAAAACTATGGTAAGAGCTGAACTGTTGCTTTATTGATCCAATTTGAAAAAAGTGCTAATTTGAAATAACACTATGGAAAAAGTGGGCCGGTCTTGGGCCTGAAACTCCCGGGCTGAAAAGTGGTCCCACTCCGGCCCTGACGTAATGCACGTTACTTGTAATGCGTTACCTGCAACACTGGCTAGAAGTAGGTTCTGTAGTTAACCTTGATGTTGAAATGGTAGCTATTTCTTGCTGGGGTGTCCAAAAAGGTTTTCATAGTATCAGTACATTTCATAACAATTTCTTTAGCCAATCAGGCGGCAGAAATGTAGATGTCACGTACAGAGAAGTGCTTTTAGAGATGCTATTCATCCTCACCCTTGAGAGCATAAGCACGAAGTCCACCGGTGAAGAAGTGCAAGATGCTCATTCACTTGTGTTTGCATTACCCTGCCTCGCCCCTGAGGCTCTCTAGTCAAGTGCATCAAAGGTGTCACGCACAAACCCCTGAATATTCCAGCATGTTCTGGATATGGGAGTATGGAATTTTTTCTACTCTTCCAGTCTTCTAGTCAATTCCAGAGGCGAAACTAACCAGATCTGACAGTTGTTTTATGCAGTGGGAGGTCGGGAAAGTAAAACAAACACGCAGACGCATCAGTTCAGGAATTCACTGCAGGTTTGTGCAGGAGGATGAAAAACACATGTTTGATTTTTGCTGTGTTATGCATTAACTTCATCTCGAGTCAAAAAATGTATATAAAACAATTTGTAAATAAGTGCATGCTTACCATGTCGGTTGGTTTATATTCATTGTGATTCATTTGTCAACTACATTTTAAGTCTTTGTCAACCCATTTTCTGAACCATAGCTGTGTTTGATTGAGTGGATTTTGTATCAGACCCGGCCGACCTACCAAAAGCCCTGCAAGAAAGTCAGATGACCCTCTTTAGCCAATCAGGTGCTGTTCAGTGATGCTTGTACAAATGTGTGATGGTGTTTGCCTCATCAGTTAGAGAGGATGGATGTACAGGCTGTTATTTAATTCAGCTGATCTTAGCTACAGTACATAAGCTCAGTGGATCAATTTTCAGGATTGTATTTTGAAATATAAGAATGAATGCAACAAAAATGTCTGATTTAATAAGTGAAATAATAATTTATTTTATTTATGCAAAAACCACGAGAGGGGGAATAAGATTAGTTGAGAATGGTATAATATGCTAAATAGATATTGTGTTGTATATGCAGTATTCATTAACATTTACCAGAGATGTACCGATATATTGACTGATAATCCATATCGGATATACATTTTTCATACTATTGCACTGTAGACATGTAAAAAGAGTACTGATGCAAACCAAATGTAAAATGTTTTTTACATGAAAAATTTCCTCCAATTTTTATATAGGTTAATTTTATATATTGGTTTTATAATTTTTTTTTTACTTTTGTTGCTTGCGGTTTGGGTCCAACTTACTGTTACATTGTAGTAGGGATGGGACGGTATGAAAATTTCATATCATGATTATAGTGACCAAAGTTATCACGGTTATCAATATTATCATGGTTTTGTTCAAATGAGATGGAAATGTACCAAAAAAACCTGATACACACACTGAAAACATTTTTTTTCACGTTTTATTTTTGAAAATCACAATTTAATATTTCATGTCCCTGAAATTATTTCTGTGGTAAAAAATAAATAAATCTGTCTAATAAGTTTAACGTGAATGAATACAATACATTATCCCTGAAATGCCTTCTTGTGCAAAAAACTATGTTGCATGTGCGGGCCTGCGTCAAACTGATTCTGGCTGGACAGGATTTACACGAGTTTTTAAAATCACGGTAATCAAACACGGTTGTAATGATAATTACATTTTAAACAATAATACTAACTGTCAAGACATTTTACCATGGTTAACCATGAAACCGGTAAGCGTCCCATCCCTACATTGTAGACATCCTAACCCAAACTCTAACCCCAAGCGACAATAGTTTAAAAAATAGAAAAAAAATTAGCAACCAATACATAAAATGACATCCTAACCCAAATCCCAAATTGAACCCCAAGCCCAAGCAATAATGGTTTGAAAAAAAAAGAGAAACCAATACATAAAATGACACCATAGCCAAAATCCCAAATTAAACCCCAACCCCAAGCGATAATGGTTTGAAAAATAGCAAAAAAAATTGAGAAACCAATACATTAAATGACATCCTAAACCAAATCCCAAATTAAACCCCAAGTCCAAGTGACAATGGTTTGAAAAATAGAAAAAACTTGAGAAACCAATACATAAAATGACATCCTAACTAGAGGTCTTCACGGGTCCACTTAGATCCGAAAACCTGAGGTCCGACCCGAGACCCGATCGGGTTCGGGTCTAAAGGTTTCACATGTGCCTCGGACACGGGTCGGGTACAATAATAGCGGCATCGGGTCTCGGGTAATTTAAAAATGAATGTGTTTTTTCTGAACGGACCCGAGAAGACCCGAACTCTCTCGCCTGTGTGCGTCTATGTCCTTTTCAAACCTCTCATCTGTTTGCCAAGAGCGCTTGCGACATTGTGTGGTTGTCGGAAGGTTCATTTTCGTTGAGCCAAACATGTCAGTCAATTATAAATGTACATTTTAGCGGTTACGTTGGTGTCGTCATCAGATAACAAAGTAAAACGAATGGAGCAGCTCGCCAAATTGGTTGCAAGGCCACCGGAGTTTCTTTCTGTCTGACTGCTGCGCGTGGGTCTGCAGAATGCACACACGTCAGTGCCGTTTACATTCGGTTCCAGTCGGGTAAAAAAAAAAAAATTCACTAGTTCGGGTCGGACTCCGGTCTAATTTCTCGGGTTTGTCTCGGGTCGGGTCTTTCTTTAAATTTTTTTTTTTTTTAAATCGAGAAACCAATACTTAAAATGACATCCTAACCCAAATCCAAAATTAAACCCCAAGTCCAAGTGACAATGGTTTGAAAAATAGAAAAAACTTGAGAAACCAATACATAAAATGACATCCTAACCCAAATCTCAAATTGAACCCCAAGTCCAAGTGACAATGGTTTGAAAAATAACCCTAACAAATCCCAAATTGAACCCCATCCCCAAGCGAAAATGGTTTGAAAAATAGAAAAAAATTGAGAAAACAATACATAAAATGATACGAAAAGATGTGTGGTATTAAGTAAATGGGAAGGACTATCATATGCACGCAAAATTGAAATGTGCTGTATGCATTGCACAACATTTCAAAGGCGTGCTATTTATACGCAAATCATGAGAAAGTGTAGCATTAAACATAAAATAATCGAAATTGTGACTCAGTCAAATGTTCTGAAAAAAACTTGATTTAATGTTTATGTCGCCCAGCCTTAGACTGGATCTACAGGTATATGGCGATATATGTGTTTGATTTCATCCACGTCATGTTGCTTTTAGACATAGGGTGCTTACCAAGCACTTAAATTATTCATATGTAAAAGTGGGCCGGCGCTCGCCCGTCCCAGTGCTCTCAGCAGGTGTGCCTGCATCGTACATAGACTCTAAAAACACACATAACCATCAGCTGAAGGATAAACGTTAATACAGCTCAAATCTCAAATCTGCCAGCCACTGCTGTTACCGCAGCATCCCGCCAGGATCTTTCTGTTCCCTTCCTCTACAATTTATCCCCTGTCTCATCTAAAAACAGGCCTGGTGTTAGTGTGTGGGATGTGTCTGTCCTTCATGCCCCTAATTTTCTTGTTCACAGCGTTTTAAAATACACTGGTGGATGTGGTGTTGTTGCTTAGTTAGAGGAAGGCCCTTAGGTGTTGTTCGTACGCCGGCTGTTCGTATATAATGATGAAGCTACTTTCTCTTAGGAATAAAGGAAGAAGTAATGTACTATGCTTTAGTTTTTTGACATTTTAAAGGGCACTGCAAGGCCATCCGTTCCCTGATGTGCGCAAATGTCCCCATCTGAACGTTCGGTGTCCGAATTTCCAGGAATAGAATTTGAATATAAACAAGGAAACCCAAAGCGATTGCACTGCAATGTCTCAATTACGTTTGGCCTTACTCAGTCCTGCCCTGAAGGGAGCAATTCGTTGAAATAGGAGTGAATTGTTTCTTTTTTAATTTCTCGGGGTTGTTTAGCTATCCACAATGTACTATTATAGTTCTTACATTTTTCTATACTTTAGAAAGTTGAAATAAAAACAGCAGCAACAGATCAACAACAGAACCAGGATTCATACATTATTACATTTTCATGCAACATTCCATTATCAAAGAGCACGCGATCAGTCCAGAGGATTAATACCCAAAGATATTTTCAAAGATATCTTTTTCATCTACCACAGTGGCCATTTCTATCACATTTCAAGTTTGCTTTTGCATCTTCTTTTTCTGTTTGTGCAAAAAAGAGATGTTTATGGTAAGGGTCTAGGACAGGCGGTCAGCAATACTCAGCAAAAAGCACGGACACATATGCAGTACAATGGATTTTTCATACAAATGATTACTTTACAAGACCGTCAGGGCAGCACCGATTCAAGTCATTTACAGTACATTAAAAAATGTGAAAAGTATTTGAAATTTAAAGGATAGAAAAGTGGCGAAACGTCTGTAGGACAAATATACGGTACATCATATTTGTGTGTGTATAATAATAATTATTCATATATATATATATATATATATATATATATATATATATACATATATATATATATATATATATATACATATATATATATATATATACATATATATATATACATATATACATATATACATATACATATATATATATATACATATATATATATATATATATATATACATATATATATATATATATATATACATATATACATATATACATATATATATATATACATATACATATACATATACATATACATATATATATATATATATATATATATATATATATATATACATATATATATATATATATATATATATATATATATATACATATATATATATATATATATATATATATATATATATATACATATATATATATATATAAATATATATATACATATATATATATATATATAAATATATATATACATATATATATATACATATATACATATACATATATATATATATACATATATACATATACATATATATAAATACACACACATGCATGTACAGATTTAAGAAATATTTATATGTGTATATATATACATTTGTATTATAAAATTATAAATGCATGTGTGTGTATTTATATATACATAATTATTATACACATAACACACACAAATATGATGTAAACTAAAACCTTTATGTTGCAAATTTGCAAACGATTAGTTGCAATTAGTTGTTATGCAGCCCTGGAACTAACAATGAAAAATACTTCAACAGCATTTATTGTAGTTTATGTTAATTTCAGCAACTGCATGAATTAACTAACATTAACAATATTGGAATTAACTAACATTAACAAATGCTAATACACTCATTGTTAGCTCATGTAATGCATTTAATAGCTAATGCATTTACTTAAAGAAATACTCCACTTTCTTACTCCACTATCAAAAATCCCAAAAATGTTCTCACCCCCATGTCTTCCAAAATGTTTATGTCTTTCGTTGTTCAGTCAAAAAGAAATGTAGTTTTTTTTAAGAAAAACATTCCAGCTTTTTTCTTAGTTTAATAGACTTTATTGGACCTCAACAGTTTACAGTTTCAATGCAGTTTAAAATTGCAGTTTCAACAAAGCTTCAAAGGGCTCTAAACAAACCCAAATGAGGGACCCCATAAGAGTCTTATCCAGCAAAACGATTGTCATTTTTGGCAAGAAAAAAATGCATTTTAAACCACAACTTATAATCTTGCACTAGCCATGTGACGCGCCATTGTGACCTCATGTAATGCATAAGCACGTCGAAAGGTCACATCTGACATATGCAAAACTACCGCCCAAGTGTTTACAAGTAAAGGTCGCGCTGGCGACTTCAGGAGGAGAAGTTGTGGTTAAAAGGGGGTATTTTTATTTTTATTGCTGAAATTGACAATTGTTTTGCTGGACCCTTGTGCCTCTGTTGGGATGATTTAGAGCCCTTTGAACCTGCGATAAAGCTTTGCATTTGGCCTGTAAACTCTTGAGATCCAATAAAGTTGATTAAATTGCAAAAATCTTGGAATGTTTTTCTCAAAAAAAATAAAATAAAAAAATCTTCTTGACTAAACAAAAAAAAATCAATATTTTGGAAGATATAGGGGTGAGTAAATTATTAATAAAAAAAAGGGGAATATTAAAAAATGTTTAAAGCCCCCCTAACCAAAAAAAATTTACTTTTAAATGTGTTTCTATTAGAAAATTAGTCGGCTGTGTGTGTGCAGAAACATCCTGCTATTATACAAATCCATCTATTCTTTTTTGTGTATTCTCCTTTAAACCGCAACAGTTACACAAAACAGGCTGTTGGGGATCCCCTAGCAATGTGATGTCACATTGATTGCACCCCAACCATAACCGCTCACAGACTCCGCCTTACCACCCTGTAGTTCAACCTTCTGCCAGAGACGCATGTTTTGATGTAGTCCAAAGCACACATGTAAGCGCTCTACCCCCTACTTTGCATACGGGGAGGGGAACAGAAGCTTTCTTTGCATTTAAAGAGACACACACAAAAACAGCGCGTTTTTCTTTGCAGCCACAAATGGCCATGTTCAACATCGTATAATGAAAGATCTGTGGTGTATTTTGAGCTGAAACTTTAGAGATACATTTTGGGGATACTAGAGTCTATTTTTATATTGCCAAAAACAGATAGGTTAGGGGTCCTTTAAATATTTTAGGTGTTACCAATTGAATGTTTTTTTTTTTTCATTTTAAAATTATTACTTAAAGTGAAAATAAGTGTATTAAAGTGTAAAAAAAAGGTGTACAAAGCAGACTTTTTTTAAATTGTGGCCAATTGTACGTTTTTTGAACTACAGCAGCTTTCACTTTTTGCAGTGCATTTGACTTTCCATTACACGTAATACAAGAAGTGTTTACACACAGCTAATGCTTCGAGACTATGTAACATAGTGGTCAAAGTGCTCTCTCTCTTCTTTTTTTCTCTCATCCATTACCATGCCAAAGCATTTAATCTGCTTCATAGAGGCCCTAATCTGCTTTTCTGTATAATTTTATGAGGTTGAACATATGAAATATGCCAAAGGTTTACAGACACGTGATTTAAAACAAAAAGCTTTTGGTAAATTAAAACTTCCTTGTATTAATACAATATTCAGATTCATGACCTTGGTGTTGCAAGCTGTAAGCGGGACCAGTCAAGCAACCACTTGTTAAAGCTTGGTCGCTTTACGATAAATGTAATAACGTAATGCTGTTACTTTCCCAACAACAAGATTCAACAAAAGCAGATGGAACCTATGAATAGACCACGGACACGGATCTGTCCTGCTGGAATGGTGTGACTCCATGCTTCGGTTACCCACACTCCCTCGTGGGCTTCAAAGCCTTTGGCCTGTTACCCATCAGCCCCCTGCACCACCTGTCTCCATAATGGAGAATGTCCATGTGTTAGGCCTCTGATCTTCAGTTACATTAATGGAGGGCAAGGGCTCGGTCCCAGACTTTTTTATTTCGAACATTTGACATCAGTGATTAGAAAGCTCCCATATATAGAACTATATGTGATGATGGCAATGAGAAACGGTGATGGATGAAGCCACTTTGGCATTTATTGTCGTTCCAATCACCTCGCTCTGCTCTGCCTGGCAGTAGAGTTCGATTGGCTCGTATTGGAGTCACATGACCCGTTTCCGAACTCATTGTGGGGTACGTAACTCTTCGGGCCTGGCAGTGTTCACAGAGGAAGTGCATCGATAGGGCGCTGGTTTGGATTCACCCAAGATCTCATCTTCTCTGTAGCTGACTGTTAATCAGGACGATCCCATATGTTGTAACTGTCAGAGCAGGTGGCTATCTGCTGGAGAATAGAAATTCAACGTGATGCTTACAGCACACAGATATGCACACACACATGTTGAAGTATAGCGAAAGATGAGGATATATAAAAGCACTTACTTAAAATCACATCACTCTCATGTGGCTTTGAATTATTTAGCTCGCTCTGCGTTTCGGAAAAGCAAATCACAGCAGATCGGTATCCGTGACTGTCGACAAGCCATTCTGAGATGATTAATATCATGATTAATCAACCTTTACAGCCTTTTACTTTATTTTCATCCAGGGGAATATAACGTGGACGGAGTCATAGAATATATGTGGACATTAATCATAAATCTTTTAGCCGCAGGACCAAATTAAAAATGTGCAGGGAGGTTTACTGCAGACTCGCTGCCCTTTTCGCTCTAATTGTTCTCCATTTTCATCTCTATCTCGAATACCTCGAGAGCAATTTAATACGACGCATTATCATTAATGGTGATGTAAACAACGGTTTGCCATTAAGTTCACTGGCTTAAACTGCAAGCTGATAGGTATTTAGAAACCGAAAATTGAAATCTTGCTTGGCTATACAAAAGATGCTTGTTTAGCTGATGTATTCTGAGAAGAAATGTTCATTGAGATTTTGTATTTAAAGAGCACCTATTGTCCGATTCACGTTTTTACGTTTCCTTCGGTGTGTAAGTGTGTGTTAGTACATGTTAACGATATGCAAAAGGTACAAACCCCAAAGTAAACGATGATTATCATCTCCAACATAAATTTCATTTTTATTTGGACTACACAAACAGTTTACTTCCTGGGATTGGTAATGTAGACAAGACCGACATTATCATAATTCCTCCCCCTTGGACTCACAGCCTGTAAGTTAACTTCTGTTAGCATTGCATTGTGAGCGAATCTTTCAAACATGGTAATGAGCGGCAGGGCCGCCTTAACCTAATGTGAGGCCCTGGGGCTGAGAGGTTTTGGAGGCCCCCCATCCCCTCAATTTATAGTCTCATTTAAAAAAAAGAGTCTCATTTAAAAAAAAGTGTAATATCTAGGTAATCTACATCACATAATGCATTAGTTTCTTTCAATACATAAAACAGCGAGTTCCTCTTTGACCCAGAAAACACCATTATATCTTTATTAACATATCACTGAGCCCACTTGAGCATAAACACAAGACACTTTATTTAACAACCACACACAGCAACTTGTGGTGAAAATAAAACCAAAATGTGTGAAAGTATATATGTTTATAAGCTTTATGTTTATATAGTTTTTGGAATATACAAATTTGCAGAAAATTGCCACTCACTAACTAAATGCTCACCACAGTTTTAAAAATATAAGAAGTTAAAGTTAGTTTTAAAGTGAAAATGCATTAATGTTAACAAAAGATAAGTCTTTATAGACAGAATCTTGTTTTTAATCAGTTATTTATTTTGTAGGCTATTGAAGATATAGTATGAATTGTATTTAGTATTTATGCATACTACGCATGTAAAACGAACACGTATGAATATGCACAAAACAGACAGGGAACATACCTGTATATAAGATCTTTAGATAAGGAGATTATAAATATGAATGGTGCGTTCAGGGGATGATCATTTGAGATGGTCTTGTCGCTCTTTACTTTCTTAGACTTGCACCTTTACCGTTGCGTCGTCTTTCTAAACCAACAGATGTGTGTACTGTGAGCTAACGTCGCGTCAAACTACATTGCTCCAGCTTCGCACGCGTCACTGATATAAACGCGAGTAAACTTAAACTTTATAACAACTAACAGCATTAATATGTGCGGGAACTCCTTTCTTTATTTGGCGGCACAGTATCTTGGGCACAGTTGGAGAGACTTCTGCATGCCAGAGACTCAGCTGCTCGAGCACAGAGAGAGCGAGCGCGTGCGCAAGAGCGAAAGAGAGAGAGCACCTCAGTGCTTATTATGAAATTTCAGAAATTACTCTTTCATTTGTTGGTGGATTATTTCCCGTTTCTCTGTCACACTCAGTCTAACATGCAGGAATACCAAGTTGACAACGCCCACTTAATTACATTACGCGGAATAGAAAAATCTGTTACGTCTGATATTTTATTTCACTGTAAGTTACCACGGACCAATCAGCAGCCATGTAACGTGCAGTTAGAGTGATTGACAGATAACCTGACAAGTTACAAAACAATATCAACGTGAACTTGGGAGGCCCCTGAACTTGGGAGGCCCCTGGGCTTCAGCCCAGGTTAGCCCGTGCATTAAGGCGGCCTTGATGAGCGGCACATTTCCGGCTGACGTCAGAGGTATTCAGGCCAATCACAACGTACAGATTAGCTGGCCAATCAGGGACACAGAGTTTTTCAAATCCATGCATTTCAGGAAGAGAGTGAAATCTGGGGCTACAAAAATGTACGGTTTGTGGAAAATAATGTGTTTTTTTTAACCATAAACAACACAAACACATTGTATTATCCCAAATACACAAAATAACGTTTTATTAGCAATAAAATAGGGGCTCTTTAAAAGGGTTATTTTCCTTTTAAAGGTATATTTCACCCAAAAAATGAAAATTGTGTCATTATTTACTCACCTGTATAAATGTATTTGTTTTGCTGAATACAATGGAAGACACTTTGTTTGTGCAATTTTTTTGTAACTAAACTGTTTTTGAGCTGTTATGAAAGTCAATGGTGCTTCTGTTTCCTGCTTGATTAAAAATATCTTCCTTCATGTTCAGAAGAAAAAAACATTTGCATAGGTTTTTAACAACATGAGGGTGCATAAATGATGACAGACTGTTCATTTTTTGGAGAACTATCCCTTTAAGTCAAAGGTTCTTAAAGGAATCATTCTTATTTGTTATAGTCTGTACTGTAAAAAAGTTTTCCATTATAAAGAAAATAACCTTTTTTGTAATAGAAAACATCTGTAGATGTAAAAACAACAGTTCAGCCACCAATGAAATGGGTACCATTTACTTTTTTAGTATGAAAAACAAATACTATGGAAATCAATGGTGCCCCAGATCTGTTAGTTTACAAACATTTTTCAAAATATCTCAATTTGTGTTCAGAAAACAAAGACATTTATACAGGTTTGTAACAACTTGAGGGTGAATAAATGATGACAGAATTTTCTTTTTTGGGTGAACTATCCCTTTAAGTCAAAGGTTCTTAAAGGAACCATTTCTTATTTGTTATAGTCTGTACTGTAGAAACGTTTTCCACTATAAAGAAAATAACCTTTTGTGTAATAGAAAAGATCTGTTAATGTTAAAGCAATGGTTCACCCAAAAATATAAAATGAACACCATTCAATTACATAGAAAGAAAAACAAACACTATGGAGGTCAATGGTGCCCCAGATCTGTTTTGTTTTTGAACATTTTTCAAAATATCTTCATTTGTGTTCAGAAGAGCAAACACATTTATACATGTTTGTAACAACTTAAGGGTGAATAAATGATGACAGAATTGTCATTTTTGGGTGGACTATCCCTTTAAGTCAAATTTTCTGCTCTTTTTATAGTCTGTACTGTAGAAATTTGTTTCACTATAAAGAAAAGAACCTTTTGTGTAATAGAAAGGATCTGTAGATGTTAAAGCAATAGTTCACTCAACAATGAAACGGGAACCATTTACTTACATAATAGGAAAAACAAATACTATACAAGTCAATGGTGCCCCAGATCTGTTTGATTACAAACATTTTACAAACAAATTTAATTTGTGTTCAGAAGAACAAAGACATTTATACAGGTTTGTAACAAATTGAGGGTGAGTAAATTCATTTTTGGGTGAACTATCCCTTTAAGGGTTCTTTACGGAACCATACAGCTCAAGAAGGAACCTTCTTGAAAAGATAATTTTTTCTGGAAGTCTTAAACTTTTGTGAAAATCATCAAAAATGCTGCCGCTGGCTGTCAACTTATTTTAAAAACGCTTGCGGGGAAAGAGTTATTAGAAAACCTGGGTAAATTGGGTCAAAAATAGATGAACCCAACGCATCGTAAACAAAGAAACCGATGTATTTTATTTTTTTATATTCATTACACATTTGGCAGAAGCTTTTTTCCAAAGCAACTTGCAGTGCATCCAGTCTATACATTTTTAACCACCATGTTTGTTTTCCTTGGGGATCGAACCCATAACCTTTACAGTGCTAATGCAGATTTCTACCAATTAAGCTACAGGAACATTCTAATGGGTTGCTGGTTTAGAAAGAGTTAGCGGGTATTCATTTCCACCATTTTTTCTCATCTCTAGATGAAGGAAGGCTCGAGGCATCAGGACAATCTCTCAGTCCTTCCCAGGATCCGACCGGAGCAACAAACATCACCGTATCTTCAGCGCTGCTGGAGCAGGAAGATTTGGCCTCGCAGTTCCGCTCCCTACCGGACGGCACGAGGGAGCAGCCTGTGTTCGCCTCAGTGCAGACTCTGCAGGTTGCAGAGACGCTGCCTCAGGCGCTGGTGCATTCTCTGCTCTCCCCACCCGGCAACAGTGACAATCGCACCAATCAAAAGTCCCCTGGGGAGCCGGCTGTCCGAATACAAAAGCCGCTGTCCACGTCACAGAAAATCAACAGTGTCTTGACTACTAGTTCAGGTACCACTAGACTGTAAAATATGGAAAAAAGCTGTGCCTTTAAAAATCAAGAAATCACGTATTTGAAGAGGTTTCTTTACAGGCACTTTGCTGACTTGATGTTGTCGTGGTCCCTTCTTCACCATTTCTTCATCATCACCATCGTTTTTAAGGTCATTTGTGTTTGTTTATCATCTTTATTATTATCATCCACATTACTTCAGTCAACATGAAATAGCATACATTTATGTATAAATGGGGTCAATTTTAATTTCATGTTGACTGTGAGTAATTCCCCCAGGGTTAATGTGTGTCCTTCATCCACCGCATGTGTCATTCTTCACCATCAACAAACTTTCATGTGACCTCATTGCGTGATCTCCCTGTCTCCTCTCGAGGTTGCTCACTCAATGTTCTGCTTTTTTAAGACGAGACTCTCACCGAATTCCCAAGAAACCCTGATTTACCCACCGCCCCAGTGTCCTCTTTCACGACTCTGGGTGAAACAGACGTCACCGTCTCCGACAACGTGACGAGCCCAGTCTCCGTTTCCGCTCTCCCGCTCAACATCACCACTCCCGAAAGGAGCGAAAACGCATCGACCGGCGGCAACAACCACACTGTGACCGGCGACGACCTCCAGCTCACCACAGTGACCGTCACGCCCTCAATGGTGACATCACTGAACTTGACTCCGCCCACTATAGCACCAGCGGTGAACGAGGTCGTGACCGTCGTATCGACCACCACAACTGCCAAAACGACAACGACCCAGACAGAACCGCCAACAACAACAACCACCGAGGCTCCACCCACCTCCACCACCACAAAAGTAGCACCAACCACCACGACCACTTTAGCAACCACAACAACAACAAGCCCTCCTCAAACCATCCCATTATCTACCTCCAAAAGCATCATGGTAGAACCTGGCAGTCCATCAACGGACAGCTTCGTATTGTCCTGTAATGTGACCGAAAGATTGTGGCTGAAAACAGGTGAGGCTCTTATTTATTTAACAGTAAGCTTTTTATCTCCATTTATCTGAATACTACTCATGTATATTTTTAGAAAAAGGATTAAAGAGATTTTTCTCCCTGAAAAATTAGATCACGCCACTAAACCACCATATGTTCCTCATAAACAAACAAACATGCTTCTCTCATGGGTACTGTGCTGCTTTTGAAGCTTGGAAAATCATGACCGTCATGCGTGTGTGTTTTGTCATTCTGCCACCAGTGCTCTCCATCCAGATGCGACGAAACCGGCTCGAAAACGGGATGAGACAAAACCTGTCGAAAGGTTTTACGCAAGCGCTGCAGAGAGCGTTCAACGACAGCAACATCCGTGTTCAGGTTTGTGTTTTTGTATGCGTAACGTGTCACGTCTCATTACATGTCGTGTGGGTGAGTTATTTCTTCTGTATCATCATCTGTCACACTGAAAGGTCGAGTCGAGCGCACTGCATTATGGGAAGGCATTGTGCGCATACAGAAAATGTCCATACTACAGTCTGTACTGGGACTAGTTAGTACTGTTAATAGTGTGCATGCTGTTCCAGCCATAAACCTTGTGTTACATTTCCAACACGAAATGAGACATGAAAAATAAATAATCAAAGAATGAATCAGAGCAGTTGCCATTGGAAACGCAGTAAATGGCTTAAGTCAGATTTTTTATTTCTTTTTTTAGCTTTTTTCTTTAACCACATTAATGCCTTAGTTTGTAACAAAGGTATAATCACAATGTTTTGAACACTGTCACGTTGAATTATGGGAATTGCAGTTTTTTATTTAAGAAATGTAGTTTTTTATTTATGTTGGAGGCAGTATTATTGTCAAGTCCAATTCGAGTCACATCCATTTTTATCTGGATTCGGTCTTGACTCTGCCTGTAGTGTGATATATCTTCAACACTGGTTGGAAATGTTTTTTATTGTCAGTATTCGGGTCACTGGTTAAAGGAAAACACCACCGTTTTTTTATATTTTACTATGTTCTTACCTCAACTTAGACGAATTAATACATATTTATCTTATTTCAATGCGTGCACTTAATCTTTGTACAGCGTGCCGTGAATGTGTTAGCATTTAGCCTAGCACCATTCATTCCTTAGGATCCAAACAGGGATGAATTTAGAGGCCAACATACATTTCCATGTTTTCCCTATTTAAAGACAGTTACATGAGTAGTTACATGAGTAAGTATGGTGGCACAAAATAAAACATGGCAAATTTTTAAGCGGATAAAAAATGAGAACTATATTGTATGGCGGAAGAGCACTTTGTCACAATGAAGGGTTCGGAGTCAATAGCAAGTTAACAATGTTTATTTAGAAAAGAGATAGATGCAGAGCAAAGTCAATGTTTCTAGAACCACACACGGCAATACCCTCGACTCAAAAAGGCGGAGATGGAAGATGTTAAATCCAATGTTCACAGACGGGAGGTAATCCACTGCGGATGCAGATGTAGCTGACGCAACCCGGAAGTGGCTGGTGTACCGCCTGAATACGAAGCGAACCAGCTGTTCCGAGAAACAATCAGAGTCAATAGAGATCATATAATCCACAATGAGCGATACCTGGATTTACCACTCACGAAAAGGAGAGAGCCGGAGAAACCCGAAGGCAACTGGTGTACCGCCTGAATACGAAGCAAACCAGCTGATTCCGGGAAACAAACAGAGTCAATGAGGATGGCAAATATAATCCACAGGCGAGAGGATCCCGGGTGAAGACGAGCCTCTGGACGCCGAAAGCCAAACCTGAGGTAACTAGAGAGAATACACAGAAACGTCCAACAAGACAAGGCTGGGTAGCAAGACAAGCCAAAACAATGAGCATGCAACGAGAGACAGGACGGCGTGAAAATATAAAGGGAAAAGTAAACAAGACACCACCGGTGAACAATTACCGAAACGAGCGGGCGGGGTTAGTGAACACATGAGGAACCGTCACCACAGGTAAATAAACAAACACATACCCCACACACCACCATCGATCACCCAGAAGTCATGACACACTTAGTATGCAGCACTAAGTTCAACCTCAGCGTGCAGTAACATCATAACTCCTGACTACTCCCCCACTCGCTCAAACTTCCAAAAATATTACTGCGCCCGAGGTCGAAGTGCTGCAAACTAAGTGCTCTTCCGCCATACAATATAGTTCTTATTTTTATCCGCTTCAAAAATCGTCACGTTTTATTTTGTACCACCATTACTTGTGTAACTACTCATGTAACAGTCTTTAAATAGAGAAAACATGGAAGTGTTTGGTGGCTTCTAAATTCATCCCTGTTTGGATCCTAAGGAATGAATGGGGCTAGGCTAAATGCTAATACATTCACAACACGCTGTACAAAGATTAAGTACACGCATTAATAAAAGATAAGTATGTATTAATTCGTCTAAGGTGAGGTAAAAACATAGTAAAATATTGAAAACTGTGTTGTTTTCCTTTAAGACTGGTTGTAGACTGTGAGAATATTCTCTAGTCTGTTTTTAGCACTGAGATGTAGCATGTCTTTCGAAACACTTGGTTAAAGCCCAAGGAGCATTCGCTTCTGTCCATCAGGGCAATTTGTCCATAAATAGCACAGCACTGGTGCCTGATGCCTCATATACCGCAAGTAAGGAATCAATATCATGGTAACAGCAGAGTCGATGTAATGAGGAGAGTTAAGACAGCTATAAAGACAAATTGAAATAAATGTACTACTTTAAGGTGTAGTACATTCAAACATGACATTACTGTTATCATTTACTCAGTTCTTTTTCTGCAGTCATAGTTAATGGGAAGTGAAGCTTTCAAGGTTCAAAACCAGTAGTTTATATAATTTATATAATAAATATAACTTTAGACTACTTGAAATATAGCGTATATGTGAGATGTAACATTTTGATGTATTTTTTTTTACATAATTTTTAACTCTTAAAAAATCCAGTGCCCATTTTAATTGTATAGACGAGTAAATTCTGCAAAATTTGTTTGGCATAGAGAAGAGAATTATGCAATTTTGGACTAAATAAAGAATTGGTTTTGGGTAAACTATCCATTTAATTGCAAATGAGCACCGTAAAGGTTGTTATTAGCATCTGAAGAGTAAGTATCTGTGTCTGTTACGGCCAGTGGCGAGAAGCTGTATATATTTGTCTGTCTCTCTTTCTCTGCCTCCTGCTCCTCCTCATCTGTCCATCAGATCAAAGATTCAGTATCATTACAGACTCCGTAGGTGACAACACAATCACCATCTGCACACAAACACAAAGAAAGAGTGTGTGGGTTCATGCGAAAGAAGGGGGAGGTGTTGGGCGACGGTCAATCAGCTTGGCTCAATATGATGAAATGTATTCATGTGGTATTTGTATTAAAGTGCGCTTCAAGTGCTTAACAGTAAACAGAGCCAGTGAGAGCATTTGTGTGGATTTGGCACTTTAATATTAATTCAGCACAGGAATTGATAATGAAAATGCGTCTTATGAATTCACAGAGGCGTGTATTATCAACCAAAAAACTCATAAAGTATATTAATTCGGTTGAATTTTAATTTATTTTTTAGTACTTTTAAATTAGCATTAAAGTAAAGCAGCTTTACAGTAAAAAAATCATGGAAGTATACATTTTATAAATAATAAATATAATGCATTTAAATAGGGATTATTTTATAATTATCATTTTATTATATATGCAGAAGCATTGCAGGTGATTGGTTGCTAGGGACAACTTTCAAATATAAAGCTTAGTGAGATCACGATCAAGTATACCAAATAGTTGTTTAATAATATTTTAATTTTATATAGTAGTAATGTAATGATATTCATGCAAAAATATTTTTGTACTGTTTATTCAAAGGAACTTTTTTTACATTATCTGTTTAGTTGGAAAGAGACATCTGCACCCCTTCTAATGTGACTTTGGGCTACTATGTCTTGAGAGGGAAGACCGTGATTGTAACTTCTGTTGTTATGGACACCTTATCGTTGTTTGGGTTTGACAAGCTATTGGATAACATCAGAGAGTATGTTCCTGTAGTTTTGGCCATCCCCAATCCGGTGGCACCTTGGCTGCCCAGCCTTGGCATCCACTTGCAACTCAAAACTGGTAAGATTCGTTCATTTGTTATTTGCATGGAGTGTGAAAACTATGTAACTTTAAAGGCCCTATTTTAACGATCTAAGCACAATGTCTAAATCGCATGGCGCACGGTCTAAATGGGCGTGTCCGAATCCACTTTTGCTAATTTAACGACAGGAAAAATGTTTTGTGCGCCGAGCGGATGGTCAAAAGGGTTGGTCCTATTCTTTTAATGAGTAATGGGTGTGTTTTGGGCATAACGTGCAATAAACCAATGAGAGTCTCAGCTAATCCCTATTTAGATGACGGACTTTGTAAACTGAAAAACTAAGCAGAGGAAGAAGATCCCCAGTTTAAGATTAATGTTAAATAATTGTGTTGTTTTTCACTTGTATTGAAATTGTTATTTTTTGTATTAAAACCTTAAAACCTGTTTTCTTTTAGTCATGGAAGTAAAAATAGCAGGCTTTTAATTTCTGTAAATGTATGGCTATCCAATATCATCAAAAAATAATTTACAAGTATGTAAGAAAAGGTTTGTACTCTAAAAATACTTTATTTGTAACAAACAGGAGATAAAGAATTCCCAAACGGCTCTCCGCACGTTTCAGCACTTGGACAGCGGCATGAGTTTTTTTTAAAGCATTATTTAAAAATGTTTCTCATCTCACCAT
Source organism: Paramisgurnus dabryanus (assembly GCF_030506205.2). Classification (NCBI taxonomy): domain Eukaryota; kingdom Metazoa; phylum Chordata; class Actinopteri; order Cypriniformes; family Cobitidae; genus Paramisgurnus; species Paramisgurnus dabryanus. The sequence goes on along the minus strand of NC_133359.1, from coordinate 14,113,158 downwards.
ATCCACAGGTACAGAGTCATCATATACAATAAATATGTGGGGTAGCATTTAAAAAAAAACATCTAAAAACAGATGCATTTGTTTAAAGCAAAGCATTTATTTACTTACCAGGCTACAGGGTGAAGCAGCTCTTTGTGCCTTCTAACGTCTCATAATTAGTCCTCATTTATGTCCAAGAGACTCAATAATAATCTTTTACATTTGAATGCTTTAATTTTTCATATTTAAAAGCTTTTTGTCCTGCTGCGCATCCATGTGTGTGATAAGCAAACCCGCGTTGTTGTCACGTTTATAGGCGCATATTACTAACGCGCTCATTAAATAACATAAAACATATTGCGCCATTGACTTAAGACTTTAGACCAGGTTTTTGTTGGTCAATGGCATAGTCTATTTTAGTTGCCTCAAAATAGCAATGCGCCAACAATGCGCCTGAACACGGTTTTTAGATCAGAACGCCCATGGGCACAAAAATGGGCACAAATGCATTTGCTATTTAAACAACGTGGCGCTAAACTTGAAAATGATTATTGCGCCGGGTTGAAACTAGCAAAAGGCACTTGCGTTGCGCATTGCGCTGCATTGCGCCGGGTGTATGATAGAGCCCTCAGTCTTCATTTATAAAATTGAGTTTCATGCTTCATTCCCTTAAAGTCCTCTGGACCATTTATCACTTAAAACTCATCTTTGAGCATCGAATAGCATACGCATAAGTAATTTCTTCATGCTTAAATGTAACTTTACATTCTTGACTTACATGGATCAATCGCGCAAGCTCGGACCATAGATATAAATATGCAAATGAGTCCCCGCCTCCTCTCAATTACAACAGCTCAGACCATAGATACTGTATATATGTACATAGATGCACATTCGATTTGCAATTTCATACCACGCTCTTGGAAAGCTCAAATTTTATTGCGAAAATACTTGGCAAAGTTGTTGAATGATGAATTTGTGTATAGTTTGACTTAAAGCTTATTACAAACACCACATAGACATATAAACAACAATACAAACTTGATTTTTACCACAGGGGGACTTTAATAATGGACAGCAGGCAAATTACGGTACATGGCCGGGTTAAATGAATCAGTTCTAACAATGATTAATGGCACTATTGCTACTTTATTGGATTTTACTCATGGTAGCTATAACTGGAACTGACACATGAAATCTATTCTCGTTTAACTCTTCTTATTGTTCCTACAAAGTTCTCAGGTTTGTCGGGCCGTCGGATGACATCAAGTCTTGCGGTTTCATCCAAATGATGGAGCAGCGGTTGGAAAATGTGTTTGCTGAGGCACACGAGAAAGTGGAGGACTCTTATGGGACTCTTTCGGTTGAGGTAGTTGTTCATTTGAACTCGAAAAATTAATTTTGATAAATGACTTACCTTTAGAGGACTATATTCCTCTGAGGACTCGTTTGGACTTTGTGTTTTTGGACAGATTCTGAACACATATCAGACGGGGAATTCATTGGCAGTGACTCTGGTGTATGTAGTGTGGAATGGCAGCGTTCCTCTGAACGGTACCATAGCTAGCGGTCTACTTAACCAGCTGACTGCCGAGCTGGTGGGCTACTTTATATTTTTCCCCCCTCTGATCATTGCTGAGCGTAAGTTACGGTTACTGTTTACTGTTTGATGTTGTTTATATACCCATCGTGTGTGTTTACATGTTAACATGGTAGTTTATGTTTATTTCTGTTTTAATTCATTACATTTCATTTCTCTTGAGGTTGGAGATCTTTGCAGTTTTGATTGATCTTGAAATGATCTTTGCTTTATCCAAGATATATATTTCAGGAATGCAGATTAAAGATGATACCGATTTTAATTTTCTGATAAAAAATAAAAATAAATATCCCATAAATCAATGATTTGAGAACATGCAAGTTAGAGAGAGATCAGGTTCAATTCAATTCAGGGGTCAGTTTTAACAGATCAACATAGCAAGAAACAAGACGAAGCGAAAAAGGGAGAGAGCGCATCCTGATTGGTCTCTCTTTTGATAACTAGACCAATTCATTTTTTTACTGTGGGCGGTCTTAAAATCGGCCTCTTCCTCTCTCTCTTTTGTTCAGTATACGACTGTAGTAAAAAAAAACACAGGAAAATACTGCATTAATTTCATAGCAAGTACATCAAAGTGTACCCCTGTTTAAAAAAAAGTAAAAATAATGAGTTTTAACGTGTTATTTATTTATTAGATGTAATTTGTTTTGATAGCATAGCAGAAAAGTTGTTAAAAGGAGCTACGCTATTGAAGTCATAATATGATAAAATAATGTATCAATTATATTAATGTATAAATTATTGTCTTGGGGGGTTTGCAAATACTTCCTGCTGTAACGTACTAAGCTTTTAACTATATAAATAAAAAGGCAAACAGGATTTGGATAATGGTTTTATAATTATTATGCATAAAGATTTTATGACCTTATAATATGAGAGACTACATTGCATATTTGTTTTATTAAGTTTTCATTTATCAAAGGCATATTAAAGGCATGAAAGTGAGTAAAAATAAACTTCATTTAAAAAATAACAAGTTTGTACATTCGCAAGAGCTCTGTCTCATCCAAAATATAAAGTCATGCAGGTTTGAAACAATGTAAAAGAAAATAATTGATGACTGAACTTTCACTTTTAAGTTACTGTCTCTTTAAATAAAATATTGGCCAGTTATGACAGATAGAATAAATATAAAAAAAAATGTATTTGAATGTTTATAAAACCTATTAATTTACCCAGATTCAAAATTACATCTCACCATTCATTTTGAAAATCTTTGAGAAGCATGTCAGGAATTCACGAGGCGGAGAACCCAGATGCAGACGTTTTCACACAAAACTTTATTTACAATAAAAAAGGTCCGCAAGGGGGCAAAACAACTGACAGAACTCACACATCAGGAAACATGGCGTCATACGGGACAAAACGTACCAGTACAGGACAGCAAACACAAGGGCACGAAATAGGGGAGTAAATATCGACCAATATGGTGTTTTTATGGCCAATGCCAGTACCGTTATTAAGATAGCTGTATGGCCGATATGAAGCCGATATAACACAAATGCTATTACAGTAAATAAAAGAAAAACTGAAAATTGGTGAAAATACATTTGTTATGCATAAAATGTATAAATATACCCTTTTAAAGTACTTTAAACATTTTCAAGACATAATTAATGTGCATCTGACATCTCACAGTACTATTTGAATAAGTGTGTTAAACTACCGTATTTTCCGCACTATAAGGCGCACTTAAAAGCCTTTAATTTTCTCAAAAAATGATAGTGCGCCTTATAATCCAGAGCGTTCCCGGCTCCATCCGTTAAACGTTTGACTGCAATATCTTTTATTCTATGCGCCTTATAACCCGGTGCGCCCTATATATTAAAAAAATTCTAAAATAGGCCATTCATTGAAGGTGCGCCTTATAATCCTGTGCGCCTTATAGTGGGGAAAATACGGTACTGTGGTGTGTGACACAACATAACGTCTTGTTAAAAAGTGAATAATGATTGGTCATGCTACTGTTTGTCAGACTTTGGTTTTACATTGTGTGACACTGAGTGTCCTTTTTATTATAAACATTAAAGTAATAGAGAAATATAATATAAAAAAGTTAAAATGTCAGCCGATATATCGGCCTCTGCAATATATTGTCCTATTACTAGTCATGGTCCTGCCACAAGGAGCAAAAACTGTGACAATAAGGCAGGACCATGTAACAGCATCCAAAGTTTACTATAAGCTTTTTAAATGTGAAAAAGTATAAAAGATTGCAGTTTGTATCCTCTTGTACCTGTTCTTATGATCTTTTCCCCTTTTTCCACAGCTCTAGAATACCACAACCTTAACACTTCGGTTGCAACCAGAGATTACTGGGTAATCACAGGTAATTACCTTAATGCTTCAACTACTACAAGTACCAGTGGTACCAGTACCCAGAAAGCCATTTACCAGCGTGAGTTATGCGATTAAGTGTTTCCGATGTGTTTTTCCTTCTTTTAAATACAGAGAGAGCCTTTTTCTTCTTGTGAAGTATTGATTTATTATTTAGTTGCCCCCATCAACTGATTTAGAGAGATCAGACCGAATCAGAATATTGAGTGTGAAAAATCTATTTCGAGCTGTGAGGAGAGGTTCTTGCACATAATGTTCTCCCCGTAGCCTTGGCTGGACCGTTTTCTCTTTTTCCATTCTTGACTTTTATCTCTGTCAGATCTTCTATAGTAAGGTCAGGTCTACAGTAATTGCATTTTTTAAAGATTTAAATGGCAAGAATGGTAAGTTCACTTTGTCACCTTCATCTCTTTATCTTTTTTCTTTCTTTCTCTGTCTCCAGTTATTCAGGACGTTGACAGCTCTTCTCTTGAGGGGAGTTATCAGAGCTTTGCTAGTCTAATGGAGCAGCGGCTGGCCGAACTCTTTATGGTGGCCAGTCGACACAGCCTCCGCATAAGGAGAGCCACAACTGTAGGCGACTGCACTGTCCAGGTCTGAGATCACCAATCTGTCTATCTATCTGTTTATCTATCGGTCTGTCTGTCTGCTTGTCTGTCTCTATGTATTTTTATCTGTGTGTCTGTCTGTCTCTGTACATCTGTGTTTATATCTATTTGTCTGTCTGTCTGTCTGTCTATATCTATGTATCTATTTGTCTGTCTGTCTGTCTGTCTCTATCTGTGTTTTTATGTCTGTCTGTGTTTATATCTAAATATCTCTATATATGTATCTCTGCTTGTCTGTATTTATGTCTGTCTAAATATCTCTATACACTCACCTAAAGGATTATTAGGAACACCTGTTCAATTCTGTGGGTGAAAATGCCTTGTTGATGCTAGAGGTCAAATGAGAATGGGCCGACTGATTCAAGCTGATAGAAGAGTAACTTTGACTGGAATAACCACTCGTTACAATCGAGGTATGCAGCAAAGCATTTGTGAAGCCACAACACACACAACCTTGAGGCGGATGGGCTACAACAGCAGAAGACCCCACCGGGTACCACTCATCTCCACTACAAATAGGAAAAAGACAACAATTTGCACAGACTCACCAAAATTGGACACTTGAAGACAGGAAAAATGTTGCCTGGTCTGATGAGTCTCGATTTCTGTTGAGACATTCAGATGGTAGAGTCAAAATTTGGCGTAAACAGAATGAGAACATGGATCCATCATGCCTTGTTACCACTGTGCAGGCTGGTGGTGTAATGGTGTGGGGGATGTTTTCTTGGCACACTTTAGGCCCCTTAGTGCCAATTGGGCATCGTTTAAATGCCACAGCCTACCTGAGCATTGTTTCTGACCATGTTCATCCCTTTATGACCACCATATACCTATCCTCTGCTGGCTACTTCCAGCAGGATAATGGTTTCTTGAACATGACAATGAGTTCACTGTACTAAAATGGCCCCCACAGTCACCAGATCTCAACCCAATAGAGCATCTTTGGGATGTGGTGGAACGGGAGCTTCGTGCCCTGGATGAGCATCCCACAAATCTCCATCAACTGCAAGATGTTAACCTATCAATATGGGCCAACATTTCTAAAGAATGGTTTCAGCACCTTGTTGAATCAATGTCACATAGAATTAAAGCAGTTCTGAAGGCAAAAGGGGGTCAAACACAGTATATTAGTATGGTGTTCCTAATAATACTTTAGGTGAGTGTATATGGATCTCTGCTTGTTTGTATTTATGTCTGTCTAAATATTTCTATTTATGGATCTCTGTCCGTCTGTCTGTCTGTATTTATGTCTGCCTCTCTGTCTGTATTTATGTCTGTCTGTATTTATTTATGTCTAAATATCTCCATATATGGATCTCTGTCTCTCTATTCATCTATCTACAGAATTAATTGTGTGTAGATAGATGAATAGACAGGCCGACAGACCAACATTACATATGAAATTCTGGGAATAAAAACGCAATCGTCCGTGTCTCATACAGATGGTCAGTATCCGCCGACTCCCCGGTCCCAAGAATCCTGCTGAAATGACCTACTACGTACAAGTAGATGGTTCTCCTTTAGCGGGCGCCTCTGCTGCTAAGACCCTAAACACGGTGGACTCTCAGACCATGGCTCTCACGCTGGGCTATTTCGTCCAGATTCAGGCCGAACGTATGTATATATTTCATTGCATGTGATAAATATGTTGCATCTAATCTGTAATGACATTACATTAGTACAAACTGTGGTGCTTGCAATGAGATGGTATTACTTTTAACGTGATTGAATATTTAAAGTAAAGGAATAGTCCATTGGCATGGTGATGTCATACGGCTGATGTCATTTTATTTACATCACCCAAAGGTCTATAAATAAGCTGATCAGTTGTTCAAAGACTGAAAATGTGTGCTTTTACTTTTCTAAGTGATCAAACATGCAAAAACGATACAGACTTGCAGTGAGGAAAGAACTCAACCCCTATGTAGGTACCAGAATATCATTTAGCGACCATCCAGAGCATCCTAGCAGCCACCCAGATACCCTAATAACTGCATTGCAACATGACCATTCATAACATAAAATGGACAATGGTATACTGTATATCATTAGGAAAACTCTTTATCTTATTTCGTAATGAACCAAAAATTCTCCTTTGACTTAATAGGAACACGGAAGCTCGTGGCTGACACAGCATGATAATGCAGACTTATTTTTCATAATGAGGGGTATAACCGTCTCATACCAAACCACAGGGGGTTCGCGTGTAAAGAGCTTCCACAAGTTTACCCTGCTCAAAACTGAGGCGTCAAGCCCAGTTTGTCTGCCTGAGAGGAGCAAAGCCCCGGTTCTGTATGAATAAAACACAATCAGACCAGCAGTGGGGGTTTAATCTCTCAGATAAGAGCTACAGCCGAAAGACAGATTCAGATCATTAGGCGCTAACCACAGACAGGAGGAGACAGAGGGACCTTGGATTACTGTAACAGAGAGTGATGGAGACATTGGTTGAAATGATATGACAACATTGAAAGTGAGTTGTGTATTTGTGTCTTTCTGTTTTATATACAGCTGTAGTGAAAAGTTTACCTAGTAACGTCTGGATACTAGCAGTCCTTTTACCAGTGTCTCTAGTCATGGTCCTGGTGGTCATGGCGGTTGCCATTATATGCAGGAGAAACCGAACCGTCTTCAAGACCAGCGCGTTTCGCAATTTCCATGCCCGGACCAAGGTAGGCTCTTTTGAACCTGCACAGCTGTTTAGATGAACGCAACACTGTGCTAATTATGTCAGCATCATATTAGTGCTAAACGCATTAAATGTGACTAAACCAGTGTTGTGCATGGAAGTGGTGATGTCATAAATGTGATGTCATCTCATTTTGACCAGCAGTAGGACTTTTATTAAGGGCTGTCAAGTTCACATCAAGTAAAAGATATGCAATTATAAAAATGCTACTAAAAATGTATTTTAAATATTTCAATAATTTTAGTAAATTAACTTCCAAACTAGCAATTAATTATACCCCCTAGGTAACCCATATCATGTAATTAATCAATTGCACTTGATCAATTGACAGCCATACTAAAAATATCTACTTGTCTTTATATCAGTTACACAATAGCTTATAAAATATTTTTATATATATTTAAATCTATATGATGCTGAACATACCCTTCTGAAATATCACAATGCCCCACAAATGGTTTGTGATGTAACCTGTATGAGCCACGCTATGTAAAACCTTGGAATGCCACATTTCACTTTTAAATGTCTCCTACTTCACTACTTTTCCTGTCCAGACATCATATCGAAGAGATGGAAGTTATCACCACCAGGTATTTCTGTCTTGTGCATGATGCTTGGCTGCATGTTTATAGTTTGGACATCCTTCTAGTTGACAATGAATCTATAGGTGCCCACAAAGCTGTTTGGGCGGGTTAGTGTATTGGAGGTATCTGATCTGAACAGTTTATATATATCCTTCCTCTTCATTTGAGATTACAGGAATATAATAGTGGCCATATGAAAAGCTCAAATGATATCTCTTTAATATCTCAACTTTTTCTCATTGACAGCAGTGAGATTAAATGGAGACTTAAAAAAATCAGCTGATATATGTGACCCTGCCTGTGAAATCCCAGCTAAAGTCATTTTTTGTGATTTACCGGTTTCTACATACTGTAAAATCATCCTATATCCTACCGCTTCGGCGGCTGCGTCACACATTAGCGCAAAGTCACTAGCATGCGCTTGTGGTAAACAAATACCAGTACGCAGGTCATAGCAGGAAACACACTGTGCGGTGATCATGATGAATTTATGACTCTCAGAAAACTATCGTAGGCTATCTTTGAACCCAAGACTGGGAAAACGGCCATCTTTGAGCCTCTCTCACTGTACGACATAGGACCACCAATGAAGAGCCACGATCACAGAAATCGTGACGTTTGTTTCACAATGGCAATCTTTCGTCTGGGACAGCCAATAATTGTGCGGTGTATCTCGGGCTTTAATGAATCAGAATAAAGCATTGAACAGCCCTGTGGTATAAAGTATAATATTAATCTGCATGTGTAGGTAGATGTGTTACAGCAAAAGTATTATCTAAAAGGGACTGCTTCTTTCCATTGTAATGAACTGAACGTAAAATGTACGACGATGGGCGCTGACACTTTACGCAAAACGTCAGTTTGAAGCCAGGGCATGCGCAGAAGGAATCGTCTGTGGAGGCGGAGCCGCAGTATCAAACTTCCGCCCAAATGCTTGCACGCCAAATTCAACCACGCCCCTTGAACATCTTATTTGACTAGCTGGCTAAAATAAGGTAATTTAAATACAAGTCATTTTGTCGGTGTGAAATAACACAGAAATCGAAAACGAATAGTTAGTTTTATTTCCAATCTTCCCTCGAAGCTCCGACAGTCTGTTCAGAGAAGCTGTCAATCACAAATGCCAATCATTACCACCTGCCCCGTTTCTATAGCATCAAATTATTAGCTAAAATGAAACTTATCACAAAAATGAACAATTGAACATATATCAGCATGATAACAACTACCTTAAATGACCAAAACCATCTTTCGGAACATTTTATTGGAAGAGAGCGGAGTTTATGACTGGTACTGCTGCCAGGGGGCGATGAAAAAGCCAGCAGCTTCACTTTTTTTGTATGAGGCACACCCAGTTAATGTTACTACCATATAAAAAAACTATGAAATACTATTTTTCATTTTTGGTGAACTTTCTAACTTCTCATCTGTGTTTTTTACTAATGTAAAAATTAAATATGCAAATCACTTATAATCATGATAATCGCCCCCCTTGATCCTAAACCCAGCATTCAATGATCTAAAAACATTCCTTATTCTTCCCATTAAGATCTCCTTTCAGGAACACGGTTTTGCTAATGCGAGTTAATTCACGTTCCGGTTCCACTGAAGTGCTCCCATATTAGCGTAAGGGATTTTCATGACGGTGGATGAATGAAAACAAAGTAGAGTCAAATAAGGAAACAGACTGCAGATACAAGTGATGAAAAGTCACAGCTGAACAGAATCTATTGCATGTATGTCTACCTGCGTGCTTTGTGCTTCGACCTGTCGATGTGTTTGTACTGTACAGCCCTTGTGTGTTTTTCCAGCTTGTATGCACAATGGCAGGTGAGATCATCCTTAAACCGGAGATTGGACTTTGATTAAAATAAGATTTATATAAAGGGGTCACGGCCCCTCATGGGACACAGGCACAGTCAGAGCGTATTGATGCAGTATGTTAGTGCGAACCCCCTGAATAATTAATCACGTCTGTGTGTTCATATTTTTCCCGTTGACACTGTAACTACGATGCTTTTTATGACCCATAAGGCACTTTGGCTCTACGCAACCCCTTCTGCAGAAAATGTATCCATAATTCATTTAAAAAATGAGGTGATCCATTGCTTTTTTTTTATTTGATACCCTAAGGCAACTTGACTCATCATACAGTATGCGGCATCTGTGAAATAAAGTTCAACTTGAAATACCTTTGGTGCATGAATAAATTAGGATAACCAGCATTCCATATGGAATAATGTAGAAATGCCGTTGCCAAATGTACATTACTTGATGTGGTTTGGCATCTACCTTCTTCTCTATTGTCTGATCATGCTGCATAATTTCTCTTTTGCTGTATCCAGCCTGTGCAAGGTTTCGACTATGCCAAGCAGCACATGGGACAAACGGGTGAGGAAGGTCTCACTGTTACAAAGGACACCCTCGTCCTATCCCTCCCGGTACGGGACGCACCTCTGACACAGGACAGGACGTTACAGGATGGGACCGCTTCAAAAAGACCCCAGTCGACAGAGATGCACCTCAGGTGAGTGCTTCGCATATTTTTAGATGCACCAAATGGAATAAGCTAGTATTGTACTGTATAGCGCACAACTCTGGATAGAAATCCAGAACCTTCAAAAGCTGAACATCATACATTTTTTAAAAGCTTTCCTACCTGATATGACCAGAGACTACTTATTTGAGCTGCATTTGTTTAATTTTTTATGAAGCAGACGATGGGGTCTTAAATATAAGACGCTGCAAAAACAAAATCCAGACATCTGTGGGAAGAAAGTGCTTATTTTTAGCTACGCAAACCCACCAATACCCCTAACATCTAAAGCATTTAATTCTTCAGATGAAATCTTTAGTGTGTTGTTATTTATTTGCTCCACTCCTGTATAATTTCCTTATTGCACAAAGAGACAAACCTCCCGAGGTCCTGCATGAAATGCAAAAATGAAATGTGGTAGGAATTTATTCGTCTGTCTCGATTTGGCAAGCAGCCTTTCAAGGTCATTAAATCTCGCCACCTCTCATCTACCGCATCTCTGGGTTACTTAACCGCTCATAAATACCCCTTTTCTTCGTACGATGGAGAATGCGACAGCAAAGGGCGCTGATCCTTAAAATCAATGCAGCGTGCGATAGCATCTCTATCTCCCGATCTTTCTCGACTACTCTCCGTGCTTATTAACCGGAATACAAATGCATTTCTTTTTGTTATTTCTCCTGAGTGGCACGATTAAAAGCAAATGAGCCTGCAGAGAACGGGGCTAAGGGAAATGATCATTTGGATAAGCAAATGTAATAAATATGCATGCGGGGTTCAAGCGTTTACCGGCAGAAAACCTGGCAGAGATGGAGACAGACAGAAATGCTTCAAAGAGGTGCATGCTGGGATGCTTAGTACGCTCACAGCCACAGCATCATGTATGATTCAGTGTGCCTGTAGGCTTGATGGGTGAAACATCCACACACACACACACACACACACACACACACACTCACTCCACTGCCTGCCTGCCTTCATTAGACCTAGAAAGTGTGTGTGTGTGTGTGTGCGTGTGTGTGTGTGTGTGTGTGTGTGTGTGTGTGTGTGTGTCCACCAGGGTTGGGTGTTATGTGCATGGCAGATTGTTGGCATGCATGCAGTGGAGATTAGCAGATTTACTGTTAAATGCATATTTTGTTGACTGTGCTTTATTACCCTCTTCTCAGTGAGAGAAGGGTTTTAAATGAAGAAATGCATTTATTTCTCACAATTTTGATGTAAAACCAAACAGTAATTCTGTTTCAGTAATTGCTATGAACAGCTCTTTGGGTTTTATATAAATTATACCGCCAGTTTCTCAATTTAATGAATGCAAGCTGTTAACTTAAATGAGTGATTATTTATTATTAGAAATTAATGCAATTTTTAAGTAACCATTTGTGACCCTGCCTGTGAAAAGTAAATTTTGGTGATGTACTGTTTTCTACCTAAAATCATCATACCTAATTCTGTAAGATCCAAAAGATCATGTCAAAAAATTAAATTAATTAGTAAAATCAAAAATAAATAATAATATAAATCGAGAGTTACGTATGTAACTACGGTTCTATGAATCCCGGATGACCGCCAGAGGCGGTGCTTAAGCACTGAATGATCCATCTCGCGCATGCGCAGGTCGAGTGTTTATACCAACAAAGTCACCCGTGACCCCTGATGCCTAAGGAGAGTCTATAACTTCCGGTGACATCAGAGGATCTGTTCCTACAGAATCTTCTCGCGAGTACACAGTGATTCTGAGTGACAGAACGCTCTGGCGGTCATCCGGGATTCATAGAACCGTAGTTACATACGTAACTCTCGTTCTATTTCATCCCTACTGACCGCCAGAGGCGGTGCTTAAGCACTGGATGACACATACCAAAAAAGTCACGAGGAATTTAGCACATACCTTATTGAGAGGAGAGCACAGAGTCCGGCAACAGGACCACCTCCAGTGGATGGGGGGTGGCGACATTCACCCGGTAGAACCTGGAGAAGGTACTTGGGGATGCCCATGATGCCGCCTCACAGATGCGCTCCAGGGGCACGCCGCGCAGGGCCGCCCATGAAGTTGAGACCGCCCTGGTAGAGTGGCACCTCACCCCGGATGGCAGGGGGTGACCACCTCGTTTATATGCCTGGGTGATTACATCCACCACCCAATGAGACAACCGCTGTTTGGAGAGAGCACAGCCCCTTCTAGGACCACCATAGCAGAGGAAGAGCTGGTCTGACTGCCTTATACTCGCAGTCGCGACCACGTAGGTTTTGAGAGCCCGTACGGGACACAGCCACTGTAATCTATCCTCCCCTTCTGGGGGAGTAAATTGCGCCAGGTGGATAGGTTAGTTAAGGTTGGATGATGACAAAACCTTCGGAAGAAAAGCTGTATTCGGCCACAGGGTAACCCCTGAGCCATCGGAGTTCCACCGCAAACATGAGTTACTCACAGAGAGCGCATGAAGTTCCCCAACACGCTTCGCTGACGTGATAGCAAGGAGAAAGGCAGTCTTAATAGAGACCCACTTCAGCTCTGCCTGAGCCAGGGGTTCAAAGGGAGGTGAACATAGAGAATCGAGCACCAGGTGCAGATCCCAGGCTGGGGCGCGCTGTGCTCGTGGGGGGCGTAACCGCCATGCACCCTTCAGAAAAAGAGACACCAATCTGTGACACCCCACAGTGTCGTTGTCCACCCGAGCATGTCGAGAGGAAATAGCTGCCACATATACCCTCAAGGTAGCCGGGGACCGGCCGCCATCCAAGAGTGACTGGAGGAACTCTAGAATCTTTGGAACTGAACAGTGCACAGGGTCCACATCCCTGTCTGAGCACCATGTAGTAAACAGCTGCCACCTGTTCTCATACTGCGCCCGGGTAGAAGGCGCCCTTGCATTCAATATGGTATTGCAGACGCCATCTGAACACTCAGTCAGCAGCGGGTCGGGCCCTGCAGTGACCAGACCCACAGCTGCAGGCGATGAGGATCGGGATGCCAGATTCGGCCCTGTAACTGAGACAGGAGATCCCTCCTGTCTGGGAGGCGCCACGGTGAACCGTTGCAGAGACTGTACAACAGTGGAAACCATGTTCTTCCCGGCCAGAAGGGGGCTACCAACAGTAGCCTGTGACCCTGCTGGAGGACTCTCTGCAGTGTTGGAAGAATCAGAGGGATAGGTGGAAAAGCATAGAGGAGACCCTCTGGCCAATCGTGTGCGAGAGCATCCTGGCCCAGAGGGCTGCTCTTCTCCGTCCAGGAGAACCAGAGGGGGCAATGGGTCGATTCCTCTGAGGCAAAGAGATCCACCCCTGCCCTGCCGAAGATGTCCCAGATGCTGAGGACCACATCCGGATGAAGCCGCCACTCCCCCGGCGGAGGCTTGCAACGGGAGAGTAAGTCTGCCGCCTGATTCTGCTCCCCAGGCAAATACATCGCCCTCAGGCTGGCCAGGTGTGGCCCTGCCCACAGCAGGAGGTCCTGGGACGCCTGCAGCAGCGGTGCAGACCTGGTGCCTCCTTGGTGGTTTATGTGAGACACAGTTGAGACATTGTCTGATCGCACAAGCACATGCCGGCCTCCCAGGAAGGGAAGAAAGGCCTGCAATACCCTGTGCACAGCCCGCAGTTCCAGAACATTGATGTGCTGTGAGCGCTCCCGGACAGACCACAGCCCCTGAGTTGTTCGATTCTGCCACACAGCACCCCACCCCGAGAGAGAAGCATCTGTTGTGAGGATTTCCCGACGAGATGCAATGGAACCCAAGGGCATGCCCTGCAGGAGAAATGACCTTACTCTCCATGGGGCCAGAGCAAGAAGGCAACGATGTGACACCTTGAGTTTCCTGTGTCGGTGCCACTGGACATCTAGATGAAAGCCGTGCAACCACCTCTGGAGGGGACGCAGCGACAGCAGTCCTAGAGGAATCACGGTAGCGGCAGCCGTCAGCTTCCCTAGGAGGCGCAAAAACTCCACATAGCGTAACTGCCTGCCCTCCCGAAACAGGAGGAGGAGGTGGAGGATGTCGTCCACCCGCTGTGGTGATGGGCGAGCCTTCATGGTGATTGCATCTAGAGTCATACCGAGAAAAAGCGTGCCCTGCGATGGAACCAGGCAACTCTTTGTAAAATTCACCCGGAGGCCCAGGCGGGCCACATGGGAGAGAAGACACGACGTGTCCAGTGCCACTTGAGACTGGGATGGCGCACAGATGAGCCAGTCGTCCAGATATGGGAGAATCTTCATGCCCCGCGACTGCAAGTGCGAAAGGGCTGCCGTCACACACCTGGTGAACACCCGAGGGGAGAGGGAGAGACCAAATGGGAGCACTCGGAACTGGAAATGGCGCCCTTGAAAGGCAAACCGCAGAAACTGCCGATGGTGTGGAGCTATAGGGATGTGGAAGTAGGCATCCTTGAGGTCTACTGACGTAAACCACTCTCCTTTGGCAATTGTACGTAGAACCTCTGCAGTGGTCAGCATGTGGAACCTCAGAACCTTCAGGAACCTGTTGAGACCCCTCAGGTCGAGGATAGGACGGAGTCCGCCATCTTTCTTTGCTACCAGAAAGTAAGTTGAGTAGAACCCCCCGGGGTGCAATAGGGGATCTACTGGCTCGATGGCACCCTTGTCCAGGAGGGCGGACAACTCCTGGGTGAGGGCTTGGGCTTTTGCCGGGTCGTTTATGATGGTCATCTTGACCCGGCCATGGGCTGGGGGCCGGCGTCGGAACTGAAGTTTGTACCCGTGGGTTAAGGTTGAGAGCACCCATGGGTCCCTGGTGGAGGCAGCCCAATAGCTGAGCTGCTGCTGGGAAAAACAGCCGACGGCCGACCCCCGGGCTTCAGCGCCGGGGTCCCCGGCCTCTAAAGGTTCCAGAGGCACGACGGGTTGGAAAGGACTGAGGTTGTCCTGAGGGCAGCCGGTCAGGCACCCGAAAGGTCGGTGCCTGCTGCTGAGCAGGCTGTGGACGTGGGCGCAGAGACCTTAGGTAGCCCCTGGGGTGAGCCTGTGGACGAGAGCTGCGCTGTGGGACAGCTGGAGGACCTCTAGGCCTGCTAGGAGGCGGAACGCTTCTCTGAAGCCCGGACAGCTGCTGTCGAGTCCGTCCGGCTTGGACCGTGCGCTCAAGCGTTTCCAGAGCTGCGGAACCAAACAGCTCCCCTGGTTCCACCGGAACACTGCGGAGGGTTCTCCTACAGGCCTCAGTGAGAGGAGATTGTGCCAACCATACCTGGCGGCGAGCCTGCACAAGAGTAGACATCAACCGCCCCAATTCCCTAGACATCAATGCGAATGCTTGTAGTGAAGCATCGCTAAAGCTGTGGACAGAGGCATCCAACTCAGTCTCCTGCAGGGAAGTTGACAAAGCGAGCATCAGGTGGGACATGAAGTTACCGATGCGTCCCATGCGAGCCGCTGCATCATAGGCCTTACAGAGCAGGTCATCTGTAACCCGGCACTGGGGACGAGGGCACCTAGCGTCCGGCCTCAAAGCCTCATCAGGTGAGATGATAAGAGCCGCTATTGTCGGCTCAACTGCTGGCATGCGGTCCAATCCGAACTTCTGTGCGTCCTGCATGGCTGCCAGGGTCCGGCCATCGGACGTTGCATGAGAGAGGGCCTTAGAATCCCTCCAACATGCCTGCAACTCCCTCAAATACTCCTCCGATGGGGGCGCAGTAAAGCTGACGGAGGCTGGGACACGCCTGAAAAAAGCACTGGCCGGAGCCGGCTGAGTTTGCGGGACGTCCAACTGGAGACGAGCAAGAGCCATACGAATGATGGCTCCCATAGAGCAGTCCTCAACACCACCAGTAGAGCTATGGGTTGAAGAACGGGAGCCGGCCGCAGAAGGTTGGGAGGCTCCCATCTGTGGAAGTACCTCTGGCTCATATTCATTAAACTGGCCAGCTGAAGCTGCCATGGAAAGCACATCGTCCTCCGACTCCAAGGAGGCTGCCGAAGGGACAAAATCATCTGGCGGCTCTGCTCCAGTCCCGGACTGGAAAGCCAGGAAGAGGGACTTCATAGTATTGAGCTCCGCTGTTAGTTGGTCCACTTTAGAGGCAAGCCGGGGTCCCTTGGCCTTTTTTGCAGGAGTGGGGCCTGCGGCCTCAGCAGCCTGACGTTTAGACTGCCCAGTCTGATCTGGAACCAGTCGCTGGGCTGGGGTCAAATGTCCAATCGACGAAGTAGAGCCCGACAGTTGCTCCACCTCAGCCAGTCTAGCTGCCCTCACTGCCCGAGGCATGATACCACAGTTCATGCAGGGGTCGTCAGAAAGACCCTCCTTTAAATGTTCAAAGCCAAGACATGAGGGACATAAATCATGGCCATCCTCAAGCTGCAGAGGAGCCATACAGGCCGAGCAGGAGTGGTTGCCAACCATGCTGGCAACTGAGAAAAAAAGGTAGCCTCGGCGGAAACGCTGCCACCAATTAGTCACAGGGGCACACCTATGCTGGGAGCGGGAGCGAAAACACTGCCTTCACCAGCTAAGGGTAAACTATCCCAACGAAAAAATAGACACAGAATGCAGTACAGATGCCGAGAGAGGGAGCGAAAGCACAACCTTCACCAACAAATGTAGCAAAAAAGAAAAAAGATTAGCTTCAGCGGGAACACTGCCACCAATCTAGTCCCTGAGGCACAAATATGCTGGGAACGGGAGCGAAAGCACTGCCTCCACCAGCTTAGGGCAACGAAAAAATAAGACACTAAACGCAGTACCGGTGCCGGGAGCGAAAGCACAACCGTCACCGCAAACGTTGTGAAGCCAGTTAAGGGTAAGCGCTATTAACAAAAACCGGCACAACCGAGTTGGCATGAATACACAAAGCGCAGTTAAGCGCCGAAACGATTAACAAAAAACTGGCACAACCGAGTTGTTGCAAAATACACAAAGCGCAGTTAAGCGCCGAACGATTAACAAAAAACTGGCACAACCGAGTTGGCACGAATACACAAGCGCAGTTAAGCGCCGAACGTTTAAACGAAAAAACCGACACAACCGAGTTGGTACTAAATACACAAAGCGCAGTTAAAGCGCAAAAAGACGTTTAACAAAATAAACCGGCACAACCGAGTTGGCACGAAGTAACTACACGAGCGCAGCTGAACAATCAACCAAAAACGCGTCCGTGTTACAACAATAAATCGCAGATGAATGAATAATATAAAGGTAACTGTTAACGTTAGATTACAAATGTCGGGAGAAGGAGCGAAAACACAGCCGTCACCAACAAATGCACCAAACGAGCAGTTATGTAAAAAGTTTGTAACTCACCTGTCGGTGGATTCCGTTGCGGCCTTTGGAGGGCGAGCAACTCGCTGCTCCGACAATAAAATGCCACAAGGCCACCAGCAACGAATGAAACACAATATCCTAGTCTTTTGCTAGCGCGGAAAAAACAACCTGCGAAGCGAGAAGATGAAAAGGAACAGATCCTCTGATGTCACCGGAAGTTATAGACTCTCCGTAGGCATCAGGGGTCACGGGTGACTTTGTTGGTATAAACACTCGACC
This sequence comes from Paramisgurnus dabryanus, assembly GCF_030506205.2. Classification (NCBI taxonomy): domain Eukaryota; kingdom Metazoa; phylum Chordata; class Actinopteri; order Cypriniformes; family Cobitidae; genus Paramisgurnus; species Paramisgurnus dabryanus. The sequence continues at coordinate 14,095,320 of NC_133359.1, read as the reverse complement.
TGCGCATGCGCGAGATGGATCATTCAGTGCTTAAAGGGGAAGTCCAATCTAGACATTTTAGCATGTTTATCACGGGTAATTTATGTCCACTTTGCATTATACATGAGGAAAAATAAATAAATTTGCACGATTTCGATTATTAGATTGATAGTGTGTTGAAGCGGAATTTTCGTAACGGTCTTTAATGGACACAATTAACCAGAATGCACTGCGCGAAACTGAGTCATTAGCTCCACCCACTAACCACTGTTCGATGCAGTCGTCAGGTTTGTTTGACTTCATGCGGCGCCGCAGGAACCGACAGCTGGATGACGTCAAGGTTCCGCGAAAGGGATTTAAAAGCAAACTCCTCCGTATGATTTCGCGAATCGCTCTCGCGGTACTTTGACGTCATCCCGCTGTCGATTCTTGCAACGCCACATGAAGTTGAACAAGCCTAATAACTTCTTTTACCGCTCAACTAGCTCTCAAATCAACTCAAGTCAACTTGAAGTTAGCCGGCAGACGAACCCATCCAAAGAGTAACTCCGCTTTAACCGTCTCTGAGGGGGAAATCACCAAAGCCCTCGATAAAAGATGACTAGAACCTGTGCAGTATGTGGATGTAAGGACAACAAATTCAGGCCACCGGGAGTTTTTATTGTTGACATCAACGCGATCCTCAGCTGACCCACCACTACACTACTTTGAATATGCAGCCAGCACTTTCGTCAGGAAGATTTTGAGTACTGTTTTCAGCCCAGTTTTTCCGCGGACTCAGGTAATGTAAAATTGTTAAAATATCTAAAACATAATTTGGCTTAGTTGTTGCTTGTTTTGTGTAACTACAGTAAACATACTACGTAGAAAGTTATTATCATGTTGTTGTTATTATAAACACGAGCAAAGCAAGCTAACGTTAGCTCCTGTGCAGCTTAAATCAAAAACGTTATCATCTACTGTCAATCATCTCGCCTCAAGACCCGCCCCCATTTAGAACATTCAGAATTAATGTAGTCGTGCATTTTTCTTCCGGTGATTTGATGACGCGTCAAATCACCGTTACTGTAGCAGTTAAAAGCTTTAATTTTTTATATGGAGTTAGTACATTTGATGGCAGCACAATCAACTACATATATGGCATGAAATATAGTGTTGGAGCATAATGTTGTTTTAGGGTGGACTTCCGCTTTAAGCACCGCCTCTGGCGGTCAGTAGGGATGAAATAGAAAGATAATGAGATTTTAACCTGGATTTTACAGACGTGTCACATAAAATTTTTCATTATTTTATATTTTCAGTTTATATTATGTATTTATATTATTTATATTACTTTGAAAATGAATATTTTTTGCATATGTTTGCTCCTTTCATATCTCAATAGGGTCAATGACATTATGTTAATTATTTTTTGTCCTTATGGTAAAGTTTAATTAAATGTACAAGATTTAAAATAAATTTGCAGATTACTTGCACACATTCTCTTTTTTGTCTAAAATTTCTGGTTTTATTTCATTTTGAAAGAATATTTGGGGGAAAATTGGAAAAATGTCAATGTGGTGTGTGTGATTTTTTTTTAACATACATTTTTACATAATTTGTCAAAGATTATTTAGAAAACAGAGCTGTTTTCAGCATATGGCAGGACAAATATTACAAAAATGCATTAAAATGTACATTTAAAATAACTAAAACAATATATATATATATATTTTTTGATGATTACGCTTACATGCCATCAAGGTGGATCAAATATTTAATATTTCTCATTCTTTGGTGCAATTGCCGGTTACACCATTTGACATTTTCAGGTCCATTCAGTCTTAACTTTCATAAAAATGGTGCAAATGTATTTTTATTGCATAAAATCAACATAAATACACTTAGTGCATTGAGATAAACCTGATGCATGCTTTTAAAACAAGTTTTTAAAAAGATTTTTGAATTTCTCTCCTTGCCAAACCGTGTTTGACCCATAATATATATATATATATATAATTATACTATATATGTATATATATATATATATATATATATATATATATATATATATATATATATATACAGTATATATACAGTATATATATATATATATATATATATATATATATATATATATATATATATATATATATATATATATATATATATATAAATTATTTTGTGATTAATTCATTAGCATGTAATTTTATTCATTCAATTCAACTTTTAAATTAATTGGCAATCAAAGCATGTTGCCATTATATTATTGGATTGCTTAGTATTACTTTTGAATATTATTTGTTGCATACTGTGCCTTTTTTCTTTCCTCACTTTCTCAGTCTTTTGTTTTACAGGTCACGTCTAGTGTTTATCTGCAGATATCTCAGGCATACTGCATGTTGGCTAGAATATGAACCACAAGCCGCTTTTACCTGAACGCTGTTGAGATGTAAAAATGCTGGGTTCTGCAAAAGAAACATTTAAAAAGATAAAAATCTATGAAATCTACTGATCTTTAATGTGACACATGCAAGAACATTGTTATACGTCAGGCACGGGTCTCTTGAGACAAAATTATCCATCCTTGCTACCATTCATTCACAGTTCTTCAATTAGTCATTTGCTGTAAACACGCGGTCCTTGAATTTCTTTTGTCTAGGCGAGTCAATGTTGACTTTAATGTGATATGCTTGACAATGACTCGCTGTCTGTTCTGATATCTGGTACACCGTGGTCATTGTTATGTTGTTTAATGTTCATTTAAAAGGCACTAAACATTGTGATTAGATGCTCACCTTAGAGCGGTGTCCGCTAAACGACATCACTGGCATTTCACACAGGTTAACAAGGGCCAGAGGGCCCTTCAAATCAGTTGTTAACCCTGCATCATACCGCATCCACTAAACTTACCATTGCCTCTGTTGCCATGGCTACCCGCAGCAGGTTGCCAAGCGAGGAAGGATCTCTTTCGAGCAACGACTCTGGGAAGTTAAACACAGGAAGAAGCTCCACAGCTCGGAGATCTACAGCACAGAAAGTGGCCAAAGAAGAACAACATATTAGAAATGGTGAGAACGAGATTTACATTGGTCTGTTTTATTAGGATTATTACCCATTTATGAAACCCATAGTGGCAATAAAACATAACTGTCATATGAAATATTATGTTTAACTGGCTAAATTAAGTGTTTATTTAAAATACACATGTAAACTATTTAAAGTATTTGTTAAGAAAAAAGTTTAAGTTGAAACTAGGAGTCGACCGATAAGTGTTTTTTCCAGACTCCTGCTCATTACTAAAGATCATGTTGACCAATAACCGATATTTTGAATCAATATATATGTCTGGTCACTGGTGTAAAAATAAAAGTTAATGTCAACATTTAGAGTATTAAGGGCTCTGACAAAACTTTTTTTAAATGCTTTTAAACAAAAATGTTATACTAAAAAGGATCAATAATAACATTAATAATAGTAATAATAACATAAAAAGTGATGGATTCGAAACAAATGAGATGGATATTGGCAGTCATTGCTCTAGGCCACAGAGTGGTGAGGTCCTACAGAGGTGGCTCCATAAGTGCCAAATAGCACATTTGAAAATTAAATAATTGTATTGGCAAATCAGCTTTGAAAATGACCTATACCAAAGTCGCAAGTTGCGTCACTGTGCCATCAATTTTGTAACGCCTCCAGGTTTTGAAGAAGCAAGACTTCTTAGTTATTACCATAAAAAATATACATAGTTTCCGTAACTTCCCCCATAGTTTTTTTATCCAATAGTAGGCGGTGTCTGTTGTCGCCATCTTGGCCACGCGTCACCGTGAGTCATTCGCGGATAACCAACAATGGGTAAAAAGGCGGGACGTGGGTGAAGCTGAGGTGGGTGGTTGATGAAACCATGCCCGCCTAGCGCGAGTCTAGTGACAGCAGTGGCAGTTCACCCTTCACTCAAGTGGCCACGCCCTTAATTATGCAGAACTTTAAGGTTTAATATATATTTTAAACGGATGAGTTACAAAAAAATTCACCCCTCCTCACAGTTGAAGGGCAAATTTAGCTATATAGACAAAAAACACTTTTTGTACCAGGCTGTAAACATATTATTTTCTACGGTAAAGTTTTAACATGGGGGTCTATGGGAACAGCCTCTATTGGCCAGTCGATGAATTGCAGTTTGAGTCATTCCGCCATGTTGATACACATAATTTTTCATTGGGTAATGGGATATCCATCATGGGATAGTGAAGTGTCATCGTATGCACACTTTAAAATCTAACCGGAAGTAGTAGTTCATACGTGTACTTTTCGCCTACTGTTTTTGGAATATTATGAATGCGGACTTACTACTCGCCTGGCCTACTGCTTTTCGCCTACTATATAATATGGAAGTAGGCGGTTTTGGACGCAACAATATGGTTGCCCCTAGGGTAATACGCATGCGCAAAGTCCCTCTCACAAAGGATGTCATTCTTTAACGGTTGACGATTGGTTCTTTTTACTGGGAGGCGGGACTAGAGCGGCCATACTGACCATTGTGATCACTCATATTCATATTAAGTTTGTGTACTATCAAGTGTGGTCCAAAAGTCTGATGCTGCGTTTACACCAACCGCGTTTCAGGCGTCAAAATCGCGTGTAGTTTGCCGCTTGAACAGTTTGAATGCATTTGCGCGTCAAGAGCGAAGTAGACGTGCGGAAAAAGCAAGCATTTGATGCGCGTCAGAGGCAAAATCCACTTCTTGTGGGAGGGGCAAGTGCTATGTGCTTGTCTGTTTGCAGGATGGCTGATGTTGATTTGCATTTGTTGAGAGAGTTACCAGTTTGTATTTCGTAACCTTACTAAAGGGGAAAAATAAACAGCGCGGGTCGATAAACATCACATGACTGAAACGTGAATTTACAACTTACCAGGTTGCCCAATGTCCTCACTGACACTCTTCCAAGTGAGGTCCTTTTTATTCCTGTCTCTATAGAAACAAGAACTTGTGTCGTATAGCTCCGGGTGACTACTCAAGGACAATATCAAGCCTTCATGCTGAATGAGTGACTGCAGGCGGGGCTGCCGCCACAGCAGCAATCAGGCTCCTGATTGGTTAACGCGGCACGAAAATCCGCCAAAGTGCAAATTTTCCAACTCGGGCGTCAGACGCAAATTCACGTGAAACGCAAAATGCAAAAAAAGCACCATTCGCGCAAATGAGGTAAAAACGCGTCTACCGCGCCACGCTAAGCTCCTCATCCGCGCCACACTAAGTGCCTCATCCGCACCGCGTGACCTCCAGATGCGCGTCAACGCATCTTCATATTGACTTAAAATTGAAATCACTCGCGCTTGCTGCCTCTACCGCGTCTGGTGTAAACGCAGCATGAGGCGAAGTTCAAAAACTGGAATCCAAAATTGAATTTATACCTTGAAAAAATAAACCTAAAGTAAGGTTTATTAGAAAATTATGATTTTTAAAAATATGAAATAAAATAATTATATTTATGTAATTTAATTACATTTTTCACTTAAATATTTAAAATTGATAATATAAAGAAATTGATGCATTTTCTTTGCAATAACAGTACAATAACAATATTCACATAAATTTGACCCTGTTAAATCCAGTCTCGCCCAAAATTGAAAAAAGAGCCTCAAGTTTGATTTCAAACTGATTTCAATCTTTGACATTACTCAATCAGGATTAAACATATCAAGGTTTTATTTTTACAGAATGTTCTTTACATTATTTATAATGATTTTATGTAGAAAACAGTAAATCACTAAAAATAACTTTAGCTGTTTTTTTATCACAGACAGGGTCACAAATAACTTTACTGTCAGTCGCATACAATCCATCTGCAAGCATTGTCATTGGAATTATCCAGGATATCTACAGTGTTAAACCTCCCTAACCCATAAATAAGTGATTAGTATTTTATATGTCCAGTATCAGACTAGTTTTTTAGCCTGCAGAGAATATAAAGCATCCCTGTGCTTTTTATTGATCCTTTATATCCTAATATTGTAATTTTATATGATTGCACTGGTCTCCTGTGTCCTGTTGCAGACCATTATGACTCTCTTACCGGATCTTTACGCCTCATCACCATCAAGCCTATGGCTGCCCCCCTCAACTATTCCTATCCAGACTCCTCCAATCACAGCCAGGAATCTGTCATCATGAATGGAGAGGTAGCTTTCTGTCGCCATGGAGACAGGACAATTTTATTGTTAGGTTTTTTGTATATATGTGATTATAATCTGAGTTATGGATTGGCCCAGACTGATCTTAAAGGGGTACTCCACTTTTTTTGAAAATATGCTCATTTTCCAGCTCCCCTAGAGTGAAACATTTGATTTTTACTTTTTTGGAATCCATTCAGCCGGTCTCCGGGTCTGGCGTTACTACTTTTAGCATAGCTTAGCATAATCCATTGAATCTGATTAGACCATTAGCATCACGCATAAAAAATAACCAAAGAGTTTCGATATTTTTTCTATTTAAAACTTGACTCTTCTGTAGTTACATCGTTACGGCAGTAAAGTCCTTGATTATTACACCAAAATGAGAGTTTCTGTCGGTCTTAGGACACGATGTAACTACAAAAGAGTCAAGTTTTAAATAGGTAAAATATCAAAACTCTTTGGTTATTTTTAGCGCAATGCTAATGGTCTAATCAGATTCAATGAATTCTGCTAAGCTATGCTAAAGTGCTAGCGCCAGACCCGGAGATCAGCTGAATGGATTCCAAAACAGTAAAAATCAAATGTTTAACTCTAGGGGAGCTGGAAAATGAGCATATTTTTCAATAAAGTGGAGTGTCCCTTTAATGAAATTCCTACTTTATATTTTACAAGTTGGCTAATTCGTATGAAAATAAATTGTACAAACCTGCTCCACGCCCCTAACCCCAGCCTCACAGCGGTGAAAGCCAATCGTACGATATTTGCCATGAGATAGTACTGGGCGATCCGCAGGTTACCGGATTAGGCAGATTTATTATAGTAGATCTACTGTAAATAATGTTTTTTTTTCTATAAGCCCAGTAAATAACACCACACCTTGACCCACAGGTTATGGGGCTAAAGCAGAAGTCAGACATCGAGCACTATCGCAATAAGCTAAGGTTAAAAGCTAAGAGGAAAGGCTACAGCGATGGTCCGGTCACCAGCAGCAGTGGGAGTAGCAGCAGTCACATGTACAGCCATCGAGACAGAATGAGGCGCGAGAACGCTTCACTTGACCTGGAGGATGTGCGGGGAGCGAAAGAGGACCGGAAACCCTCCACTTATGTAAAGTACCGCAGGAGGTAAGTAGAGGTTAAATCTCTGAAAGCATCTTAACATATTCAGTGGATAAAAGCTATGGACAGTAACCAAGCATATTTGACTTTGGAAAACACTGTTTAACATGACACTAAGTGACGTACTGTATACTTAATACAAATGAAAGTGTCATTGAGATTTGTGGTAGAACAGCACAAACGGTTATGGGTTCGATTCCCAGGGGACATGCATACTGATATAATGTATAGCTTGATTGCATTGTAAATCGCTCTGTATAACAGTGCCTGCCAAATGCAAAGATGTAAATGTAAAATTTAGTATTTTACATTAAACCATTTTGACCTCCAACAATGTCCCCGAATTTCTTGAGTTTGTTGCCTTGGTAACCAAATAAGTCCGTGTTATTAAAGCTAAAATTGCTTGTTTCTCTTTGTGTTGTTTTGAATTGGCACAGTAGGATAAAATGGTGACTGGGTAGAACATGTTGATCGGTCTGATGTTAATCACATCAGCTTTATTTCTGTATTGATTATGAACTAAGGTAAGATTAAGTTTTTTTCCGCAGGTAAAGATAGCGGGAATGAGCTATTCCACGATCCCTGTAGGAAAGAGGCAGCAATGTTTGGGCATCTGAGTAGCTTTTTCAGTCATGCAAGACTAAAGCCCTATCTACTTCAATGGCAAAATACAGATATATCTACAATCACATGCTAAAGTCTCCATTAAATGAAGTATTTCTAACCAACAATTAAAGGGGACATATCATGACAATCTGACTTTTTCCATGTTTAAGTGCTATAATTGGGTCCCCCATGCTTCTATTAAGCTAGAAAATGTGAAAAGGAACAACCCAGTAACTTAGTTTTGGTAAACCATGTGAAAAAATAGATCATTGAAATTTGGCTCCCCTTGTGATGTCAGAAGGAGATAATACCGCCCCTTAATCTGCACAAACAAACCACAGCACTGCCATTTAGTGCAGAGATCAGCTCATTTGCATTTAAAAAAAATATTTATATGATATTTTGAGCTAGAACTTCACATACGTACTCTGGAGACACCAAAGATTTATTTGACATCTTAAAAAAGTCTTGTGAAATGTGTGACTTGAATCAACTGTACTGTAACTTTTGTTTTTTTAAAGGCGGGTGCATGATCTCTGAAAGCCAATGTTTACATGTAAAATCACCTAAACAAACACGGCCCTACGCCAATAGAATCTGGACCTACTTTTGATAGACCCGCCCCACACATACGCAACCCAGGCAACGATGTGGGTTAGTAGACACGCCCCTTACTGCTGATTGGCTACAAGTGTTTTGGTACTCGGCCTGACTCCCTTTTTCCAAAGCGTTTTTCAAAAATCGTGCACATCGCCTTTGTTTCAACTACTGCACATGCACACAGTACACTCAAATAACTCAAATAAATCCTAATTAAAATTCACCATGACCGCAATAATCATGTTATTTATAAATTTTTTCTTAATGTTCTCTCATCAGTGATTCCCATAGGGAACCCGCATACTGGAGCAGGCAATCTCTGAACACCCCAAGCCCAGTGGAGACAGAGATGGACATGTTAGTCATGAGGGAGAGATCCAGACGAGGCATTCGCAACAGCGGCTACGATGTAAGTACACCATGGCACCCCAAACACTAAAGCCTTACTGCTTATGAAGTCTTTCACTAGCTGCGTTTCCATTAGCCTTTTGAATTGCACAAATTGACATTGCGAATAAAAAATACGGCCAATGGAAACACGTCGATTCGTAAAAACTCCATATATCGCAAAAAAAGGTAATTTGAAAAAGGTGTATTTCGCCAAAACTCCAATGGAAACAGTTTATTCGCATTTTCAGGTCACCTGATGCGAGTAAGTCACATAATAATTATTATTTAAAGAGTAACTAATCCCTAAACCAACTTTTTTTAGTTAATGATCTGTACGAATGGGGCTTTATTAGTGCTGTTCATTAATTTGAGTAACTTTTTTGACATTTTGGTATAAAGTGTTTCAATGCTACAATATATGGTGTAAAACGTCTGAGTGCTGCCCTCTTCAGGTTGAACGGTGGATATTGCAGTTGAATTTTCCTGTTGGATGTTGCGGTACTACCTGATGTAAGTGGTACGACGTGACGTAAGCAGGTTCAAGCTCACCACTCCCTTTTTACGAGCTCAGTTCGTCCCCTCTATCTCAGTTGGGGTCTGCCAACTTTTTTTGCATTTTTCAAATATTGCCAGTGGGTGGAGTCAGGCACTGACCAGGGGTTTAGTTACTCTTTAAAGATGAAACGTTTTGTACCAAAACCTCTCAGAAAAAAGTTTTTTGTCTTCTCCCAAGTATAAAAGGCTTTCCTTGCCAATAATGTCTGGATAACACTTTAACATCTCTTTTGATTTAAAATAATATACTATTACCTCCAAGAAACACCTATACGTTGCACTCCTAAGTAGGGCTGTGCCGATACATCGCGTTCCCCATTCAAAAGACCTTCCTGAAATCGATTCTGAATCGCAAGGCTCCGATTCTGTGTTTCATGCACAGCTTGTGCGTGTACTACGGCTCTGTGATCAGTAGGAAGTCCTCATCAATCTAAAATCACTATGAGTTTGAGTCGTTTATAACGTGCATTTAATAAAGCAACCCTCGTAAAACACAATGATTCAAAATATTCTTTAATAACATGAAAATACCTGAAACAATCTGAAGAACAGCGATATAAATATTCCTTTAGACATTTCCTGGAATAGTGTGTGTAATGCTACTTTTTCTGTGGCACAAATGGCGTTTCTACACAAGAGCGCCCTCTGGCTTTTGGATGTGGCGGCATTTCACCGTAATTCATTCATTGAGAAAACGCGCATTTGCGTGATTAATCGGCACAGCCCTACTTCTAAGTATAAGAGGCTTTACGGGCCGTTCACATATCACGCCTAAAAACGCGTGGATAACGCTAGGCGCCAACGCTTTCTCCTTTTTTCCAAAGCGCTCGGGCAGTTGCCTCCTGCGGTTCTTGTCACATGACCTGCGGTGCGCTTGCAACATTCTGAAAAGTTGAGATGTTCTTAACTTGATGCGGTGCGGACGGGCCTAAAAAAAAAGCGCATTGCGTTGCTTCCATTATGAGCACGCATACCACATGCCTACATATAAAATAACGAAATTGAGCACGTAAGAGACGCGATATGTGAACGTCCCCTTAAAGGAATAGTCTACTCATTTTCAGTATTAAAATATGTTATTACCTTAACTAAGAAGAGTTGATACATCCCTCTATCATCTTAGTGCGTGCACATAAGCGCTGGGGCGCGCTGCGACACTTCGATAGCATTTAGCTTAGCCCCATTCATTCAATGGTACCACTCAGAGATAAAGTTAAAAGTGACCAAACACATCAACGTTTTTACTATTTAAGATGAGTAGTTATACAAGCAAGTTTGGTGGTACAAAATAAAACGTAGGGCTTTTCTAAGCGGACTTAAAAGAGGAACTATATTGTATGGCGGAACAGCACTTTTGGGAGTACTTTGACTCGCCTGAAAAATCCGCTCCCCTTCTCCCTCTCATAATGGGAGAGGGAGGGTGTTACTGCGCCGAGTCGAAGTACTCCCAAAAGTGCTGTTCCGCCATACAATATAGTTCCTCTTTTAAATCCGCTCAGAAAAGCGCTACGTTTTATTTTGTATCACCAAACTTGCTCGTATAACTACTCGTCTTAAATAGTAAAAACGTTGATGTGTTTGGTCACTTCTAACTTTATCTCTGAGTGGTACCATTGAATGAATGGGGCTAAGCTAAATGCTATTGAAGTGTCGCAGTGCGCCCCAGCGCTTACGTGCACGCACTAAGATGATAGAGGGATGTATCAACTCTTCTTAGTTAAGGTAATAACATATTTTAATATTGAAAATGAGTAGACTATTCCTTTAAGCCTTCTTCGGTTAAAAATAATGCCTAGTGTGGTGGATGTAATATTAGTTAACTTATTGCCAGAGGGAAAACTACGTTTTAGTCGCATATCATTGGTTAATGGAAACACCGTCATTTCGCAATAGTCTTTTGATGACATCAAGAAAATAACGCTAAAGTTTTGCGCAAATCTGTAATGGAAACCCAGCTACTGTAGTGTTGCTGTGCTGTGTCATTCCCAGTTCAGGACATAAGTGAGATTAATGTAGCTTTGCCTTGTGCCATCTCTCTTCATATTTGCTCTGAGGCTTAAATGACTATATTACATTTACCCTTTAAAGCTGGCATATGGGGAAGAGAACTTTTGGTGGTATCAGATGTTCTAACTTTGACTTTTTTCCCCACCTCATCACAGAGTCCCATTGAATGTGAATATAATTATGGGCCTGTTCAGTAATTTAAATTGGAAATTCGATAATGGATAATGTGCTGAGGTCCCAAATGTGCTGAGCTTTTCACTTTTAGGACAAATCATCTGCAATGACACATGCACATTTTTATGGGTAATTTGAGTGTCTCCAGTACTTTTTGGAGGAACTTTGTGCTATTCCTGCATTGCATCGTGTGACGTAACCTTTTGTTTATGTCTTAATTCCAGGGTGAGCCAGAGCCGTTTGAAGAGACTGATGTGGACCGACTCTTGAGTTCTCTCGGTTTTGGAAGTGGCCATCAAGCCAAAGGTCACTCTGACTCATCTACCTTGAGCTCACAGCCGTCCATTGATGAAGTGAGACAGCAGATGCACCTGCTATTGGACAACGCCTTTGGCCTGGCTTCGCCTGAGCCAACACCAGACAACCACCACCACCATCACCACCACCCTCACAGCGCTTACAACCCCAGCCACGGTAGCCCCTATTTGGATGGAGTTACCAGCGCGCCCGGCACTATGAACCACCCGAATGGACCCATTCAACGCGGCCCCTCATTCGGGCCAGATATGCACCAGTGTAGCCTCCCCAAACCAGTGAGTGCTGTGCTTTGACATGAATTGTGATGGGAAGATTTGATTGGTTGTTGAATGGGTTGATGTGATTGGCTCTGCAGGGATTCAGGTTTACCCAGCTGCCTGATATGGGTTTGGGGTCTCCACCACCCCTCATCCCACCGAGAGGCGGAGCCCCGCCTGTGACTTCACTAAGACGGTGAGAGGAACCTTACAAATAGATTTATTTCTGTTGTACATAAAGTCATCCTATGTAATGTAAATAACATTTTATCTTGATATCTTTAATATTGACTGATATGAAACTTTCATGCACCTTCACTATTATGTAGGTTTATATAACATGACAGCAATGGCTTGCATTTAATAAAAGGTGTTGTGCCTGGCTGTCGCTGTTGTTGACTGCATTGAGGTGTGTTATGCAGCTCTGTGTCGATCTTGGCCAGCGTATCCCCCTAGTGGTGTGATCGGAGTATAACAACACATCATTTAAATTCCTCTTTCGCAGCTCCACACCAGACGTGAGCCTCAAGCCCCGTGTCTCAGAAGCCTCCGAGATAAGTCAGCACAATGGCACCCCGTACCTGCCAATAAACCGAGCTCCTTTTCCGGCTGTTACTGTCGACGAGTCGATGACAAGCTACTCAGGTTAGACTCTCTGTGTGTGATTTTAAAGAAGGGCACATCAGTTTTCCACAAAAAATAAAATATATTTAAAAAAAATTATAATAATGACACAGTGTGCTTCATAACCTCTATCGTAACCAACACCAACTTATAAAAATTAACCATGGTTTTATTATAGTAAAAGCGCAGTAACCGTGGTTTTTGCATACTGATTATCATTTGTAAAACTATCACGTAATGTCCCAAACACTAAAATATGTATATGTAACGCCCCATCCTCATGCTTGTATGCATACTACTGGGACCATACAGCATCGCTCTGAATTGGCTGTTTAAAATGCAGAGTGTACTCGACCACAGTACACATCTGGATGTATGCCCGGTTATAATGCTCTTATCCATCATTTTGATGATCATTTGATTAATTACAACGGCTGTGAATAATAGACAATGAATACAAACATCCCTTTTTCAATTCAATAATAATCTTTTATGACCCTAATTTACACAGAAAGGAGGCGTGTCTGCATTTTAAGAATAGCAAATGCTGAATTTAAATTCTGCACTGTACCGTAGTACCTGTTTAAACCACATTGAGGCTTATTAGTGTACAGTACAAAAACAGGGTTTTGTGTTGAGATACCGCCCCCCTCATTCCCTGGCTTTTGATCTAACATACTGTATATTAAAGAGCCTATATTATGCAAAATACATAAGGTGTTTGGACATAAATGTGTGTTGGCAGTGTGTGAACACAACCACCCTACAATGAAAAATCCACACCTTTTTTAATTCTCATTTAATCAAAGCAGTGTCATTAGACATGCTTTTGATTCTCTGGTTAATGTGACATCACACAAACAAAGCCCCACCCACAGCCACTTACTGAATGGTTAATTTTACCGAAATGCAAATGTGTGTGTTAGCACATTGTAGCTCTGATACGGGTAAATATACTATTGTATTGACAGATTTGTTTTTAACCGAAAGCCCATTTTAAGCACACCTGAGATTTATATTACATCTTGTAAAAATAGACATAATATGTGCCCTTTAAAGGAACACGCCGACTTTTTGGGACTTTAGCTTATTCACCGTATCCCCCAGAGTTAGATAAGTCCATACATATCTTTTTCATCTCTCTGTGTGCCGTAACTCTGTCTGACAGAGCACCAACCGCTAGCCTAGCTTAAGACTGGAAGTAAATGGTTCCAGCTAGCATACTGCTCCCAATAAGCGACAAAATATTGCCAACATTTTCCTATTTATGTGTTGTGATTTGTATAGTCAAAGCGTGTACAAATAACAAGGTCATATGAGACACAGCCATCTTTTTACCGTATACATACTGGGAACTATAGTCTCAGAAGGCAAAGCACTGCTACTTGGGCGGAGTGATTTACTCACAGCACCCGAGAAGCCCTGTGATGTCTTATATGACCTTGTTATTTGTACACGCTGTGACTATACAAATCACAACATATAAATAGGAAAATGTTGGCATTACTTTGTCGCTTATTGGGAGCAGTATGCTAGCTGGAGCCATTTACTTCCATTCTTTGTGCTAAGCTAGGCTAGCAGTGGGTGCGTCAGACAGAGTTACAGCACGCACGGAGATGAAAAGGGTTTGTGTGGACTTATCTAACTCTGAGGGATAAGGTGAATAAGCTAAAGTCCCAAAAAGTTGGAGTGTTCCTTTAAGTTATTTCAGTTCATTTATCTTTTGACCTTTGAAGGAAACCCGATGACAGCGGTATACGCCATATCTGCCAACCGCCCTGGCTATTCTGATTACTTCGTCCTTTCTCCACCATCCTCGTACCGAAGTCCATCCTGGATGTCCTACCCTCCCGAGCCAGAGGACCTTCCACGTCAGTGGAATGACACGGTAAAGGCAAGACCTGTTTACAGTACCTCCTTGCAGTTTAGTCCAGTGGCTCTTACTGTGAAACAGTAATTTTATTGTGATTTAAATATACATCTAAATTATAATTGTTAACATTTATGATAATGATTTTCTCTTTCAATTTTTTTTTTCAGAACCAATGTCACCTGGAGACCATCTGCTGAAATGGATTCAATTCTGATAGTGAGCAAACACTGAAATTTAGGGTACTTTTTATTTACTTTTTAACCATTTCAATCTTCCACCTAAAATTAATTTGTTAATTATAAAAGAATCAGTAATTTACAGTAATAACTAGACCAGTGGTCTCCAACATGGTGCCCGTGGCCACTAGGTTGCCCGCACAGAGTCTGTGAGTCGCCCGCCAAAGCACATTCTATTAATAGCCTATTTATTTATTAAGCTTGGTTTCTTTTATGCATGTTAATGATCATTAAATAAATGACAAGTAAAACAAAAGAATATATATTATACTTTATTAAGACTATATTATAAAAGTAGCCCTCCAGATTATGTTATCCATTGTGGTAGCCCTTGCTCACAAAAAGGTTGGAGACCCCTGAACTAGACAGTGGACAACTTTTATTTCTTTTTTATACTGTTTATGAACAGTATATACTGTTTAGTCATTTAAATCCAGAAAACTTCTTGTTTATTGTCATTCTTATCCTTTCCACTTAGTTTGATATTACCTAACGCCATGCCATTCATACACTGTGGCTCATAATTTTTGCGACCACTGTATTTTTTAGATTATGAAGTCAATGTTGACAATATACATTTGATTGTGTCCCTTTCAGGGTGCTTACCACCAAAACTAATCGTTGCCTACCCTGAAATTATGCATTCAGAATACCCTTAACAAACCCCAGCGGTCGGACGAACAGCAAACCAGACCGATTATCCACTAATCCACCTGCCGGTCTCAGCCAGATGCAGCACCTGTACCAACACCCCAAGGGAGGGTAAATCACAGCGTTTGACGCAAACAACAGAACTGTGTTTTCTTAAAGCTTTTTCAAATTTCAAAAAAAAGTGTTGTATCTTATGCAGGTGGTTTTATGTGTTTTCAAAACAGAAGTACTAATAATTGAAAACTAAAACACGGTTTCTTTCTGTCTTGGGCTATTCTAGCTTCTTTAATGCCTATCTGTGTCTTTTGCTCTCATTCATGCATTTTTAAAGACAAGGTTATTATTGCAAGCGAATCTATTTGTGCACTAGTCTCTGTATGGCTTACTGTATGGATGATCGAATGATGTAAAAGAAATGACTTTGGGAGGGATGTGACATCCTGTACTGTATCTACTGTAGTCACGATGTGTCAAACAAAAAAAAAAATCTATATGCTTTTTCTTTTTCTCAAAAGCGCCATAGTTTATGATGTATTAAAGCGTTTCACGATGCAGACCCGTTTTGAGCTATGAAAGGCACGGAGGTTTGAAAGTTTAGTCTTGGGAACATAGCCATACAAATTTGGAAAACTGGTAACAAAGACGGATGCCAGAATTATATTGGGAAATTAAGAATTGGCTTTTAAGAGGGATTCATATTTTTATAGCCTTTTTAGAGTAATAACATAATAAAATGAATATGTCTATTTTATTGCCTTATTCAGAAAAGGTACCAAAATATACAGTATATATATAATAAATCAGAAATTCAAATCTAGATAAAATATGTTAAAATATACAGCATATGCCAAAATCTCAAAAAGTTGAAATTAGATGGAGAATATATTACGTATAGATAAAAGAAATATGATACAACTTTAGTTCAAGTTGTAAGAAGTACACAAATGTAACACACGGCATGTGTTCTTAAGAGAATGGTTTCAATGCATGTAGTCTGGACATATGAGTTATAAGGGCTTTGTATGTGAAGCAAGTCCCATATTTTTTTGGGCAGTTATAGAACGAAAGATTGTATGAAGAAACAGACAAACACAGCAGAAGTATTTCATTAAATAGTTGCTGCCTGTCGATGTACTTTACAACCATTTTTTTTTTTTGCATTTTACATGTCTTTGAATGATGGATTATGAAAATTGCATTATGAAAATGCATTACATAATGTGTTGTGTAAATTGTTACAAATGCCATTACTGCTTCATTTTTGTTAATACAAACATTGTCTATTTAGTTTGGTGGTTCGGCGGGGATGTGCAAATATCTTAACTATCATGTACCTTTTTAAAGTATTTTCTTTTAGTATTTTTATATTAATTGAATCTCCCTTCGTTTGGTCAACAACTGAGGACATTCTGCTAAAATTGTCGGCAATGTAAAATATTGTGCTTCAAATGTAAATACAAAAGGAAACAAAAAATAACAACAACAACAAAATCTAAGCAAAACACACACAAAAAAAAACTTGTTGTGGTTATGTGAGAAAATTGTATAATATTCATTATGTGTACTTCATCATAACATATAAGATATAGACATTTTTTCCCGCTTATATGACACTAAACTTCATATCTGCCAGATGTACTGTATATTTCCCTTCGTTACTGTACGATATCTGTTTTAAATGGTCCACTTGTTTTGTTTTGATCTTTTTCTTGGTTGTTATTTTCCTTAGCATAATGTAAAATAACCATCGTTATAATGGTTTAACACTTTGAAGAACTCATTTTTGTGGGTAAAACACTGAATCAAATCTAATAAAAACTAAGAAATATTTAATCATGATTAAAAAATGATTAAAAATGTGGTCAATATTGTTCCATGTTTAAGTTGCCATATCGGGAATGTAATATTTTCTTTGATATTTGTGACCCTGCCTTACTGTTCTCAACATAAAATCATCCTAAATAATGTAAAGCACATATGAAAATATAATCTTGATATCTTTAATATTGACTGAGTAAGGTCAGCGTCAGAGATTGAAATCAATGTGAACTCAAACTTTGATGCCCCTATTCTCATAATGAGATAAAGAGACTTTGTCTGGATTTTAATTTGTATAAAGATTAGTATCTCAGATTAGCCTGGTTTTACAGACAGGGTCACATTTGGAGGCAAGAGGTCTTTATAAGACAGTAAGGAACCGTACTGTTGATAGAGCACATTGTGCTAGTAGTGCGACGGTTGTGGGTTTGAATCCCACATAACAATTAAAATGTATTGAATGCACTGTCAATTGCTTTAGATATATGTATCTGCCTAAATCATACATGTAATAAAAGAACAAAGTGAAAATTTCAGAATTAATATTATATAAGGAGGCATCTTTACAATCAGTCGGCATGTTGTCTATCTAAGTCTACCTAGCTCCACTAGAGGGCAGCTTTAGACTTTATCATAGTAGTCCAGCATAAACTGCGCACCACAATGACTTATTGCATTGATGGAGCTGCAACTATTCGTTGTGTAAAATCTTGCTGTCCCATTATTAATATGTTAAGCACATTTGCCAGACATTTATACTATAACCACATTCCCGGAAACCGCATTGATGTTTACTGCGAGTCACGTGCAAACAGCATACTGTGGACCGTTCCAAGATGGCGGACGCGTTGACGTGTCAAAAGTGGTAGAATGTGGCATGTACACACTTGACGAGGCTTCAGTGAACAGGCAATTGTACGGGCTGAGGTAAGTCCTTCTCAAACCCCGGAGGTTGAAGACGCCCTGTCCACATCTATCTCGTCTTTGTAAATGTAATTGTGACACAATCTATGCATTCAAATCCACCGGTCACATTCATCATCACTGAGGGAAAGTGTCGCTTTCTCTCACAAATGCCTGACAGAATTTAATCATGCTCTACTCACCTTCAGGTAAAGGTACAGTCATTTAGTTTTATAGTGGCCAGATTAGGCTAGGTTGATTCAGTTTGCGAAAATACGTTGAATGAATAAGGAAGAATATTTTTTATTAAAAAAATGGTCTCTAAGCGACTTAATGGAGTTCTCAATTAGCTGTTTAATTGTGTCAATACCCAGTTAAAATATGCCTAAAACATAGGAATTCAAATGCTTTCCGTTATGAACCATCAGCTGCACAAAAACATTTTACAAAATTCTTGTGTGTTTTGAATTTAAAGGAAAACACCACCGTTTTTCAACATTTTACTATGTTCTTACCTCAACTTAGACGAATGAATACCTTTTTTCAATGCTTGCACTTAATCTTTGTACAGCGCGTCGTGAATTTGTTAGCAATTATCCTAGCCCCATTCATTCCATAGGATCCAAACAGGGATGAATTTAAAAGCCACCAAACACTTAAATGTTTTCCCCATTTAAAGACTGTTACATGGGTAGTTACACAAGTGGTGGCACAAAATAAAAGCAATTTTTTAAGCGGATAAAAATGAGACTTACTTAAACCATGGTTAGTGTAGTAAAACCATGGTTTTGCTCATAGTAATCAATTGACCAAAAAAACATGGTTACTACACTTTTAACACAATAAAACCATGGTTAATTTTCGTAAGGGTCGGTGCGCAGTAACATCATAACTCCTGACTACTCCCCTTCTCGCTCAAACTTAAGACAATATTACTGCGTCCGAGGTCGAAGTGCTGCAACGTTGGACACGTTGAGTTTTTATCTTGGACTTTCTGAGCACTTCTTTTTAATATCATACTGTCTAGGCGAAACAGAAATTAAACTCTCATTTGCGACGTTTCTTTCCTGTGGGATATTACAGAATGCCCTGAAATACTCTTAACTTACAACTAGGAAAATAATTATCTTAAATTACTACTAGAAATAGATTATTCTTACAGTAAGTGGCATCTTTCCCTTACTTGTTGATCTCTGGGCTAGTCACGCATGTTCGGCCCCAAGGCTTAGCAGGCTTGTGACTTTGGCTTTGCCCACGGACAAACAGAGCAACAACAACAACAGGGTTGGGCCACAGCTTTTGCACTGTTGTCAAGGGTGTAAATAAGCGTTTGGAGCTCTTTCAAGCTCTGCTGGCTCAGCTCATGCGGTCTGCCTCGGAGGCTTGGTGTAATAAGAGATATTTAATCGCCTCTTTCGGTAATTAATGTGCAATCACTGCAAGGAAAACAAATGGGAATTGCACAGCACTCAGCGAACGATCGAGTGGAGAGTTTCAACCACTTGGAGGATTTACGTTTCCGGCAGGAGAGAAAAAATACAGTTTAATGTGAACCTGCTAAAGCGATTCTAAAATAAGAAAGCTATAAAGTGTCATAATGTAGTGGCAAGCATGCATTTTTAAATGTTTTTATAAAAAATTAATATTTTTAGCCCTAGGGAATCAGATGGTTAATATGCTCTAGTGGATATAGGTGTGAAAGGTAGAGATACTATTATCCGAGGGTTTGCATTTGAAATATGCAAAGAGGTGCTTTTCAACTTAAGTGGCTTCATTTTGCACCATCCTTGTGTTTCCAGCATCGCATAAACTACTTGCATTGGTTAGAAACAACACCAAATGCACATTTTGTGATTTGGTCCTTGTAGTTAATTACGGCTCTTTTGAATATTTAATATTGGTGAGCTATTTTGGAAGCTTATAAGCTATTCACTTTTGAATCTACAACCCCAGGATCTGTTGAATTAGTTAAAGTTTTAAGATAAACACAAGGAAAACTAATTCCTGTATGTCGTAAACATTACTACTGTATTTCCAAAATACATACTCTCTTAATTGGAAGGCTGTAAGTTCTTAAAGCTGTCCTAATTCATGCCAAAATTGTCAACTTAAGAAAACAAAACTGATTCTACATATTAGACTGCTCATTCAACTTCAAAACTTGTGTTAAATTGATAAACTCGGCCACAGACATCCTATCACCATGGTTATGCCCCTGGGCCCGCCCCAAACTCATGCCGTAGATAGCCACCTCCAAGTTGGTCAGATTGGCTATCATGGATGGAGATTTATTTCATTTATTTATTTTTTTCTAACATAATTGTCTATGAGGACATTTACATGTCCAAAATAAGGGGATATCAAAAATATCAAAAATCTGCTTTTTAAACGCTATCTCTGGACAATTTGTATTAATTTGTAAGACCACATTCATACATTTTTTTGTATGATTTGCCTTTGCCCCTGTGAGTTTGGGGTAAGGGATGGGTTTCATTATTGTTTTTATGATAATTTTCCATTTTTGTACGATTCACTTTGTACCAATTAATACAAACTAACTCATAAAATACGTAGAAGTTCTCGTCGGATCAGGCTGGCTTTACATGTACATCATTAAACTGTCTACGCAGAAAACTGCATTTACACAGGATTTGGAGATTTGACAGGTTTCTCGCAGTCAGTGATGTCACCACCTACAGGTGCTTTCATCGGACGCGTGCGCATTGTCAGGGTTACGCGTCTGAGCGGAACTTAACTTCGAGTCTTTGTTTGTTTAATGGTCTGGCTAGTGGCTAAACTGAACTCTGAAACAAATACCTCATCTAAAATCACAAATATTTTGGTTTCCTAAAGACGAGGGGAGATGACGATCATGGATCACCACTATGTGAAGGGAGGTCTGGCAGCCGATCTGTAGTTAAGATTGTATACATTAATTTTACACAGTAACGTTAACTCTTTGCTACGCTTTATCTATGATTTGAACTCAGGTAATCTTCTTGTTATTAGAAAGAAACTACTTTAAAAGTACTCTATTGTTATTGATTCTTTGCGTAAGTTTACCGGAAGTTACGTTTGTTCCACGAAAGCCGTTTGTTTATGTTATTACTGCTGAACCCGTCTATAGTCGGGCTAATCATTAAAGGGGACATATTATGAAAATCTGCCTTTTCCATTCTAAGTGGTATAATTGGGTCCCCAGTGCTTCTATCAACCTAGAAAATATATAAAAACAACCCAGTATCCAGTGTTGGGGGTAACGCATTACAAGTAACGCGCATTATGTAATAATATTACTTTTCTGAAGTAACAAGTACATTACTTTATAAATGTACACATTAATATTTTAGTTACTTTTCAGTTTAATTAATTTAATTTAAAAATAATATAATGTACTGAATTAAACTGAACATATTAACGTAGAATTAGACAATCTGTGCGCGTGAGCGGCAACAGTTTGAGTCAGAAATGGAGATGGCAGGCCAGAGCTTGACATTTTTTTGATCATAAAAAAGTAAGAAGCCAAGTAAGAAAAAGTAACGCAAAGTAACTTAAAAGTAACGTAAGCATTACTTTCCATGAAAAGTAACTAAGTAACGCAATTAGTAACTTTTTTGGGGAATAACTTAATATTGTAATGCATTTCTTTAAAAGTAACTTTCCCCAACACTGCCAGTAACCCAGGAAAAAAATAGGTAATTGAAATTTGGCTCCCTTTGTGAAGTCAGAAGCTCTTGAAGTATTTTGAGCTAAAACTTTGCATATATACTCAAACGATTTTTAAAAACTTCTTGTGAAATGTCTCCTTTAAAAAAAACATAGGGAAATCTGTTAAAACTATATTGTTGTATCTTTATGTTTACCCAGGAGTTTCTTCGTCAACTGCATTGGCAGACTTTTATACGTAAGCAATAAGGTACGAGAGGCTGTGCTGTATCGTGAATAAGTAACGGCTGAAGGGCGCTGTTAGGCACGACGCGAAGCGGAGTGCCTGCAACCACTTCAGCCGTTACTTATTCACGATACAGCACTTGCCTCAAGTACCTTATTGCTTTTATAAAACGGTTACCACACAATATTAATATAAAAAAAAATATTAGTGCAACTTTCATGAAGTTAAATTAATAAAAGCATTCCTTCCGCTAGAAAAAATAGTCCCTGACCATGAACAAAAAATTTTCCAATGTGTAATATGCATGAAAGCTCAAATAAAAACAACAAACCGATACTTGTGGTTGCTAAGGGTGTTGCTAAGGGCCCAGTGATATATTGAACCGTTGGGCGAAGCAGTCATAGCCGTGTTTTATCATGAATAAAGCACACCTATTGACCAATCAGAATCAAGGATTGGAACTAACCGTTTTATAAATTAATTAACGCTTACTTCCGTACATGACTTTACACATTATCAGTTGATTAAGTATAATCATGGTAATTAAAATGCATTATATGAGAGATGCATGTTAGGTAGCACTAGCAGGGTAATTTCATCCACTGTATTCCCAAAGGCTAATTTGCACTAATGCAACAAATACCAACAAACTCATTTATTCTTAATGAGAATGTTGTTTTTTGTTGGATCAGTGTGAATTAGCCTTAAAACAAAACTTTTTAATGCAACAATTATCCAGTTCTGTATTTGTTTATTGCAAATTTTCTGATTATCACAAACAAGACCTTTTAAAATACCAAACACTTATCTGAAACAAACTCGGTGAGTTGGAAAGCCCACAGTCATAATCCACTGTTAATACTAATGCAAGCGCTAATGAGACCTTGTGAGATTGGCAGGGATGAGAGATAGATAAGGAGCTTATTGTACAATTCCCTGAGTAATGATTTGACAGAGGAAAATGAACAAGTCCCTTACCACCTGAATGCCTCCTCGCTAGACAGCGGGTCGCTTTAATGGCCTCTAAGTTTTTCGTATCGCTTGCATTGTGAAACTGTGTGCTTGACAGCCATTGTATAAATATATTCTGAATGAAACATTGTAACCATTAGTTACAGTCCAAAGATGAGCCAGCAATGCTCTGTTCCAACACCTGCAGTCCATAGATATCCTATTTCTTACTGTGATAGTTTCATCTTCAGTATATAATTGCTATGGAGGTATTGGACAATTGTAATGTTGACTGTAGCATAGTGCAATGCATGAGTCCTGTTTTAGTCAAAGATGTTTCTCTCCCTATTACACACAAAAAAATGGGTTATTTTCAAACCAGTGTTTGGTCAAACATGACCCAACCCATTGGATTGTAATTCATTGTAATTCAACATTTCAACTCAAAACGCTGGGTTACCCCAAATAGCCATTTTTTAAATAAAAATGTTCTCGGATAATTTAACCAAAGTTTCGGGTTTGTCTCTTTTTGACCCAATATATACCCAAATATAAAAATAACCAATCATTTTTACAGCCTATACATATACAGGAGGTTTGTATGACAATCAAATTAAATGTAAGAAATTATTCCCTGAAAATTTCTAATAATTGGGTAATGTTTTGCATTCGAACACCGGGAACGTTGGTTAGTGTCCCTGCTTGAGTCCGGCCTCGGAGAACATTTCATTAGCGGTGTAAAAGTGCAACAAAGCTAAATTAATGAATGTGCACAATTGCTTTGACTTCTCTCAGATCTTCATTCCCATCTCACCAGTAGATCACAGCCAATGGACCGTTTGTACAAGGGCAACGCAAGCGATATCCCTCCTCATCGCTTGTTTTGGCAGAAGTAATTCCATTTGGGTTCTCCTGGGGGGCTCATTATCAAAGTCTCATCTACTAATATGAAGGTAAGGCTATAATTATAGTTCAATATATTTGGCAGAACTCTGATTAAATTCTGAGAGTACGAAATGAGGTTTTGGGAGAGGATGAGGTGGAGAAAGTAGAGTTTGGGAGAAAATGTTTGCGTAGCAAAAAGTTTGTGAACACTTGTCCTTGAACAGAATTTTTTTTGTTTTGATTGACATCTCTTTTCATGAATTAGGAATCGCTTCGTGTCCGTGGGGAACCTGGTATATTTTCCATTTGATAAAATGTATGTGTGTGTTTTGTTGTTGCTTTATGCACGGAAGTAGAAGATGGTTATCGTGCCTGATTTTGATGACTTCTTAACCTTTACAGAGATCAGAGTGCTTAATCTCCAAAACACAGATTTATCAGCGTAACATTTTAAAGTAGATTTTTTGCTTTTTAAAATATGCATATTTCCTATGCATCAATATGCACATCACAGTTCCTCTGTGAAGCTTAAAAAGGGAAATAAAAGTGGGTTGGTTGGACACCTGAGTAATAATCTGCAGAACTTTTTTGACATTTACTTGATTTTATGGGAAAACTTTTACATTCGGATTTTAAATGTGTTCTCAGTTTGTCATATCACAGAAAAACATGTTATTTGAATAGCATTTAAAAATAAGTTATCAAAATCTTAAAAATACATTGCAAAATATCTGTGCTGAAGCTACGCTTGCTCGCAGGAAAGCTGCTGTCTCTCTCAACTTTCAAATACTGCTACAACCTGAATGAATGAATGATTGTGATTGTGTTAGGGGTGGGCCATGCTAAGTGAACTTTTTTCTTCAAAACATAGTTTTTTCCAAAGTGTTTTTGGTTACTATGTGAGTGGATGGTGACCAAGCTTCAAAATGACCCAAAAGTGTTTTGAGACAAAACAATGGCACTGATATATTTTAAGATATGTCAGTGCAAGCAAGCTGTTTTCAGTTAAGACCGCTCAAACAAGCATTTTAGTCTTGGACCAGACTTAAGAACTGTCCAGGAAACCACCCCTAAGTGTCCTGAAGACATCTATTTTGCTTGTTATTAGAAAGAAACTACTTTAAAAGGAGTCTATTGTTATTGATTCTTTGAGTAAGTTTACTGGAAGTTACGCTCCACGAAAGTTTGTTTATGTTGTTACTTCTATAGTCCGGCTAATCATTAAAAGGGAAATATTATGAAAATCTGACTTTTTCCATGTTTAAGTGCTATAACTGGGTCCCCAGTGCTTATATCAACCTAGAAAACAACCCAGTAACCCAGTAAAAAAATAGGTAATTGAAATTTGGCTCCCTTTGTGATGTCAGAATGGGATCTTATCATAATATTATTACCCCTTAATCTGCACTATCCAACCACGGCACTGCCATTTAGTGCGGAGAAAGAGAAAATAATTGACATCACAACTAAGTTTTAATTTCACCAAACCACCATCATTGTGGTCATTGTTTGCATTTCATCAGCTCATTTGCATTTTAAAGGACACCCAAAATGGCAATTTTAGCAACATTATCTATATGGTATTTTGTGTTAAAACTTCATATATCTACCCCGGGAACACCAAAGATTTATTTTTCATCTTAAAAATATCTTGTGAAATAGCCCCTTTAATTAGAAATTGTTTGTTATACAAAGTTAATAATTTTTAACCATAAAAAACTTTGTAATATTAAAATATATCCTCCTGAGAACCAGGAAAAAAGTTCTAGAATTTAGTTTTTTCTTTTAAAAATTAAGTGTTGGTGTGGTAACAAACACATGACAAAGGATTAAAAAAACACTTATTTTTAGTTTAATTTAATGAAACAACGGGACTTTAATGTTCGGAAATAAATTCATCTTGATTGTGTTTTTGCCATTTGATTACATTTTTTACATTTATTTTATTTTTACATTAATTTGTCCATTTCATTTTCACCACAAAGTGCAATTAAAGGTTATGAGTTTTAAATTAGATACACGCAAGACACTCCCTAACAGTAAACTCTAATTACGCATTAGATTATGCGAGTATCTGGCAAACACGAGCGTCTTTTTTATCATTAACCCTTAAGACGCGTCTGCAGCAGGCATTTATTTTGACAAGACACGTGAAGCACATATGATCACTTGACGCTCCGAACACATATTTTGAAATTATGAACCACACACATGATGGGCTACATACATGTTGTGACGAACTTCGCATCGAGCGCCCTCAAAAAAAGGAGTCACCGGCCGCCACTAGACATGGGAACCTGTTGCCCGCATCACACAAATGTTCTACTTTGCATCCTGGCATTCTGCATCTAAAAACATTTTGAAATGTCCAGCCAGTGGTCCGAATTATTGTTCATTTCTGAAATAATGCTACATTTTCAATCTAGATACTAATGTTGAAAAAAGTTGCAAAAAGTATTAGTTACTGCCCTCGTTGCCATACAATGTGGAAATTGCAATTGTCGTTATTTTGAAAGAAAGTTTGTGTGCTCTGTAAGACCCATTCCCTACAAATATGGTATTACCCGAAAGCCCAAGACGTCCTTTTGATGGGACAGTATAGGATTAAAAAAAATGAATAAATTGTTCTTGACTAAGAGAGGTCTGAAAAGAAATTGCTTGTTGTCAGGAGGATATGCAATTAAAGCTAAACCAAATACTTTACATATATGTTGCAGGTCATGTCTGTGCCTCGGGCGGAGAATAGCAGGTCTTCAGTATCCCGTATGGAGTGCTAGTCCAGCATCAGCAGTCTGTGAGCTGTAAATGCATTGTCTGCTGTTTCTCTTATCTCAACCCTTATTCTCTCCCAAACCCCATCAGAAAGCCACGGCGGCGATGCAGGTAAACATTTAAAAATCATTACCGAGCACTAATGGCAGACCAAACAAAGAACACACAGGTCTGTTTAACTAGATGGATGCTATTAAATGGATTATTTGGGTGTTATCTGCATTCAGGGTAAAGGGAAAAAAATTATAGTGGGAAATCATATGCAATAAACACATAAAATAGTGGGAAAAGTATGGATATGATTGCTGGTTGACTTTTCCTAAGAAGCAATGCCATAAAATGTGCGGTTAAATGTTTTCCATTTTGTTATAAAGAGGTATGTGGTCAGTTTCTAACACTTATGTTACAGCAACACTGAAAAAATTACTGTTACACGACATAATAATAAACTGATAAAGCTTGTAATGCACTTTAGGACACTGACGTGGCCGAATGTTCTGTTTTAAAGATAAAGTAGATTTTGATATAAAACTTTTCATGTTTTGGTCACTTTATCTAAAGAAGATTTATAGGTTCATGCCACAACTGTGTTCTTGATTATTTTTCTAAATTACATTTCATCCCCAATAGGGGGCGCTGTGTGTCATCTGATCTTTAAAGAGAGGGTGCTTGTGAAGTAGTTTGCCTCAGAACAAATCCACTTTTTCCACCCGTGGTCCATCATGGGTACCGAATATTCTTTTCTTCCCGACTGAATGATGCAGCATGAAGGCCATTTTCGTCTTATCTGGCCGATAGTCAAGCGCGAATCGATTTTCTGCCGGGCTATTTTCTCCGACTGTAATTCTGTCACATTCTCTATTTTCTGAATGTCATTTCTTCTTTGAGAACTTAAATAAAAGATCCATGTCTCTTTTAATACTACAGAGAGGGGGAGTTTTCACAATGAGTCTGAGAGCTGAATGTATTGTGCTTTCAGGGGCGGCGAATGTCGCTTCTCGCCCTCTTTTCATACCCTTTATTCTCTCTCTCTCTCTTTCTCTCTCTCACCTTTAGGGAACAATAGATTTTGCTGCATCTAACTGTGCCTGTGCGACTCTCCCCTGCCCACACACATTTCCTGACACATCTGTCATTACGTTTTCTTACCTCTTCATTTATCTGATGCCTCATCTATCGACTGTGACTATGGGAGGATTACTGTGTGTGTTAGGCTCAGCATCTCACGACCAGCTGTAACCTGCTGTGCTGGCAGGCTTTTCTGACCATTTACTATTCTTGTCTCTTGTCTTCCACTTATTTTGAGCCCCCACACCGGCATCCAAACATACAGAATGCCTGACACTTTAACACGGGTGCGTATGGAGGTTTCACGGAGACAATGTATCATTTAAAAAAGTATAACTTTGTATACTACACGCTAAAACTTTCCTTTATTCCTTTTAACCTTGCAAAATGTGAGATGTTGTGAAAATAAAGGTGCTATGAAGGTTCTTCCTTAGTGATGCTATAGAACAAATAGACATTTGTTTTATACCTTTTTTATAATCTAATGCCTGTCGCACACAGCGCAGAAACGCAGTGCCATATTTAAAACTCTTTGGTTATTTTTGAGTGTGATGCTAATGGTCTAATCAGATTCAATAGATTATGCTAAGCTATGCTAAAAGTGGTACCGCCAGACCCGTAGATCAGCTATGGATTCCAAAACTGTAAAAATCGAATGTTTAACTTTAGGGGAGCTGGAAAATTAGCATATTTAAAAAAGTGGAGTGTCCCTTTAATTTTTATTACCATATTATGTTCTACTTTGTTATTTCTGTATCACATCAGTCCTGCATACTGTATCTCTCTTAATGACGGTCACGCTCCCTTAACTCACATTACTGTAAACTGGCTTTCCGTCCAGCAGCACCAGTCACGGATGGCTGAAAGTTCTCAGGCATGTTTCTCATTAGCGCAGGTCTTCTGGAATCTTGAGACACGGCAGTCGGGCCTCAGTCATGTCTGTCCACAGGGATCTGGAGAAGGATCCATTAAACCCTTATGCTACGGTTCTCATAGACTGATCACGTATTAAATTAGCTAAAAGGTCAAAATTTCTGTCCGTGGAGCTATGGTTGACCAGTATTGTACTTTACACAAAATAAGAACAGACCTCATTCAGTTTAAATTAATGACTTGTAAGACTGTCCCATAACACCATTAAAAGTCCCATTCTTTCTGTATTTTTGAAGCGTTGATTGTGTTTACAGTGCGCGATATAACGTGTTCATGTTTCACGTGTAAAATAACGCGGTATTTTTCACAAAATTTACTTATCTGCATACCGCTGTTTTCACTGTCCTAAAAACATGCTGATGTCTTCCTTGTCCTATGAAGTCCCTCCTTCAAAAATACGTAACAAGTTCTGATTGTGTAGTTTGTTTAGTGTGTTGTGATTCGATAGCAGCTTAGTTTAGCTGTGCCGTTTGAGCTTAGCTGGCGACTGATGTATTCCTGTGGGCGGAGTTTATTCAAAAACTCTTTTTTGACGTCATTCAATTGGGAAGTAAAGGGCTGTAGTCCAAACCGGCCATTTAAGCTACATTTAAACTAAAAAGATTAGTAAAGTTAAATAAAATATAAAACGTCTCGGTTACATATGTAACCCTCGTTCCCTGAAGGAAGGGAACGGAGACGTCACGTCGTGACCGACGAATTGGGAACCGCTTCGCGGGTGACCTATCTGCTTCGAGAAACCTTTAAAACGCCAATGAACTTGGCATGCAGATAATTGCATCTGCCGGCGCCGCCCCGCCGCACAGGTATTTAATGAGCGGCAGGTGCAGTTATCAAATCAGCTATTTTTTGCTGAGAAAGCTGGACAGAAGGAAAGGGTCCGGCCGATATCAGCAGTGGAACAGCAAACTGTGGCGACGGGACGTGACGTCTCCGTTCCCTTCCTTCAGGGAACGAGGGTTACATATGTAACCGAGACGTTCCCTTTCAGTCGGTCACTACGACGTCACGTCGTGACCGACGAATTGGGAATCCCTACCAAAGCGCCACTGAAGCTGACCCTTCCAGTGCCTGCATAAACCCTCCGACTCTCCTCTTTAAGGGAACGGAAATGGGGTTGAAGCAGAGGCCGGTCACTACTTGTTCCTTAACCCACGATAGTGACAAGGCGAACTGGGAAGCGAACTCGTCAGGCGGGACTAAGATCGCTGCGGAAAGAAAACCCTCTAGGGGTCTACCACTAAGGTGATGGATAAAAAGACACGAGGTCTATAAAAAATACACTCTCTTAGCAACACTAGAGAGGCGCGGAATGAACTCCGCTAAGGGAAACATGGTAAATCAGAAACTTTCCACGGAAATACTCACAAAGAAACCACTAGGGGGCGCAATGTGGGCGCTAGCCTCACCCAGATAGTCAAGGATACATCTAGTGAGAGGCTGGCAGCCGATGCTCCGCAACATCGGCCACCAAGCGGTGGAGAAGACAAAAAAACATTTTTTGTAACGTTTTTGCCTTGATGGCCTTCCATAATGGTGCGGTTTTTGCGCAGCACCAAAAAGAAGGGCTTCAAGCCGACACAGGAGCCGTTCCTCGATGTTCTCACTGATCTGACGAGAGAACTCGAGAGGATACAGGCTCAACGCGAACACTATAGAATCTAGTGAACGTATTAGGTGTCGCCCAGCCAACAGCTCTACAAATATCTGAAAGCGAGGAACCACGAGCCAAAGCCCAAGATGAAGCCACGCTTCTGGTTGAATGGGCTGTCAACCCAAAAGGGCAAGGAATGCCCTGTTTCTCATAAGCCAGGGCGATTGTGTCTACAATCCAATGAGACATCCTCTGTTTAGTGACAGCTTTCCCTTTCTGCTGACCACCGTAACAGACAAAGAGCTGTTCTGAGGTCCGAAAGCTTTGAATGCGATCCACATACACACGTAGTGCACGCACAGGACATAACAAAGCCATGGCTGGGTCTGCCCGAAAGCAGCGCTTGTAAGCTCACCACCTGATCTCTGAAGGGAGTGGTGGGAACTTTAGGCACGTAGCCCGGCCAGGGTCTCAGTGTAACGCTGGATTCAGCCGGCCCGAACTGAAGGCACGAATCGTTGACCGAAAATGCATGAAGATCCCCTATCCTTTTAATAGAAGCCAATGCGAGGAGCGTCAAAGGTTTCATAGTGAGAAACCTGACGCTCACCGTCCGCAGAGGCTCGAAAGGGCAGTCCTGAAGGGCTTTCAGCACCATGGACAAGTCCCAAGGAGGAATAGAGGGAGGGCGCGAAGGATTCAGCCTCCGTGCACCTCTTAAAAACCTAATGACCAGATCGTGCTGACCCACAGATCTACCGTCTATGGGTACGTGATGCGCGGATATTGCCGCGATATCTACTTTAATGATAAGTGGTGACAACCTCTTCTCCAAGCGGTGCTGGAGATATAAAAGCACAATACTGATCGAGCATTCCCGGGGGTCCTCTCGTTGAGAAGTACACCATACAACAAACAGGTTCCATTTCAGCGTACACGCCTGCCTCGTAGACGGCGCTCGCGCTACAGTGATGGTGTTAGATACCGCCTGGGGTAAATCACCTAAAACCTCCGCGCCCCGTCCAGAGACCACACATGGAGGTTCCACAGATCGGGGCGAGGGTGCCATAATGTGCCAGGGAATCAGCCAGGGAGGGACTGTCGCGAGGAGAGTGAGTTCTGTAAAACCAATTCCTAGTTGTCCGGTACGGCGCAACTAATAGAATGCGCTCCTCGTCCTCCCTGACTTGCACAGTGTCTGCGATATAAAGCTTACTGGGGGGGAAACCCCGCGGCCAGCTGTGTGCCAGTGCATTCACGCCGAGTGTTCCCTCGGATAATGAATAAAACAGGCGACAATGGGTTGTCTCTGAAGAAGCAAACAGATCTAACTGCTCTGCCGAAACATTTCCAAATCAGCTGAACCGACCGGGGGTGGAGCCGCCACTCGCCGGGGCGCGCTGCTCATGAGAGCGCGTCTGCCGCTGTGTTCAGCGACCCCGATATGTGAATGGCACGAAGAGACCTCAGATACTTCTGACTCCAGAAGAGGAGAGACGGGCGAGATGCGACAGGTGACGAGAGCGCAGACCGCCTTGGCGATAGATATACGCTACAGCCGCAGTTTTGTCGGTGTGCACTAATACATCTTAAGCATCGAATCACGTTGATGAAACGGACGAGCGCAAGATATACAGTGCACAGCTCGAGGCAATTTATGCCAATGTCGCTGGAATGTCGACCACACCCCCGAAGCGACGAGCCCGCCGTACGTAGCTCCCCACCCCGTTGTAGAGACATTTTTGCCAACAATAGCATGCCTGGAGACCTATCTCAGTGGCATCCACACCCTGAGAAACGCTGGGTCTGACCACGGGGTGAAAGTGTGACGGCATCTCGATGTAATTATAATACTGTGAAAGCCGGTGAGCCACGCTCTCCTCGGGACTCGGTCATAAAGCCAACACTGATGCGGTCTCATATGGAGCAGCCTGAGCGGTGTCACAGCCGCAGCTACTGCCATATGCCCCAGAAGTTTTTAAAATTATTTTAGTGGAACCGCAACCCTGCCTTTAAATGTTTAGGCAAGTCAGAATTGACTGAACACGCGCTTCTATGAGACGTGTTGATAAATCGACCAAATCCCGTTATATTCCGAGAAAAGAGATCCTCTGCACGGGGCAAAGTTTACTCTTTCCCCAGTTGACCTGAAGACCGAGACGAGCGAGGTGTTAAAGTACACGATTTATGTGTGTGCGCAGCATCTGACGAAACTGAGCTATTATGAGCCAATACGCCAAAACGCAAACACCGCTCTCTCTCTCAGGGGCTGCAGTGCGCCCTCCGCAACTTTCGTGAAGACACAGGGAGAGAGAGAGAGAAAGCCCGAACGGTGAGACTTTGTACTGATATGCCCACCCCTCGAACACAAAGGGGAGAAACGGCCTGTGTCGGGGAAATATGGAGACATGAAAGTACGCGTCCTTCAGGTTGAAGGCTGCAAACCAATCCTGTGGGCGGATGCATTAAAATATGCTCCTCTGCGTAAACATTTTGAACAGCATTCTGTGAATTCTGTGAATTCTCGACCCAGTACGCAGATCTAGGATCGGACGCAACCCGCCACTCTTCTTGGGTACAATGAAGTAAGGGCTGTAAAGCCCCGACTTTATCTCGGCTGGAGGGACCGGCTCGATCGCGTCCTTCGCCAATAGGACAGCAATCTTCCGCACGCAGTACGTGCGCATCGGCAGCCTTCACCGTGGTGAAGCCTGAATATTTGAGAGGTAGCCGGGCAAATTGAATGTATAACCGAGACGGATCGTGCGTAAAAGCCAACGCGACGGGCTGGGAAGCTCTTCCCAGGCCCCCAGATACCGAGCGAGAGGAAATTAACGGCACGATGTGTACCCGTGGCGAGCGGAGACGGGGAACTCAACGACGCGTGCTCTTTGGCCGCATTGTGAGATGTGGTGTGTAATGAAACACTCACCCGAAACCGCTGATGGATGCTGAGCAAAAGGGGGCTCCCTTGTAGATGTCCCGCTCGATACATCCGCTGGCGAATGAGGAAGAGGAGAACGTAGGGTTTTGAGCCCGTCCGAAACTCCTATATGCCTCCGGGGACCTGGAGAAAGAAGAGGAATTCGCTCTTTGAGGTTAGTGGGTGCCGATTGAAGTCGGCGGAACACAAAACGAAACCAAGGATTCCCCACCCGGCCCTCCTACGGGGTGGGGGGGAGAGTGATGTTTTCACCATCTCCTGACGAGCGATCCTCTCCATCTTCAGGTCGCCCGACTCAGAGCGCTAAGTTTCATTTTCCACCTTTGTAGCGGGCTGAGTGGGCGGGTGAACAGCTTACGACAGGTTCCTTAGAGCTGCCGGGATGAAGGAACGAAAAAGCCGTAGCAGGACACCCTCGGCGAAAAGCAGACCAATATACTGACGTAACGGAGGGGGCAGCTAGGCTCCGACGTGGCATGAAGCCTCAGTCTGCTCTAAAGCGGCCAATCATTGTTGAACACTCTCAGCCGCGTCGCCGAAATGGCTGGTCTAAAAAGGAACATTAGGGCGATTATTAATAACCTACTTAATGCCCGCAAGACACAACCAGAGATGGCGTCCCTGG
Organism: Paramisgurnus dabryanus; assembly: GCF_030506205.2. Taxonomy (NCBI): domain Eukaryota; kingdom Metazoa; phylum Chordata; class Actinopteri; order Cypriniformes; family Cobitidae; genus Paramisgurnus; species Paramisgurnus dabryanus. The sequence continues at coordinate 14,061,390 of NC_133359.1, read as the reverse complement.
ACCACCGGGGGGTGGGCATAGCACGTCCGGCGGCCTGTGGGGTGAACCCAGTCGCTCGTAGCGCCAGGTCAGAGCCACACAGGATTCTTTAGTTGCCGGACCGTGACCTCGCCTGTGCAGATCCTTCAGTGCCGTAGCCTGCGGACCTGCATCACGCCATGGCGCGTACGGCAGAGGCTGCCTCTCACAAGCCCGTGGGTCTGTGAGGGGAGGGAGGCTGGTCTCTTGGAGCAGCATAACCCTTAGCGGCCCCGCCGTCAGGAGAGGTGAGAGGTGATGGCTGAACGGTCGGTTCCGGGAGGAAAACGAGTTTTCCACGACCGTGTCAACCAACATGCACCCCGGGAAGAAAAGGCACAGAAGGTTGGGGCTGTTCTTGCAGTCCTGAAGTGCCAATCATCTAGGCGGGACGGTGCGGGTGGGGGAGGAGCTCTCCGCTCCACACAGACCGTCTCCGCGCTCCCGAGCGTACATGGCCGCCACTCGGGGTCGAACACGGGAGCCCCTACCCAACCCGAAGGCGGGAGTGGGTCCGAGTCGGCGACCGAATAGACGACCCCCTCTCCGATGCTGTGACAGACATAGAATCCTCGTGAGGGCTGAAAGAGGACGAGAGCACGTAGAACACGCGCCACCCGTCTCTTACGGCACCTCTGGCTGTGGATGGGGGTGCTGAGAGTCACTGGACGAACCAGCTAACCGATTCAGCACCGTTTATACGGAGATAAGATTTCCGGAGTTTTGCCACCGCACCTTTAACGGGGCTCCGCAACGGAAAAAAAGGGGGTGACGTTCCCGGAGGTACGAAACCCGTCTCCGCCATCCAAGAGGTTCACGCTCTCTTAGGAGTATGAACCCTCCACGAACGCCGCCTCAGCATGCACTCTTGCGCACGAGAGAGGACGATCGTGGCCACCCGGGGACCCATACATTTGCCGCATCCAGAAACACGGACAGAAAGACATCTTTAAAAAGACGCTCCTGCCTCAGTGCAAGTGAAATGCTGTCTTTAAAAAGACGCAGAACACCGCAATACTCTTTTAGAGGAAACACTCTTTTAATGTGCTGATGTTGATGAAGCACACAGGGGAACGGCTACGCACACACTCAACTAAGAGTGAGAAAAAAATTTAAAAAGAGAGGTGGAACACCCGCGAGCCTCCGCTGAAATGCCTTTGCCCAACCAAATCAAACACGCAGAGTTCTCCAAAGAGCAGAGAGTAGCTTCTCGTGAGCAGTCAGTCTGCCAGCTTTCGAAGCTAAAAAGCTGATTTGATAACTGCACCTGCCGCTCATTAAATACCTGTGCGGCGGGGCGGCGCCGGCAGATGCAATTATCTGCATGCCAAGTTCATTGGTGTTTTAAAGGTTTCTCGAAGCAGATAGGTCACCCGCGAAGCGGTTCCCAATTCGTCGGTCACGACGTGACGTCGTAGTGACCGACTGAAAGGGAACTTTTGTTTAAATGTAGCTCAAATAAATTGATTGCAACCACTTACCTTGAAAAAATTTATTAAATTCAATGAATCATTTTTTTCAGTGTAAAGTTTAAAAAATGGGATCAGGAAGAATGTGCATTCTTAAAAATAAAGGTTCTAAGTGATAGATTTGTTGGTTCAACTTAAAAAGTTACTTGGTTGCCTTAACATTTTGAGTTAATTCAACTAAAATATTAGTTAACTTAAAAGCGTTGTGTAAAAATAGTTGTCGATAAATATTTTAAGTTATATTAGTTAGAAAATTTGTGTTTTAATATTAACCAGCCTTTTTTAATAGATGATGTCTATATTCTCCCTATAGAATAAAGACTGTCGACCAACCCCCACATCCTATAAAACTTGGTGCGGCTGGTTTGCCGGTGCGGTTGGGCAGGGTGTTGAGTGATGTTTTTTTTTTTTTGACACAGTGCTACTAACATACTGGATGAAAACCGCTTCCGTTAGATGTAACCACAGGAACGGTGGAAATGGCAGTAAACTCAACCTTAAAAAAACAGCTCAGAAGCCACAAGAAAAACAAACAAACATTTTAAATGTTTTTTGAGGAGAAAAAAAAAACAGTAATTGTACGTACAAAACAGAACTAAGACATTCCATTCAGTACCACCAGGGAAATTAAAACCATTCTGTCATCATTCGGTACAATGAGGTCTCAACTCCCTCGTTCTCTCTCTCTTTCTCTCTCTCTCTCTCTCCCCTGTTGTTCTCTGCCTGTATGTTGCAACAAAGTGAAATTAATGTGAAATCATGAAGATATTAATCTGCAGACACAGTGAGAATTGTATATTGGAAGCATGTGTTCTTCAATGTTTTTATATTGTGATTCTTTTGAAAGATTTCAACATAAATGTGCTCTTTATCAGTTAATGCCATCCCGGTGTCCTTGAAGATAAGCATAGAAATTGTTTTGGGACTCTCTGGACATAGCATCAGGATTTTGAAAAAATGCAAAGCAAATATGACCACTAAATGACCTGGAATGTGCACAGTCTAATTTTGAGCTACAGGCAAAAGAAAGTAAAAATGTAAAAATTTAGTTTTCTTTTATAAAAATGAGTACATTAAGCCTCTGTCTAGCGATCCCAATTCTCTAAATAGTCATTAAACATCTAAAATATTCTTTATTTGTAAACTTTCTGAGAAGTGTAGCCTACCGTCCTAAATGCTTTGAACCTTAAAAATCTTTAAGTAATTTTTCACAAAATTGACTTTGCTGACACCATCAACTTCAAACAGTTGTAGCTCTGTCATTCCAACAAATCATACATTGTTTAAAGTTTTTTTATACAGACTGTCAAAATATAACTAATTTCTGAAATGTTGCTCATTCCAACTCAATTTGCCAACATGGGTCACAAATATTGAAGCAGAATATAAAACTGATAACTTGAGTCAATTTTGAATTATTCATCAACACATTTTGTGATCCATGACCATGAGTATGAAATTATTAAAATAATTTAAAATATAATAAGCAGTTGAAAAAGCAGAAAAACTTTGGAGAGCAAATGAACCTGCAACTATAATGTTTGTAAAAAAATTGTCAAATATATATGCACCCTTTTAAAAGGTCCTATATGTAGGGGAGAGCGGGCACACCTAACGCTTTTTGGTTTTGGCTCAATCATTCAAAAAATATTTGATTAATTATATTTTTACAAAGCAACACACAAATCTCTGCTACAAATGAACATTTGAAGTTTGTTTCTACACTCTAAAAAAACAAACGGTGCTATATAGAACCAAAACAATTGCTTTGGATCGTAACGATAGAAGAACCATTTTAGTGCCATATAGCACCGGTGAAGAACCAGTGAAGCACCAGTGAAGCACCAGTGAAGCACCAGTGAAGCACCAGTGTAGAACCATATAGGGGCCATATAGCACCACATATGGTTCTACATAGCACTATATGGTTCTACACAGGTGCTTCACTGGTGCTTCACTGGTGCTTCACTGGTTCTTCACCGGTGCTATATGGCACTAAAAATGGTTCTTCTATCGTTACGATCCAAAGCAACTGTTTTGGTGCTATATAGCACCGTTTGTTTTTTAGAGTGTAGTATTTATCATTCTTGGACAATTACACCAAAGTGCAAACATTACAACTTACCCCATAGGTGGGGTTCATTGTAACAGGCAGGGGGTTAGTTGTAACACTTTCTAAATAAAGTTTGCAGGCAAATATTTCAATAATATTTTGTCTATATACTTGAAGTGGATATTGTTTATATATCTGTCTATAATAGACAGGTATCCACACTGTATTCATTCATTCAGTCCTTTTCTAACAATAGTTCAATTATAAATGGATACAAAAATCAAAATATTTGAGAAAAAGCAGCACAATTATGACAAAACATTTTTTTATATGTGACCCAGTCTGAAATAACCATACTACAGTTACAAAAATCAAATTCTGAGATAATGAGCATCAAAGTCTGATTTTATCCAATCATTTCATTATGATTTTAATCTTTGACGTGACCTCATTCAGTCAATATTAAAGATATGAACAAAAATTAATTTGACACATGATTTTTGATAAGACAGGCACATTTATTTTGTTGGCAGCCAGCGATTATTCATGTGTAGCTTATTTAAAACAAAGCCAAGAATTACGCTAACATTAGCGGTTTTCATATCGTAAGTGCTGGGTGGTTAGTTGTAACACAGCGTTACAATTAACCCCGCTGGGTCAAAATATTTTCAAGCCTTCCAAAAAGTTTGCTAAGAGCTGCAGACATATTTCAAAATGATGCTATGTTTTAGTCAACAAGACACTGATTAATATGACATAGCATTGGATTTGGTATCTTACACACCCAACTTAGAAACCGAAAAAAAACATATGATGTAAATATTTACTTACATGACCACAAAACACTCGTTCATCAATAACTCTCTGGAAAAACATTATACATTTCCAATAATTTGCGGGAGACTGTCTTTTGGCAGTGTGAAAAAAATACCGGAAAAACAAAACGCCCAACCTTGTGCAACAATGTAAACAGTCCGTGTTACAACTAACCCCGCGTTAGTTTTTGCCCCACTCACCCCAACCATTAGGTACCGATATGTACACATTTGGTACCAGTATGTACCTAATATGTATCTTTGAGGTACTATACTAATAAACTACCTCTTGAGGTACTGCAATTTAGGGGCAACGCTGTACTTTTTATTTCTGACAGTGTATAAAATATGTATAGGTTAATATATGTTATCAGGGGCGCCGTTAGGGGGGGTTCAGAGTATGCCAGGCATATGGGCCCATGAGTACGCTAGGGGGCCCCACCGTCATCACTTTTCCCTTTTTATTTTTTAATTGTACACATTTAATTATTAACACTGTTGTAAAATGAAAAGTAAATTAACATAAAACTACGGTGAATGACTTTGTAAGTAAAATTGAGACACTTTTAAATAACAGCATGCAAGCATGACCTAGTAGATGTAATTACATATTTGGCAGTTTTGGTGGTTTTAATTTGATTGTGCGGGTATGGATATGGGTGGGTAGGCAACATTTTGGTTTGGGATCAGTTTGGTGGCTTTGCTATGCAAAGTTACGACAAATAGTCGACAGCCCTACTGTTTGGCATTTCAAGGTAAGATCTCACATGCCACTAAAAAGCGTTCATGCTAATCCGTAAACTGTATGTTTCATGAAAAATAAAAAATATTTCTGTTAATACAAAAGGACAGCAAGAGCTTTATTTAGGGAAAAATTAGCATAGCGACTGCTGACAATTTATTGCATTTCTAAGACGGACAATTACTTAATAGGCGTAGTTAAAAATATTGTTTTCTAAATAAACATGAATAAGGAGAATTGTATAAGCCATAATTGAGTTAAATTTTAAATGACTAAGAGCTGGTTTTAATGTGACAGCGCATCATTTTCAAAATGAAAGTGATTCATTTTTATTCAGGTTTGCAACGGAGGTTTTGCCCAAAATAGTAAACTTAGTGCAGCTATTATAAACGCTATATTAGATTGTTTTTAACATATCCTAATAGAGAATGTCTATTTTATATTTATGTTTGAGTATTGTTGTGTTTAAATATTGTTGTAATGTTGTTAATGTTTTGTTTTAAATTAATCCGATTATTAAGACTTTAATTTTAAACGCCATATATTGGTCGTTGTAATGGATTGAAGGCTAATATGACAGTACAAATGGAGTGACATAATTTTCGAGTTTAAATTAAGTTTTAGAGAAAAAGAATGTCCAGGGTGCTCAGGGAGTTCAAAAAACAAATATTTGAAGGTGCTCTTTGGGATAGGGAATTCCAAATAAATATATCAAAAAGATGAATCCAAGGCACTCTTCTTCAATGAAAAATTTAAAAAGCCTTTATTAAACTGGCTACTTCATATTAGAAAGTTAAAAATACATGGGGTATGGAAAACAACCCACGCGTAGCGGCACAAAACAGCCTATACCCTGAAGAAGGCTGTTTTGTGCCGCTACGCGTGGGTTGTTTTCCATACCCCATGTATTTTTAACTTTCTAATATGAAGTAGCCAGTTTAATAAAGGCTTTTTAAATTTTTCATCGAAGAAGAGTAGCCTGACTACGTCAGACTTTGTACTTCCGCTAAATTTCATTACGCTTCTGTACTCAGTCTGAGATACCTCCCATTCAAACCGTTTTCCTCAGGTCTCAAAACAACCGGCGAATCAATGAACAGAGGGCGGGCTGAGAGCCGTGACGTAGACGCTAAGCGCCGAATGTACGGTTGTAGTTTGTAGTGGACATGGAGGCACAGAAAGCTATTTGCTCTGTTGTGGAGTACCGGCACTTGCCAACTTAATCCCGAACAAGAAAAGTGTTTGTTAAACATTTTGAATGGAGATTATGTTGTTGCCCTACTCCCGACAGGTTTTGGGAAAAGTTTAATTTATCAACTATTATCGATCGTCAGCGAGAAACTGTGTGCAGCACAGCTTGACGTGCACAACAATCGAGATATCATGGAAGGAAATTTCATTGTTCACAGTTAATGGTGGAGGACGCGTGGGCAAACATTCTTTGGTGACGTTCCTGATTAACCAGAAAAAAAGGTAGGAAGATTTAATTTACATATGGTTATGGCCGTCTGGTGGAAGAGTTTGAGAGGAGAGAGGGGCGTTCCTCCACTTAGACGTGAGTGGAAAGACACCGTAAGGATAGTGTTCAACTAGCTTTGGCCCGATTTACTTTACATAATCTGCAGAAGTCGTTCATAGCCATGTTAACCTCGGTATTTCGCTCGATGGGTTTGTTTTCACATCATGCGTGTGTTTTACAGCAGAAATTTGATGCGGCTGAGCTGGCGCATAACGCACATCATATCCAAACGTTATGTGATTGGCTTACGTTTAGACCAATGATTTTAAACTTCAGACAAGCCCCTCCCATGAGAAGGAAAACGATTGTCAATTATGCCCAGCCAGACTCTGTCTATGAAGCGAAGCAAAATAGCAGAGGATGGTTCTACCAGGCTAGAAGAAGAGTGCCTTGGATTCATCTTTTTGATATATTTAAATTAAGTTTTGTTTGCTTCAAATGTTTGCTTAATTAAATTAATTTCGTTTAATATAATTTGTCTCTTACTTTTATTCAATGTTTTGTTGATAAGTGTGGTGAATTAAAGAAAAAGAACATTAAAAAGAACACCGTGCATCTCATTATGTAACAAATATAAACTACTGCAATTCTACCAAATGCCAAAACATGCAGTATTATCTTTGTAATGATATAGTTGTTGTTGGATGTGCAAAATCATATTATGGAGTATATCACTTTAATCGCTTTTCAAAAAACAGCCTTCAGTGCACAGAAATTAAATTTGCATGCGCATCAGCGGCACATTTGATTGCGGCATGCTTTTGACTTTTAAAAATCAGCGTCATATTTAAAACTTTAGCCGATTGTGCTTTTTGCAATTTCAGTGTCATTGGCGAAGGGCGTGCGCGGGCGAAGCGCACACTCTTAAAGATCAACGTAATATTAATTTTAATGAGCGGATGATGGAACACATCCCACACGCAGAGAACAGCGACATAAAGAGAATATAAGTTATTTAGTGTTTTTCTGACGAATACAGTCAGTTCGTAAGAACATTTTTAAATGGACTATAAGATCATCAATATGAACTCTGAAGAATGAACTATTATAGGCTAAACATAATTGTACACATTTCCCTTCTAAAACCGCGCAGAACACTCGACTGCCGCGACTTTCAAAGCTCCTTCCAGAGATTTCCATAGATTCACAAATGCATCTTCATGCATTATTCTTCTTTTAGTGATCTATTTAAAATTACGTGAATGTTTTCTGCCTTTCCAGATTAAAATGATAGGCTGTTCGTTTTTCGAATAAATCTGTTTTTTTGCTTCATGCATTTATTTTTAGTTGCAAATGCGACCTGTAAAATTAAATAAACGCACTCAACTGAGTAATTTTATATATTGCTACACATAATGGTATGAAAATCAAACAATCAGCTAAAGAAAGGGGCACAAAATTCTGTCTTGCATACCCCCCTTGAAACTGTTCATGCGCCACTGTATGTTATTATTAATAATCAAATATATATGTGTAAGTGACCTTGTTAACTCTCACAAAAAAAATTAGATTTCCTTGTGTCTACTTAAAAACTTTCTTAAATCTGTGAGGCACTGGGAAACAGATGAACCCAAACGCAAACGGTGTCGGGGAAAAACAGAAAATACTTTATTTTATACAAAAACAAAAAACCCACGAGGGGGTACACAACATGAAAACATGAAACACTTAACTTTGACTGGATAGCAAGACTAGACTGTGACCTGAACACGATAACAGAACAAAAGATACACTGACATTAAATAGAAGGAACCAAATAAGATAACGAGCGGGAACAGGTGATGGGAGAAAACCAATGATTACTAATAAGCAGGAGAACGAGGGGGCGGGGTCACAGGACAAGACACCGGAGGCACATGCCAAACACAAAAACAAGGCATGAACCTCCACACAAGGCCAGGGACTGCCAGGACTCTGCCACCATGACAAAATACAAATATAACAAGACTTCAAGGCAGAGACCTGACAAAATCACTTTGACTTTGCACAAACTTTGAGGGGTTCACGGAGTTCATGCCAACCCTACTGAATTCTATCCAAACAGAGAGCAACAGGGAGCGTCATTATGTTTAACAAAAACATGTTTTTACACACATAAGCTATACAGCTGAGTCTATGTGAGAAAATTCATACTCAGTTTACACTTCAACAAGAAAAATAAAGCACACAGTGTTGATTTAACGCTTTCCTGCGAGGTGTGAGATCTGTGTACTACTAGCAAACGGCTCAGAGTACAGTAGCAGCCATTACCATTTCAGGATTGTATGAAGATATCCATTTTATATTCAGTTACAGATTATGCATGTTTTGCAAATACAGCCGCAGTGATTTGTTTGTACTAGGCTGAAATCACGTTTCAAATTAAATCAAAAACACTGACTTCCAGACCCACAGCAGGAATTATCCGATCCGTGAGAAAGTTTGTTTTGGCAGACGATTGTAAAAAAACAGAGTCTTACTCATCTATCGTGTTTAGATTATACTGGTTGAGAGGAAGGGGATGTGGACGATAATCCAGATGTTTACGGAAACATTAAGAACTTGTGCGTCGTTTACGTGAAATTTTCCATCCAAAACAATCCAGGGACCCTCATTACTGCTGCAGTTGAGAACGAGGCTTTTGTGGTATTGCATTCGAACGTCAGTGTGGTTTTACATCATGGCACGAGTGCATTAAGCCATTTAACAAATGCCATTAAATGCAGAAGTGGAAGCTGTAGTTTGATTCCTTTTTAAGCCCTTAAGTGTAATGGACAAAATTACAGTAATTGAATGGATAGAAAGCATTCAGTCGAAATATGACTAAGGTACTATTATGTAGTTTCAGATGTTATCAACATTTGCACACTTTGAGGTACGTATAATGCCTTTTCACATTTGCTATACGCATGTTTCTTTTTTTATTTATGAATAGACATAATGGGTGATTCGCTTGGATGGTTTATAACCCCTGTGCTCCGCAGCTACAATTCGGTAGGCTAATTAGCAAATGAAGAGAGAGTATGACAGTCTAATAGCAGAAAATTGCCCCTATTTCCTGACTATCCCACTGTAATTTAAGTAAAAAATACCAAGCAGCCAAATTATTGTTGTTTCAGCTGAAAGAGGACCAGTAATGATCCATGGCCCTCGTTTCAAAACAGCAACATGTACCTGGGATGAAAAAGCCTCCAGTGATGATCTTTACAAATCGCTATGTTTTGATCTCTGTACCCTGGAGACCCTGCTGTGCATGCTTTTAAAGGAGTTCATCCAAAAATTATGTATCATTATTTACCTTTTGTTGTTTCACACTGGCATATCTTTTTGCAGATCTATTTTTGTGGCTTGCAGTGTTTTTTCAACTTAATGTGAATCTTACAGATACGAGTATAGAAAATTTAAATTATTATTTTTTTTAAATCTTGCAGCAATCTTGCAAAAAGAAAGGTGCTTAATGATGATATACACAAAACAAAATTATAAACGCAACTTTTTTTGCCCCCCCCCATTTTTGATGAGCTGACCTCAAAGATCTAAGACTTTTTCTATGTACACAAAAGGCCAATTTCTCTCAAATATTGTTTACAAATCTGTCTAAATCACGCCATTGATCTACTGGCCTTCAATGTGATGCCCAGCTGATGTCAGACCAACGACCACCAGCTGCCCCCATTTAATCTACTTATCCGTGTTTATATTCATAAATTTTGGGGTTTCCCGGACAGAGATTAGACTAGTCCTAGACTAAAAAAATGTTAAGAGCTGTCCAAACAAAAAACAACTTGCACTGACATATCTGAAAATACATCAGTACTCTTTTTTTTTTTTTTGCCTCAAAATGCACACAAGTAATGTTTTTAGTAAGGCATGTTTGTTAAAACTAATTATATTTCCTAATTAAACTAAGGCCTATTCCTGGCTTAAGCTAATTCCTGTCCGGGAAACCGCCCCATTAGGTTTTAATTCCCATAAAATTTTAAAAAATCGTACCTATTATATAATATCTTTTATACACTGAAAAAAATGTTATGTTGAATTTACTTAATTTTATTATGACAAGAAGATGCACACAATTAATTTATCTAACTCCAGATATATTTTTTAAGCTGAGTGTACTTATAATTTATCAATTGAGTGTACTTATATTTTATATGTAATTTCAGATTAATTATATTCATAATTATTTTGAGTAGAATTTGCTCAATTTTTTTATTTTCAGTACACTAAAATTAATCATGTGCAAACAAATCAATTTAATGGTTTAATTTCTACATACTAAAATAATCCAATCGTTTTTTTAATCTCTTATTCTATTTAACTTTTCACATTGAACTGCCGCATTATGTTGAGCAAGTAAGAAGAGACTCAATAGATCTCAGTACTGGCATAAGCACAGTTATTGCTTACATCATGATTTTCATCGTGTCACCTATTGTCTATACACAAGCACCACTCTTCTGAATGATGGTAACCACAAAACTCAAAACAGAAACACAAACTCTTCTAAATCTCAAAGATAATTTAACCTGAAACACTAACAAGTCTTTCTTTTTTGTTAAAAACATAAAAAATAGCGTTTAATTTCAAATTTTACTCTCCAAATGCAGTCCCATGCAAAGCATGCTGGGAAGTACAAGCCCACTGCCTAGTTAGTTATGTTTACTTAAATAATTAAAGTAGTTTCAACACAAAATTTCCTTCTTACAAATTTGGGTGGATTTTACATAATAAAATTAAGTGAAATTTACTCAATAATTGTTTAGAATTAACTTAAATTTTTTGTGTTATTTTTACTTTTTACATTTTTTTAATAGAATTTAATAATTTCTTTTAAGTTAAATTTACTAAGGCATAGAATCATTTTTTTCAGTGTAGAATCAGCTATGTCTGGCTCTCCCAGGGTTTTTTTCCCCTCCTAGGACTTTTCTCCCACAGGGTTTTTCTCCACTCAAAAAAATAATTCAAGCCCTTCTTAGAAATGACACATTAAAATTGTGTTCAATAAATGTAAAATACCTCATTAAGAGCAATAAGTATATATATTTAATTAGTATAACACAAAATAAATATGTATTTATTGATTTATTTTTAATTGCGTTAACACAATTAGTTTGGGTTCTGGAAAAAGAATTTCCCAGCATGCTTTGCATGCAACTGCTTTTGGAGAGTAATTTTTTTAAGGGTTATTTTATGCATTTTTAGGTAAAGAGAAAGACTTAATAGTGTTTAATGTCCATTTATCTTATTGATTTAGAAGTGTTTGTGTTATATTTTTTCAAATTGTTTAGTTACCATCGTGCAGAAGAGTGGCGCTTGTGGTTAGGTTTTGGATGTGACATGTTTCTTTCAATGAGCACTGACTGTGTTAATGCCTGTTTGGAGATCAGTCTCTTCTCACATGCTCATCCAAAGTATCATATGTTATTATTATTAGCATGCTAACATGTAGGGTTTTTTTCAAAGAAGTTTTCCCGGTCTTGTGTCCAAAGATAGCCTACGATAGTTTTCTGACAGTGTCAGAAATTCGGCATGATCACTGCACAGTGTGTTTGCTGCTATGACCTGCACGCTGGTATTTGTTTACCAAGAGCGCATGCTGGTGACGTTGCGCTAACGTGTGTCGTACCCGAGTTTAAACGATCCATGTCGCACAGTGTGATAAGTTAATGATCTTATAGGGGAGCAAAAATCCTGCAGTGTATTTCGGGCTTTACTTATTTACAGGTTACATTTTTACTACACTCCCTAGTATGGTTATTCTTAACTGCTGTATTCTGCTGATTATGTTTTTAAGATTTTTCTGTGTTTTTTCCTGCATCTTTTAATGTAAAGCTGCTTTGAAACATTTAAACAATTGTGAAAAGCACTATATAAATAAAATTGAATTGAACTAAATTAAATCCGTGTTAGTGAGCACTTCTCCTTTGCCGAGATAATCCATCCACCTGACCCAAGTGAAAAAGTAGTACACTTCCATTTAGTGTACTTAAACTGCTTTATTTTCACACACTAATTTTGTACTTAATATACTCAAAATTCATCTTTAGCACTTCTTAAGATGTGCTTAAGATCATCTAAGTGTACTTCACTGTGCTATTTTGAGACACCATGAATATGAACTAAAATGCATTTTTAACATACTATCTCTGTATTAAAAAATGTATTTAGTTAACACTTATATTAAACTTGAATTCAACTTTCATACAAAGATGGGTTCAAGTGTACTACAAGTGGTATCTAAATACATTTTTCAAATACATTTTTAGCACATTGTAGTTCATATTTATTGTGTCTCAAAATAGCACAGTGAAGTACACTCAGATGATTCTTAATATACTTAAAGTTCATCTTTAGTACTTCTTAAGTACAAAATTAGTGTGCGAAAATAAAGCACTTTAAGTACACTATGGAAGTGTACTATTTTTTCTCCTGGGGACAGGTGTGGCATATCAAGATTTGACAGCATGATTATTGCATAGGTGTGCCTTAGGCTGTCAACAATAAAATGCCCCTTAACTCTTTCCCCACCAGCGTTTAAAAAAAAAAGTTGCCAGCCAGCACCAGCATTTTTCGTATTTTTACCAAAGTGTTAGCCTGGTTAGCCAGACCTACATCAAGATGTAAGGTCTGGCAACTCTTCACACAAACGGCTCAATGCAAGGGGCGGGATATAAGGTTGTCCCTCAAAATGCCTCTGCACGCAATAGGATAGCGCTATGACGGATCAGAGCAACGAAGAAGGTGACGTAGTTACCGTAACCAGTCGGCAAAACTCCAAACACATCTTTCTTGCTTAAAAAGGACTTCAGTAGGGTTTATTTGCTCTTCTCTCAAAGAAAAACATAAGTCTAAGTCCTCCAGAGTCGCGGCCAAAGCCGCTTCAAAAGATAGCTGTTCGCCAGCAGCAGCATCCATTCTTTGTTTTCAAGTAGGAACCGTTGCAGCTCTGTCGTCATCATGTTAAGCCCGCCCCACAGACGCTACACACGATGTGATTGGCCTGACCAAATTTTGGTTTTTGGACCGGTTAAGTGTATTGTGAGTGCCTAGACTAAACCCTGGCAGCAAATATATTTTGCGGCCGCTAGGGTGCGTCTAGATTTCTAGGCTACCAAAGTGTAATGCCTTCCAGAAAATGTTCTTCTTTAAATATGTAAACATACAATATATCAAATGAATGAACAGTCCCTCCGCTTTAAAAAAAACATGTTTAATCCTACCTTCATTGGTTCTCTTTTTACCATCTTTCAAATATAGGTATGTTTTTCTAAAAACACAAAATTTTGAGCAAAAAGCTAAGATAATAGCGTTTTTTGTGAAGGACTTTTTATAGAGATCCATTTCAGAGCGATCCTCAAAACATACAAGGACAAACACTGTTTGTCCTAGAGCGATACTTCCGGCTTTTATAAGTTGCGTAAGAGCGCAACTTGGTGAATAATAGCGGTATTACGGATTTTGCCGGAAATACACGTCATTGGCAAGGAAGCGTTTTTGAGTTAACTCGTCAATGGCGGGGAAAGAGTTAAAGAATATTCGACTGAATGGCCTTTAGAGAAACCAAATATGGTTCTTATGTGGCATCCCTGTGAAGAACCTTGCAAGCACCTTTATTTTTAAGAGGTTATACACTGTAAAAAGTGACATTTGTATTAATTAAAAAAATATTTCAATTGGTAACACCTAAAAAATTGAATTTTGTTCAACTTAAAGTCGCCATGAAACAGAAGTACAGATTGCGTTATTTTATTACAGATTATGAGAGCACATGCTTTTTTAAAATTATTTATTTGTCAAAAAATACCACAATATTTAAAAAGACAGTTTTCATTTCAATTTCATTATAACTTTACATTTTATAACTTTAAGTGAAAAATTTAAGGTGAAAAAACGTAACAAAAAAATTTAGGTGATACCAATATAAGTAATTTTACCTTAAGCTTGACGAAACGTAATTTTTTTAAGTGTTACCAATTAAGGTATTTTGTTGAAGTAGATTGAACTTTCACTTTTTACAGTGTAGTTTTTACTAGGGCAAATTTAAATATGGTGGCACACTGATAACATAGAATATCTGATTCTTGTGTGTCTTGAGCGTCTTGAGTCATGAGACACAAAAAACAATGAGATTCGACTTTGTGATATATTGTCACCATATTTAATTACCACTGTGATTAGTTTCCATGGATATGCAACATACCAATAGCTACATGAGCTTAAAGTATTAAGTGTTTTCTTTTACTAACATTTCAATATGGAAGACATTTTTTAACCCACTTTGTTCATTTAAATTACTTTAATGATGGATGTATGTGCTTTCATGGAGCCCCATATTAAAAGATAACATGATGGCATTTTAATATAAAATTATTTCTTTGTGTTCAGCTGAAGAAACAAATTCATATAGCCTACATCTGTAATAATGCGGGGGTGAATTAATTATGAGGGAATTTTCATATTTCAATGAATTCTATTGAATTTACGAGTGATGTTTTATTCACTTGTTTTTGTTTTAATTAAAAATTCTTTCATATTTCAATAAACGCCTGACATTTCTCATATCCTGTTTCGACAGGAAATAGGCCTGTACTTGTGGCAAAGGTTGACTGTAATATCTTGTCACTCTGGTAAGTCCGCACCGAACACTTTTACAGCACCCCCTCACTCACAGTGTAAAGTGCTAAAATGGAGAAAAATGCACCTTGCCCTCATATTGAACACATAAATCATCTGAGCATGGAGGCCTTGACTGCTGTTTCCTTTTCCTCTAATGGATCCCCTGCTCCACACCTCTCCTACTTTAGCAGAGATTACAGCGAGACACAACATTCAGTCGACCGGGTGGGAGAAACACGCTGGGAGATGATCATTATCATCCTAGTTTCCAGATACAATTTAGCCCAATCCCAACTGTGTACATTTTATACCAATTTTGTGTATTTAAAATGATGTGGTGTTAAACATGCTAGGTTTTATGCAGGGTCAACCTGGTGTTTAAATGTTAATGTTTCCTTAAACAAAAATTAGTTATTCTTCATTTAAAAAAACTCATAACGGTAATGTTTTACTCAATATCTTAAAGATTTAAAGAACAAATTGCATTCTGTCATCTCAAAGCTTTAGCAGGTAACAAGGTTGACAGTTTAGCAGTTTAATTTGAAACCACAATGCTTGTTCTTAAGGTTGTGAAACTGCTTGCTTATTATAAAAGAGTTGTTACAATACAAAATTATGTTTAATGTTACATTTTAAAGTAGATAAGCCTGTTTGTTTTGGTTTTCTAACTACACACTTTTATGATTTAATTTTACGGTTCACGACCCTGCCAACCTGCACCCATAATTGTGCCGCAGCCGCATTAGGTGATATAAAATGTATAGTAGAAATCACTTTTATGTTGTCTTATGATATATTGTGCAGCTATAGACGGTTTCAGCAGTAACAACATAAACAAGCGGCTTTCGGGAAAAACATGTTACTTCTGGTAAACTCCGGTAAGAATAAATAACAACAAAGTCCTTTTTAAGTAGTTTATTTATATAACAAGCTAAATTTGTTATTTTCGACAAGATATTTGTTCAAGAGTTCAGTTTAGCAACTAGTCAGACCATTAAACAAACAGAAACCGGAAGTAAGTTCAGACCAGACGCGTACCACATGCATCCGATGAAACCGTCTCTATAGTGTAACAGGGATGACATATTTTTGTAGGCAAAAAATCGTCCCAAAGTCAATGGGGTTTTTTTGAGCTGAGTTTTGGTTATACACCTTAAATAAGATCTTAAGTTAAAGGTGTAGCAAAGGATTTTCTCAAATTTTAGAAAAGAACCGCCTTCTCCACGTTTTAAAAAATGCAATTGCACAACACTCCTGATTGACAACTAGGAGGACCAATAGTCTTGATGATCCACCCGGAAAAAGAAAATCTTTCGCAATACCTTTAACACAAGCTCAAGATATTTTCACATTTTATTATACCATGTAACAAGTTGCTACATGGGACTACAGAAAGTGGCGTCCGGTAACTTCTTCTTTTTCGAGGGCGCACGATTCGAATCTCGTCAGCTGGCACATTGAAAAGCTTTTGGAGGATTGCAGGTCACCGATGAATTAAATGTATCTTGGAAAGGTCAGAAGGTTGCATCTGCAAATCCTTGTTCTCGACCGTGTATGTAAAAAACATGTAGCTGATCATGTAGGTGCCAACCCACCAATGCAAATTGGTTGACACAGCATCAGTCAATAGCTTCTAGATGTTGCAGATCATTAAAATGATGATAGGATCACAGTGAAGGGCATCAGGTGCCGTCTAAAGTCAGTGATTTATTCAGAAATTAATAAACATTTTTTATGTCAGACTTCACACTTAAAGGATTAGTCCATTTTCTTAAAAGAAAAATCCAGATAATTTACTCACCACCATCCAAAATGTTGATGTCTTTCTTTGTTCAGTCGAGAAGAAATTGTGTTTTTTGAGGATTTTTCTCATTTTAATGGACTTTAATAGAGCCCAACACTTAATACTTAACTCAACACTTAACAGTTTTTTTCAACGGAGTTTCAATGGACTATAAACGATCCCAAACGAGGCATAAGGGTCTTATCTAGCGAAACGATTGTCATTTTTAACAAGAATAATAAAAAATGCACTTTTAACCCACAACTTCTCGTCATGTAGATCCGGTCCTGTGATGCGCCAGCGCGACCTCACGCAATACGTCATGGCGTCAAGAGGTCACAGAGGACGAACTCGAAACTCCGGCCCAGTGTTTACAAGTGTGTTGAAAGAGGAACGTTCCTACATTGTTGTATGTCAACTGATACTAATTAATGTCTTTGTGTCAGTTTATTGTTTAAAATGGTCCGCAAATGTGCGTTTTATATATGTAACACGTGACCTTTCTACATCACTACGCATTTACGTTAGGTCACGCTGGACCGGAACTAGGCGAAAAGTTGCGGTTTAAAAGTGCATTTTTTTTTTTTGTCAAAAATGACAATCGTTTTGCTAGATAAGACCCTTATGCCTCGTTTGGGATCGTTTATAGACCTTTGAAACTCCGTTGAAAAACACTGTTAAGTGTTGAGTTAAGTATTAAGTGTTGGGCTCTATAAAATGAGACAAATCTTACAATGTTTTCCTAAAAAAACATACTTTTTTCTCGACTGAACAAAGAAAGACATCAACATTTTGGATGACATGGTGGTGAGTAAATTATTTGGATTTTTCTTTGAAGAAAATTGACTATTCCTTTAATGGAGATGCCAGTCACATAATGTAAAATTGAAATGATAAGCGCTCTGAATATATCAGAGATGCGGACAAAACATTACTATGAAAAATGAAACAATTGGCGAGAACATGTGAGAGGACATTTAAGCTTAAAAATATTTTAATTAAAATATATTTAATTCAACCCATGTCTTAAACATCAGCAGGAAATAACACTTCCTCCTTATTGACAGTTTTATCCCATATCTCCTTTAAAATTGGATTCTGCAGGAGTGAATTGTAAGGCCATGAGGAGCATCTGAAATCGCTTTAAGGTTGTTTTTTTTGTTTTTTCTTCCTGTTTTTTATCTTTTAAATCTCATTCCCTCCAATATTCTGTCCACGGCATGAAGCACTTCAGATATCAGTAAAGAGACTACCATGCCCTGGGTATCTCTGAGGTGCAGTTTCAATAAAGTTTCATTTTTATGTTTCATTGTGTATAAAGCCGAGGGCTACGTATAGCTCCACGGTGCTCAACATACGACCGAGGATTCTCTCGGTGTAGGATGCAGTTAGAAAAATAAAGAAGTGATTCATGTGACACATTGTAGCAAAATTATATTTCACGCCAGCTTTTGGAAACTCATATCCTGGAAACCGGTTACAGATGTCGGTGGCCTGAAGTATTACAGAAAAAGTCATGTTGGGAGATTTTTGAGATTTATGGGGCACCTAACCGTGAGGTTTCGAAGCTATAAACAACAGACGTATTACCCACCACTTCATCATCAAATGATAGAAGAGATTCAACGTAAATTTAAATTGAGAGGTTGTTAATAGCTTCCGCTCCAACATTTGTCAACAAAACGCGTCGCACAAGGTTTTCTTATTCAATTATTTAAGCAGTCACACACTTCAAATACAGACAATGATGATGAATATTTGTAAAGTATAAACCTTGGACCATATGTAAGCTTTAACTTGTTTATGAGTTAACATATAGAGGCAAAAATACGGAGTAAATGGAAACTGTATCCTTGGGAAGGGGAAAGCAATGAGAATAATATGAACTCGACCTTGCTTAATTCGTCTTTATTAAGTTGAAGCTAGCGTATGTCTTTGTGCTAAAATAAATTGTCCTTCTGTGTCATGCAGAATAAATGGTGCAAAGCGGTGAGGCAGAATAAAGTGAAACAGCGTTTATGTGAAGATAACATTGTATGTGATTGTGGATGTTACCTTCAACTTACGGTATGTGTTTTACTGGAACACATTGGGGAAGTGAGTATTGGGAAAAAGTCTACACTGTAGTTTGCCAAGAGGTGTGTTGCTGTTAATAAACACAGTATGGAGGAGCCAGATCATTTGAATTTGTACAAAAATGTACGATTATTAGAAAAAAAATGAAACCACACCACTAACCCCAATGTTACGGAGCAAAAGGAAATCATACAAAAACTGTGATCACACGGATTAACCACCTCGTTAAATATATGTATAAATTGCCGTGATATTGTGTTGTATAAACCGTTAAGTTTAGAGGACAAATCATTTATTTTTTTATAAATTGCATCCTCACAGTAAGCATTGCCAGTAACATTTTGGTTCTGCGAGGGAAATAATTGAAATCCATTTGTTGAGTTGTGACGTGAGCAAACACATTGTATTATACCAAATACACAAAATAAAGTTGTTTTAGCAATGAAATAGGTTCTCTTTAATATATTTTGTTGTTTGCGTAAGGCAGGTTTTCTTAATGGGATTCGCAAACCCCTGGTGAATGGCAGGGGAATTGCAGTGCTTGTGAGTTGTTGAAAAAATTAATAATATGCAATAAATACATTTTTTAAAATTTAAATAAAACACTTACCAAAAAGAGATATATTTTATTTGTTTAATGTGCATGTCATGTTTAAACAGATGTGTTGGATTTTTGGATGAACTATAATAATTATAAAAGTATTAGTACTGTGTATCTATTAAAGCAGGGGTGTCAAACTCATTTTAGGCTGAGGGCCGGATGGTAAATAATGCCACGAAGTGCGGGCCGGATAATTTTTTTAAACCTTAGTGTGCTGATAATTGTGTTAAAATTAACTAAACAAACCAATTAATTAATTTGTTTAGCAAGAAAACAAGAGAAACACACAGCTCTATGAAAACTACATTTCATAAGGTCACACTCATACTGTACATATTAAACACACAAATTTAAATCTGTACAAAACCCACTGGCCTTATAGGTTGAAAAGCTTTAATTTAACTTCTTTTGCCTTAATGCCAAAATTATTTATAAACCATTCACTTTTCTTTGGACTATATTTGTAATGAGAACAGTCATTTAGAAAATGCTAGATGGGGCAGTGGCCCAAACCAAAAATGGCACTATTGGGGTGGTACTATTATTATGGTTTTAACAAAGTATTATAAATATTATGTGTTATATTACTAGCATCAACTTAGACATGTGATTATAATGGGAAATATAGTAACAAGAATTAAAGTGTGACAATCTATTAAATATTCAATATGATTTACCTGCTGGCTTGATGGAGCTTTGAATTCATGTTTGTAATGTTGAACTGCCTTCAGCAGCATCCCTTTACGTTCTCTGTCGTTATTTTGTGAAGGCATTCGTGTTTTTTTATTTTTTGTCTACAAAGTGTGCCAACAACAGCAAATTTAGTGTTTATATTAACTTAGATCTGATCGGGAACATTAAATCCCTTAGACAAGCATTGTAACGTTAATAAGAATGTGGATATTTTGTCGTTTGCTTGCTAAGTTGTTAGCACTTTTAGAACATCGACAGCAAATCATTACCGGAAGAATTACATAAACAAACTTCCAAATTACGAATTCTGCGGTTTAACAACTGATATAATGTAATGAATCTACCTGTTAATGCAACGAACTTCGGAAACTGTCGTCTTCGCGAGCGGGCGGGAAAACACGAAGTGGATTACTGGAATCAGTGGATCTTTAGGGGAGCGGTAACAATGAAACGGCAAGATTTTTGGGCACCGTGTTTAGTCTTATGTTCCGCGTTTTGCTGGTTTCCGCAAGTCTCTCATATTAAAAACGAACTAGACACCCGCCTAAAAGTGTTTTTAAAATATGTATTTCATATTTAATAAAACTGTATAAATCATCATGCGGGCCGGATTGGACACCTTTGCGGGCCGCATCCGGCCCGCGGGCCGCATGTTTGACACCCCTGTATTAAAGGAATATTCCATTTTCTTAAAAGAAAATTTACTCACCACCATGTCATCCAAAATGTTGATGTCTTTCTTTGTTCAGTCGAGAAGAAATTATGTTTTTTGAGGAAAACATTGCAAGATTTTCTCATTTTAATGGACTTTATAGAACACCAACACTTAACACTTAACTCAACACGTAACAGTTTTTTTCAACGGAGTTTCAAAGGACTCTAAACGATCCCAAACGAGGCATAAGGGTCTTATCTAGCGAAACGATTGTCATTTTTGACAAGAAAAATAAAAAAATATGCTCTTTTAAACCACAACTTTTCGTCTAGGTACGGTCCAGGTAGGTCACGTGTTACATATATAAAACGCACATTTGCGGACCATTGTAAACAATAAACTGATACAAAGACATTAATTAGTATCAGTTGACATACAACAACATAGGAACGGTCCTCTTTCAACACACTTGTAAACACTGGGGCGGAGTTTCGCGTTTGTCCTCTGTGACCTCTTGACGTCATGACGTATTGCGTGGGGTCACGCTGACGCATCACAACCGGATCTAGATGAAAAGTTGTGGTTTAAAAGAGCATATTTTTTATTTTTCTTGTCAAAAATGACAATCGTTTTGCTAGATAAGACCCTTATGCCTCGTTTGGGATCGTTTAGAGTCCTTTGAAACTGTTGAAAAAAAACTGTTAAGTGTTGAGTTAAGTATTAAATGTTGGGCTCTATTAAAGTCCATTAAAATGAGAAAAATCCTGCAATGTTTTCCTCAAAAAACATAATTTCTTCTCGACTGAACAAAGAAAGACATCAACATTTTGGATGGCATGGTGGTAAGTAAATTATCTGGATTTTTCTTTTAAGAAAATGGACTATTCCTTTAAATATTGCTCTGCATAAAAGAAAATCTACAATGACATAAAAGTCCTGCAGGTACTTCTGAGCAAGGACTCAGGTGAATCACTCAATTGTTCATATTGATAACCGATTCATCATTGATTCATTATTGGCTGCAGTGGCACGTAACAAAAAAAAGAAAAGCCACACAGTGTTTAAGCTGTGTCAGGTGCAGACTGTTTCTTCAAACGGATCTGTTTTGTCTGGTTTGCTTCAATCAGGCCCAACTTTATGGGCTAATGGTTTGTTATCCATCCTTGAAGTATGTAAGCAAATGCGCAGTGTGCGGGAAGAGAGGTTAAACTGAAACCATTGCTAAGTTGTGTAATAATTGTGTGTTTTAGTATGATTCATGTGGGCGGCACACTGAAATATCTCTTTTTATAACAAGATTTTAAAGAACTTTTAGTGCCTTTTATATTTTGTTTGAGAACTGACTCCCACTTTTCAGACAATAACCAAGACAGTGAAATGACTGCTTACTATAGTCCAAATATAGTCTGGCTATGAGTAACCCAATTATTTACCCAAAATAAACATTTTATTTGGTTACATGCAGTTAAATAATTGCCAGATTATATCCCCTTGTACATGTTGTTCATGGTGTTTACTTTACATGTTTTTAGCATATACGCATCGTCTATTCTTGGGCTATGATTAGATTTATGTCTATTAGTATTTCGCTGACAGCTCAAATTTAGCCTTGTTTTAGCCAAAATTGCTTGCTTATCACCTGCCTAAAGCTTAGCAATGCATTCTCATAGAAGTCCACATCTATAGTGCTGTTCAGGAAAAGACAGTCATCATTAGCACTATTGTCCAACAGAGGGCTGTAGAAAGTGATAACATTTAAATTCTCTCAGAGAACCACTGGAAAGGTTTGGAAAGGTCAACGTTCAGTCTTAAAGAAAGTGGACAATTTTACACCCTGTGGTAAAACTTTAAAACAAAATGGAAGCAAAGCTCATTTAACACAGTGCAGAATGGGTTCATTTGTGACCTAATGAGCCTGCCTTGGAGTTAAAACAAAGCCTATCTGTGACATAAGTTTTCAGTTCATATTGATAATCTTTATACTCCAGTAATGATTCAAAACATGCTTACTAATGTAAAAATGTATTGTATGTGAACCTGTCTATGAAATCTGGGCAAAGTCTCCTAATCTCATTATGAGATTTAGATTGATTTTACATACATAGTCCTCAAAATCCTTAAAAGTTTGTGAATCTGGGGGAAAAAATTCAAGGCCCTGGGAAGTTTTTGAAAATATACATTCATAGATACAGGTCATTGATAGTGCTTGAATCTATTTTATGCAAGATGTTTTCTGGGAAATAAAACTCATATTATTCCCTGTGTAGTGTAGGATAGTATCATAAAAATTCTAGACTTTTTAAGCACACATGCTTATCTGTTCACTTTAAATGCTTATATCTTCTGTATGTGAATGTTGATTCATACCAAAATGCTTTTTTGCATAGTTGTGTTTGACACAAAAACGTCTCTGGTTGCGTATGTAACTGTTGTTCACTGAGAAGGGAACGAGACGCTGCGTCTCTCTTGCCATACTTCCTGCATCCCTGTAACGTCGTCTTTGACAATATTTCAGATATTTGGATATACTTCCTGACTCCTGCGTCACCCTGTATTTGTCGTTAAGCCTTACCAATGGTTGAATTTGATATACACATTCAGACCCCTGGAGGCGTCCCCAAAGTGTCACCGCAGTGGCGCAGCGCGAGTTCCCTCGAAGGGAACTGTAACAATGTATCTTTAAAGGTAACACAATGTAACCTTGCTCTCACTTGAAATGTGTCCCCACATATAGTCCTTGAATTTGAGGGTATTTTGTACCTGGAAAGTCCTTGAAAGGTCCTTGAATTTGAAGTTAACTAAGGTGTGGGAACCCTGTAACATTGATTTCAATGTTTTACATGACCTATCTTTCAATATTAAAGATATCAAGGTTATATTTTCATAGAATGTTCTTTACATTATATATACATTATTATGTTTTTAAAACAGTAAAATCACCTTTCGCTGGGTTTTCACAGACTGGGAATTTTTTTTCTTATTGGCCTAAAGTTTTTATGTAAATGTGAATAAGTATCCAGGTTAAATTGGGTACTTGCTCTAGTATATTTAAGCAAATCAGTTTAGTTCGATATTAAAGTCAGTCAAGCCTTATTGAATCATGCAGCAGCGTATGTTAAATGTAATTGTGTTATTACAAGAAATTTATTGTTGCGCACCAATTGACATTTACGAGATGCCATTTGTCAAGGCGTCAGTATTTTCAATGTAAGTACAATAACGTAAATGCAAAAATGATGTTGGCCGCTGTACCCAAGTCTTTCAAAGTGAGATTATAGCTAATGCAGATTTATGAAGGGCGCAGCGTCCGTTCTGTGATTAGGGTTATAATGATTTCATACAGCCGAGCCAGGTTGCCTGTCATCAGAAGAAACCGGCTAGCAGTTATTCATAATTAGATCTTTGTACTCATAGCGTACTATTGGAAATCATTGCGCCTTTGTGCAGTTGATCTTCTTTAACCGTTCTGATGTTGAGTGAAGTTGACAATATAAACCTTGGAAATGCTGTTTTGGATATTAAAAAAGCACTTTAGGTGCTCGAGCTAAGAATTCATTGGCCATAAAAGTTTGCACCGCTGGCGTAGATACTACACCCCACTTTAGAGCAGTCTCTAGAGAGAGAATTGCACTCTCCTGTGTTATTCCTTAAATAAACAAAAAAGCTCCGGAGGAGTTTTTGTATAGACTGTGCAAAGATAATTCTGAGAAAAGGTCTTCTTCAGCAAATATTTGTTTTATGAACGTGTCTTCTGGACTTAACTTATAAACTTTACATCTCTTCAGGGATGATAGATTTAAAGAATGTACACAATAAACATAACTGGCCTAAAAAGCATAGTTTACCCCAAAAAATAAGTTGTTTTTCTTCTTCTGGGGAATGTAAATGAAGCGTTAGTATCTGAAAGCTCCTCTTTCCATGCATAAATTCTGATGGTTGAGATCCAAAGAAATATCATAAAAGTCTACTATTGTTTCACGCTGCGGTTCTTTAGGGAACCCAACATCTATGGCATTGCTGTAAAGCACACTTATTTTTAAGAGTATAGTCTATATAAAAGTGTGTGTGTGCTAATTTTCAAAAAAATGAAAGCTTTACAAAAGCTTTATGTGAGGAACCATCCAAATTCCCTTATTTATCAATAATAATAAATAAGGAATATAGAAATATTAAATTTCTATACTGTAATAGTAAGTTATTAACTATTTCACCGCCAGCGTTTTGATTTTCACAAAAGTTTAATGCCTTCCAATGTTCTTCTTTAAATATATAAACATGCAATATACCAAATGAAAGAACTGACCCTCTGCTTTCAAACAAAAAAAAAACGTTTCCTACCTTCAGTGGTTCTTTTGTAATCAGCTTTTGAATATGGGTAGGTTTCTGCAAAAACACCACATTTTGAGCAAAAAGCAGAGATAATTCCATTTTTGGGTCAGACTTTCCATAGAGATCCCATTCAGAGCGATCTTTAAAACAGACACGGACATGCAGCAGCTTGCCATAGGGCAATACTTCTGGGTTCAAAAAGTTGCGGAAGGGCGCCACCTGGTGGATAATAGCGGTATTGCGGAAAGACGGAAAATCTCGTCATTTGCAGGAAAGCGTTTTCTCTTGATTGACGAGATATCTTGTCAATGTCTCGTCAATGGCGGCGAAAGAGTTAAGCTTAAAAAAGTAAGTTAACTGCTTGCCTTAAGATTTGGAGTTAATTTCACTTTTTTTATTGTTGTACACAAATTTTTAAAACACGAGTTAGGTAAGGTGTGGTAAATTACTTTATTAAGTTGAACGAACAAATCTTTACAGTGTGTACATTACAGTAAATCTATGCCCAATTTCATACAGAATTTCATATTGACATGAGATTAATTTACAACTATTTTAAAGAGCACCTATTACATTGCTAAAAACAACATTATTTTGTGTATTTTGTGTTTTCCACATACTGTAAATTTTTGTTGCTCTCTTACTGTGGGTTCACACCAGACGCAGGTTCAACAATATGCGTGAGTAGATTATATACAAAGTCAATGCAAAGATGTGATCAGATGCGTCCTCGTGTGGGGTGATGCTAATGATGTGATATGGGCGGCATGTTTGCCGCGAAAACATGTGATATTCGCCTTAAACGCGTGTTCGCCCAAGTTGAAAATATTCAACTCAGCGAAACATTTGCATGACACAAAGTTAAATCCCGCGAGTAATCTAGAGCGAGTAACGCGATGCCCCATGTTTGGTGTGTACGTAGCATAAGCCCTGCCAGCATCAAACGCTCATCATTCTGAAAAGCATTGTGTCCTCTGATTGGCCAGCCTACCAGTAGGTTGTGATTGGCATGAAGACCTTTGACATCAGCCGGAAATGTGACGCTCCTTACCATGTTTTGACAATTAGCTCACAATGCAGTGCTGATAGGAGTTAATATCATCTTTAAAACATTATCAAAATGAGCCGAATTTGATCCAGAAAATGCGGAATTATGGAATAATGACCATTGTGTCCTCGTCAACCGGCCCAGGAAGTAAACTGTTGCCTACAATCCGTGTGTTTGTTGTAGTCCAGGAAAAGAGATTTACGAAATGATAATTCGCGTCATTGTTTCTTTTTGGATTTTTACTTTTTTGCATATCGTTACCAAACTAATACACACTTTCACACCAAAGGAAATGTAAAATAATCATGAATCAGATAATTGGTGCTCTTTAATTTTGGCATGCTACTATTTCAAATCAATGTTGGCAACGCTATCTCACGAGGATTTTTTATTTTATGCGTCGGCTAAGTCTTATTAATTTATACGACCACATTTGTACATTTTTGTACGATTTGCCTTGACCCCTGTGATGTTGGGGTTAGGTGCGGGGTTAGGGGTCTGGTTTCGTTGTTGTTTTTTAATGATAACCGTACATTATTTGCATGATTATTATGAATTATTGAATTCATACGAATTAGCCAACTCGTAAAATATGTACGAATTCTTGTGAGATCAGGCTGATGTTGAACAAAATGTCTTTTGAGATGGATTACATTTCTAATCTATTACCGACAAATTTGTGTTTTCTTTAGCCCGTCTTCTGGTGTTTATTTTCTTCTGCCCATATTTCCATGTGAAAAGTTGTTGAGCTCGAACCCTATTCTTCTGGTTTAACCGATGTCCTCTATTAATGGTGTCTGTGCCAGGTCAAGGGGCAGCTGGCAGGTTGACACATATTGCACAGAAGTCTGTGTGTGTGAATGCGTGGCGAGCGAGTTAACCTCCTCACCTGTCTGTAAATGTGGGCTCATTTCCCAGCTCGATGTTTGAGAGTTATCTCATCTGAACCGATCAATCCGGCCAAAGAACGGGAGGTGGATGTCAGTGGCTCTGTAGTTTACCGTCAATAAAACCGGAAGCAGACAGTTGTGATTCCTTAGGCCATTCTATCAAAGATAATGACTTTTACTCCGCTAACATCTACTGGGAAATTACTGACCGTGCCATAAAGAGAGAAAAAAAGAGCGAAAGAGTCACCAGGAGTTTTTGTTTACCATAATTTCTAAGCCCAGGGGCGGTACAGTTACTTTAAGATGTCCGTTTCCTTGATACCGCCAAATAATGCGAGTAGGGAAATCGCAGGAAATGCATTTCAAGCTTCACACAAAGTGACCAAAATTTTTTCTTCCACCTACGTGTGTCCTCTGACTGACGTTTCTAATTTAATTCCATGACCCTGTGTTATTGTAGTTGTGCAGATTCTTCATTGCAAAAAGCTTTAATTGTTTCCATGGGAATTAAGTGTAGACACAGCTGCAATGAATATTTCAAAGCACAATAGAGGGATGAGCAAATTGACCCTTAGTAAACAAATCAATGTACGTCTCACAGGCACAGAAAGGGGGCACGGGAAGTGCATTGTATGCTACTTGCTAAAGAGGTGGTGAAGATTCATGTTAAAAGTGAATGAAGGGACATGACGATTGATTCAGATATAATTATGTTTTTATTTAACCAAAATCCACCAGAAAACAGCTCAGTGGTATTACATTAGCAGCAGAAAACTTAATGGGTTCGATTCCCAGGGAACATACATACTTATATGTAAAACTTGAATGCACTGATGAAAGCATCTTCCAAATGCATAAAAGTAAATTTTAAAACCATCTCTTTGCAAGGCATACAAATTAATTTTTTTGTTTTAACTCACTAAATGCAAATCATTTTTCAAACAGCTCAGTAGTAGATCAATGCATTAGCAGTGCAAAAGTTTTTGGTTCATTTCCATTGAACATGGATAACTTGAATGCATTGCTTTGGATAAAGCTTCTGCCAAATATATAAAATGTAAATGTAAAATGTAATGTTAAATTGAGCTTGGCACACAAATGACTTTCTATAAAACTTTTATAAAACGTATTCGTGACCATAGGTTGCACGGTTATATTTAGCAATAGCCAACATGGGTCAAAATTGTCGATTTTTTATGCCAAAAAATACAAAAATAAAATTATTTCTCATTAGTAATATTTGTTGCTAAGGACTTAATTAGACAACTTTAAAGAGCACCTATTTCATTGCTAAAAACAAGGTTATTTTGTGTATTTGGTATAATACAATGTTCGCATGGTTTATGGTTAAAAACACATTATTTTTCACATACCGTACATTTTTGTAGCTCCAGATTTCACTCTCTTCCTGAAACGCACAGATTTGAAAAGCTCTGTGTCCCAGATTGGCTAGCTAATCTGTACATTGTGATGTCAGCAGAAAATGTGACACTCCTTACCATGTTTGACAGATTTGTGGACAATGCAATGCTAACAGGAGTTAACTTCCATGCTAAGT
Source organism: Paramisgurnus dabryanus (assembly GCF_030506205.2). Classification (NCBI taxonomy): domain Eukaryota; kingdom Metazoa; phylum Chordata; class Actinopteri; order Cypriniformes; family Cobitidae; genus Paramisgurnus; species Paramisgurnus dabryanus. Next base: position 14,032,543 of record NC_133359.1, on the reverse strand, counting down.
CCAAAGTGGGAGGAATTATAATAATGTCGGTGTAGCATCACCAATCCCATGAAGTAAACTGTTGCCTACAATTCGTGTGTTTTTGTAGTCCAAGAAAAGAGGATTTGTTGGAGACAATAACTTGCATCATCATTTACTTTGAGGTTTGTACCTTGCATATTGTTAACATTTACACCCCAAAAGAAAATGTAGAATCGTGAATCGGGCCATTGGTGCTTTTTAAAGGAATATTTAATTTTCTTAAAAGAAAAATCCAGATAATTTAGTCACCACCGTGTCATCCAAAATGTTGATGTCTTTCTTTGTTCAGTCGAGAAGAAATTATGTTTTTTGAGGAAAACATTGCAGGATTTTTCTCATTTTAATGGACTTTAATAGACACCAACAAATAATACTTAACTCAACACTAAACAGTTTTTTCCAACGGAGTTTCAAAGGACTCTAAACGATCCCAAACGAGGCATAAGGGTCTTATCTAGCAATACTTCTCCGGTTTAGCGCGACCTAACGTAAATGCGTAGTGACGTAGGGAGGTCACGTGTTACATATATAAAACGCACATTTGCGGACCATTTTTAACAATAAACTGACACAAAGACATTAATTAGTATCATTTGACATAAAACAACGTAGGAACGGTCCTCTTTCTCAACACTTGTAAACACTGGAGCGGAGTTTCGCGTTCGTCCTCTGTGACCTCTTGACGTCATGACGTATTGCGTGGGGTCACGCTGACGCATCACGACCGGATCTGGACGAGAAGTTGTGGTTTAAAAGTGTATATTTGTTATTTTTATTGTCAAAAATAACAATCGTTTTGCTAGATAAGACCCTTATGCCTCGTTTGGGATCGTTTATAGTCCTATGAAACTCCGTTGAAAAAAACTGTTACGTGTTGATTTAAGTGTTAATTGTTGGTGTCTATTAAAGTCCATTAAAATGAGAAAAATCCTGCAATGTTTTCTTCAAAAAACATAATTTCTTCTCGACTGAACAAAGAAAGACATCAACATTTTGGATGACATGGTGGTGAGTAAATTATCTGGATTTTTCTTTTAAGAAAATGGAATATTCCTTTAAAGGTGATTTTCTCAATATTTTTTTCTTGCCTAGTCGGATTCCAGGTTGTCAAATAGTTGTGTCTTGGCCAAATATTGTCTTATCCAAACAAACCATACATCAGTGGAAAGCTTATTTGTACCTTCAGATGATGTATAAATCTCAATTTCCAAAAATTGACCCTTATGGCTGGTTTTGTGGTCCAATGTCACATTTATTTTAACTCACCAAATACAAATAGTTTTCCAAAAGCATTGCATTAGCAGCGCAAAAGGTAAATATACTGATAAAATAAATAACTTGATGTTGTTTTGGTTAAAAGCATCTGCCAGATATAAAAATAAAAAGAAACTCAGCACAACATTTTTTAAAGTCTAAAGTAATTAAAAACTACAAAGTGAGCTGCAAACTCTGATAATAAAGGTATTTATATATTAACACGCAAGGTTTATGTTCTATCGGACCCAAGTGTGAGTTTTTGTCCAAGTGCATTATGGGAGTTAATTATACCCATGCATTTAATCCTCTCACACAAGATTTGAAATTTCCGTGTTTTTCGTTGTGCCACATGTGTATGCCAGCTTTTAAAGTCTGATTGTCTTGCGGTTTCTGGAGCATCTGTTAGAGTGCAAACAACGGCAGCCGCAAAAGACTTGCTATTATTCAAAGCATTAAATTCCAAGATGACAAAATGTGTTTATACTTGTGCAACATATGCTCTTGGTCAACACAGAGGCATGCAAGAGCATTGCGAGGTTATGGAGGTCCTTGTTGCTGTATGAACACTTCTGATGTAAAAAAATTCTCCAAACAGCTTGTGCAGTACACAGACTGTTATTTAACTGCACACAAATGCTGTAGAACAGAATGTGCCTCTTTGTCACTTGATTGTTATTGCTGGAAAAAAGTCTATTATGTCTGATACATTGTCACCTTCTCCCAACTCGCTGTTCCCAACTCTGTGCGTCCCTCAGCAGTGTTTGTGAAGACTAAATAGAGAGGGGGTTTGTCTGGGATCTTCTCATGCTACACATCAGCTATTGTGCTGTCGGCCTACCTATTCGTGCTTGAGAGAGCCATGGGAACAGTTTCTTACATTCACATGCAAATACTCAGAAAAGTATGCATCTCTGTTTGCTGTGCGGATAAACTGGGGACTCGTCCGACCTTCCTCTCTCGCTCTCTTTCTCTCTCTGTACAGCTTTCATCTTTCCATCAGCAGGAACTGTTTGCTTCAAAGATGAAATTTTCATGGGCCTGTTCAAGCCACCATATTTTAAGATTTCATTTATTTGTAATAGGAAATGGTAGAGATAGGAGGCAGAGGAAGACGGTAGACTTTTCCTTCTATTGTTTTAAAATGAAATATTTTAATTAAGATTATATGTGAAGTCATTTTTAATGGTTTACTGTTTTCTACAAAAAATCTTCTGTAAAAATATAACCTTGATATCTTTAATATTAACTAAGATAATATCAAAGATTGAAATCACTGTGAAATCAAACTTTGATGCTTCTAATATCCTAAATAGATTACTAGACCTTAAAGGGGCCATATCATGAAAATCTGACTTTTTCCATGTTTAAGTGCTACAATTAGGTCCCAAGTGCTTCTATCAACCTAGAAAATGTGCAAAAGATCAACCCAGTAACTTAGTTTTGGTAAACCGTTCTCTGCAAGCAAGTGTAAAATAACTGTACGTCATTGACATTTGACTCCCCTTATAATGTCATAGGGGGATTTTATTATAATAATACCGCCCCTTAATCTGCACTATCCAACCACAGCACTGCCATTTAGTGCAGAGAGAGAAAAATAACTGACAGCACTCAGTGTTTGCATTTCATTAGCTCATTTGCATTTTAATGGTGCATTCACACCAGCCGTAGAGGCGGCAAAAAAAGCGCTATTCGCGCGTAGTTGGACGCTTGAACATTTGACTTTACTCGCTTCATTCGCGCGTGAAATTCTAATCATTTGAGACATTCACGCGGAAATTCGCATTATGGGAGGGGCTTCTGCGACTCCGCTGAGACTCTTTTCCTGTAATCACGTCAGTACTACAGCAAGGTCCTGATTGGTTAACGCGTCACGAAAATCTGCTGAAGTTCAGATTTTTCAACTCGCTCGTTTCCCGCAGCAACGCTCAATTCGTGTGCACGCGCCATCTGCATGTACCGCACTGCAGGATGCCTAATCGCGTCTTTGCATTGACTTAACATGTATATCACTAGCGCTTGCCGCCTCTACCGCGTCTGGTGTGAACCCTGCATAAAGGACACACCCAAAACGGCACATTTTTGCTTGCACCTACAAAGTGGCAATTTTAACATGCTAAATTATCAATATGATATTTTGGGCTAAGATCTCACATACAGGGCCCTATTTTAACGATCTAAGCGCATTGTCTAAAGCGCACAGCGCAACATCTAAATGGGCGTGTCCGAATCCACTTTTGCTAATTTAACGACGGGAAAAATGTTTTTTGCGCCGAGCGCATGGTCGAAAAGGGTAGGTCCTATTGTAATGGGAGTATTTTGGGCGTAACGTGCAGTAAACCAATGAGAGTCACAGCTCTCATCCCCTTTAAAAGTTGCGCTGGCGTTATGTCTAATCCCTATTTAGATGACGGACTTTGTAAACTGAAAAACTAAGCGGAGGAAGAAGATCCCCAGTTTAAGATTAATGTTAAATAATTGTGTTGTTTTTCACTTGTATTGAAATTGTTATTTTTTTATTAAAACCTTTAAAACCCGTTTTCTTTTAGTCATGGAAGTAAAAAGCAGGCTTGTAATTGCTTTAAATGTATGGCTATCCAATATCATCAAAAAATAATTTACAAGTATGTAAGATAAGGTTTGTACTCTAAAAATACTTTATTTGTAACAAAAAGGAGATAAAGAATTTACAAACGGCTCTCCTCACGTTTCAGCACTTTGGACAGCGTTTTTTTTTAGCAAAGAGTTTTTTTAAGCATTACTTAAAAATGTTTCTCATCTCACCATATCCACAGGTACAGAGTAATCATATACAATAAATCCGTGAGGTAGCATTAAAAAAAAAACATTTAAAAACAGACGCATTTGTTCAAAGCAAAGCATTTATTTACTTACCAGGCTGCAGGTGAAGCAGCTCTTTGTGCCTTCTAACGTCTCATAATTAGTCCTCATTTATGTCCAAGAGACTCAATAATAATCTTTTACACTCAATCCTTTAATCTTTCATATTTAAAAGCATTTTTGTGCTGCTGCGCATTCATGTACCTTGTGATAAGCAAACGCGCGTTGTCCTCCCGTGTATAGGCGCATTTTACTAATGCGCTTTTAAATAACATAAAACACATTGCGCCATTGACTTTAGACTTTAGACCAGGTTTTTGTTGGTCAATGGCATAGTCTATTTTAGTTGCCTCAAAATAGCAACGCGCCAACAATGCGCCTGAACACACCTCGTTTTCAGACCAGAACGCCCATGGGCGCAAAAGGGGGTGCAAATGCATTTGCTATTTAAACAACGCGGCGCAAAACGTGAAAATTAGGGTGGAAACTAGCGAAAGACACTTGCGTCGCGCATTGCGCTGCATTGCGCCGGGTGTAAGATAGAGCCCACAGTATGTACTCTGGGGATTTATTTTACATCTTAAAAATAGTCCTGGAAATGGCACCTTTAACCTTAATTTCACAAGCAATGTCGCAGTTAAAGAAGTCAGTTTTGTATCTTCCTGCAGTGCAGAAGTTTATATTTTGCCGACATGTTTTGCTTATATCATAGCTACATTATGTATTGATGTAAGTCTACATAATTACATGTAACCAAACAATGTCACGACTGACCAATTATAATCTAGTTTGCAGAGAGCCATGTGATAATAAATAATCACAGCTGCGAAATCTGTTTCACAAACCTTAATGTGAAACTAACTTTGCATTCGTGAGAGATGTTATAGAAACCTTATTTGTCATGATGCAGCGTTTATTATTGCTTAATGACTGCAATCTATAACCTCATTGTTTAACATTAAAAGTTAACTTCTAAACTTTACTGAGAAAGTCACTAGCTATAAACTGTGATGTTGTCGACAGTAATGATTGTAAGATGTTTATTTTTTCAAACCAGTCTATACATTAGAGCATTATTCATTACAGGTCAATTGATTCGACTAAATTGTTCTCAAGTCCATTATTGCAGTGCTATGTAATTTTTGATTAAGACATGGCTTGATATTTAAAGCTTTACCAGCACCTGCTACAAAACATCAGAAAAGTTATTTCTTTATTGATCTACCGGTCTATTTGGTCTCCGCTCAATATGGCACTGTTTGCGTATGTCTTTCCAAATAAAAAGGCCTGTTATTTTGGACCAAAATTTAATGAAAACTACAAAGTATTGATTAAGGTTTTAGCACACAGTGTCCGTCAGGTTTTCCGTCTTCAAGCGGTATTAAAAATACATGATGTTAGATTAAAAGTACATGCTGTGCGTCCTCCACTGAATGAGAATGGAAACAGAAGCCAATAAGTGGAGGCATTGTGTCTTTATTTCTGTGGGGATACGACGCTGTTCGCTTTTCTATTGGCACTATCATCACAGCGATTTTACAAGATTGCACCCACTACTGGGAAGCCTTTTTCAGGCAGCTCTCTGTGTTATGCATTGCTTCCCTCCCACTTTGACTGCTGTCTGTCTTTTATAAATAAGGAGGATTTTTTTGTATTATTTGTTACAGATTATGTAACAGTTACATAATTGATCATTGGTAGACAGACATATCTTCCAAATTTCTTCAAGTTCAAGCTGTTCAAAGTCTTGGTGGATTCACATGGCATTAGCATGATTGACAGCCAACATCTAACTTATTTTTGTTCAAGTATGGATACAAAATAACTTTAGTGAGGATCATAAGTTTCTTCAATATAGTATAAAAGGCATCCTCTTCGGATGCAAAAGTTTGGCTTTGAGATGAAGCAACATCCTTGCTTCTTTGAACGAAATTATATAAAACTAACAAAATCATTTTGTCTTTATTCCAGTGGTGCCTTCCAAGTTACACAAGATTAAACATCAGTCTGACAACCGTTCTTGACAGTTAAATCATTTTTTAACAGTTAAGGTGTGCCGCTGAGACGAGAGAAGAAGCGAGTTGTTCAGTTTTTTATTATTAATTTTATTTGATCTTCATAGTTGAAGAAAACAGCCGCAGAGGATAAACCAATGTAACAGCTCCACACACCCACAAGTTCAAACAAGACCGAGCTGTTTTTGTGATGAAAGACAAAAAAACGACAATGGAGCTGTCTTCGTAGCAAATGACACGAGTTGGCAGCAATTACATAAAGAAACCGTGGCGGAGTTATAAATCAAAAGTTCAAATCCAATGTCATCTTATCATAAAAGATGTTGAAGTTACACAGTACACAGCACTCAGACTAAACATTCGGGACTTATTGTTGCTTTCTTTACTGCAGTCTATACCTTGAGCATTTAATTGTGGCATTAGGAGAAAATGATTGGACGCAACATTCCATAATTTCAATCGATACACTCGTGCTTTCCTGAAATTGCTTTTCCGCAACAGACGGCTTGCCTGGGCACAGAGTCAGGAAAATCCGTCTTTCTTTGTGTCATTGCTCAATGATAAAGCCCTCTGCAACTACCTCAAATCAGATTACAGCCATTTAATATACACAGCACTTTATGCTATATTAATTCAGTGATTCACCAAGCGTAATCTTCTTTATTGTACTCTTATTTTTATTTATATAAAGGTCATTTTATGTAATGAGTGCTGTTTGTGTCCCTCAAAATCTAAAAATGCTTGCTTATTTTTAACCCAGCGTTGGGTCAAGAAGGGATGAATTTGGGTTGGATTTGAACCTATTTTGGGTTGTTTTCAACCATTGTTGAGTCAATTATAAACATTTTCTAGGTTAATTTAACCCATAGGCTTGGTCCTTTTTTGAGCCAGCGCGTCATGACGTAAAAATAAACCAGCATTTTAGGGATGTGCATCTCCATAACTGAGTCCGATGCGATATACATCTTGATGCATAGCCTACGATGCATTACATTAAAGATACATATGAAGCAGTTACCGATGCGATTCACCTCATTACGATGCACTGTGGTCTGATTTCCATTCGATGTTATTCAATGCAGTATGATGTAATGAGAAAAATATGATGCTATGCAATTTACAGTTTTTTTCGATTGCTAAACGCCAGTGGGCACAACTGGAGCTACATGTGCAAAACTCTAACTACAGTCTGCACTACCAAAAGTCACCTGAGCACAACTCTTAACATATGGCTCAAAACAGCTCCGTGCAGCCAAACACTAAACACAACCCTCACTGAGATAACACACACTGTCACTCACAACACACTGAGAGGAAAAACACTAACATCAAACACCAATACACAAAATACTAACTTTATATCTTTACAGTTTTAACAATTTCAGTGATGTCACACCAAGTAATGTTTTCTTTAAAGAATGATTTATTTATTGATTTATCACAATATTTTTTTTAGAACATCATAATTTTTTAGGGTAAATGAAAATTAGCAGTTTGCTTCAGTTGTCTGTAGTAATTTACGGAATTACAGTAATGAGAAAAAAGGTAGAAACTTAAAGTACATGAAAGGTAATATTATATATAAATGAAATATATATATGAAATTGGAATTTATATTTATATGAAATTGCAATCAGCAGTGTTTGAAAGGCACAAGGCTGAAATCAATTGTGTTTTGAATGTGTGATTCACAGTTTTGACAGCAGTGTGTTAGCATTTGAACAAAGTGCTGTAAATCCACAGTGTTGTGCAGGTTGTGGTTAAAGTCATGGAATAAGTGTGTAAAGTTTTGAAAACTGTGTTCAAGCAATGAAAAACGAACTAGAGTTTGGTCCACATGAACTGCTGCTGTGCAGACTGTAGTTAGAGTTTTGCACATGTGACTCCAGTTGTGCCCACTGGCGTTTAGCAATCGAAAAAAACTGTAATATGGTACAGGTAGTGTCCACACATTGTATTTGTACATGAGCGTCTGAACCATTGTAAGACCACTTTAAAGGGCGTGTTGCAGGTTAACCACCACTGTTGATTAATGGGTACATAAATCACTCAAGATATGTATATCATTTTTAAAATGTCTCAAAAAAGGTCTTAAAGACCCTTTTTTTAATGTTTTTGGTATTAACGTTTTTTTTAAGCAATTCGGCGATGACGTCACGTTGGGTAGAAGTAGATGAAAGCCTCAGCCAGAGCCATAGAAATAGATGAGACATTTATTGCCGTTTTATTAATACTTACGTTTATAATATGGAAATCATATATACATAATAGGAAATATATAATGTGGTATACTGCAAAGTTACCCTGCTAATTATTATTTATGATATATGTGGAGATAAATAAAACTTTGCAAATCTGCTGATTCAATCCATTCATGTCCTGACCACCAGCCCAGGCTAGAGAGTTTTAAACATCCTTAATCCACACTTACTAGTCTATCATATAATATCTAAAATATATTTTTATGTGAAATAAAAGGAAGTTTTGTTATAATGTTTATGCGATCATAACGAATCACACACGATCATTTTATACACAGAAGCAGCGGTCAGCAGCTGCAGCGGGCTTGATCCAACCGCATACTGCAATAAACAGGCGTTCGGCGGCTTTTTACATCAAAGGATGACAGGCTAGAAACCAATCACTGATCCCCGTATTTTAATAAATCCTGGACATGATTGGACCGGCCGAACGGGTTGAGCACTTTAATATTTGTTGAGCAGAGAGGCTGCATAGTTTGACCAGCGGGCTGCGGGAACCGGCCGCACATCAGACCGACAGACGGTGTTGCTAATATAACTCCCAATGTATAACTATTATCAGACCGGCCAACCGGGAAAGTCCCGACTCTCCCGACTGAAACTCCGCTACTGGCTGTAGGGAAATGTGTGCGTTTTGATCGGTGTTCGAGGCTCTTACCTCGCGACCAGATGTGACGACGTGACGCCTCACTCAGCTTCCAGGATTTGAGTCATGCTGCCTGAATTCGTTTGTGCTGAAGATCGCATACACCCATTTCAGCAGGATTATGGTCCCCCTCAAACCAGCATGCACGAGTATGTTAATTGTTTGTTTACTTTCTACACGAAGTTATGCTAAGGCTATCTGGCTTTCTGCCTATCTCTCTATACTAGCCCATCTATCTGTCTGTCTGTCTGTCTATCTATCTATCTATCTGTCTGTCTGTCTATTTATCTATCTGTCGTTCTGTCTATCTAGTCTATCTATCTAGTCTATCTATATCTATGTATTTATCTATAATTTGCATTGATATAATCTGAATATTGTACTTTACTCATCTCTCTAGTCACTCTCAATGCTCTTAAGGCAAATTCTCTCCCCAACGTGACGTCATGCAGTGCGTTGAGGGGGAAAGGAGAATCCTTGCAAACCGCTGTACTTTTTCGTTTTTTATTCCGTTTTATGATAACCAACAACATAAAATACAATGGATAACAATTTAAATGTTTATTATCAACAAGCAAATTGCCCAAATTCGTGGAAAAATTTTACCTGCAAAACGCACTTTAAGACTACATTGTAAAAACTGCTTTGCTGTCTTGATTTTTTTTGTGAAATCAATTCAGATTTATAAGTCATTTTAACTTACTATTTTTATCTTGACTGTGGATGAGTTGTTATAACTTATAAAATGAAGCTGACATATTTCAACCATATTTTATGAATTATAACAACGCATCTTTAGTCACGAAAAATAATAGTAAGTTAAAATGATTTGTAAATCTGAGTTCATTAAAGCAAAAAAATTAAGGCAGCAAATTATTTTTTTTACAGTTTAATGATATTGGACCCATTCACTTTTTCTCTAAGTTAGCTCAATTGTCTGTTCACTTGTCGGAGCGCTGTCAGTCAGATCCATTCCACTAGAGAAATAAATTAAACTCATTTTAGCTACAGCGTTGACTTTCCTGCTGCTGCTTCCTCAAATCCATTCCACTTGACTCATTCAGAATCCATATAATTTAAACTCCATTTCATGTTTTTATTACTTTCGCCAATTGAACTCTTGTCACACAACAAGGTAAGCAAAGCTTTTAGGCTATAAAAGCAATGTTTTAATAAAATAAACACGAAAATGGCATCTACTACCGGTAAATGCTTTGGACTCACCCAATTTTTTTTGCTTCCGCCGCCCATGGATAGCCCATCTACTAATAATTATACATAAATAAATCTGTTTTTTACCGGTGCAAATTATGTTAAAAACGATGATTCGCGATGCAAATGCTCATTTGTATCCTATGCACAGTTCAGTTTTTAACCCGATTCATTGCATCGTAAAAAAAATTTTTACGTTATTTTTGGCCATTTGTGCCTTTATTTGAAAGTGAATAAGGAGAGGACAAGAAAGTACAAGGAGGAGAGAGAGGTATGGGATCGGCAAATGACCACGAATCGAATTGAACTCGGGTCGCCGAAAGTGCGAAAGCACCACATGTCGGAGCGCTGCCCACTACACCATCGGCTCCGACATCGTTAACTTTTTATGTCAATGCACCGACCAAATCGGGGAATCTTTCAATCCCTAATATATACATGTACTGTATATTAAAATGTAGTCATTCACTGTCAGAAAAAACGGTACCTTTTCTGTCACTCGGGAGGTACCCTCAAGGTTAATTTTTGTACCTTTATGGGTATTAAAATGTTGTACCTTTTGGGTACAATATTATACCCTAAGGACCAGTTGTGTACCTTTAAGGACCCTTTTAGGTACAGTCCTCAAAGTACAGTAATGTACCCCAAAAGGTAAAACTTTGTATTATGTTTTGTATACCTGTAAAGGTACAAAACGGAAACGTAGAGTACCACCCCATTGACAGAAAAGGTACAGTTTTGGACCTTTATTTATGTTTAGCTGCAGGCAATTTATTAAAGGGATAGTTCACCCAAAAATGACATTTTTGTCATAATTTACTCACTCTCATGTTGTAACAAACCTGTATACATTTCTTAGTTCTAATGAATATGGAGGAAGATATTTTTAGGAATGTTTGTACCCAAACCGATCAGAGTACCCATTGACTTCCACAATAGGAAAAAACAATACCATGGAAGTAAATTGGGCCTCTGATTGGTTTGGTTACAAACATTTCTCCAAATATCTTCTTTGTGTTCATATTAGCAAAGAAATTTATATAGGTTTGTAACACTGTTAGAGTGAAGAAATGATGATAGAATTTTCATTTTTGGCTGAACTATCCCTTTAAGAATCACAATGTTAGTTGATCAAATATTTTAAACTACATAGGGTGGCACAGTGGCTTAATATGTAGCACATACATGTTGGAATGGCATTAATAATATATAAGTAAATAAACCTTACATAAGATTGAAATCTTAAGTAAGTCACGTTAATATTAATATTTATATAGCACCTGTTTCATATGACCCAAATGTTTCCTTACAGGTGATTTAAAGATCAGCGCACAATTCAAATAAAAAGTATTCACATTTCTATTGCTTGCTGTTAACAATATGAATATTTTCATGCGCAACTTTAAAGTTGTTTTACTCTGGTGCAGTGTTTACGCTTTACGCTGGCTTGCATGTGTTTGATATTTTGTGCTTTGGGTGTATTAATCCAAATCTCAGTGGAGTACAAAGGGAAAGTTTTTCTTCATGTGTGCTGAGAGGAATTGCTTTGCACGTAAAGTCAAGGCAAAAGAAAGTGAGAAAGAGGCGAGTTCAGTTTAAAAAAACTTTGTGTCATGTTGGGCTTGCTCAAATATGTCTAAGCCAGATAAATAATCATACATTCATAAGGAGTAAGAATCATCAAGGGGATTAGAGAAGAACTGCATGAATTTCTTGCCCAAACATGAGGCGCAGGCCAAAAGTCTGCAAGCCAAGAAGATGTTGCCAGAACCTCCTCTGTCCTTTAAAAGCAGGTGAAGTTATCTGTATTGAATAAGGGGCTGTCCACACGGAGACGCGAATCACTGTATACGCATAAATTTGTTATCGTATTGGCGTTTCATCCACACGGATCCGGCGATTTCAGAGAGTGAAACCGCTATTTTTTGAAACCTGGTCCTAAAGTGGATAAATCTGAAACCGACACCCTTGCGGTTTCGTCTGTACAGCCAATCCGTATATTTTGTGAAGCGAAAACGTCATCACATCACGTGTCGGAAGCGTCACACGTAACAGCAACAACAATAACGGCGGATTACGTGATTGTGTTCGTGCTACAGAAGCTACTAAAGCCTACTAGCTTTATTACAGCAAAATCTATTGCTTCTATGCAATTGTGGTGACCAACAAGCGATAATGGACAACACCATACGTTGGCTATGCGCATGCTCAAAGTCTTCTTCTCCGTGTATAGTGTATATCTGTGGCAGAATTACAGCGCCCCATACTGGTCCGGCATATATACTACACCGCTTTCAGTCGGTTTCAGTGGTTTCGTGTTTACGGATTATTTTTTTAGAGCAAGGAAAAAAAATGATCGGATAGGGAATGCACCGGCTTCGTGTGGATATAGCCTAAGTAATGATTGTTGGCTTCCAACCTACTGCAGATGTGTTTATTTAGCAGGAGTCACCTGATATAAGAGATCACAATGTAGCACAAAGTATGAGATATTTAAAGGGATAGTTCACCCAAAAATTAAAATTCTGTCATCATATACTCACCCCCTTGTTGTTCTTAACCTGTATGAGATTCTTTTTGCTATTGAAAAGGCAATTTTTTGATAAATGATGGTAACCACACAGTTGACGGTACCTATTGGAAGCCAATGGAACCCATGGAAGTCAATGGGTATAGAATAAAGAAATTCATACAGGTTTAAGACAAATGATGTTTTATTAACAAAGTTCGGGAGGAACATGTTCAAATAATCAACCTAATACTATGACCAGCTGTCGTCAATCAGCAATCAGGTGTCCACCTGATCACCATCAACAGAAACATATATAGACTGGAAATCAACAGTTTCAGCATCCCTCCACCTCCCCTTCTCCTCACGATTGCCTAGTCACCTTACTAACCAGAACGGGGGGGGATTGTTCTGGGTTCGGGCCTAAGGCCGAGCCCGGATCCCTCTCCCCGCCAGGAGGCGCTCCGGGCTCAGGCCATTAACAAGCTCGGAGACCTCTCTTTGGACAGCACGCCAAATACGCATATTAATAACCCTGTTCTGAATTATTTGTAAGTGTGAACTCGTGAACATGTGGGTGAGCAAATGATGACAAAATTTTCATTTTTGGGTGAACTATCCCTTTGAGAGACGTGGCATATTTTAAAGGTGCCCAGGGGCGTCGCTAGACCCCTTTTACTGGGGCACGTTTAAATTGTATCAGTTAACTAGTGCAATCCTTTACAAAGACAATCGCGGCAAAAACGGATCTATATGCAATGCAGTTACCCAATTTACGCTTGTAAAAGCGACAAAGCAGTCGCATTGACGCGTGCACGCACGTATCCATGTCTGCGCGCGTCTTTGCGTCATTAGCGCACAACCGCATTCAAAAGGTGACGCCACGCGAGTGAGTTAGCTTATGAAAACATGACGAGACTAAAGTACGTTTCTAAATAATAATGCTAATCTTATTTTGACTCGATCATTATTGGCTTCTGTAGATGGACATCAGAAATTTTTTGTGCAAAGCAGGGAAAGAGAAGCAGAAAGGAGAGATGATGAGTTTAAGGGATTTAAGAGAAACTACATTCTCATCCTGTCAGGTCTCAAACATTAGAGATAAAATCTCAGGAAAACCTCTTGTCAAGTCTATAGAATTGCATTGTTGCTGAGAAAATCAACAGATGTATGTGTTATACTGTTCTGTATTTCCAGATATGAAATTAATATTTAGTTCACTAAAATATTAGACACATAACAGCAGTAACTATGACTGAGATTATTTAGTATAGCAGGCATAAAATGACTGTTTTCTTAAAATATTCTTGTAAAAATAAGTTATTAATCATTGCTATCATTGTATAATGTACAAAATATTTCTCTGCTGTCATTATTTATGCCTCCAAACATGTTAATAATGTTAGGTATGATGAAGATTACAGTTGTATGTATCTTTTGCAGTAACTGTTGCACTGTAGAATAGTGGGTTAAGCAATTAAGGACATTATATAGAAGTGTTGCACACTTCTTGCACAGCAGGCTTTCAAAAAAAGTCAGCAAAAAATGGGGGGCCTGTGCCCCAGTAGAGCTTTATGTCTAGCAACGCCCCTGAAGGTGCCAAAGGATGCATTGAAATAATCTGTTAAATTGTTCTCTGATATCTACATAGAAGGGAAGTACGAAGGAGGATTAGGGCCAAGCTAAAAAAAAAATAAAACCATCTCGAGATTAAAGTCATTAAAATGCGAGAATAAAGTCATTATTTAACGATATAAAAGTCAGAATAAATATAATTTTGAGAATATTCATTATTTAACGAAAATAAAGTCGTTATTTAACGAGAAAAAAGTCGTTATTTAACGAGAAAAAAAGTCGTTACTTAACGCGAATAAAGTCGTTACTTAACGAGAATAAAGTCGTTACTTAACGAGAATAAAGTCGTTACTTAACGAGAATAAAGTCGTTACTTAACGAGAATAAAGTCGTTACTTAACGAGAATAAAGTCGTTACTTAACGAGAATAAAGTCGTTACTTAACGAGAATAAAGTCGTTACTTAACGAGAATAAAGTCGTAAAATTTCGAGAATAAAGTCAATTCAGTTTAGGCCTATTCTTTACGTTGTTTACTGCATTAAGACATTGATTTAAATACACTATATTTACTACACACTATTATATATTATTAATAAGCATGTCAAGCAGAAAAGCCCAGAATGTGCTCGTTTTCATTAAAGGAAACAAACGTGCACTTTAGCAGTTTGTGTTCTTATTCTGGGATCTTCTGCTTGCCTGTAAACTGTTTTATTAATAAAATGTTTGCTGAATATCACTGTGTATTCAATGTTGTCTTTTAGGGTTAAGGGGTCTGCACTTAGTAAAGATGTTCCTTTCATGAGAACAAGCCTAAAATGAAACGTAGCCTACTCGTTGCATTTATCTTTACAAAGTCGCAGAGACTTTCCATTCCTCCCTCGGCCATACGATTAATATCCCTTATCACCTGTGCAATTTCATTTACAGTAGGTGCGCCTTCATGTGCGTAACTTTCCTTACGAAAACTAACCATGAAAACCAAAAAAACATGATAACTGTAGTAAAACCATGGTAACCACAAAATAACCATGGTTTTGACAATCATGGTTTTCAAAATCCATAGTTAAATCATGTTTAGTGTAGTAAAACCATGGTTTTGCTAATAGTAATCAATACACCAAAAAACCATGGTTACTATACTTTTACCACATTAAAACCATGAGTAATTTTCGTAAGGGTTTACCCTACCCAGTTAACAAAACCCTTTATTCATTACGATATTCTGTTCATTGCATGCCTGTTTTATTAAGGTGTGCGCTGAATTTTGTTCGTTCACATTATCCCCCCCATATTGTCTTTTATATGAGGGAGATTCCATTAAATTGCCTTTCTAAGCGCGCATATCCTTCATATTGTTTTATTAATAGACAGGTATGTAATTTGGTATCTGCTTTGCAGATCTGTGACTTTATTCTCGTTAAATAAAGACTTTATTCTTGTTAAATAACGACTTTATTCTAGTTAAATAACGACTTTATTCTAGTTAAATAACGACTTTATTCTCGTTAAATAACGACTTTATTCTCTAAATTATATTTATTCTGACTTTTATTTTGTTAAATAATGACTTTATTCTCGCATTTTAATGACTTTAATCTCGCATTTTAATGACTTTAATCTCAAGCTGTAATGTGCATAACCATTACTTTCCAAAAATTATGAAACCTGCAAAGATTGCACAACTTGGACAGTAAATTTACCTATAGTTGTAAGAACACCTGCACATATACACATTGTCTGTTTTATGTTTCTGCGTTGTTTGCATGTGATAAATGTAATCTTAATGGTAAAAATAAAATATGGTGGTGATAGGGAATGGCATAACAATTATATTGCAAACATAAATTGGATTACCACAATAAATCCTACTGTTATCACCCACCCTGGGAATTACAGGCTTTGAATCTAAATGTGTTATAACACTCCCTGGTCCAGGGCCGTGCACAGACATTTTGAGGGGCAGTGGCCCAAACCAAAAAGGGGGCACTGGGGGAGGGCACAATTTATATGGTTTTAACAATATGATGTGTTATAGATTAGTATCAGAAAAAGAGAAGTGATTATAATGGAAAATATAAGAATTAAAGTGTGACAAAACTGCTTAATATTCTATATGATTTACGTGCTGAAGCTTTGAATCCATGTTTACAGTTTTGAAGAGCTTTTGCAGCCTTCCTTTGCAGTCTTCTTTTTTTTGTGAAAACATTGTTTTTTATTTTTTTGTCTACAAAGTGTGCCAACAACAGCAAATTTGGTGTTATTTATATTAGACAATCACTGTAATTCTAAGAATGTTTACTTGCTAAGTTGTTAGCACTTTTAGAAGACCAAGAGCAAATCATTACCCACATAAAATACAAAAACATACGAAAGCCAAGAGAGGCCATCCACATATTTATTTTTGCTGCTTGTTTTCTCATGATCTCGAGATAACAAAAGTTGTTTTCATGTTATCCTGACATGATAATCCAAATGCCATAATGTAATTTCCTGTCCATAATATTCGTTTATTTTGAAGTGGACTGCTGATGCATATATGAGTTGGGTTACCACGCGTAGCTCATTGTCGATAGACTTAATAAATAAATAAAGTTTGATGTTCGTGAATTTAGGGACCATCTCTAAAGTAACAATGTACACGTTTCTATCTTCAATAGTATTTAACAGTTTATTTGAATAAAAATAAAAAATCTAAAAAAGTGTGCGTAGTTGACAACCACATGAACACTTTACAGTTGGTTTTGTGACTGTTTGTTGACTTTAAGTAACTCCATTTTAATGCTGTTTAAGTAGAAACGTATATGGAGATACTTTATAGACGGTCCCTAAATTCACCGCGCTATCAAATGGTCAATTATTGGCAAATCTGTTTCATCTTGAGCGAATCGCCGATCCAAGTAAAATCTAATTTGTTCATTCATGCTAATTTAGCTAAATATGCTTTTGCTGTCTAAAAATGATGTTCTTTTGTAAGCTTTAATCACATCACAAGAATACAACTGTTATCTCGAGATAAGGAGAAAATTAAGTCGTGATCCCGAGAAAACAACCAAGCAAAAATAAATATAGTACACGACCACTCTCGGCTTCAAATTACCAAATTACTAATTAAGCAGCTTAACAACTGAGGTAATGTAATGAATCTACCTGTTAATACAACAAACTGTCGTCTCCGCCCTTCAAAGAGTGGACAAAGATTGTGAGAGATGCTGCGTAACGGGCGGGAAATCACGAAGTGGATTACCAGAAAAGGTGGATCTGTAGACGAGCGGTAACAGAACACTTTGACCCGGGTTGGCGGTTGGTGAGAGGGGCACCTCAGCTGATTAGGGCAGAGGGGCAGTTGCTCTAGCCACCGGGCCACCCCCCTGTGCACGGCCCTGCCCTGGTCCCTTGTATTTTATAAAAACCCTTCGAAAAAGTGTAGCGATTGCATTATTTCTGCTTTTCGACTTTTCTCAGAGACTGAGAACAAATATTTCTCATTTAAAATTAAAAAGCCAAGTGTCAGTTAAGCATATATTAACTGTGGAGCTCAAGACATATTTTGTTTCATTTGACCAAATTAATATCCACTCAAACCCCGTGGAATTTGCATATATATTGGATGAGCCTGCAAAATTGTCCAATTATGACTAACTATTTTTTACCATCATTATTTGCTTGATTTATGCACAAAACCTTAATCAGGATATGTCTCCTGTTGCCAAGGACAATTTTTGGCATTCTCCAAAAAGACTCAGTGACATATTATCATATAACATTCCGAAGCTGAGCCAACCCAATAGTGATATGAATTAATTGCATAATAAATGTGAATTAATTTTTTTGTCTCTGGGGATAAGACGGCGCCTGTGGGCTTCTGCAGAGTGTCCACAATCCGGATTTAATTAAAACTCCATTCTCCATCTGATACACGATACAGATTTAGCAGTGTCTGTTCGATTTCCCCGTCTAATAAGTTTTACGTCTGCTTTTTTGTTCGTTTCTGCATTAATCCATGCTGCATTTAGAGATTATTCTGCTTTTTTTGTTGTAAGATGTGCTTTGTTGGTTGGACTCTTATGAAGTTTAAATGATTAAAGTGATAAAATACGTGTGCACATTGTTTTAGCATCGCTTTGAAAGTAAAAAAATTGTTAGGCTGAAACACTGACAGGTCCCAGGAGTTAAATTATAAATGTGCGTCTGATAGGAGATAGTTCATGCTGACTTTTAAATATTTCAATTGATTAATTCCGCTTAGAGATGTAATTTAAAAGAAAAACATCTCTGCATATACAGTACAAACCACACACCCTAACAAAATTATTTCTGCGCCTTTAAAGAAACAGTGTACCCAATTATGAAAATGCTGTCATCAATTAGTTTCCTAGGTAAATATTGCACATGTTTCAATAACATTTTCCCAAAACACACGCAAGTGAACCTGCATGTTTATATCTGTTATTTCCGACAACAAAGCACCTGAACACAAGCTCGTAATTACAACATCAGAAGTGGGAATTATCACATTTGTGAAAGTTTGTTTTTAGTGGCAGCTGGTGAGTTCTTTTTCTGAGGGTGCACAATATGAAGTTCCTCACAACATGTATGTAGCCCGTCATGTGTGTGGTTCGTAATTTCTAAATATGCGTTTGGCGCGTCGAGTAATCCAATGTGCATCATGTGTTTTGTCAAAATAAGTGCCTGCTGCAGACGCGTCTAAAGGGTTTAAAGAGACGCTTGTTTTTGCCAGATACTCGCATAATCCATCCCAGTCTCACGAAATTTTGTTATATAGTTACGTAGTTTTTTTATTCTTTTTTGTGATATTATCACGAATTCCTGTTTTCGTGTGATTATCACGTATTGGTTACTCAACTGTTTTATCCTATTTTCTTACCATTGTCGCTTCGGTTTAGGGTTAGATTTACATAAAATGACATCCCTACCCAAACCCAACTCTAACCCTAACGCCAGGCGACACATAAAAAAATAAATCAGAAAAATAGTATAAACCAATGTATAAAGTGACATTCTAATGCAAGCACCAAATCTTACCCTAAAACGAAGCGACAATGGTTTAAAAATAGGAAAAAGCAGTTGAGTAAGCAATACCTGATAATCACACGAAAACAGGACTTTGATAATATCACGAAAAAAGAATCAAAAAAATATGTGACTATATCACGTATCTTTGTGAGACTGGGTAGCATAATCTCACCTATAATTAGAGTTTACTGTTAAAGGCGCTCTAAGCGAATCTGCGAGACGTTAGTTTTTGTTGACGTTTGAATTGTTTTCAAACAGACGGAGCGTAGCTAACTCCTCCCCCTCCCTTCCGTGCTTTCATGAACGCGCCCAACCCCCACCCCCAAATCCTTTTTGTCGTTTATTGGCTGGAACACTTTGTTTTGTTTTGTGGTGCTAGGTTTGGCCAATATGTTGTTATTGCCATTTGTGAAGCCTGGGCTGTCTACAGAAATCGTGTTTTTTTACAGTTTGATCAGCGGACAGGCAGGAAGCAGATAGTGAGGAGATGTTTCCGGTATGTAACAAAAAATGTTTTATGGTCTAAAACGCGTCAATTTGCTTAGAGCGCCTTTAAGGGAGTGTCTTGCGTGTATTTTGTGAACGGTTATCACGTGTGTGCAGCAGGCACTTATTTTGACAATTCACGTGATGCACATGGTTCACATGACGCAACAAACGCATATTTTGAAAACACGAGCAACACACATGACACTCTGAACACATATTTTGAATCTGTGTCCATCGGAAGAGCAATCGAGCCGCCACTGTTTGTTTTGTATTAAAGTAATAATGTTTATTTTACAATATAAAAAAGATTGTCCAATTGTTCGTATACAGTAGCCTTCAAGTAACTTTAATGTAGCAGCGAGGCTAATGCTGCCTTTAAATCAGAATGATTGTAAATACGAGTTTCCTAGGTAAAAATTGCACATGAACATGCTCTGATGTCGTGTTTACCTTTAAGAAGTTCGTAAATAAATTTGACAACCAAGTTCCTGAGTTTTAATCTGCAACAGCTTTAAAACCTTGCCTAGTCGTAATGTACTAGTACATATAGTATCGTTAAATAACATATTTCCAACACGCAAGTATGGTGACATCCGTTCTTTCCAACAACAAAGCACCTGAACACAAGCTCGTAGTTACGACATCAGAAGTGTGAATTATACAAATTTGTGAAAGTTTGTTTTGTATTAAGATAATAATGTTTATTTCTGGTGGCGTTTACAGTGGTTTACTTTTTAGCATAGCATTTTTAATTTAATTAAATTTACTTCATATGGAAATGTAAAAAAAATAAAAGCATTTTATCCAACAATATAAAAATGATTGTCCAAGTGTTCGTATACTGTAGCCTTCAAGTAACTTCAGTGTAGTTATGTTTCATTCTGTTAGCAGCGAGGCTAATGCTGCCCTTAAATTTGAATTATCGTCAATACAAGTTTACACACGCAAGCGAACCTTTATGCTGACATCCGTTATTTCTGACAAAAAAGCACCTGAACACAAGCTCGTAATTACGACATCAGAAGTGGGTATTAATCAAATTTGTGAAAATTTGATTTGTATTAAGATAATAATGTTTATTTCTGGTGGCGTTTACAGTGATTTACTGTTTAGTTTAGCATTTTTAATTCAACTATATTTACTTTATTTGGAAATGTTTAAAAAAAAAGAAAGCTTTTGTCCAATAATATAAAAAAGATAATCCAAGTGTTTGTATACTGTAGCCTACAATAACAGCAGTTAGAACCATGCACCCTAACAGATATTGACTTGAATTTAATTCATATGTCGTTTGCACATCCACAGACATAAAAACCTTTCGGTTTATTTCTCTTGAAAAAGAGCAGTAGTAGACATTCAGATACTGGGACTAATTTGCACATTTTGCAGACTTACAGAAATGCTTTTGGTCCCACCAGTGCAGTATACAGTAGACATGATCTACAGTACACGTCTGGCAAACGTCTCATATTTGCTGATATGTGCAGTTTCTGCTGTAAGAAGATTTTCCTTCATGCACTTACCTGCTCAACACAATTTGTGCCATTTAAAAGTGCCATATGTTACTGGCTTGATGCTTTATTTCTCTGAAAAATCTTTCCATCTCACGGCAAAGGCTGTTAGATGGCAGACCATTTAAAAGAATGATGCATGAACTGAAATACTCACTAACTGACATAATACACTGTTTGAGGTGCAGCGTGTATATATTTAATATGTCTGTGTCCATATACCCAACTCACTTTGAATGTTTTTCGTGACAGGGTCAGAATGAACGTAGATCTGCCACCCCAATCAGGCTTGCATTTTTCTGGCTCATACTGATTTTTACGATGAAAAATAAGATCTGGCATCTGGTTGGTCTCTGTTAATATATATACGGCGTCTCAGATTTCTGATAGAATAAATGTTTAAGCTCCCCCCTTAAGATGCCTAGACGTGTGACCTGTGCTAAGGCCACGGCACTCTGCTTCACGATCTGCTGAGTGCTTGTTAATTTCCTTATCTCTTAACTCAGCTGCACTTGCAACCTGAGATAGGTGTCCATCTTTTCTCGGTTCTTACTGACCCTCAGTTCTGTACACCAGTGGAAAACACTTTAGCGCTGAATGTGCTGAAATTACTCCGTACTGTATTTAAATGAAGTCATTGTCATTCCTTTCAGCACAAACACCCTTTTTTGTAACCTATGCATATTAGGCTCATTATAGGTGCACATGATAAAAACCAAAAAAAAATAATCACGGATGTGGAGAAACGGATGTCGGACCAGATTCTGGAATCTATTGCATTTACCATAACCATAACATGCATAATTTTGCATAATTGCGCAGAAAGGAAGATATTCTGAGAAATGTTTATTATCAAACCAATCAGAGGCCCCATTGACTTCTATAGTATAAAAAAAGAATACTATGGAAGTCAATAGGATGATTCTCACGAAATCCAGATTTAGAAGGTGTCCACCATCAGAATTTTTTATAAGCCCTTGAAGCCAATTAAAGATTATCATTATCAAAATTATCATTACCGCAGCATGATATTACATAAAATATATGCATTTACAAACTCATGTTTCGGTATTGAGAACTAAAAAGTTGTCTAGGTACTATGACAAACAAAATGTCAACTTTTATCTTGAGAGAAAAATAATAACTGCTTACTTGGGAGCCATCTTGAGTGTCACAGTCAATAATGTCCCTTCCAACTATTAAAAAAAAAAAATGTTAGTTCCTTGAGTACCGAGCCCCTAAGGTGACATTGGAGTAAAAAAAATCTAAAGTTTAGTTTTATGTGCTCACGTGAAACTTTTATGTGCTCACGTGAAACTTTCATGTGCTCACGCGAAACCTTCATGTGCAGATTTTTTTTTTTTAAGTTTAGTTTTGCGTGCGCACGTGATAGTTTCACGTGCTCGTGTGACAGCTTCACGTGAGCACATGAAACTAAACTTTATTTAATTTTTGCTCCATGTCCCCTTAGGGGCTCCGTACTTGAGGGCTCAAACGATGATTGAAAATTGTTGCGGAGGATGAGAAAATTGGTCTTAGACACATTTATATTCTTTATTATTGTCTCTACATTTATCAATGATCACCAAATACCACATAATTCTTTTTTATTGTAAATGTTTATAGTGTAACATGCAATAAAGCTTTTTATTTTTTTAGATTTTTTAATTATAAATATTTCCATGTCAAAGAACCCAAATCCAGTCATGGACACATTGCAGTAATGAAAATTTCCCCCTTAAATGTGGAAAAAAGAACAAAATTTGTGAAAAGTTTGTATGATGTCATTAGAAATCTGGTGCAAAGTAGTACATGAAGAGATGTTTGTAACTGTATGCTTCTTATTTTGATAGCATTTACTCATCAAAATGTTTCATGACACCTCATAAGTCTAATTTCACGAGAATCACCCAATAGGATCTTTGGTCGGTTTGGTTACAAACATTCCTCAAAATATCTTCATTTGTGTTTATCAGAGGAAATAAATTAAAGGAAAAGTAAAAAAATAGTATATCAATTAATCACAAAATGGCCCTGATATGTCACTAGACATTAAGAAATCATTTTCATTTCAAATACTTATATTAAACAGTGGTCCAGCCAGGATCTTGTCATTTAAAAAGTGGAGTTGCAACCCTCCACTAATGTTTATGTTGTCATGTTGTATATTGACCACCAGTTGTGTGATTGCAGTACCAGTTTTGGCCAGAATCCTACATACTGTTCCTTTAATGCAGGTTTGTAACAACATAAGTGTGGGTAAATGATGACAAAGTTACATTTTTGGGTGAACTATCCCTTTAAGCAAATCTGGGATACTTTTATAGACCTGAGTGCATTACTTGTGTACATTAGGCTAAATCTCATACACACAAGGGGATGAACTTTGCAAATGATGGCTGTTCGAATTCTGCAGTGCTTTCTGCTGAATCCAGTTATAGCCTGTAACAGAAGAACCTCTCTAATAGTCAATTCAACAGAATTCACTTTTTATATTATCTGCTAAAAGTGCATATATAGCAACAGTCTGCTTTTGTGTGCTAGGGTTATCTACACAGCGCTGTTAGGAACAAGCAGGGCCTATGCAGTTAGTTAAATTTAATCAAATTTAATTTGATACATATTTCCTCTCCGGAGCACATTTATATTCAAGAGATATGATTTGCCGTTCCAGTCATAATGGACTTTGATTGTATTCTTCTGCGTGGAGTCATAAACACAAACCGAAACGAACAGGGCAGCACGACTAGTTGTGTTCATAATATTAAATCTTTTTAAACACAATACTAAAAGCTGTGCACGCTCAGACTTTGCTTTTTGTAGCGTGACATGTAAAATGGCTGTTTTTGCAGAAGGAAGGTAATTACAGTTGTTTGGACAAGACCAGCGCTGTCGGGTGGATTCACAACACAGGACAGATTCGAATAAGCATAAAGTGCCTTTGGGATGTTAGATTACAGGTAGCCTTGCACATAACCGTGTTATTTTTGCTTCATAATCATGGCAGGGACAACACTGTAGAGCAAAAGGGCACGTGTCCAGCTCATATTTTTATGTGAATTCAGGCAAATGTTGTCGATGTCCACATGCTGTACATTTAATTACTCTAGGTAGACTTGCATTTTACAGAAACTGTGTTGCTGGTTATGCAACTCTGCAGTTTGCAGTGTTATGACAGTTGTTCATGCGACATTTCTTTTTAAAGGAATTGTTACACAAAAACATTTGTTTCAAGCGCGTCAAGTGAACCTATTTGCATAACGTGTCTTGTCATAATAAGTGCCTGCTGCAGACGCGTCTAAAGGGTTTATGATAAAAGAGACGCTCACGTTTGCCAGATACTCGCATAATCTCATGTGTAATCAGAGTTTACTGTTAAGGGAGTGTCTTGCGTGTATTTTGTGAACGTGAGCGTCTCTTTTATCATAAACGGTTTTGACGCGTGTGGAGCAGGCACTTATTTTGACAAAACACGGGTTGTACATGGTTCACAAGACGCAACAAACACATATTTTGAAAACGCAAGCAACACACATGACACCCGAACACTTATTTTGAATTAGCGCCCCTCGGATGAGCAGTCACGAGCCGCCACTGGTTGTTTCAAACTTGTCTACTACACTCTCAGATTAAAGGTACAAAAGCTGTCACTGGGATGCTACCCTACAAAAATGTCCACCACAAAATGCTGGGTTGTTTGTAACACATGTTGGATAAATATTGGACAGAACACACTGTTAGTGTGTGTGTTTTTTACCAATAGAAGCAATTTTTGAGTAAACTAATACTTTTAAAGGTGCAGTGTGTAATTTTTAGAAGGATCTCTTGACAGAAATGCAAAATAATATACAAAACTATATTATCAGGGGTGTATAAAGACCTTTCATAATGAACCCTTATGTTTTTTTTTACCTTAGAATGAGACGTTTTTGCCTACACACAGGAGGGTTCCCTCACATGGAAGTCGCCATTTTGTGCCACCATGTTTCTACAGATCCCTTAAAGGAGCATTTCACCCGTAGAAACATTAATCTTTATTGAAAGTGCGTCATATTTGTAGTTGAAATGTAACATACATTTAGAATTTGGTGCCTATTTGACCGAGAAAAGGGGTGTTTGTAGTCTCACCCCCTCAACAAAGATATTGGACTTCCTTCTTTCAATGATGCAAAATTATGATTTTTACATCATTGAAAGAAGGAAGTGCCACACTGAAATTTGTATTTCTCCTCTCTCAGCGCCAACTGAGGAAATTATGCACGACCATTCAAAAACATGACTGGGGTTCTAACGATACAAAGCTTAATGCAAATGGGTGAAGTGTCCCTTTAACGGACAAACTTTGTTACAAAGTTGTCTCCGAAGATGACATGTTTATCTGGTGGCGGCTTCTCTATTCATTTCAATTTGTTGCAATTCGCAACCTCACCACTAGATGCCACAAAGATTTACACACTGCACCTTTAAGTTGAATGAACTTAAAATTTTAAGGCAACCAGGTAACTTACTTTTTTAAGTTGAACCAACAAATCTTTTTATAGAGCGGATT
Organism: Paramisgurnus dabryanus; assembly: GCF_030506205.2. Classification (NCBI taxonomy): domain Eukaryota; kingdom Metazoa; phylum Chordata; class Actinopteri; order Cypriniformes; family Cobitidae; genus Paramisgurnus; species Paramisgurnus dabryanus. The sequence continues at coordinate 14,006,622 of NC_133359.1, read as the reverse complement.
TAAAAAGACATTAGACATAAAAATAATTGTAATATACTTTAGTATTTTAGCAAACTGTAAATTGTAGTATACTGCATGTATTTTATAGTAATTATTCTTTGTTACTGTATGGTACATGAAGGTACAAACGAACAGAACACACTGTTAGGTTAAAATTTGTTTTTTGTTCTGTCCAATATTTACCCAGTGTGCATGGGTTACAAACAACCCAGCATTTTTTACAGTGAGTAAAATTTACCATTTGGATACAGATATGTATACATTTTGTGTACCTTTGAGTACCTGCACTGTAAAAAGGAAAAAGTTGGATCAACTTTAAAAAATCAATTGGTGACAATTGGTTACTTCAATTGGTAAAAATTACGTTGTTATTTTTACTTACAATTGGAAAAACTAATTTTTTTGGTGTTACCTATTGAAGCTAATATTTTTAAGTTGAACCAACAAATCTTTTTTACAGTGTGAATTGAAAAAAGACATGAGACATAAAAAATAATTGTAGTATACTTTAGTATTTACTATAGTAAACTGTAAATTGTAGTATACTGAATGTATATTATAGTAATAACTATTCTTTGTTACTGTGTGGTACATGAAGGTACAAAAGCTTTCACTGGGATGGTACCTTTTTTCTGTGAGTGTACGATTGCATTTTGTATTATAAACTTGACAAACTGTAGTATTATGGTAAAGTAAAAAAAAACACAGCATTATCTAGTAATTTTACTACACTTTATAGTTAATGCTACAGTAGTCTTTCATGTGGCTTGACAGTAAGTAAACAATAACAGAATTGTCATTTTTGGGTGAACTATCCTATTAAATTAGCTTCCTGGAGGCAGTGATACTAAGTAGATTTCTAAAGCACTAATGCGGCATTTAAATTGTATCCAGTTCTCATTACTGTGACGCATGGTGCATCCAACGAGAAGGCTTAAATCAGTTCCCTCAATGATGGCACGGATACATTAAGCTTCACTTAAAACCGGAAGACGAAATTCAAGCTGTTCCTAGTGACATCATCTGGATTTGAGAGGCTCTTTGCATCAGAAATCAAGAAAAGAGGCTTAAATTTACAGCCCATTTTAAGACAATTAAACTAGATTTATGTAGCCTTTAAATTGCTTGCAGCTTTCTTAAGCTGTTTTATCAGCACTATAAAAAGCACAGTTGCAAATAACAAAAAATAACATTGGAAGGGAAATGCGGTATTAAACATTTATTGGCTTGTTATGGGTAGTTTCCTCTCACCCTTTTGTAGTTTTATAAGTACTTTTGGAAAATGTGTGGGGCATATTATCAGCTTGCCTCATGAATATTAATTAGGTGACACAACAATTAGTTGTTAGATGTATGTCCGTTTTTGATCTAAAAAAATAAAAATTCTAAAAGCAGGAGAGGTTTGCATGTGCCAGAAAAACTTTTTAGTATATACAAACTTAGAAATAAATTTTAAGACTGCCTCAATTCATTCATGATAAATCAAAAGAGAGTCAGACTTCATGCAAAGTGAAAAGAATTACTGTCTGTACAATAGATGAATTTATTTATCACTGTCAAACCACATTCATGTTATCATGGCTTGACCCTGGTACTTGTTGACTGCCTGAAATGATGCTGAAATGATGAAACTGCATATGTTGACTCTTTCGGTCATTGCCTTTTTTAATGCCATGCATGGATGCATGCTTGTACTGCATTTTTTTTGTGACTGGCTACAATGCACCAAGAGGAAAAACATATTTTTTATTTGGTAGTCATAAGTAACTACCAGCATCTGTGGCACAAATTTGACCTTTCCCAAAATCATGGGTGCATTAGGTTTTTCACATTTAACTTAATCTGCAAATATAATTTTATTTGTTTGTGACCTATAATCATTTGCTAATTTTTTATGTAAATAACATTCTGTGAAAATATGACCTTGATATTCAGTATTGACTGAGTAAAATCATAATTTTTATTAGATTATGAGGTTGCATGAATTTTACATACGAGTCACATATCTCAAAAATTTAGTAGGTATTTTGAGTCCCTTTTAAAAAAGTAAAGATGGTCTTTAGTCTAAAACACAGAATAATATTAAATAACAGCGCCTGCTTCGGAACAAACTGTTCCATTGTTTCCCTTCGGAAAGACTTTATAAAGGTCAAGCAGAATAAGAAGCTCCTCTGTTCATTTTATTGAAATAAAATCTCCAAGTTCGGAAAACTGCACGTAATTGATGTTCAATGTGTTCCAGTTGTCAGTATACCTCCTTCATTTCCCAGGTGGAGGCATCATCAAAGGGATACGACGATCAAGCGTTAACGGAGAAAGAGTGAAACACCTCGTAAATCAGCTGCATCTAATATCATCACCTACATTATACGCGACCTGAGGTAGGAGAAAACGCAGACCCTGTGGTCATTCTTCACCGCCGCACCTTTTAATTACCAACGGAGCGTTTGGGTATAGAGGGTGTTTCTGGAAAAACAGGCATATGGGCTTTATGCATCACTTGCCCCCACAGTCAATTAAAATGGTACTAAGAGAAAAATTTCCCAGCACAGTACATTAGCTTGCAGTGATTTGAACATTCATCACTTTAGGACAACAGGGCACTGCACTTACCTGATTTTAACTACAATCTTAAAAAGTTTTCAAGGTGCATTCATGGTATTATTGCAAATATTCTTTGCATCCCGTTCTTATATAATTTAAGGGCCACCTCTATGTAATCTGTCTAATGTGATATGACACCTGTTATCTATCATAAACCTTGACTAAATGTCTAATACTCTCAGAAATAGTATAAAATTTTAGTAGATTATAATCAAGGACAATAAAATTGGTTTAGTTTTTTTGTGATTTTTGCAGGCAAAAATCCTTGATCTTGCGGGACGTTTTCTTTAAAAAAAATTATGGAATATGCAGGATATTTATGCAATTTTATGCAATGAATTTGCGGAAACTTGCAAAAATTGCGGGAACTTGCAAAAACTGTTTAGAGCTTGTAAAAACTGTTTTGAGTTTTTGCAGCTTTTCAATGATGTTCACGTCACATAATCACGTCACTTCATAACGTTTCCTTGGCAACAGGGGACATGGCTGCACGTGAAGTAAATGCTAAATTTTTCAACTTTCTGCTGATATATCGGCAGGCCGATATTATCGTCCGATATTAGGCATTTTCCAAACTATCGGTATCAGCATTTATAATGGCCGATAAATGAATATTTTAAAAAATGGACGAAACAGCCTTCATTAGATTTCCTTACTGTTGGTGTTTTTGACAGAGCGCTCTGAACCAGTAGCTGCTGGTGGGGTCCAGATTTAGGCGTCTAGCCACTGCCTGAGTCAATTGATCAGCAATTTATATTTTGCTGTTGTTGTTATTTATCAGAACTTAACAGAATTAGTCTCCAGTCCTATTTAAAGTTATATTTATGAACCAAGTCTTTTAAAACTGGTAACTTTGATTTGGTTGTTGTTGTTTTGGTGTTTTTGTTCAAAGGCCTTTACATTTCTTATCTTAAGTTTGTATTTTTATACATTTTATTTAATATATATTAATACATTTTGATGTTCCTCTGTTCTGTTGTGACAATAAAAACAAGTTTCTTTTTAAAATGCATTATCATATTATTTTAGTTAAAACTCATAAATAACTACAAATAACTAATGTTTTTTTTGCGCGTTTCTGAAAAAAAAAAATCGGCCGATATATCAGAATATTGGATTTTAAAACCAACAAACATTTTTATCGGTATCGGCCTTCAAAGTCCTTTATTGGTCGGGCTCTATAAGATATATGTGATTTTTGCTACAAAAAATGCGGGGATTATGAAATCATGAAAGCCCTGCATATTTTGTGCATGGAAATCTGCAATTTGAACAATGTGGAGTCTATTTAAAGAGTTCGGATGCAAAGAATGAGATAATGATTGTAAACGAATGCTCTTGACACGTACTATACATTTATCAGATACTTTTAATTCAAATCCAATTAATCCCGCCCTCAGACAGTCAGAAATACAATTTTTGGCAGAATCCATTAAGAGTGATAGAAAATGCTAAAGAAATCATGCCAGACGCACTTAGTGGATTTTGCATTTGAACTCTTCATATGTATTCTATGTATTTAATAATTTTCCAGTTTTCTTTGCCTTTTTGCATTTATAAAAAATTAGCTGTAATTATGCAGCTGGTTGCCAGTAACTTACTAAAGACTGAAAATGTTTCATGTTCATTTAACTTTGAACAAACTGTTGCCAATAAATAACATAAATGTAAAATCTACAGTAAGTTGCTGGCAACCAGCTGCCAGTAATACTGTAATTTCTACAGAATTTTTTTCATGTAATGCTGCTTTAAAAATGAAACATTTAAAAAGCACTATATAAATACATTTGAATTGAATACATTATACATGTATAATGGCTTTTTTTAGCTTCAGAGGCCGAACTCTTTCCTGATCTACAGTACAGGTTTTGTATTTAAAGGTACAGTGTGTAAATTTTAAGAGGATCTATTGACTATTGTAATATAATGTAGATTACTATGTTTTCACTGGTGTATAAAGACCTTACATAATAAACCGCTATGTTTTTATTACATTAGAATGAGTCGTTTTTATCTACATACACAGCGGGTCGCCATTTTGCACCACCATGTTTCTACAGTAGCCCTAAAGTTTTGACACTACATTGTCTCAGATGACGTCATGTTTTTCCTGTGGCGGCTACTTTAATCTCTATATGTTTCGAAAGGGAAGGGTCAGCAGCAGGACTGAGCTGTTGGTTGCAGTGCACCACCTCACCACCAGATTCCGCTGAAATCTACACACTGCACCTTTAAGAAAACATGAAAAGGCCAAAATAGTTTGCACCATATAAATTATTTCAAAGAAAAGACATTTTATCCTAAATTAAAATGTTGTGGCTTTGACCATCCACCCGCAGGGGCTATGCTAAAAAGTCATATTTTGATTAACATTTATTTCATTTAGCAGATGCTTTTTTCCAAAATGACCTCTTGTCCCTAACTTAGGAAATCATGATACATGCCTGTGATATATGCTAAATGCTTCAAATCTAACCTTAAAGTCTTTAAAACTAAAGCATAACCCAATGGCAAACTGAATAGCATGAAAAAGCAAGGGTGGCACTGGCCACTCTTCAGTCTTCAGTAAGGATTTTTCTTCACTGATGCCAAATGCAGGCCAGGCTAAAGTTTGAGAAACCCTAGCCAACTGATTTAAATCCCCACCCCACAAATGTCAATGTTGTTGTACATCAAGTATAAATGTGAACAGACAAATATCTTAGCATTTTTACACATGGGTCTAAATCATTTATGGTCACAGAGGTAACAAACAAGCTCCACAGCCTTATGATCTGTTATTCATAATGTTGAAAACTGACTAAAACACTTGAGTTGAAAGCTGAGAGTGGCTTTTAAGCTTCGCAGGTCCACTCCTGCCCTGGTCTCCAGCGCACGTTTAGCACATTCATGAAAGGTGTTTCACACCTGAGCTTTAAAACCGTCAGTGTCCCGAATTTTTAATTCACAGTGACGTCTTGTTAGGGAGAAACAGTAAATATCATACAATACAAAGTGCACTGGTGTACACGATGACTTCACCGCGACATCAGGAACTTTTTCGGCAGTTAAACGTTAGCTTCCTGGCAACCTCCACCATTTCCTTAAGTAGTAAAAGCTGTCTCTCTAATACATTAAAATGCCATCTGGCTTTATCACCCGTAGTTTTGACTCAAGTCATCGTTACAACAGTGACATCTGGATACAAAGCGGTTTCATGCAGGAAAAGCCGCTTAAAGAGATTAAAGAGTTTATCTAAAAAATGAAAAATCGTGATGGTGCACTTTTCCATACAATTACATTTCGAGTCTGTGAAGACGTGAAAAGAACCATAAATAAAATAAAAGCCTCACACAAACCTAACAATGCATGATACCTTTGTGGAGCCTTTGTGTCAGTTTGGTAGCTTGACAGATATGGTCACTATAAACTATTATTTTATCATCCAGTGGGTGAAAACAGATGAAACAAACTTTCTGTAAAATGTTGTTCCTCATCTCAAAAACTTTCTTTTCTCATCTCTCTCCAGAGTTACGAAGCCCCTGCCAAAGATGAACTCAAGCGTTAAGAAAAGCTCAAATGCCGCCGGTGTGTTTCAATCACACAAGCCCCACGCTCACTGGTGCAACACCGCTAAACAAACCTTATGTCATATTTCACACCAGCCCCTCTTGTTGTCACACCCCGAGAAGTATCCGATGGCAGATCAATAGGTCAGGTGACAAGATCACACACAGGTTAAGTGAACGTGTGAGTTGCCAAACAAACAACTCAGCCTTTATAGTCATAAGTTGGGAGATTCGGCCTTTGTAAAGGTACGAGTTGTAAGTGCTTAGTTTGCAAACCTTTTGGTGAAGCCTGCCTAACTCCCCCCAGAAAGAAATGGTCAAAATATGTACCCCAGCTGTCACTGGGGTGGTACCCTTTCAAAAAGTACAGCTTTGAACCTAAAACGTTCATAGAAGTATCTCAGAGGTTAATGCTGGTACCAAAGATTGCATATTAGAAAATCAAAGGTACATATGGGTACCAAATGTATACATATTTGTACCTAATGCTACATTTAGATGCACATGACATCACTTTCGGCGAAAGTGACTGCGGTTACGCTCACTGAGTGTCAAAAAGTCTGAGCAACAGCATTAGCATAGCGTGAAAACGCATCTAAAATGGGAAAAGTGGTTGTCTGATTGACTGTGCTAACAGATTCAATAACAATTTGGAACGGTCAGATGCCAATGTCCACGGACTACTGGTTGTTTGGCAAGTTGTAAGGGACACTGTTAAGGCCAAATAAATTCAATTTAAGCTGATAATAGTCAGTTTTACTGGCGTTTTCGCAGCAGCCGCTATGAAAACCAGCCATTTTGTTGAATGTTTTGACACTCAACATAGTGAGCTCCGGGATGGTCACATGGAAAAGTGACGTCGTTGCATACCCTCTTTTAGGACCTTTTTAAAGGGTACTTTCCCAGTGACAGCTGGGGTACATATTTTTTCTTTCAGTGTACCCATGATATAATCTGCAAATATAAGTAATTCTTGCAAATGAGGTGTGCTTATAGTTATTTTGACACAATACTTATTTTAGTTATTAATACTGTATTAATGGAGTACTTTTACCGTCCTATTGGTGATTTGGGGGTACACTCTAAAAAATGCTGTTATTTTCAACCCAGCATTGAGTAAAAAAATGGTTGAGCCCAGCTGTTGGGTTAAATTAATTACATTTGGGAAATACTGTCTTATAATAACAGTATCGATTTTTTTCTCTAAAATTAGACTCTCTAAACTTTCCATATGTTTAGCTGAACTAACAGTAAAAAGTGAGGCAAATCACAATATTCAATAAATTGTTATGGCATATTTCCAATAGATGTCAATGCAGTCAGTCAGGATAGAGTCACGACATCTATTGTCAGAGACAGAGTTGCTGTGCAATGAATCCTGACTGACTCCATTGAAGCCTATTGGAAATATGACATACTGTAATAATTAGTGTACTATTTTGATTTGCCTCTCATTTGGATTCACAAACTGATTTTAAAAAGATTTTAAGATCATTAATTGTAATTCACACTAATTAAGTTTCAACCTATCAAGAATAAAGTGTAAATTAAGTATAAACGTTTAGTGATGCACACATTTAGGCTACTTAAATCTTGAGTATTATTAGCCTATGTATTTTTTTAAAAGCAAAATATGTTTTTTAAAGGGTGTTTAACCAGTAAAAAATGCGAATTAACATCCAAAACATGTTTATAAAATAAATAAAAGTGAAATATTTTCCGTGCAGAAGCAAACAAATAACAGGCGGAGTTCCCTCAAATCATGTTTCTTTAGAGCGCGCGACCCCCGCCTGCTGCTGCAGCTCGCGGCTGTTCAAACATCGTCACTCTCTCTCTCTCTCTCTCTCTCTCTCTTGCTCTCTCTATCTCCCCTCTGAGCGTGAATGTCAGTCTACAATTTGTTTAAAGTCTGCGGGCTGATTCTGTTGTCTGTAAGTCTGCGCTCGGTTATCACGGAGACCGTGTCGGTATTTCCCAGTGTGAGTAAAGTCAACATCTGAGTGTCCGCGGGCACGGGACTATCCGCGATCTCCACATTACAGAACCGCTCGGTTGGCATGGATACGGCGCATTTGCTGTGTTTTATTCCCTAAATGGAAGTAGGCAAGTTCGGTGGATTCACACAGCATCGTATGTCCTGTTGGTTCTGATCGTCTTTTTCAGTTATTTGACTGCTGGTATTAAGATCGCAAACTTGCATTTTGAGAACTGGTGTGATGGATAAAGACGCGCTGCTCGCGCTGTTCATCTTCTTGAATGTGGTTTGCCCGCGCACGGATGCGCTCAGGAGGGAGACCGCGGAGAGACGCTCCAGGTCGGACAGTTTCTGTAGGATCTTACGGACGCAGACGCGCGGCGCGCGCAGAGACACGCAGAGCGAGTTTCGGCTCAGAGTTGAAGGAGATCCGGAAACTTACCAACCGGGGAGCACTTACAGAGGTCAGAAAGCCTAAATATTAAAGTATATTACAGTTTTTACTGCGGTTTGTCTGCTAAATTTATAATGTAATACTGTACATAATAAATAGCATACATTTACATAATAATGTAATGTTATATGCTAAATATTAGTTGTAAACAAAAGTTTGTTGGACGGTATTGTGAAAGAACTGGTTGACTGTTTCGCAGTGCTGAAATCTGGTAAGTTGCCTACGGACTATATTTGGATGTTTGCACAATAATTTTCCCGTCACTGCAATTTCAAACATAACCTGAAATTCAATGCCATGTCAGTGGATCTCAGCCTTTTTGACTTGATGTCCCCCATTTGTCCACAGCAATATTTAAAGCCCCCACTCACAATTTCTATTAAATAAAAAAAAAACATAAAAAAACACTAATAAATGACTAAACTTTTTCTTGTTTAATCTTATTTTAAAGCTTATTTTTTATATTTAAAATAATTTTTAGTTATCTTGAGGGTGGGTCCCGGCCGCCTGGTTGAGAAACAATGATGTATTGTAAATGGCCTTAATCAAGCATTAGATACCTTTTTATAAGTTTGTCCAGCATGTTTGTACATGCATATCACTTCTTCGTGTGAAAGGCACACCCACGCAGTCAAACTTACATGCCAAGTGTACAAGCAGTTTGCAACTTGCCCTTGCACAATGTTGAGATCTGACCTACCGTTAAACTCAATTCTGTATATCTCTGACCCATTTTGTCTTTTCTGTTTTTTCTTTTCAGTGAGTTTGCATGCGTCCAGCCCATCTTACTTTCGTGGATTTACCCTCATTGCACTGAAAGAAGGAAGGGAGGGGGTCACTCCTGATGATTATGCCGGCAATTTCAAGGTGAGAGATTGCAGTGACCCGGTATAACTGCCCTGAACTGTGGCAGTCAAAGACGACAGACTAATTGCAGTCTCTGCAGGACTGATTTGCGGTTTAGTCTGGTCTGCATTGTGTCTTCGTGTTCGTTTTTAAAACGTGGTACATTTTCAAAGCTGTATTTAAGGAGCCTTGGAGACAGTGAACAGGTCGGAACCGTGGCGCAGAAAGCAGTAAGCATGCATTTGACATACACGCACCAGTGCAACATGGGGACTGGGTTCGAATCTGGTGTGGGTCATGTCTCGATCCACTTTCTCTCTCTCAGCTCTCACCCACTTTTGTGTTTGCCTCTTCTGTCCTCTAAATAAGGAGGTTAAAAACGTCTAAATAAATACTGGGAACAGCAGGTTTAAAGTACAGGGGAAAGTTCAGGATTGAAAATAACACAGGGCCGATCTTTCTATTTCTCTAGACACGCAGGCTTGAGTTTATAATCAGATCAAACCGAACGGCTTTTAAAAATAGCAATAACTACTGTAAAGAAAGGTCATAACGTCAGAGACTGCTAGTGAACATGCTTTATTTAATGCATTTCAATAACAGAGTAAGAAGCTAAAACAATAAGGGGCGGTTTCTCAAGCAAGACGTGTGATGCACGTTTGAGCTGCCTTTAATTAAAAACATTATGCTTTTTGTAAGGTAATAATTATTTAAATATCCCAATATAACTAAGGCCTGTCTGGGAAACTACCCCATAACATTAAAGGGATACTCCACTTTAAAAAAAAAAAAATGGTCATTTTCCAGCTCACCTAGAGATAAACATTTGATTTTTACCGTTTTGGAATCCATTCAGCTGATCTCTGGGTCTGGCGGTATCACTTTAGCATAGCTTAGCATAATCCATTGAATCTGATTAGACCATTAGCATCGTGCTAAAAAAAACCCCAAATAGTTTCAATATTTTTCTTATTTAAAACTTGACTCTTCTGTAGTTACATTGGGTACTAAGACAGATGGAAAATTAAAAGTTGTGATTTTCTAGGCAGATATGGCTAGGAACTATACTCTCATTCTGGCATAATAATCAAGGACTTTGCTGCCGTACCATGGCTGCAGGAGGCGCAATGATATGACGCAGTGCCTAAAAATAGTCCCCTGCTGTTGAAAGTTACCAAGGGGACTATTTTCAGGCGCTGCGTTATATCATTGCGCCTGCTGCAGCCATGGTATGGAAGCAAAGTCCTTTCGAAACTCTTTGTTTATTTTTGAGCGTGATGCTAATGGTCTAATCAGATTCAATGGATTATGCTAAGCTATGCTAAAAGTGGTTCTGCCAGACCCGGAGATCGGCTGAATGGATTCCAAAACTGTAAAAAATCAAATGTTTAACTCGAGGAGAGCTGGAAATTGAGCATATTTAGGTTATTAGATATATCTTGTAAGGATTTGGTAGGAGGATGAACCCAAGCACATACAAGGATACAAAAACACTAAAGACTTTATTAAAACAAAATCCACGATGGGGTAAACAAGACAAAACAAAATAATATATATATATATATATAAACTGACTCGGTACTCACAGACAGCACAAAAGGATGAACCCGTCCAGGACACCAAACACAAGAGCCGTTTCTCAATGTCAAGGAAGGATCCTCGGAAGCCAGAATTTCGAGGATGCTACGTCATCGACGTCCGTCGAAGGGCTGTTCCAATGTCGTGGATCCTCGAAATTTCAGCCAAGGACTGAGTCCTTTGTTCGAGAAATATCCCATATACAGGAAAGGATGCGTATGTGTATCTTTCGCGTTCTTCACGCGCTGAAATCACCCACTATCCTATGCGCGCAGCACCGAAAGCACACCTTTCAATCACGCAATGACGTGCACTTGCTAGCCTGTTCCATTTAACGTGTTCTCCGAATGCTTAAGAGGAGCCTCGCCTAAGCCTCTGAAGGAAGTGACTTGTAAGGACTAGTCCTGCCAAGGAAGTATCCTTGACATTGAGAAACGCTAAGGACTTTAAAAAGGGAGAACTAAATGACACACCTGAAAAGAATCACAAGTCAGGGATCGGGGAAAAAGTGACGAGACCCGGGAAATGTGTGGTCAGAATAAACCAATACTAAAACCATGCATCTCCCACATAAAACATTGTACTGTCAGAACCCTGCCATGCTGACTAGATCTAAACACAATCTGACAGGATCCTGACATATCTCTTATTTGCTTTAATGGCTCTAACTGGCATGGTCTCCACAAATTTGTGTTAGATCCCTTTGATCCATGTTGTATTAGCATTATTTGAAAACGATCATGAAGCATCTTGTGTGCCTTGATAACTCGTGGAAAAAATAGCGATTTTCCGCCCTTCGGTCTGAATCGTTCTACTAATGGTAGGGAACAGTTACAGTTATTTTTCCACTTGAGCCTGGTTCAGCACTGCACAATTACAAACCGTTCTCGGACTGGAATTCTCCGCACACATGCTGAATCGGTGCTGACAATGGTTACACAGCAAGAACGGTTTGGCACAGCAAGGGAAAAGCGGCTAAAGAAATCTGACCCCGGTCCCAGAGAAGTTATTATGGTCACAAATTTTTCACAATCAAAATTGTGCAGAATCTCTTATCATAACTTTTCTGTGGTCCTTTGCAGGGGCGTCATGCACCAATTTTTTTTAAGGGGGCAGAGTGTGCACAGTTCACAGAAATTTGGGCATACACATACATCAAACGAATTATATTATAGAGCTTTCAGTCTTTTCCATGGCACTTACATTTCTAACAATATGAGCACCCCTGTCTTCATGCAAAAAACTCCAAAATAAAAGTGTTGACTCACTTTCATATCAAATACTATTCAATCAAAATAATGACATGATATTGGTATCATATTTAAAACAGAAACGACATGTTTTATTTATTTAAGTTTTGTTTAATGACTTGTTTAATTGTGTCATTAATGCATTTTGCACAACAACTGCATTATGAAAATAATGTCATTTTAAATCCATAAAGTATATAAACAACGAAAATGACATAAGCTATAGCAACGTGATTGATTTTAATGTTCAATAATGATTTAAAAAAATATGTTTAGATAAAATGATTGGAGGAACGAGTTTTTGCATTAAATTTTACCTCATATGTGAGCATGTGTGATCCCGCGCCCACGTGAACTCTGGCGAACTTTGGCGTTGTGCCAAGAAGATGAATCTAGAAATTTCTACTAATATAACGTCGACACGGTCAGATTTTAAACCATACATTTTCTACACAGAGGAGGTTAACTGCAGTACATTACCGTACTGGGGTTTGAAAATGTTGTGAGCGTTTCTTGCACGTTTTAATTCCTCAGATAGCCAAATGCAGCAGCAACAGCAAAGCTCGTGAACGCGCTCACGCTGATGACGTCTGCGGCTTCTCTGACTGTAGCGCCTGCCGCCAGAAAGTAATGTAACATGTTCAAAACACTATCATAACGGCAAAAATCTCTGAAAAGTGACAAGGATGCAGCACAGAATTAATAATATTGTGCATATTAAACAGATTAAAAGACAAGTTACCGATTGATGGACGCTTGTTTGATTTTCAGGTTGCATGCAAAATCCTTTTGGCTCAAAAAACCAAGGGGGCACGTGCCCCCTCAGTTTGAATGGGCATGACGCCTCTGGTCCTTTGTTTGAAAATCTTCAATGTGGCCTCAGACTTTTGGACCCTATTGTGTGGCACACATCGAACAAATTATGTCAATTATCTTTAATAATTACTTTCTAAGAGATTGCTTGGCTTCAGACAATTATGCCTGACAAATATAGATTTCAGATATGTTTGGCAAGAGTGGTTGCTCATTAAGAGAATATTTACATCAGAGGATTGATTTAAAATGTCTAGGTGTCATAATCAAGCCATAAGGGTTCGCAACCTCCTCCAGCAAGAGGTTTCTAAAAGAATTTGTGTTAAAGTTGCAATGCTCAATAAAAATGCTTTATAATGTCACCAAAGTCTCGCTCTGTAGTGGTTAAATCTCTCAGACACACTGCTCCTCATTGGTAATGCACTGACCAACTCACTGTCATGTCCTTTGAGAAAGACAGGAGCCCTATCATTTAGTGCTCTCCACATCAAACCGCACTGCTGGCTAGACTGAAGCAGAAAGGCTGTTAGCGCGGGCATCTCTCCCCCCAGATCTCATTAGCTGCGCTTGCCGCTCGACGCTCCTTACCGCTGTGTGTTCTTTCAGATTGCCTGGCGGATGTTAGCTGACATCGTCCTCTGTCGAGGTCTTTAACTGGGAATTTTCTTGTCTTGACAGTTTAAGTTGAATGAAAGGCAAAATGAAAAACACAGCAAGGCAACTAAAAAAAGACATGAACAGGAAGGGTTTTGTTTTTACGTTTACTTTTTATATTGAGGAGGACAGATGTGTGATGTGTAAGGTTATGAAAGAAACATTTACACGTTCACTATAGTGTGGTGACAAATTTCAACATCTGAATCTGTTTTTATGAGACCAAGCTTAACAAAGTGCTTGACCCATTTATTCGTTTCCAGAGTTTCCACTGTAATGGAATTTTGTTTGTTTGTTGAATTTTGTGTGGAAGTTTTTCTTTTGAAAGTAGTGTAGTATGACCTGCTTTATCTTCAGATATGAAACACATTATGCTGTTTATAGCAGCATTGTGATGTCACATTTTATTGATCAGACTGCTATACTGTTGTTAAGACAGGGGCTACTTGTCACACTGGGAGCTTTATCTCAGAATACTTTTAGTCGGGTTTAGCAAAAGTTTAGCATGTTGGTTTATTACTGTAGCTCAAATGGTAGAGCATTACATTAGCTGTTCAAAGGTTATGGGTTTGATTCGCAGAGAGCATGCATTGTAAGTTGCAACCAAATGTGATGTAAATGTAATATTTTTTGAGGATTCTCTCCTAGTTAACTAAAATTTAAGTAGTAATTTATTTTGTTATAGCTCATCGGTAAACAATAAAACCATGGTAGCATACATTACATACAGGCAAGGGTCATCTATACAGTGTTTCCCGCAGAAAACTTGTTAGTTAAGGTGGTAGGGTTGAGCAGGTGGGCGGGCCAGGGGCGTGGCAATCAAAGGGGCAGGGCGTATGTGTCATAATACAAATCTTTTTATTTAAAACACTCAAATAAAACTCAATTTTGAAGAAACTATGACAGAAAATTAACACATACTAGATTATTAATGAATTAAATGTTTTATCAACAGGCTAGTTATCCTTCAGACAGTGGGACCATGTCTTTCTCTCATTTCGGCCATGTGGCGTTTGGTGGAATTTTTTTTTTGGGACGACCTAGTTAAGGTGGTAGGGTATCCCAGCTTAGGTGGGCCGCCCGAACTGAAAAGTGCTGCGGGAACCCTGCTATATATTCAAGTTTGAAGTTGTCCCATGTGTTTTACTGTAAATATTTTGTTTAATTTTGCTAAAAAGCCAGTGTTTGTTTTGACAACGTTCCCAATATAGTATGACAGCATGACTCGCTAATGGGGCATGTTGTCACAAAAGGTCAGTGTGTTTAACTTTTTTCTTGTACTATAGACGGTTTTAGCAGTAACAACATAAACAAGAAGCTTTCGTGGTCCACACCTAACTTTCGGTAAAGTTAGCTAAGAATAAATAACATCAAATTACTTTAAATGTAGTTTATTTACACTCACCTAAAGGATTATTAGGAACACCATACTAATACTGTGTTTGACCCCCTTTCGCCTTCAGAACTGCCTTAATTCTACATGACATTGATTCAACAAGGTGCTGAAAGCATTCTTTAGAAATGTGGGCCCATATTGATAGGATGGCATCTTGCAGTTAATGGAGATTTGTGGGATGCACATCCAGGGCACAAAGCTCCCGTTCCACCACATCCCAACGATGTTCTATTGGGTTGAGATCTGGTGACTGTGGCATTTTAGTACAGTGAACTTATTGTCATGTTCAAGAAACCAATTTAAAATTATTCAAGCTTTGTGACATGGTGCATTTTCCTGCTGGAAGTAGCCATCAGAGGATGGGTACATGGTGGTCATAAAGGGATGGACATGGTCAGAAACAATGCTCAGGTAGGCTGTGGAATTTTTATCGATGCCCAATTGAATCACCACCACCAGCCTGCACAGTGGTTACAAGGCATGATGGATTCATGTTCTCATTCTGTTTACGCCAAATTCTGACTCTACCATCTGAATGTCTCAACAGAAATCGAGACAATTTTGGTGAGCTCGTGCAAATTGTAGCCTTTTTTTCCTATTTGTAGTGGAGATGAGTGGTACCCGGTGGGGTCTTCTGCTGTTGTAGCCCATCTGCCTCAAGGTTGTGCGTGTTGTGGCTTCACAAATGCTTTGCTGCATACCTCGGTTGCAACGAGTGGTTATTTCAGTCAAAGTTGCTCTTCTATCAGCTTGAATCAGTCGGCCCATTCTCCTCTGACCTCTAGCATCAACAAGGCATTTTTGCCCACAGGACTGGCGCATACTGGATGTTTTTCCCTTTTCACACCATTCTATGTAAACCCTAGAAATGGTTGTGCGTGAAAATCCCAGTAACTGAGCAGATTGTGAAATACTCAGACAAGCACCAACAACCATGCCACGCTCAAAATTGCTTAAATCACCTTTCTTTCTCATTCTGACATTCAGTTTGGAGTTCAGGAGATTGTCTTGACCAGGATCACACACCTAAATGCATTGAAGCAACAGCCATGTGGTTGGTTAATTAGATAATTGCATTAATGAGAAATTGAACAGGTGTTCCTTATAATCCTTTAGGTTGATGTATATAACAAGCAAAATAAACAACACGTAGATACCTAGGAAACTAAAACATTTGTTATTTTCGACGAGGTATTTTTTCAAGAGTTCAGTTTAGACCATTAAAAAACTGAAACTGGAAGTAAAGTTCGGAACAGACGTGTATCGTGTCACCGCACGTGCGTCCGATAAAACCGCTTATAGTGCAAGACTTGAATGGCTGTGCCTACATCCATTAGATATTGACTTTTAAAAACAAACCTACCCTGAGAAATATTTACTATAGTAAATATAGTGACAACTAGCTTTGATCTTCCCTATGCCGAATCAGAAGTCTGAAATAGATTTTTTTGCTAATATCTCTTTTTCATTCTCGGATATATACATGTAAAACACAGAAAGACAAAAGGCCATATTGTTTTGCAGACAAATTCTACTTTAGAGTTGTTTCCAGCTTGCGTCTGTTTACGATGCATTTCAGAATATTCATATTCATCCGTCATTGCGACAGTTCATATGCAAAGCTCTTGCGCTGTTTGTTCAAGCACGATTTGACAAACAACTCCTGGGCCAAACCAGCATGGTTGAAATAAACATCCCGACATCTCGCCATTTATTTTGCAGAATCTCTCCACAGATTCCCATGATGATAAAACCTTCCTCAGTTTCGTGATGAGGCATGCTTATTCACTTAGGCCAGTTTGTTTATGTGTGTGAGAGAGAGACTGAAAGAGAGAGAGTTTAAAACAGTAAACAGAAATCTGCTTTCGCTGTCCCTCGGGAACGGGGCCACACAGCCTTGCTGAGAGCTACAAATAAAGCAAACTTTCCTCTCGTCTTGTTGCCTTCTCTTCTCCATCTGGTTCACAGCATTTTTGAGACAGCTACTTAGAACCCTTTATACCCAGAAAACAATGCACCCCGGCAGCCCACATCACCTCTTTTAAAATAAACACTTGTGCAAAGTCCTACAGCATGTCTTTTCTAAGTTTAGCCCAGTGTTTATATCAATTTAAAAGTTTCCGGTTCACTGTGTGTTTTTGAGCGAGGAAAGAAACAAGGTTGTTTTAGATGCCAGAAGTGCATTTCTGACTTTCTTTGCAGACATGAAGGACAGAAACCAGAGGATATTGTGTGCAGATGGAGTGTGTGTGCGTAGAGGACTGGAAGTCGAGAAAGAGAGAGAGAGAGAGAGAGAGAGAGAGAGAGAGAGAGAGAGAGAGGAAGAACTTAATGTACCACATGCATAGATTTTACTCTTCAGTGGACATTTGGCAGCTATTTGGTTTTCACAGGACACAAAATAATACTTCATCATCAATTTTCGAACTTTTGTTTCAAATGCACAGATTTTTTTTTCGGTCCTTAACATCCCAGCTTGGCGTGTTACAGTACATGCTCCAAAGCGTTCAAATAAAGCTGTGTCCGGGGATAAATTAGCTTGATGATTCTTTGATTAAATTTCATTAACACGAGTGCTTATTGTAATTTAATGTGTCCCACATCAGTTTGTTACATTATTATC
Organism: Paramisgurnus dabryanus; assembly: GCF_030506205.2. Lineage (NCBI taxonomy): Eukaryota > Metazoa > Chordata > Actinopteri > Cypriniformes > Cobitidae > Paramisgurnus > Paramisgurnus dabryanus. The sequence continues at coordinate 13,988,881 of NC_133359.1, read as the reverse complement.
AATAAATCAGCTTTTTTTTAAACTACACTCACCTAAAGGATTATTTGAAACACCTGTTCAATTTCTCATTAATGCAATTATCTAATCAACCAATCACATAGCAGTTGCTTCAATGCATTTAGGGGTGTAGTCCTGGTCAAGACAATCTCCTGAACTCCAAATTGAATGTCTGGAAGGAAAAGAAAGGTGATTTAAGCAATTTTTAGCGTGGCATGGTAATTGGTGCCAGATGGGCCGGTCTGAGTATTTCAAAATCTGCTCAGTTACTGGGGTTTCCACGCACAACCCTTTCTAGGGTTTAAAAAGAATGGTGTGAAAAGGGAAAAACATCCAGTATGTGCCAGTCCTGTGGGCGAAAATTCATTGTTGATGCTTGAGGTCAGAGGAGAATGGGCCGACTGATTCAAGCTGATAGAAGAGCAACTTTGACTGAAATAACCACTCGTTACAACTGAGGTATGCAGCAAAGCATTTGTGAACCCGCAGCACGTTCAGCACAACATTAAGGCGGATAGGCTACAACAGCAGAAGACCCCACCGGGTACCACTCATATCCACTACAAATAGGAAAAAAAGGCTATAATTTGCACGAGCTCATCAAAATTGGACAGTTGAAGACTGGAAAAATGTTGCCTGGTCTGATGAGTCTCGATTTCTGTTGAGACATTCAGATGGTAGAGTCAGTATTTGGCGTAAACCGAATGAGAACATGGATCCATTATGTCTTGTTACCACTGTGCAGGCTGATGGTGGTGATGTAATGGTGTGGGGGATGTTTTCTTGGTACACTTTAGGCCCCTTAGTGCTATTTGGGCATTGTTTAAATGCCATGGCCTACCTGAGCATTGTTTCTGACCAAGTCCATCCCTTTATGACCACCATGTACCCATCCTCTGATGGCTACTTCCAGCAGGATAATGCACCATGTCACAAAGCTTGAATAATTTTAAATTGGTTTCTTGAACATGACAATGAGTTCACTGTACTAAATGGCCCCCACAGTCACCAGATCTCAACCAAATAGAGCATCTTTGGGATGTGGTGGAATGGGAGCTTCGTGCCCTGGATGTGCATCCCACAAATCTCCATCAACTGCAACATGCCATCCTATCAATATGGGCCAACATTTCTAAAGAATGCTTTCAGCACCTTGTTGAATCAATGCCACGTAGAATTAAGGCAGTTCTGAAGGCAAAAGGGAGTCCAACACAGTATTAGTATGGTGTTCCTAATAATCCTTTAGGTGAGTGTATATCCAAAAAAATTTGCATGTTTTAATAAAAGCCTCTGGTTTTGTTAAGTAAGTTTTTACTCTGTGCAATTTTATCCAATGCCATGTGATTTCAAGCAGTCACATTCGATGCCTAAATGAAATTAAACTACACATATTCAGTGTTAACTTAACTGGCACAGTCCCTTGAGTGGGACACCTGATTTTACTTCAATATTTTGCATGTACATTTTTTATCTATCATGACAAACTATGTATCATTGGAAAGCTCTAAGCCTCTAGAATACACATTTCTACTGTGTTTTATAAAATAAATTATGTAGGGAGAGTAATTGATTCATTTATAAAAGAGTCACTGTCCCGCCAACAGGACGCCTACGTTTACTTCAACATGCAACATGATCTCACAAAGTTCCGTGGGATAGTCACAGAATTTTTTGCTCATTTTTCCGTGGCATTCTCACGGATCTCCGCATATTTCGGACTTTCTTTTCCGTGGCATTCTCACGGATTGGTTACTCAACTGCTTTTTCCTATTTTCAAACCATTGTCGCTTCGGTTTAGGGTTAGATTTAGTGTTTGCATTAGTTTGTCACTTTAAGTATTGGTTTATACTATTTTTTCTGATGTATTCTTTTATATTTTCTAAACTTTAATCAATTGTTGCCTGGCGTTGGGGTTAGAGTTGGGTTTGGGTAGGGATGTCATTTTATGTAAATCTAACCCTAAACCTGAATCGACAATGGTAAGAAAATAGGACAAAACAGTTGAGTTACCAATCCGTGAGAATGCCACGGAAAAGAAAGTCCGTTGCAGGGTCACGGAAATATACGGAGATCCGTGAGAATGCCACGGAAAAATGAGCAAAAAATTCCGTGACTATGCCACGGAAATTTGTGAGATCAGGTTGGTTTACTTCAGTGTTTTGCATGTGAATTCTTATCCAATCATGGCAAACTATATATTTTTTGAAAGCTCTAAGAGTGTAGTTTTCTTTATTATCACCATGTTGGTAAAGGAATGACATAGTGAGAGACATTTTCTAGTATGCCATGGATCCAAAGGTGGGCCCAAGTTGTTATTATATATTTATAACACTAATACCCTATTCTAAACCTAAACAATCATGACAAACTATATATCATTGGAAAGGTGTAGATAGGGTGTAGTTTTCATATTTCATCACCATTTTGGGAAAATAATGATGTAGCGAGAGTCCGTTTCTAAAATGTCACACGGCACAGGTGGACCCAATTTGTTTTTACATATGTATAGCACTAATACCATATTCTAAACCTAAACAATCTTTACAAACTATATCGTTGGAAAGCTCAAAGAGTGTAGTTTCATATTTCATGATTTCCTCACCATTTTGGGAGAATTATGACATAGTGAGAGTCAGTTTCTATAATGTTATTGTCATATGCCAAATTTGTTTTTACATATTTATAAAACTAAAACCCTACTCTTAACTTAAAAATAATCAAACTATATATCAGTGGAAAGCTCTCAGAATGTATTTTTCATATTTCAAGTCATTTGATGATAGAAATAATATAGTGACAGTTTTTTGTAACATGACCTACCCTCATAGGAATGCATATAAATTATTTTATATTCATAATACTATATCCTAGTATAAATCTACAAAAAAATGTTGACAAGCTATGTATACATTGGAAACCTCTAAGAATGTAATTTTCATATTTTTAAACCTTGACAGTAATTTATTAATTTGTGACAAGAGTATGCAGCATATTGTTGACACCTAGTGGCCGTTGTTTGTAAAACCACTAAAATTGTGCCACAAACCACATTTTTTGTGATTTTAACTTGAAATTTGGATTACAACCACTTGAGATTTATGGCTTTTATAACTTAATTTTATTATAAATTACTTTGTCATTGCACATTGCATTGTGTTTATTAATTAAAATATATTTAAACTGCTATAACAATTTTTTTATTTAATATTTTCTGTGAAAAACCTTAAATTGACCAAGATAAGGCTTCTAGACCAGTGGTTCTCAAACTGGGGGCCGCCAGATGGTGCCAGGGGGCCCCCAGCTTTATGACATTTTATAAAATACATAAATTTATAATGAATTAATTAAACCTAAAAAAATAAGGCTACTAACCAACAGCACTTAGTATAATACAAATTTGTCTTAAATTTTCTTTGGGGGGCCGCGAAGGAATGCACCGTACATAACGGGGGCCGCACGCTGAAAATGTTTGAGAACCACTGTTTTAGACCATTAGTTATATTCATTTGAAAGTGTACATCACAGTTTAACCCCCCACTCAAAAGGGATTTGTGCCAGTTAAGGGGTTAAGTTTATACCATATCTAATCGCCAATTACGTTCCACAGATCATAGATGAAACCGATACGCAGTTCATGACCAACTGCCCTCCGGCCGTCACTGAGAGCATTCCCAGGAGACGCACAAGGATACAAGTGTTCTGGACGGCGCCACCTCCGGGTAGCGGCTGTGTCACCCTCAAGTGAGTTATTGCTGTATAACTTTTTTACTTTTTTTCTTTGTCTTTAATAACAATAGTTTCTCACAGATAAGAATCAGGCGGTTTGTGCTGATGGATGAGAATCCATGATGCTGAATTGATAGATTGTTAAATAAATGGAAAAGAATGAGTGAATAGAGGGGAAAAAAAGGTTTAGTCTGTATCTACACTTGTCTCATTTAAGCCTTGTTTTATCAGTCACCTACTGTCAAAGTATTGTAAAGAGAAACAATGGCTGTTTCACTAACAATTTACGCTCAGTTAGCTGAAATATAAGACCACCAACAGAATAAAAAGATCATGCACAAAACTACTGTATGACTTAGTTTCAATGAGCTGCATAATATCTGGTATTACCCTTGATATTTTGTGTCATCTTTTGGAGGCTGAAAAACAGGATTATTAAAACCAAAAAGTTTAAAAGGTAAAAAATAAAATTAATCTAGCATCATTACTCACCCACATGTTGTTCCAAACCCATGCCTTTCTATTTTTTAGCAGAACACAAAAGATAGATTTCTAAAAGAACCTTTTGGCCACTAAAGTCTTATATATTTTTAAAAAGCACCATAAAAGTTTTAATAAAAGCCATATAATAACTTTCTGTAACAAACCTACTGTAATATTCACCTTGTTGCTCCAGCGAAGAAAGAAGGTCATGTGGGTTTAGAACAACATTAGGGTTAGTAAACGATGATGTTGAGGTCATGTTCGGGTGAATTATTTTTTAAAGGTTTTATTTATTCCACCCACTTGTGGGTCTTTCACTTCTCCACAGAGGAACACAATAGTGGTATTCGTCTGAATACAAAAATATGCATTATTCGTCAGTGTTGCAGTATCAATGTTCCCACACCACCCCCTCATGCTTTTGTATGCTTCGTATCTTTATGTCTTTTCTCCCACTCTTTTTGAGGTCATAAACAACTTTAGGTGCCTTTGATGCACTGAAGACATCTGAAGTCTCTCTCGGGCCTTCCAGCACAGTACAATGTAATACTGTACATACCTGTATACACAGATTTTTCTATTTCATTTGCCTTCCCTTAAAGCATGTTACGTTCTGAAGATCTCATTATATCATTCTGGCTTTGTTCACGCTGCGCACAACTCCGATTTTGTTTTTGGTTTGATTTCTTTACTTGAAAAGTGACAATAGAGAGTTCAAACAGTGTAGTCAGTATTTTATTTGGTGCATCTGCTGCTATAGTTAGATTGTTTTGAATTTCAATGGGACCTTCCTGGTAAAATAACCCTAATAAGGTTAAATATGGTTAAATTTAAGTGAGATGTTGATATACTGTGTCATACTTCTTGATCTTTTCTGTCCTATTCATATCTGCAGGGAACTCAAGCAAATATAACCATAACCTTCAATTTATTCCTGTTTTTTCAATATTTTCTCCCAAAAAAAATGTGCTGAGAAACATCTGCTGTGCCAATAGTGCAGTACACGCTGTTACTCAGCGTTAGTGTGTCAAAACCGTGGAGACTTTGCACCTCGTAGCACTGGGCCTATTGCCAACCCCCAGGCTCCAAAACAAAACTGGCAATGGGGTCTAATGAAAATCAAATAAAAGTGCAATTACTTCTGGAATCCCTCCAGTGTGTTTCTAGAGAAAGTCAAGAAGACCTGGGATTGGAAGAAACTTCATTTTGAACTGGATTTTGTTGCTTTTGATTCTTTGGTGGCATCCAGCTGTGGAAAGGAGATAAGATGTTCAGGCCTGCATTGGGAAAAAAGGCGTTAAAGTCCAGTGTTGGGAACGTTACTTAAAAAAAGTAATTAGTTATAGTTACTCACTACTTGTTCCAAAAAGTAACTGAGTTAGTAACTGAATTACTCTATAATAAAAGTAACTCGTTACCAGGGAAAGTAACTATTTGTGTTACGGTTAAAAAAAAGTTGCTATATGTCAAAGCATTTGTATTTTTTTAGCAGTTTTCACATGTCAGTTGAAATGAGTAGAACAGACAGGTGTTCATGCATAACTTTCCATATTTATTGCACGTCAACAGACAGCAAGAGTTTTATCCTACACTTCAAGTATTATCTTTGTAAGAAAAGTAAACAGTTACACCATATAAAGTGCATTTAACTTCAGCAAACTAAATTAAATAAAACTCTCTCAACCTGAGACAACTGGTCAAGTAAACAACCTGTACTTCCAAGTGTTTTGTTCACAAAAAGTTAACTTTTAAACAACAAAAAGTGTGTTTGCTCTGTAGTCGTATTCTTAATTAAATAAATCAAACTCCCAATGTCAGACAACTGGTCTGGTAGACATTCTGTACTTCAGGTATTTTCTTCAAAAGTAAACAGTTAAATAATATAAAGTGTGTTTGCAATAACTGTAGCAAATTAAATAAATCAAACTAAGATAAATAGTCTGGAAGACATAGGCTGCTGTATTTCGTTTTCTTCATTAAAAAAGTAAACAGTTTAACAATATGATTCATTAAATTAGAGTTGCTTACAACGGATGTCGACAAAGTCTTCTCTCCCGGACATAATGTACACATTACATGCACCTTCTTGCTTTGACCACAATGAATTTGAAGTAGTGCTTATATCTCCACCTTGAAAATGCCAACTTTTCATCGGATTGCTCCTCTTGACTCGCCATCTCTTCTGCTGCCGCGAATCTCTGTTTAGCTGTTCGGTGTGTGTGGGTAAATTCCAAATGCCGTTTGTGCGCCCTTGAAGGGCACTTCGCGAAGGGGATGTAAAATCCAAATAAACAGAAAAAGACGCTGTATTTTATCACCAAGTGTATTTTAATTAGCCACACTATCAGACAACATTGCGCAACTTTATCTAGAGTTTATACATCAAGAGATTTGATCTTCGAAGGGAATAGGGCATAGTGATCATCACTTTCGATTGGAATTCGTCCTGTGTGTGTGTGTCGCCGCAGGCGCGTGCGCTGGCCTGTGTATAACAACACTGGCTCTGATTGGCTACCATGAAACACATTACTCTGCCTTAGCCAATCATAATCGCTTATCTCGTTATTAACCTACCTCCTCACTAGCTGTGTGAGCCAGGGTTGCGTTTGGATCACACAGGTTAAGTCAGTGCATAGTAACGCACCGCATTTAACGTCCGGTAACGTTAACGGCGTTGTAACGGCGGGAAAAGTAATTAATTAGATTAGCCCGTTACTGAAAAATGAACGTCGTTACGTAACGCCGTTCTTTTAAACGGCGTTATTCCAAACACTGTTAAAGTCTTCGGTTAACATTATTTATTTCATAGTGACCAAGTGAACGTTGAAAACTCTTGAAACATCACCATTTGTTGTCCACTCTTTAAGTAAGACTTTGTTAGGGGCTTTGAAGGCCAACATCAAAACCTCATCTCTTTGTCAAACAGGACACAACTCTATGTGCTTCAAAAAGCCGGGGCGAATCACAAATCAACCATGTTTAAAGAGATAGTTCGGCCAAAAATTATGTTAAACCCACAATTTACTCACCCCCAAGCTGTCCGATATACATATGTCCATCATTTTCAGACGAAGAGTTATTTTAGAAAATGTTTTAGATAGTTCAGTTAATCAAATGTAAAGTTACGGGGTCCACGTCCTTCAAGTCCAAAAAATGTGCATCCATCCTTCATAAAATAAATCCGAACGGCTCCACGATGATAAACAAAGGCCTTCTGAAGGTAATCCGCACCGCTTTATTGTAGAAATATCCAAATTTAAAACTTTATAAACGAAAATAACTCACTTCCGGTAACACCACCATCTTAGTCGCATCTGCATTCAAGAGGAGAGGTTATGCAGTTTATGGAGGGTTCTCTGCTGCTGCTCTGTGCCCCCGCCCTCCGAATTTATCATACGTCACTAAGAAAAGTGCATACACTACGCTACTCTCTCCTGAATGCAGAGGAGTTTAAGCAGAGGTGTCAAGTAACGAAGTACAAATACTTCGTTACCTTACTTAAGTAGATATTTTGGGTATCTATACTTTACTGGAGTAATTATTTTTCAGAAGACTTTTTACTTCTACTCCTTACATTTTCACGCAATTATCTGTACTTTCTACTCCTTACATTTTAAAAATCGCCTCGTTACTTCTATTATTTCGGCCTTTTTTTTTTTTTCATTCCGGCTTGTCATCGTTAAAAAAACCTATCTTGATAAATTGCATCATCCAGATAAATGCGATTGTGGTTGGATGAGAAGTATAAACATACACCATTCCGACACCCTATTGGTTTGTACGCAATCCCCGCCCCCCAGCTGACTGCAGATGATCAAAAGTTTGTTCGATGCTGCTGCACAGAGAAACATAAAAGAACCGCGAGAGCGATTAGAAAGCATGCGGAGCAGTTTGCTCTCGCGATGCTTTGATATCATCCACCATCCGTTTGTACAGTAACAGAACGCGGCATTCTGTCTTCAAATGGAAAAATACGAAATAAAACTCGTGCATCACTTTCAGGTCAGTTGACATTCACAAGCCTGTGTAAATGTATAGCTGGCTGCTGACACGAACTCCTCTGTGTGATTTAAATAGTGTAACAATACCAATTTATATCATATAACTTCAGTTGTTCAACTTAAATGACATTGTGCTGCGTTGCGTTTTGAAGCATGGCAAAGATATCTATGCTAAAGACATCTGTTGTTTTGTATATGCTTATAACTACCCTAAATTTTATTTGCATTAAAAAAACCTACTTAGCTGAATGCTTGAGTGCTAAATCAATCAAACACATAACCATACATACCAACTTTTGCTTTTGTTAATAGACATCAGCTGTTTCCTTAAACCTGACTTTTTGAATTTACTTACAAGAAAGACATTTAGTAATTCTCCTTAATTGCTTGGATTTATACTGACTAAAGTAAAGTATACCAAAGTCCATTAGCTACACAAGTACAGATACCGGAATATAGGCTATAATATATAATTGCATATTTGTATAATTGTAGTTTGTGTTGCTGTCAAAATAAAATTTTAAATGAAAACAATAATAGCATATTTCTATTCTCACACATACTATAGTTGTGTGCAGAGGCGCGGGAAGATATTTTCGGTAGGGGGTGCTGGGGTGCGGATGCTGCGGTGGGGGGGGGGGGGGGTGTATAGAGTTATAGAATTCTAAAGTTGTTCACAAGCTTTTTATTCTGCAGACCACTTTTCTTTTAAAAACTCACTCGCACCTCCCATCCATAATGTACAGCTGAGCTGACGGTGCATACAAACTATATAGCCTATTGCAACTTATTACACGGCTCTCTGGAATGCTTGATTCTGATTGGTCAGTTGAGACATTTGCAGGTTCGTTCTTTTCAAATAATAACCGCTCCAAAATAATAACGCATAGCCGGACTACTTGCACGAGTAAAATCGGCGGCAGAGGTTGAGTGGTTCATGTAGGTTGTCTACAAATCGGAAGGTTGGTGGTTCAATCCCCGGCTCCACCTGACCAAGTGTCGAGGTGTCCTTGAGCAAGACACCTAACCCCAGCTGCTCCCGACGAGCTGGATGGCGCCTTGCATGGCTGACACCGCCGTCGGTGTATGAATGTGTGAGTGAATGGGTGAATGTGAGGCAAAATTGTAAAGCGCTTTGGATGGCCATTGGTCTATGAAAGCGCTATATAAATGCAGTCCATTTACCATTTACCAAAATCGCTCCGCGCCAATAAAGATCAATAAAGATTACTGTCTGTTTGGCGCCATCTTGTGACAAACACTCGACAACCACGACAAGACACAGAGAGCTTACTGAGACTGAACTTGACAAAATAGAGCATGACAGCTACGAAGCCAACACACAAAAAAATACAGAATGGGCATTAAAACTTCTCAAAGACTGGCTAAAAGAGAAAAAATGGAGACAAGTATGAAGCAGAGGATCTTAATAAGGTATTACGATCATTTTATGCATCTGTGCAAAGTTTCGCGGAAGGATAAAAATGTTAATTTAAAACAAATATGCCAATAAAATGTTTCAAATTCATATTCATGTCCAGTTTTTTTTCTTATGTGGCAAGTAGCCGTGTAATAAGCGGGATAATGTAGAGGCAGCCGGTAGTTATTGGGAAATAAGCCCCTTCAGTGTGATACAAGACCCTCCGCTTCGCGTCGGGTCCTGATCACACTGTCGGGGCTTATTTCCCAATAACTACCGGCTGCCTACATTATCCCTTACAACATAGTAGAGTTTAGATTCTCTGCCAGGGTCGTTATTTTCTGCTACGGGCCGGACCGTTGATTAAGCATATTTTTTTATCATTACTTTATTATCCTCATTGGGTGGGGAGAAAACTATGCCATATAATCAGAAATATTATATATAGACTATATTTAGGCCAAAGTAACAAATGTGTCCAAAAAGTTACACAAATTACAAAATGATTTGTAAAAGTTACAAAATGCAACGCAAGTCATGTGCGGAGTCTCCTCTGGCACCCATCACGCACCGGGTCTGCTGTTCTATATGATGTAGCTTAAGTGCAACACGGAGTTTGAAGATGTTAAGAAAAAAAGAAAAACAGGAGAATTAACTTTAAGCAAGTTTGGAGGAAAGTCGGAGGTATGGAACCAGTTATACATTCTCACTCGTGCCAGTAGCCTACGCCGGCTTTGTTTTCCTTTGCTTTTTTTACGTTTTTAATATTTATAATTTCTAACATGAAAACTTTATTGACATCACTCGAGTTAAGGCGATTAGTGGACCTTTTAATTCACGGGTTTCATTTAATTCTATTTTTAAACGTAAATGTAATATTTTTTTCTTAAGTTTTGTTTCAGTTTGCAATGCCTCCTGCGCAGCGGTGTAAAAATAAGATATTTTTCGACTTTAAAATTCAAACATCATATCCTAAGTTGTCGGAATATATTCCATATGTATTAATTTGGATTTATAGATGTTTAACATTAAAATCGATGCATGGGAATAATTTACATTAATTTTTGAAATGCCCACCACTCTTAAATGCGCAGGTTCCTTATTGTACATCGAGGCTTTACAATTTAGTTCCTTTCATGTCGTTTTAATAAATTAATTCAATCTTTTTTACTTTAAATGTTTACTTTAAATGTTCTGTTACATTTACATGTGCGTTAAATAGTTTTTGAAAAGATTACCTTTTTCTGATATGCAGGATAAGGAGTTATTTGGAGAAATAACGCTAGTCCTCGGGACTTTTGGGCTGTGTGATTGAAAAAAAATAAAAAATTCTCTTCTGAGACATTGCGAAGCTGATAGGCTACAGATAGCCTAGTAATTCGTTCTATGTGGCTGTGAGTGTGCGTGCTTGTGTGTTATGCTGATACGTAGCCTACGCAGCTTATCGGCTGAATCGCAATCACGTCGTCAAAACAAATCTGATTGGCTAATACACACTGAAAAAAATTAAATAATTTTAAAATTACTAAATTAATAATTCTCTCTTCATCACACAGCCCAAACATGACATACAAAATGTCTTGGAACAGTAACAAACAACAATCAGAGATATTTATAAGCTATCATTTTATGGTCATTGCAGTTTTAAATCTTTGCCACCAGGGGGTGCCCCACTTCCCGCGCCCATGGTTGTGTGTGATTTTGTTGTTTTTTTAACTAAAGAGGGCACCACTGTAGAAGTTTTGCCAGCAGCGGCCCTGCTCTGAAGTTTGACTTTTTGCACCATTACAATATTTATAGGCAACTAGTCATCATATCTTCCTCTCTATGGAACACATGTTAATGCTCAGTAGTACACATATGTGGTTCTTTAATGCAGTGGTTATCAAACCTTTTTTTTTCGCGCCTCCCTTGTGTACAGTGGATTCCTTCACGACCCCCCCAAAGAAAATGTATGACATAAACATTCTAAAACTTACAATTTGAATTAAACAAAACATATTAAATTATACAATGTATTGCTTTTGTTTAGTAGCCTTATTTTTTGAGGTTTAATTACACAGAATTTATAATAAAGTAATGTATTTCATAAAATATTATAAAACTGGGGCCCCTGGCACCATCTCGCGGCCCCCAGTTTGAGAACCACTGCTGTAATGTATTTGTTCGCATTGTATTGAAATGCGTTCATTTTTAATGGGCATGTACCGTATGTGGTTGAAACAGATAGCTTAGTGCAGGGGTAGGCAACATGGAGTGCCGATGTCCTGCAGTGTTTAGCTCCAGGTCTAATCAAGCAGACCTGAACAAACTAATAAAGGTCTATAAAGTCACCTGAAACTACAGGTAGCCAAGGTTTTATAAGGGTTGGAGCTAAAATCTGCAGGACATCGGCACTCCAGGACTGACGTTGCCTACCCCTGGCCCTAGTGCATCCCAAATTGTTTAACATTAACATTTTTAATATAACACTATAGTTATTATGGCCTTTAGAAACATGTTTTAGAGGAGATAGGGTAGTGCACAAAAGGCCCCTGTGGTGCGGCCTAGGCTTTTTTCCGTAATGAAATTTTTTCCTTACATTACTTTTACTTTTATACTTTAAGTAGTTTTGAAACCAGTACTTTTTCACTTTTACTTGAGTAAAAAGCTTGAGTTGATACTTCAACTTCTACAAAAGTCTTTTTTAACCCTAGTATCTATACTTCTACTTGAGTAATGAATATGAATACTTTTGACACCACTGAGTTTAAGATGGCGGCGTTACAGGAAGCTAGTTATTTTAGTTTATAAAGTTTTAAATGTGGATATTTCTATAACAAAACGGCCCTCAGAAGGCCTTTGTTTATCATCGTGGAGCCGTTTGGATTTATTTTGTGAAGGATGGATGCACATTTTTTGGACTTGAAGGACGTGGACCCTGTAACTTCACATTTGATTAACTGAAAGATCTAAAACATTTTCTAAAATAACTGAAAATGTGTTCATCTAAAAACGATGGACATATGCATCTTAAACAGCTTGGGGGTGAGTAAATCATGGGTTTAATATCATTTTTGGCCGAACTATCCATTTAAGCTAAACATACTTGGAATTTAAATGTTGCAGACATATTTCTGACAACCTCTGTTTTCCTACATTCCTTTATTTTGATAAAACCAGCACCAGTTTCTCTTGTAAGCCTGCCACACAGCACTAACCCAAGTCTCAGGAGGACTCAGCATTATGGACAGCTCTGACATACATATCATTGCCCTGACAGAAACAATAGATGATTACAGTGGGATGGAGAACCAAGGCGTACCATTGGTATTCCACATGGTTTGCATCCGGGCAAAATTGATCTGGTTGGGTGCTCCATCTGGGAATGGGGTTGTGGTGGTTTCAAGAATCTCGCAAATACATTTGCCTTTTTCCTAAAAGATGTTTAAATAACATGTGAATGTTTCTTGTAGGCTTTATATTTAAGGACAAACTGTTTAAAGTTTACATAATGAATAATGTGTACATTTATATTAATTGAACTGATTCTCAGACTGCCTTTTATAAGTGTCGCATGGGTTTTTTGCATATGATTATGCTGATAAATGTCCTTAAAAGCATGCTTTTAACAAAAGTTGGATGAGCATTTTCATGTCTTCGTTACAGGGCCAGTGTTGTCCAAAGAAGAATCATTTTATTTCAAGATGAGGGCTCACTTACCAAGAGAATGTGTGAGAAAGGTAATTTCAAAGCTGGATCCTCTCATGCCCGCCCATGTGCATATGATTACAGTTTACCTCTACAAAATCACTTTTCTCTGTCTGGTGTTATTTTATTTCCCCCGCATTCTCGGATCACATACCCTTTTTTCTTCTTTTGATGTTTTCGTTCTGAAGAACAAATTTTGAGCTGTAAATGGTTGTGATTATGCATGCCATCTCTTAGATGTTGTAGGCTCATATGTCTGTGCATTGCATTGTTATGTGAAAAAAATTTTTTTTGAATTATTTGCTTGGCAGATCCAGTTGCATCCACTGAAAAACCGGTTCAGGAGTGCTGTGCTTGCGGAACCGCAAAGTATAGACTCACTTTCTATGGAAACTGGTCTGAGAAAGCCTATCCCAAGGATTACCCAAGTAAGACCTTTATAAAACTTTTCATCAGTAAAGTACATCATTATAATAGCGGTGATGCTGATTCAAACCTCTGATACAACAGAAACATGAACAAACTGCTTCGGAGAAAAAAATATGGTGCAAAAATACTGGTGCATTACCTACATGTGCGGTAGCAATAATCCATTTGGTTGTTTATAGTTTGATTCTACTGATTTAGACTTTGATTATACTTAGATAACCCCAGATTGCAAATTAGCTAGATAGCATTGTATTGAGTTGAAACGTATTTGTGTTCTTATTGCATAAAGGATTGATTTATTTTTCTATTTGTGTGATAAAGATAACAAATAATTGTCTTTTGATTTCAGTTGAGATCAAATTGTTTGCGTTCAAAAGTCGTCTTACGCACGGCAAAGATAAAGGTTATTTGTTCACCGCTGTCGTTTCTGGCCTGAAGGACGTGCTAACCATTGGTCGGCTCTCATCGGCGCATCTCACACAAGAAGCTACGTGTTATGGGAGTACGGAGGTTTCGCCAGCGAAGGCGTCAAACAGGTCGCCGAATACGGCTCACCCGTCAAAATGGAAGAGGAGATTCGTCAAAAGGTAGGCCCTTCGTCTAAGATTAGCTTCAGTTTAAAAGATAAGGTTGTAGTAATTGCTACATTTCCAGACCAAGATTTGTCCTCTTCATGGGATTAAAAGATAGTTTCCCAGAGATTGTTCTTTGTCGATATGTTTTCAGACACATTTTTTGAGACCATGGCCAAAACAAACTGGCCAAAATGGAATTGTGCTTCTTTTTATTAAGTTTATAATTTATAATGAGCACTTTATGAATAGTGTACAAAACTTTAAAGCAGTAATTTTATTTTATAATTTTTATACTTTAAATTTGTTCCAGTTTTGTACATTCACATGTTACAATGACAATAAAGAATAAAGTAAACATAAAGTAAAAAATTAAGTATTTACAATGCAAATAAGTACTTGAAGAGCTCAGATGCAAAACCCGCTAAGTGGGTCTGGCATGATTGCTTTTTTATCAGGCTCTTAATCGATTTAGCTTAAAAACGGTATTTTTGAATGGCCTGAGGGCAGGATTTAGTGGATTTTATAAAAAGGTATTTGATGAACGTATGATACATGCCGAGACCATTGGGTTACAATCATTATCTCATTTTTGATGGAGGTGGTGTTCAGCAGCTTTTGCATCTAACATATCAAATACACTTTAAACATTTTGCTGTAATTATGCAGCTGGTTGCCTGTAACTTACTGTAGAAGATAAAGGGCCCTATCTTGCAGCCAGCGCAATTGACTTTGTCAGTGACGCATGTATCATTCGTATTTTGCACCGGCGCACAGCGGGTTTTTCCCTCCACAGATGCACGTCGGCAAACTAGGGAATGAACTTGCGCTCCCTGGGCGGTTCAGATCAAAAAAGGAGGCATGTTCTGGCGCAAACCATCCCTGGTGCTATTTTGCAGTTTCAAAAAAAAATTGCGCCACTGACCAGAAAAAAAAAGTTTAAAGTCAGTGGCGCGTTGCGCGTGGTTCAATATGCTATTTTAAGGGCGCATGCTTGACCATAATGTATAGCGTGCACAACGCGCACACACTTTGCTTATCTAATCTACACAGATGCAACAGTTATTTTTGCAAATCATAAATTGTTACACTAAAAAATATTACTACACGAGATAAGGGAAATCATAGTGGTGAGCATTGTGGTGATAGTTTTTATTTATTGTGTGGCTGCGTTAAAAAATTCTCATGCAAATAACGATTAAAATATTTTCATACGTTTGTTGTGTGGCTGTATTACGTTTATTTTATGTAAATTATAATTCAAATGTTTTCATAAGAAACCTTAATGTATATGAACTTGATTTGTAAGAGTACTTTGGGGTTGGACCTTGGTTGCGTTTCTTGGGTCCGATTTCAAAGCCCCCAAACCCTTTCAGCGGTGAGGGTGGACGCAGCGATGTCCTCTGCTGGCGTCAGGTCATGTGTAGGCAGATCCACCTCCTGTTACACGGCGTGCCCGATTTATGCTGGCAAGCTTGGAATTTACAAGAACGTCGGCTGTGAACCGCTCCTGGCGTGCGCCTGGTAAATCCGTCATAATAATAGCAACCCGCCATGGAACTTGCGCCCTTGTGTTTAAAGGGAATGTTGGATAGCGTTCTGATTGGTTAATTTGACGTTAGGCCCAAACCACACCTATGAATAATGAACCTACTTCAGACCAACCCCTTATTGATTTGCGCCCGGCGCAAGAGTTATTTCTCTCGCCGGGAAAATAGCAACAGCGCCCAAGATCCGCACACAAACTCACTTGCGCATTGCGTTTCAGATCGTTAAAATAGGGCCCAATGTCTGAAAATGTTTCATGTTCATTTAACTTTGAACAAACTGGTGCCAGTAAATAACATAAATGTAAAATCTACAGTAAGTTACTGGCAGTTGTAGTTAGTTGTAGTTGTAGCCAGTAATACTGTAATTTCTACAGAATTTTTTTACAGTGTAGTTTTAAAAACAAAATAATAAACATGTTTTTCAATGCTTTAAAGGGACATATCATGAAAATCTGACTTTTTCCACATTTAATTCCTAGAATTGGGTCCGCAGTAGAGGTCTTCACGGGTCCACTTAGATTCGAAAACCCGAGGTCCGACCCGAGACCCGATCGGGTTCGGGTCTAAAAGTTTCACATGTGCCTCAGACACGGGTCGGGTACAATAATAGCGGCATCGGGTCTCGGGTAATTTAAAAATGAATGTGTTTTTTTTTAACGGACCCGATAAGACCCGAACTCTCTCGCCTGTGTGCGTCAATGTCCTTTTCAAACCTCTCATCTGTTTGCCAAGAGCGCTTGCGACATTGTGTGGTTGTCGGAAGGTTCATTTTCGTTGAGACAAACATGTCAGTCAATTATAAATGTACATTTTAGCGGTTACGTTGGTGTCGTCGTCAGATAACAAAGTAAAACGAATGGAGCAGCTCGCCAAATTGGTTGCAAGGCCACCGGAGTTTCTTTCTGTCTGACTGCTGCGCGTGGGTCTGCAGAATGCACACACGTCAGTGCCGTTTACATTCGGTTCCAGTCGGGTTAAAAAAAAATTTTCACTAGTTCGGGTCGGACTCGGGTCTAATTTTCTCGGGTTTGTCTCGGGTCGGGTCTTTCTTTAAAAAAAATTATTAATGCACGTCGGGTTCGGGTATGAAGTGATTCGGGTCATTTCGGGTCGAGTACATTTCTTTGGACCCGAGAAGACCTCTAGTCCGCAGTGCTTGTATCAACTTAGAAATGTGAAAAAGATCAACCCAGTAACTTAGTTTTGGTAAACCATTTTTTGCAATCATGTGACAAATAGGTCATTGAAATTTGGTTCCCCTTGTGATGTCAGAAGGGGATAATACCGCCCCTTAATCTGCACTATCCAACCACAGCACTGCCATTTAGTGCAGACATGAACTCATTTGCATTTAAAGGACACACCCCAAAACAGCACATTTGTGCACACCTACAAAGTCGCAATTTAAACATGTTATAATGAATTATATATATGATATTTTGAGCTAAAACTTCACATATGTAGTCTGGGGACCCCAAAGATTTATATGACATCTTAAAAAAGTCTTGTGAAGTGTCCCCTTTAATGGAAGGGCAACGTATTTGTGAGAAGTGCCAAAGTGCACTAAAGTTTATAAATTAATTGTGCTTACTGCAAACACTTATAACACTCACTCTATGTTTGTGAAGTTTAACACGTCTCATAGCGTCGGAGATGAGGTTGATCAGTTAACACGGGGGTCTGTATAGTGTCTTAATTAAGCGCATTAGTCAGTATCAGCCAATCTTCACATCATTATGTAATGTTAATTTTCACCTCTTGAAAGAAGTTAACAATCGCACAGTCTGAAGTATAAGAAAGCCAGCCAGCCTTTTAGCAGCTTTGTAGGAAGGCGTGTGCCGTATAACTCAGAGTTAATACTGCGTCGGATCTGACGGGCCGTCTTCATGAGAATTTAAAGGTCACCTGGGATAGGTTCACACCTTACATCTCCCCATTTGTCTTTTACACAATGCACTGTAGGAGGATCTGCAATGAATCTTGAAGCATGTCAGATTGATGATCAGAATCTTTT
The DNA here is from genome assembly GCF_030506205.2 of Paramisgurnus dabryanus. Lineage (NCBI taxonomy): Eukaryota > Metazoa > Chordata > Actinopteri > Cypriniformes > Cobitidae > Paramisgurnus > Paramisgurnus dabryanus. Next base: position 13,970,999 of record NC_133359.1, on the reverse strand, counting down.
CTCCTCTACCGCATGCAAATAAGCCTACATTTTTTTTCAGCCTCGCCTTTCCTTTTTACTATCACCTTTGCCGTAAAAAAAAATGGTTTTATTAACAGACCCATTTCATCTGTCATGCACCTATTTTTAGTGAAGTCCTGGCCTACCTGGTGTTCTAGGTGGAATAAGATGTGACAAAATATACTTTTTAAAGTCTTTGTGGTTGATAAATTTAGTGCTGGATGTATAGCCTAGTGGTGTCGTTTTCGTTTAACATGCAAAGAGACACAAGTTTCCATATGTTGCTAATAAATCTCATTTACAATAAACCTTTTATTTTTAAAGAATTTTTTTAAAGGGCACCATTCAAAATCCTCTTGGCCCAAACCTGACGCTTCTGTTCTAGGTCGAAATGAGCAAAATAAAATTAAAGATCTCCTTGCAGCCTTCAAATAAGAAAAATAGTTGACTACTTAATGCTACAGTAACAGATCATTAGACGCCTTTTATCGTGTGTGTTGCAGGAAAAGCCTTTGATTTTTGTGGATCGTCTTGGGGCCTAGTTGACGAATTCACACATAACTATTTATCGATTTGTGCTTTAGGCTATTTCCTACCGTCAGGATTTGTTTAGTTAGGCTTAGGCATTGAAAACAAGTATGTTGAAAGTCCCACCCACATAATTCACCCAACAAACGAAAACAATTTCCAAATAGTCTAAACCGGTTACAACGAAAAATCAATAAAATTTGAGTTATACAATGCAAGAAGACCAAGCCAAAAAAAGTGGACAGACGGCAAAACGGTCAACAAGCAGCAGCTATATTCTCAAAGCTGCCGAGCGTCTTTCATGTTCTATATATCTTGTCAAATTTACTTTTACAGCTCTTTTTCCAAAAGCTTGGTCTCCGATACTGTTGGTTGTTTATGCCTGACATGATCATTTATCTATGACGGTGAGCACTTTGTATCTTCTATAAGATTGCATCTGTCTATTACGCCCCTTGAAACAGCTTGTTTTTTGTTAAATTACTATAGTTTTAAAGGGGACATATCATGAAAATCTGACTTTTTCATGTTTAAGTGCTATAATTGAGTCCCCAGTGCTTCAATCAATCTAGAAAATGTGTAAAAGATCAACCCAGTAACTTAGTTTTAGTAAACCATTCTCTGCAAGCATGTGAAAAAATAGATCATTGAAATGTATCTCCTCTTGTGATGTCAGAAGGGGATAATACCGTCCCTTAATCTGCATCTCCAACCACAGCACTTGCATTTAAAAGGGCACCCAAAAATTGTACATTTTTGCTCACACCTACAAAGTAGCAATGTTAACATGCTATAATAAATTATCTATATGGCATTTTGAGCTAAAACTTGCTTTATTTGACATTTTAAGTATTTTGAAATGCTCTCTTTAAAGCTTTCACCACTTAGGTCCCGTACACACTGCATATTAATTCGGTTGTCACTTCACCTTTTAATGCTTAATCCTGTTCTGTACACACACAGTTCAGTAATTTGCGGTACTGACAACCGAATTCCACAACCGAATTAACTCTCGCAAAATGCAGGTAGTGACAACCGCATTTACAGAAACTCTGCACAGTGTGTACATAACCGAACTGAACAACTAGTAGTTAATCAAGTGTTTAAACGTGCATCATAAACAGGACAGGTCTCTCTTCTGAAAAAAATAAATGCTTAGAAGGGGAAAAAGTCTTCTGTATGCGCGGTTCAGAAAATGACAGAGGCACAAGCGTTTGCTGACTAGTGTTGCCAGATCTTGCACTAAAAAAAAACAGCGAACAAGAAGAATCCAATAATAAACCGAAATAAATCTAAATGCTTTACCTCAAAGATCAAAATATTGGGACCGGCCTCTTCACGCTTTATTAACATCAAAAACTTTGTTGCTTCATGAGCCAAAAACTATAAACGGTTAAACACCAAAACGGTATTTATGTACAAAAAAGACGAGGACCTGGCAACACTGCAAGACCGCGCGCTCCGTGCTGTGAAGCAGCCTCACAAAAGCATAAAATACACAACGCCAAGATGGAGGTTTATTGCAAAACACAATGCTGTTATTATTTTGGTCAAATCTGTGATAAGCACGCGAGACGGCAGAACGTTGCTATGGTTATCTCTGTGTCAATCATCGCATTTTCGGGAGTGAGTCTTGTTCCGTACAGACATGAAACGAACATTTAGGGGATTCACTTCCGCATTTTAATGCGGTTGTCACTCCCGAAAGTTTGTAGTGTGTACGAGACCATTGTGTGGTGTCAAACCCAGGTGCAGCCTAAGCATTCCCAAGAGGTATAATTTTTTTCAGCTGTGAACTTAAAGGAAGAGCATTTTGTAAACATTGCTTAACTATGATCGCACAACCGTAAAATTACACATCAAACCATTTTTAAACATCATTTTTGGCAGAAATTGGGCAATCACAGCTTATTTACACCAGAGACGACCTGCGCAATAAATATTTGCAAAATGTGTCTCACGTTGCTGCCGCTGAATCTTTTCTGAATACTCAATTGCAAGACTTGAAAGGCACATAGTAATGCCTATGAACGCCACAGCACAGAGACTCTGTAGCAGTCTTTTTTAGGTATGGACTATAATTCCCTCCTGCACTGATGGAAGACATTGAAAGTATGAAGTCTGACCTTAAAATGTAGGTGGAAATGATCCCATAATGAGCTATCACTTATGAAAACAGATTTGCATTACAGGAAGTCAGAAATATCACACCCGTGATAAATTATATTTATCTTGTTTACGACTGCATGTCCAATAGTTCTGCCGTTAATGCATAAAATCAAGTGACACAGCAAAGTCAAAAGGTCGTGTACAAGCTGTGATTTCCTTTTGTTTAGCTAGTACATAGAGATGCAATCTTTGTCTAGTCTTTTTATTGCCAGTGCATGGAATTCAAATCATCTCATTTTTATGATGATTAAAATTTGCAATTTTCTGTTTCCCCGAGAGTCCCCTGCTGTATTTTAACCTTGAGCTTGCGATCTACACTTCCAAGCACTTTTGCACTTGGACTGATAGACTGAAATGTAGGGCAGCATTATAAAATGCTTCAGTTAGTTAATGAGGTACACGTCATGGTTACAGGTGTCGTAAAACTTTGTTTGATGTCTGTGTGTTCTCCCAGGAAGGTCAGTCAGTTTTATCTAATGCTAGCCTATAAAATATCTCGAATGGAAATTAGACTGAACTGTTTCAGCTAAGAGTTTTGTTCATTTGCACATGCTATGTGTATGCTTTTAAATCCAATGAAATGCGACCAAAGAAGTGCCGTGTGCAATTTGCACAGCACCTTTCATCTTCACCACGAACAATACAGAATGCACAAGATTACTGCGACCTGGCATGCTTTGTTATGTGTAAATATTTTGCTCTGTTTGAAACATAAAATTGCAGATTACATTGCATTCTTTGTGGGAAACTAAACAACAAACGACAATTAAAATTAAAAATTATTATTATTTATAAGACTATCATTGCGATTCAGGAAACTCTTATATAAACATATATATATATAAACATACATAGCTCTTATTGATAAAAAAATCCATCTACAGCTTTCCAGAAGTGCTAATGTTATATTAGCATATCATTTGCTGGCCATTAAGAACAGGGATACCATGGTCCTTTAACCACCTGTGTGTAGTGGTCCTTGAAACACTGACTCCAGCTGCAGTCCAGTCTTTTGGCGCTTTTCCATTGCATAATACCCCACGGTTTAGTTTAGTTTGGGTCGGGTCAGCTCACCTCACTTTGGTGTGGTTAGCTTTTCCATCGAGTTTAGTATTACTTCGTAGTGGGAGGGATTATAGGCGTGTCGTTATTTGCGCTGCTGCCTATGACATCATACAAGTGAGAGCGTTGTTCATCCCCTATACATTCATTTATTTCTCACTCTACCACAAAATTAAAATTGACCACCACAAATAGATGTCTGCACATCACGTTTATCTGTACCTTTGTCACACATGAAAGTTTCTGTTCAAACACCAGTGGCGTCGTCAGACGACGACGACGCGCTCCGCTGAGCCTCATTGAAGTTGCCTTTAAGCATATATAATGCTGACGTGCTCGCCCTATTGCTTGTACACTTTTTTCTACCACATCTTTTCCTTCCCTTTGCCTCTATATTAATGTGCTTGAACACAGAGCTCTTTGAACAGCCAGCCTCTTTTTCAATATAAAGTATTGGTATAAAGTGGTATAAAGTTTTAGTTATAACTATAACTGTATATACTGTATATACTGTATATATATTTAAATATAGTTTTGTGAAAAAGTTGGCATCATTAATTAGTCTCACTTTTTATAAAAAGAAGGCGTCTTTGACATATCGACAATAAATTGTATTGAGAATTTAAATGACACAGCGCACATCTAGTGCCTCTTTAAACTTGTGGGTGTTTAGTTGACTTTGTGTGTATCTGCAGAAAGGCAAAAAAGGCAAATGCAAAGTCAGTTTCTCATCAATGGTTGTCCCATCTGTGTCATTACGAATGTTATTATCTTCTGCCGGCAGTGATATATTTACCCAATGCGAAATATTTATCAAAAGCACAGTATGGGGCAAATTGAAATGTGCTTTGGAATGAAACTTTTCATGAAGGAGACTGGATGCTTAATGCGTTGATGAACATAACTGTGAAATCTCTTTCAGTATGCCAGTTCAATATTTGCATGCTAAATACGCCACAAGAATTTTGATTGTGCTGTATAGGTGGATGTTAGTTTGTGCCTCTTAGGAATATCAAATACAGTGTCGTATTAAACATCACAGCACAGATACGCATGTGTTGAGTTTTGCTGACTTGAATTTTAAGCCTCTGGTTGTTTTTCATTATGTTTATTGTCTGCAAAAGCTTCCAGCATGGGTTTTAACTTTATATGCCTTTTGATAATACAGTATTGCTGTCCAACACTGTTTTCCAAATGTAAAATTGTCTTTAGCTCTACAAAAAGAGTATGAAACCGAATTTAAGAATACTATAACATTAACAAATATTAATAAATGCTAAACACTTTATTGCTCATTGTTGGTTCTTGTTAACTGATAAATTTACGGCTTACTTATGATAGTCTCTGAATATTAATCTGTGAAACGAGGAAGTATTTTAATATCATGCAAATTACACACTAAAACATGAACTTATTTATTCTTTTGATTTTAATTTGTAAGAAAATAATGCATTTTCTCCTATTAGCTTATTAAGTTTCTCAAAGATGCAGCTGATTTGCTTTTTTGAAAGTGTTTATGAAAGCAGTCTTGGATTTTAAAGTATGCACATTTTGTTAAGTTGAGATAAGCACAAAAACACTCAGTTCCTCATTAGCATTGCAGGTCATCAACTAAACAACAAATTTCTGGTGCCGTGTTACTTAAACTAGCAATTAAAGATGAAGTTAATCCCCATGGAAACTATATTTGGAGTAGACATATTCATTTTTGCATATCTTTGTGATTAAAGCCACATTTCTACCCATTTAGGAACACATTCTGCCGTGAATGTGGCCTGACCAATCCAGCAAAAGACCAGTTTAGCATAAAAAAGCCCCAGAGGGAGTATACAAAGGCAGGTCGGCTGTCTTTGTGGCTGTGTCTGTCCCGAAGCTAGTGTGACAACAAAAATATTTTCTAGTGCCTAATACCCATGAGCTGAGCTTTTGGGGCTTTGGATGGTTGCCACCCAATTTTTCCAAACCTTCAGCTCGCTGGGTCCATTGTCCGTTAAAGCTCGACCTGGCCCTGCGGACAGCCGCACTGTTTGAAAACACGTTTCAGCGGGGGCAATTGTCTCATTTCAGCCAACTGGCAGGTTTCGAGTTGCCTGTCTGCTTTGCTTTAAATGCTGCACGGAGAGATCCAGATTCACAAAAACAAAGCTAATGCTTCTGCTGGTGGTTCCAGCAGGCATTACTGCTGTAAAGAACATGAGCAAGACGTTGCTGACAGTGGAATTGTTTTGAAGCTTATATGAGCAGATATAAGCCCCATGAAAGCAACTTTAATGCGCGTTTAGTACCCGAGAAGACCTTATTTCGGCGTAATAGTCTGACTGAGGAGCAGTATCCGATTTAGTTTTCAACTGTCGTGCTGTTTTTGCATCCAGACAGGGATTAAGAATTGTGTTTGTAGCTGATGATGGGAATCTGAACACATGCATAAATAAGTCTCTGTACAGTGCGAACAGGTTTTGGGCCTGTACAGTGCGAACAATGTTTTTGTGCTGGCCCACCACAAAATCAAAATTGACTGCCACAAATTTAGTTTTTCACTACCTGTCTTTCAAAAGACCCATGGTATCATTCTGAAGCTTGGTTTATACTTGACGCATCGGCAATTGGTGAGCGGGGTGAAAATTAAGTCATGGCGGAGTGGGCGGTCGTGCGCACTAAGTGTGAATACTTCTTTTCTTGTGGTGGTGTGCACACCATTTTTTCACATCTGAAAATGACAACCTGACCGCATATTTACATTTACATTTACATTTAGTCATTTAGCAGACGCTTTTGTCCAAAGCGACTTACAAGTGAGGTAGACAATAGAAGCAATTATGGCAACATAAGAACAGCAATACATAAGTGCACTGGAAATAGTCTCATCAAGTCCAACACAATATACATAGCCAAGGGTATGTTAGTGGTTTTTTTTTTTTTTTTTTTTTTTTTTAGATAAAGAGGAAGGTAGATAGAGAAAGAGATAAAGAGAAGGGTAACTAAATAAAGATAGTAAATCTGTAATTAGGAAGTTAGGTAATGGTGGAAGAGATGGGTTTTTAGCCGAGTCTTAAAGACAGCTACAGTGTCAGCTGATCGTGTCACGACCGGCAGATCATTCCACAGTTGTGGGACAGTTCCTGAGAAGGTACGCGTTAGTGTTTTCTTCCCTTTTTGAGATGGTACCACAAGTCGTCGCTCGGTGGCAGAGCGCAGTGATCGAGAGGGTACATAAGGCTCTATAAGCAAGCGAAGGTAAGGGGGTGCTGACCCAGTGGTGGTTTTAAAGGCCAGGAGCAGAGCCTTAAATTTGATGCGGGCTGCTATAGGAAGCCAGTGTAACTTGACAAAAAGAGGAGTGACGTGCGCCCTCTTTGGCTCATTGAAGACCACTCTTGCCGCTGCATTCTGAATCATCTGTAAGGGTTTGGTCGTGCAGGCTGGAAGTCCTGCCAGTAGCGCATTGCAGTAGTCCAGCCTGGACAGGACAAGAGCTTGGACCAGGACCTGCGTAGCATGCTCATCTAGGAAAGGTCTAATTTTCCTAATATTGTAGAGGATGAATCTACAAGAGCGAGCGGTGCTGGCAACATGCTCCGTGAAGCTAAGCCGATCATCAATGACCACTCCCAGGTTTTTGGCCGTCTTGGAAGGCGTGATGGTCGAGGAACCTAGCTGAATGGAAAAGTTGTGCTGAATCTTTGGTTCGGATGATATGATACAACCCATTTTCATGAAGTACGTATAAACGGCACGCAGTGTGAAAAAAACGTGTAATACATATGCCAATACCAATACCAATTTTGCATCAGTGTGATATGCCAGTTCTTCCCGTTCAGCTAATTCTGTGCATCTTTTCTTGTCGTTTTATGTATTGGTTTCTTTTTTTTTATCATTGTCGCTTGGGTTTGGGGTTAGAATTGCTTTACCATGGTTGCATGGAGTTGGGTTTCCATTTTATGTGACAAAAAGTTATTCAAACCCAAGCGACAATGGTAAATAAAAGCAGAAAAAAAAGAAAAAAAAACAGTACGTAAAACGGCATAAAAATTTGGCATATTAAAGAGCACCTATTGTCAGATTCACGATTGTACATTTCCTTTGGTGTGTAGCTGTGTATTAGTAGATGTTAACCATATGCCGTTTGAGGAAGAAAGTGAAATCTGGAGCTACAAAAATGTACGGTATGTGGAAAATAATGTGTTTTTGAACCATAAACCACGCGAACACATTATATTATACCAAATACACAGAATAACGTTGTTTTTTAGCAATGAAATAGGTGCTCTTTAAGTGACAAGAAGGACTGGTGTATCATATTCACGCAAAATTAGAATTTGGCGTATGTATTAGGGATGCACCGATACGATTTTATTTAATTTTTTTTTTGCCGATACCGATTTAAACAGACAACTTCTGGCCGATACCGATGCCGATATTAACCACTTGTATACAATACTATACAGTTGGTCTATTAGCTAGTTTATTTCTGCATCAAATTATTTTTACTGAACATGGATTGGATCTAATTAACATTCATCTGACCAACATAATAAGAGAGGCACAAATTAAGCTAAAACAAATATAATAAAACAGCATGACAGCCTTCAAAGGTGGTTTTTGCTATTCAGCATTTATTCTATTAACAACATTAACTCATTTTTTACATATAATGGATTTCTTTATGCAGTTAATTAATAAACAATCGGTATCGGCCTTTCTCGTGCTATTGCCAATATGCTGATAGTTTCAAATTCGTCAAAAATCGGCCGATAAAAATCAGTGGCCGATACATCGGTGCATCACTAGTATGTATTGCACAACTTTTCACACTGGGTGCTATTTACAAGCAAATCATGAGAATGGTGGATGTGCCGCCTCTAATAACCCATAAGGTTGTAGAAAATACGGTCTGTTTCTCAATTCCAAGAATGCAAGAACGGACTTGCGTTCTCGTGGAGATCAGTCTTGCCAGGCGACCTCGGAAGAACGAACTCAGAAGGTCGCGAAAACACAGAACGCACTTGTGAGAATTGAAATGTGTGCGATCTTCCTGTTGGTCACCTGACATCTGCCATTGTTTTGCCGCAATGACTTCGGGGGCATAACGCGATTTCAGCGCGCAGGTCTGCACTCGATGCATCCTCGATATCAAGAACACATCTGGGTATTTTCATGCGTCCTCTGTACTTGCGTTCTTGAGAATTGGAGTTGGACTTCGACGGTTAATGATGACGTAGAGCGAGAACCCGAGGACGTGAGATTGCTGAAGAACGCATATTGAGAAACAGCCACAGTGTTGATGTTAACGCCTCATTGATAGTAAATCATATTTATTTGTAATTTATCCAAATTATTTCTTTGAACCCCCCCCAAAAAAATATTGTGTTTGACATCCCAAATCCTTAAAGGACAAAGCTTTTGCAGGGATTTTTGTGTGAGGATATCAGTGAACACCCCTGACCACTCGGTGGGTTTCACGTCTTTGTAAACGAAAGTTTAATGCATTTTAGGAAGGATTGTTCCTGTGCACCTATAAAGCCATTCTAGAGGTGGGAGGTGATACAAGAAACACCCGAAAATACTCGGGCCAGCATCATATGTCCAAATTTCAGTCAAAACCGTTCTATTTCATCATAAACAATCTGAAATCAGGGCTTTAAGTGTAAAATACCGAACTTGTCATTTAAGTGAATTACAGTATATATATATAATAAATGCTATAATAGATTATACTAAATGATAGACAGGGTTTCATTTAAATAGGATATTTCTGTGCATTTGTCTTTTGATCACGACAGCGGTTATTTATCAAATGATGAAGAAGAGCTAGTAGGGTAAATATATATCCTTTCGTCGAGTGTCAATTGCATCTTTTCCTGTGCCAAAAACCACATTCTTACTGACTTATGACCTACACGAGTCAATATTTGAAGTGGATCAAAACCTTTCCAAAACCCGTTCTTGTCTTAGGACAACATTGATAAACGTTTTTGATCCACTTCAAATGTTGACTAGTATATTTCACTGCTGTCATCTCTATGAATGTGTGTTCACTGTACTTTCTGTGTGTATGGCAACCCACGTAAGCACCGTGGTCCAGAAGTGCCTGGGTCATGTAATCCCTGAGATCAAAACGGAATGTGAAACATTTGGGGTGGGCTTTGCTGTGACAGCACAAACTCAAAGCCCAAGATCTCCGGTGCTGGAGCTTATACGGTTGGCAGCTGTTTCTCCCAAGCACCCCCATGTTTTGTCCTGACAACCTCCCACAGTCGCCTCCCACACCCCACCCACCCCCAAAAAACATGAAATACGGCCGGAAAAAGCAGACTTGACATTTTGTCACGATGTGAAATTTTGGTCTTGACAGGTAATTGTATTTTCTCCAGTAAGAAGCTGTAAAGCTTTGCGAGGTAAAAGAGAAGCGAAGTTTGTGGATGTGTAATTAACAGTGACACTCACTGGATGTCGAGGTCAATGGAGCAGTGCTGCTGTAAATTGGTTGTATTACATAGATATAGAGTTGTGGTTTATTTGACAGGGCTTTGGAAGAAAATGACTCCTCATGCCGCTCCTGGTGGCTGCATGTATAGATGAAATTTGACTTGACTAATTTCCTGTGTAAATTAAAGAATGAACGAGAGGGAGAGAAGAAAAGATGAGTGCGTGAGATTTCAGAAAACGATTCCAGTTCATTATTAGTAGGTGATAATTAAGTCCGACTGTCGACTGTAATAAGAAGTGATAGAGATGACAGGTTAACCAATGCCATAGTTACAAAATAACTTATGAGCTAGTCTGCTTCTCCTCTAAATGCAGATTCTTAATTTGTTCCAGCGTACAGAAACATAGACATTTCTCTTTCTATAGGTCTCAAGTCAACTAAACCAATTGCCATCTTTAGCCACATTAGGGTTAGGGTTTTTTTTAGGCAGGGCTGCCCACCAAAGAGTGTCCATTGGTTTTTTGTTTCAACCCCCACATCTCTGTTTAAGAGGAATTTGCTATGAAGCCTTTGAACCCTGTCTGTCAACCGAGGGAAGCAAATGCTAAGCACACATATTTGAAACAATACAAAATGTGCTCTCAGTTTCTCATCAAGGCAACCATTTTAAAAGTACATTTTGCACTTCTATAATCTTATGTGCTATCAAATAATTGGCCAATAAGTCATTGCGCTCTTAGAAATAAAGGTTTTATAATGGGTTATTCACAGCGATGCCATAAAAGAAATATTTTTGGTTTCCCAAAGAACCTTTCAGTCAAAGTTTTTTTTTATGTTATGTTTTGGGGCTTTGGAGAATAGACAGGAAACGGTTAGGGGAGCTGAACCAGCAAAGGACCTCAGAGACGTGTCTCCAACTCGGGTTGCCTTGATCAAAATGGTATATATATATATATATATATATATATATATATATATATATATATATATACAGGCACTTACCACGGAGCTATCAGTGACGACCAGTCAAAGGTTGTGTGTGTACATTTTAGCGGCATCTATTGGTGAGATTGCGAATTGCAACCAACAATTTCAAAACGCATATGGTAGTTGCTCTGTAGTTTCTTCTTTTAGGGCTACTTTAACGGAGAAGAAGTGCCGCGCCATCCCGCGCCGTGTCTAGGACAACTCTGAGGTATTGTACACCAGAAGTGCACATTAAATAGCGCGAGCTTAGTCAGATAGCTTCAAAATGCAATATATACGTTGGCAGCCAATGTTAATCGTTAATGATTTGGCACAAAAATTATGTTATTTAATGTTAAACTATGTGAGTGGCGCGACAAGGATTTGAGCAACTTCCTTTAATACAATGGTTTAGCCTGATGGAGACCTGTCAGGTCGAAACATTAATAATTACATAAATAATAATAATAATAAACTCTGTTTATTACAAAAATATTTGTTTAATCTTCAGCATAGCTCCCATTAAAGCATTCTACTTCTTTTTGACTACCTCAAAATTTGGCTTCAGTGACCACAATTGCCCTTTATTGTTCACCAAAGAAATCAGCATGCCATGAGCCATAGCTGCGGTGTATTGATGAATGAAAAAGACTAGCTGGCGATATTTCAGGATTCTGCGGACACACATGGTATTTCACAATGCTTATTCCCCAGAGAAACAAGAACTGGACTCTCAGTTCCAGCTACGAAAGACTGTAAAAGAATGGCTAGTTAAGATTCAGATCCCCGTCTCCCCCGGTACAGTCTTCATAAGACGACGCTTGGACCAAACACAATAAAGGGGCATTATGCGATGCACTTTCTTTAATTCATGAGAGATTCCTCATGAATCCGTTTTTAGCTTCTTTTCCATGTTTTCTCTATAAAAATGAGACCTCAGCGGGAAAAGGCCCGCTGACAGTAATCTTCCGTAATTTGGTTTTCGGAGCTCTGTGGTGGCACACCGGGAGGCCTGTGAAACACGTATCCTTCAGAGGGGGGTCCGAAATGTGCACAAAACAAACTGACGGGGCCAAAGCTCACACACACTGTCTGACTGACAGCTGAGAGGCCTGCATGCTCAAAAGGCCAGTGAAGACAGCAAATGGTTTTTAAAAAAAGAGAAACTGTTATTTTGCCGTGCATGTCAGAAGCCTTGATGCTCATTTGAATGATCTGTCTGTTTGACTGATGCCAGGTGTCCACACCTGTTAAAGGCAGACGAACTCTGTGACTTTTAAACAGTGGCAGGTAAAAAAGAAAACATAAATCTGCTAAGACAGTATTTCGACTTTAAGTTTGAGCATTTATTAACAATTTGATAAGATTTAACAGACAAACATAATATTTACCAGTCACTAAAGATAAGGGCTGCCTAATGATTATTAACTTTTCGTTTGCAGAAAAAAGGTTTTTGTTTACATAATTATTATACACACAGTACATTAACAAATATTATGTACATATAAATACAAACACCTGTATGTATAATTTTAAGGAAAAATATATTGAAATAATAAATGTTTATATTTATTTATAAATGATAAAAATTATACACTGTAAAAAAATTCCGTAAAAAATTACAATGTTATTGCAGCTGGTTTGGCGGTAATTTACCGTAGATTTACATTTTTGTTATTTACTGGCAAGAGTTTGTTCAAAATTAAATACATTTTAAATATTAACAAGTCTTTATCTTTACAGAATAAAACTATACAATAACAGCCTCATGCAAAGCATTCTGGGAACCAGAAATCATCATCAACCTTTTTCTGTTTTTTGCTTCAGATTTTGTTTCCCAGAATGTTTTGCTTGATGCTGTTTTTTTTGTTTTACTCTGTAAAGACAAAGACTTGTAAATGTTTAATGTTCATTTAACTTTGAACACAATGTTGCAAGTAAAAAACATACATTTAAATCTACGGTAAGTTACCGGCAACCCAGCTGCAATTTCTACGGAATTTTTTTTACAGTGTATGTAAATATACAAATGTTTATACACATGCAAATATTTCTTAAATATATACATGCATGTGTGTGCATTTATATATACATAATTATTATACACATTACACACACATTTAATATGTAAACAAAAACTTTAATTCTGCGAACGATTAGTCGCGACTAATCATTAGGCTGCTCTAGTAAAGATTGTACATATATCATAAACGGTAAGACAATTAGCAATGCAATAACCAACAGTTTGATTTACTGCAACATACTGTACAGTATTTACAATTTGAGTTCTGTTGTGCTTGTATTTTGTATTTACTTTATAATTTTGTTTATCTCTGTGCGCACTAGACGTTTCTGTTTCTAAAGCTAGGGCCACACTAAAAGATTTTTTAAAATCTTGTCAGAATTTCAAAATGTGAGAGACCACAAACAAGATGAAAAAAAATCAAAGATTTAACAGTTTTGTTTCGTCTTTTACAGCTCACTTTCTGATTTTGTATCTTTCGTTCCACGTGCATTTACAGCATGCGTACATGTTTGTCCTCGGGGTCGCCCCTCACAACAGGATTTTTGATATGTGTGCACATGTTGAATACTATTAGCGTTTAAAGTGATTTGCATTCAAAATGACAGACAATGACAAAAAGTCTAATGCAATTTAGATTCTGATTTAGATTCAGATTTTTCGTAAATCAAAACATTTCGAGAAATTAGTTGTTTTAACCGGATGCAGTTACTTTTATTTTTATCTTGTCAATGAAATCAGACTTTAATCTGTTCGTTTTCTTAAAGAGCACCTATTACATTGCTAAAAACAACGTTATTTCCCACATATTTGCCGTACATTATTGTTGATCCTCTATGCCCTGCTTCCCTGAAATGCATTGATTTTGTACAAAGCTCATTGAAAAGCGCAATGTCCTCCAATTTGTCAGCTAATCTGTACGTTGTGATTGGCCTGAATACCTCTGACGTCAGCCAGAAATGTGACGCTCTTTACCATGTTTGAAAGATTCGGTCACAATGCAATACTGACAGGAGTTAATATCGTCTTTACTACCTTATTAATACGAGCCAAATCTGATCCAAAAAATTTAGATAACCAAGCTGATCGATTAACTTTACCAGTGCAGCTTGAGCAGAACCAATCTGTTTTGTTCAAAACATGTCTGCAACACAGTTGACACTGATTTCTCGGACATACTCAAAATGCATGATTTAATGTAGATGCATGAGCAAAATATTTTTAAAACACCTTTTCTCATAATTTAATGATCATTTTGAAATTCATACAGAAACATGTTTTTTAGAGCTAATCTGAAGAATAAAAACCTCACATTTGCCAAATCAGACAGCACAAAAACAGCAAATTCCATGGACATGACCCCATGTACCCCCCCCCCAATTATAGAATGACTCGTGCTCATCAATATACAATATGACCACAGTCAATTTTTTGTTAGTGTAAGCAGCACTGAATGTTATATTGCAGACTTTCAGCACTTTTTGACAACTAGCAGAAACTCACAACTCTGCCGCTAATAGTCCCACTGCGGCCCCGTCAGACAGGAAAATGATGGGCTGTGGGCCAAGAAGAACGGGGGTGCGAGTGACAGGAGGTGGGAGACAGACTTCAGCCCTGTGAAAGTGGAAGATGCGGATGGAGAAGATTGCAAAGGTCTTTGGGTTGTACTGTTTTGCCACATGCTTCACTGGATTCCTTGCTGACCGTAATGGATGGGGGAGCACTATTGTGTAGAAAAAACAAAAAAGATTGCTCTTACAAATAGCCATGAAGTGAGATTTAATTACTGTACATAACGTATTGACATTTAAACCTTTTTAAAATCAGTAACACTTCAGTTTAAAGGAGGCGCTTATGAACGTGCTTTAAAACTAAATCAAGTGTGACGGTCTAAATAAAAAAATCTAAATGATTCCTCGAAATGTGCAAATTAAATCAATTACCTAAACTGAAATGTTTACAGAGATGGCTTAGTCTTGCTGCCTGTCGCTCCTGTGTGATGTTCAAATCCTTTGATAGCGCACACACTTTGTAGTTGGATTCAATTTTAGATCAAGGTTCAGGTGGGACGCGGCCGGCTGGATTTGTGTCGGGCGTCCAACTGGCACATCTGTGGGGTCAGGAGGTCCATCGCAGATCTTTCTTCAGCCTGTCTAGAAAAGCTCTAGAGACGAATCTTGTGTGTCTTAGAAACAGGTTGTGTCAGATGTCTTTAAGGTGGTGATGGCACATCAGTGGAGCATCAGATCAGTGTTCTCTTATATTTGAGAGATCATAGATCTTAAGGTGAAAAACTTTTATTGATCTTTGCGTATTTTGATCTTCTTCCTCACTTAATAATAGGAAACATTTATTTTTTTGTCTTGTTCTAACAGTGGATTATTTGTTGGTGTACTCTGCCAGACAGATATTGTCAGTGGTTGACATGTTGGCTTCTGGATTTGATGGGTTCTAGATACATTTCTCATCCAGAATCACTTTCGCTATGTGTCATACAAGCAGATAAATTGTCAATTTAAAAAACAAAGATCCTATGAATTTTAAAATGTGTAGGGATATATATATATATATATATATATATATATATATATATATATAATGCAAACACAAAGTTTTATTTTGTATGCGATTATTTGCGTTAGCGGTTGACAGCTCTATATTTTATATTTTTTAACATTTTGACATGCATGTTTACGTATACAGTAGAAGTCAGTAGTCAGAAACTGCATTTACACTTCAAGTCTTAATGCACAGATCCAGTCTTTTGACCATATCTGATTTTCATTGTCCTGCCTGTTTACACATACTTTAGACTCATATCCGATGTCCGTGTTTACATTAAACTCCTTCCCAGACAGAATGCTAGCTTAGCTGGGTATAGTGTCAGCTATCTAATGTTAATATCATCATCACTTATTTAAAGGGACTGTAAGTAGGATTTTAAGTGTTTTATTAATCAAAATCAATGTCTTTATTCATAAATATGTCCTCGTTGGTGTCAAATGACCTCTGCCAGTGATCTGACTTTTCTTTGTAAGCTTAGAATTTCATCTCTTTACTTACATTGAATGGGTTAGTCCAAGGTCGTTCCGCCTTATTGATACACTATAATAGCAGAGAGGGACAAAAAGCACTAGCCTACCAACGCGTTTCCACAACGCGTTTTCATTCAGAACACGTGAACCAGCTGCAACGGACAAGGAGATCAGTAATCACATAATGGCTACCGTAGTTGCAACACGCATTTGGAAAGGCGAGGCGCTAGAGAGCACTATTCGTTTGATTGCAAAATACAATTTCCCCACTAGATGGGGGTAAATCATACTTATTGTCCCTTTAAAGTAAAGGCCATTGTTAATGAGTACCTTCAGCATCATCATCATCCACACTGTCTCTCTGTCATTGCGTGTTCCCTGAAAACTTCGATGGGGTCGGCAGCTAGGTTTATCGCCCACAATTCGCTCCAGTTGCTCATAAAATGGGCAAGTCGTTCTGTCCTGAATACTTAGTCAATATGAATCCTTAACTTCCTAATGCTTAAATGCTCTTTTTTTGCTGCTGGATGTCTGGATATCGGATATGTATCCGATAAAAATCCACATTTGGAAGTGGCTCAGAACGGATAGGAAAAATCATGTTTATAGACGTGCAGCAATATCCGATCTGTGTCAGACGTGAGCACTAAATCAGATTTTTTTTGTTCAGCCAGAGATGAAGATTAAAATCATTTTTATGAAATCGGATCTGAAAAGATTTGTAGATGGTGACAGGAAACTTTTAAAGGGGACCTGCACAGTTATGCAGGAGAATAAAAGCAATGGGTTGTTGCTTTCCTTGTTCATTTACCAGAGGAATCATTAAGGTATTTACATGGTAATGTATGCTAATGATCTCTTTTGGGCTAAAGAATGTTTAGCTCAATACAGGTCCATAGAAGCACAATTAGCTTGACATGAATAGGTTTGCTCTTGGCAGATAGTTTCTTACCAAAGTCATTTTAAAGAAAGTGTGTTTTACCAATTACCAAAGCAGGTAGCTGAGGGCAAATGCTTTACTTTAAAAGTAGTTTTTAGAGTAGAGTAAGTGTTTTTCATTGGGTGAATGTAGAGAACGGCTATTTTTAATGTATTCAAAATAAATTTGATGAAAAAAACAAATAATTTACATTAACAAGTCTATACAGTATTTTTACAGAATAAAACTAAAATAACAGCCTCATGCAAAGCAGAAAACTGTTACAAATAGTAATTAAAGGGTTAACTTTGAGTATCTTTGTTTACTTAAATGACCAATTTAAGACTTGGGGCCCTATTTTAACATTCTGAAACGCAAGTGCGAAGCGCAAAGCGCAAGTGACTTTGTGGGTGGATCTTGGGCGCTGTTGCTATTTTCCCGGCGTGAGAAATAACTCTTGCGCCGGGCGCAAATCAATAAGGGGTTGGTCTGAAGTAGGTTCATTATTCATAGGTGTGGTTTGGGCTTAACGTCAAATAAACCAATCAGAACGCTATCCAACATTCCCTTTAAACGCAAGGGCGCAAGTTCCATGGTGGGTTGCTATTATTATGACGGATTTACCAGGCGCACGCCAGGAGCGGTTCACAGCCGAGGAGACCGACGTTCTTGTAAGAGCAGTCAAAGACAGAGAAGTTGTTTTGTATGGGGATGGGAAAAATCCGCCCAAATCAGTGTCGGTTAAACAGGCGTGGGAGGACATAGCCACAATTGTCTCATCAGCTGGCATCCCCATCGTTGCGCCAAGCGCTACAATGATGTCAGGAGACGGGGGAATCCCAAGCTTGCCAGCACCAAATCAGGCACGCCGTGTAACGGGAGGTGGATCTGCCTCTACACAGGACCTGACGCCAGCAGAGGACATCGCTGCGTCCACCCTCACCGCTGAAAGCCAAGAAACGCGAGCAGTCCAACCCCAAAGTACACTTACAAATCAAGTTCACATACATTAAGGTTTCTTATGAAAACATTTTAATTATTATTTACATAAAATAAACGTAATACAGCCACACAACAAACTTATGAAAATATTTTAATCGTTATTTGCATGATAATTTTTTAATGCAGCCACACGAAAATAAATAAAAACTATCACCACAATGCTCACCACAATGATTTCCGTTATCTCGTGTTTATATTTTTATTGTAACAATTTATGATTTGCAAAAATAACTGTTGCATCTGTGTAGATTCGATAAGCAAAGTGTGTGCGCATTGTGCACGTTATACATTATGGTCAAGCATGCGCCCTTAAAATAGCATAATGAACAACGCGCAACGCGCCACTGACTTTAGACTATTTTTTTCTGGTCAGTGGCGCAATTGTTTTTTGAAACTGCAAAATAGCATCAGGGATGGTTTGCGCCAGTACACGCCTCCTTTTTTGCGCTGAACCGCACAGGGAGCGCAAGTTCATTCCCTAGTTTGCCGACGTGGGTCTGTGGAGGGAAAAACCCGCTGTGCGCCGGTGCAAAATACGAATGATACATGCGTCACTGACAAAGTCAATTGCGCTGGGTGCAAGATAGGGCCCATAAAATTCTTCAATATTTACAGATTTCCCAACACATTCTTTTAAAATATCTGCATGCTTTTACCACTGATCATGTCATTGAGATGATCTTCTGTGTTTTGCATGTGTATCCATTCAAATTTACATCATGCTGCTTACTGTAGCCTGCAAGTAATCTGTGGGATATTTGCTGGCCTGACAATGAAGAATAGCCTCAGAGCAGGCAACGTTATGCAACGTGATTAGATATCTGATATGCATGCCTGTTATATGTCGAGGGATTGCTTCCCTAACCAGATTAAAACAATGAATATGCATCACACAACCCTGAGGGCGAGTCATAAAAATGCGAGTGTTAAACGTGTATTTTAATAACCTTTAACTCAACCCCCACATGACGGGACATCGTGGCCCAGTGCCACGCACCTGTTGTTTGTTAAATGTGAAAAAGATACCAAATTAATTGCCCTAAGGTTCAACACATATGCAGCCATATGAATTAGCAATTACGTCTGGACTTTTCGCTCAGGGGCTTTGTGGCATTCGACAAACAAAATGATTAAACATCTTTTTGTTTCTTCCAGTATAGCCTTTTTCCCCCTTTTTTTGAAAAATATTTTATTAAACGTTAAGCATGGCTGGGTTTTTAAGCAGGAGGTATCACACTGTTCTTGTACAAGAAAAACTAATTACGAGATGCAAAAACACCCATGGAAGATGAAATTCTCAGATGCTTTGGGATATGAAACCTGACGACTGTTTACCTGTACCGGAGGTTTTCATTTTAAAAGCTTTTGTTCAGGAAAAGCGTTGTTGCCTGGAGTCAAGGAGTAGTCGATTTCCACATTCTTGATTGTAATTTTTGATTGCACTTTGATTGGATGTATTTCAATCTAGGTTAATAGTTGTACGATAATAAGTATCATTAAGACTTTATCACAGTTTTTATGTCATTAAAGGTAGGTATCTGATTTTTAAAATGTTAACTTTAGCTACTAGCACTGAAATCACGATCCCACCCTCCATTCAAATCGCCATCTAAAGCCACGCCTCCACCAAAACACAAGAACACACACAAACCCCATTTGTGTCTCTTTGCAGTACAAAGTAAATAAAATAACCAACATGAACAACTGTTTTAAATCAGAATTCGATACAGCATATTTTCGGTTATGTAGAAAAACACGTTCACAGAATAGGAGCAAAAATTGCATGCGTCCAATTACTGCATTCGGTCTGAGTTGTTGAACATTTTTTTGTCTTACGCCTTTCACAGATGACATAAATTTATACAAATACATTTAGACACTGTAGTGATTGCTCTCAGAATGTGAGGAGACTTTCAACCAGCATAACTAAAAATGTTTCTGGATCAAATCAGATACCATGCCTTAGCTCATCATTATTATTAAAGCAGCACATACAGAAAGTAATATCTGATCAGTGTGATCTTTTGTGCAAACATTCTTCGACAATAAAGCCTAGTCTTGGTTTTGCATACCTACTTTTATCTTCAGATTATTGTTTGCTTGTCTGCTTGCTTGCGTCTTGCAGTTATTGTCTGCTAAATCCATTGTATTCTGCAGGCTTTGGCTGTTTTTCGAAATGTGAAGAGTATATGAAACAAAACTATCTAGGTATTCCGACATGTTTTCTTGTAAATGAATTTTTTTCGCAGGCTGTTTAGGTTCCCTAATTTCACTTTAATGGCAATGAAAAGGTTATTAGTCAGTAATTGAAATGTCTTATTTTTAAAATGTCACTTTAGTCACTTCATTGGTATTTAACAAATTTGAATACCAATTTCGCTGCTAAGTGCTTGCAAAATCTTCTAAGAAATAAATGTCTCCAGTCACTTTTCACTGTCCTTTTTGAATTAAGGTAAAAGGCTCACAAATTTTATAACCTAATATATTCTTTAAACTTCCTTTAACTGGGTAAAAAAAAACTCTTGCACCGTGACATACAATATGGCTTACTCCTGGCTTTTTTGGAATCGTTTTTCAAATAGTAGGGGTGCGCAGGGCAAAAACTAACGTGGGGTTAGTTGTAACACGGACTGTTTACATTGTTGCACGGTATTTTTTCCGGTATTTTTTCACACTGCCAAAAGACCATCTCCTGCAAATTATTGGAAATGTATAATGTTTTTCCAGAGAGTTATTGATGAACGAGTGTTTTGGTGGCATTTAAGTACAAATTTTTTATTGTATGTTTTTTTTTTTCGGTTTCTAAGTTTGATGTGTAAGATACCAAATCCAATGCTATGTCATATTAAAGGGATAGTTCGGCCAAAAATTATATTAAACCCATGATTTACTCACCCCCAAGCTGTCCGAGTTGCATATGTCCATCGTTTTTCAGACAAACACATTTTCGGATATTTTATAAAATGTTTTAGATCTTTCAGTTGATTAAATGTAATGTTATGGGGTCCACCAATAGTCCACGACCTTCAAGTCCAAAAAAAGTGTGTCCATCCTTCACAAATTAAATCCAAACGGCTCCAGGATGATAAACAAAGGTCTTCTGAGGGTAATCCGCGCTAGCCTGGCTCCGCCCTCCTACGTGCTTCCGCTTAATTTTCATTTCCCTTCAGCAGTACGTCTGGGATTTCTCTATAGAGTTTCGTTTTCTCCTGCAAAAATCTGCAGGACCAATCAGCAAACAGATGGGGGTGGCTAAGAACGATGACGTTGAGGTCGCGCGTCAGTTTGAGTTGTAGTTCAGTAATGGCAGCGGAGAAAGACGGGAGAAAAGCTATTCGGTCCGTTGTTGCAAAACTGCCAAATATACAGAAGTTAAAGCCAGAGCAAGAACCAGGTTTGCTAAGTTTTGTTTGTCTGATTATTCTGACTTGTTGTTTCCGGACGGTTTCGGTGCATGATATACGTCACGACCTCACGTTAGCGATTGGCTTTGGCAGATCCTGAGTGACTCTGGGCAGATCCAATAGTTTTAAACCTCAACAATGGACCCTCCTTAACGGAAGTAACGCTTTCCAATGGAGCGTGGCCAGACTCTCTGTACAAATGAAATGAATGTACGAGAGTCTGGTTGGACCAGGCTAAATCCGCGCGGTGTTGTTGTAGAAATATCCATATTTAAAACTTTATTAACGAAAATAAATACCTTCCGGTAGCGCCGCCATCTTAGTCGCATCAGCATTCAGGAGAGAGTATTAGCGTAGTGTACTCTTTTTTTCTTAGTGACGTATGAAAAATTCGGAGGGCGGGGGCACAGAGCAGCAGCAGAGTAGCCTCCATAGGCTGCGTAAGCTCTCATCCTGAATGCGGACGTCTATTAGACCTTCACTGGTAGGCAGCCCAAATTATGCCTTGTTTTAGCCAAAATTGCTTGCTGGGCTGTATGAATTGGTAAACATTAAAGTAATTTTGGGTGCAGGATGACTTTGTAAATGCAGTATGTTATTGCTCATATTGTTTGATGCTTAAAAACAAGGTCAATTCTCAATATTGGATTTAAAAAGCAAATCAGATTTGTGTGCAGTGTAAAGAAAGCGTCTGTTTACTTGATGCATTCAAGAGGTTACATCTTCCATTGTCAGGGATTCATTGTCCTCAACTTCTGACATTTTCCATGGGGCAGGAAGGTTCACCCGGGCTTTTATTAATCCTCCATCTTAATTGCTTGACTCGGTTACCTCATGTGTCACTTCCTATTAGTTGAGTTTGGATGTGTAATGTGCGGAAGACAAGATAATTACGGTGAGATAGCTTGGGTAGCGCACAACACCGAAGAAAAGGTTATTTGCATCTGTATGGAGCTGGGATGCCATGGCTGTACAAAGTGCCACGTCTGATTGTACTGCTAATGCGTTCGCAATAGAAATTCAAGCTGTACTTTCTTAGTTAGTCCCCTATGTGAAAGCCAAATGAATTTAAATTGGATCTAAATCCTTTTATCTGAGTTAAATGCATGAGTAATGTCACTCGAAAGGTATGACGACCTTTGTTCATGGTGAAAATCTGGGGTGCCTACATTTTTAACCTCGCTTGGTTGATAGATTCCTCTCATTCTTTTTATTCAGCAGGGTATAAAATAGTAAACGAGTAGATTTAGACCAAAAAAATAATCATGACTTTTACACTTCATTTCTTCCGCACACATATTCCAAGAAAATAAAAAGCCATTAAAGCTTTGAAAATGATATAAAGGAGGCTAATCTGCAGAAGTTATCAGTGATCCATTAAATATAATGATCTTTTTGTCAAAAGATTGATTTTGGAAATTGGGGAGCAAACAAACTTTGACTTGCCAATTATTGTTGAAAAGCTTACTGGAACTGCCAGCCTGATCTCATGAGAATTCGTACATATTTTACGAGTTGGCTAATTTGTAATCGTGCAAAATTTTACAATTATCATCCCAACATCACAGGGGCAAAGAACAAATCACACAAAAATGTATGAATGTGGTCGTACAAATGTATACGAATTAGCCACATCGTAAAATACGTACTTATTGCCATGATATAGCATTAGACTGTGTTCAACTAGGTCTTGTCACCACTCAACCTAACCATCAAGATGACATGAACTCCAATGTGTTTTCATGTTACAGATGTGTTACAAGTCCTCCTAAGCAGCTTTGTTATAAGTCTTCAACCTTGCTTAGGTCGGCAGATCGATTTCCCTACCAAACAGGTTTATTCCCTGAGCTGGCAGGAGGTCAGAAACTAATTACAGAGCACATGTTTGAGAAAAGTCAACTAATTTGCTTTCACCTCTTTATTGGTGGTTGTACTTCGACAGCTGGTACTTCAACGTTGTATTGAGGAATACTGTTTTGCCGTAACTGATTGTCAAATGCATTTTGCTAAATACCTCATCCTGTGAAAACCAACCCATATGATTGTTTTTGTTGTTTGTCCATCCATTTCCGCAAATACGAGATATGTTTACTAAATAAGCGCTTCTACTGGCAACAGGTTAGGGTACGAAATTATATATTAGGGTTTTCATTTTATAATGATGACATATGAGATATGATTTTCTATTTAAACCACCCGGATTAATTGTATATATATTACACATTACACTTTTTATGCTTTTGAGCAAATAACGTACCCATTTATTTATTGAACAATACAAAACACAGCATACAAACTGTCACCATTTTTTTTTCAAAAAGTGAAAAGGCGCAAAAGTGATCACTACCTGCTGTATATCTCAGATTTGGTGTGTGCGCTCGTTCAAAAACTGCCACCAGAAGAAGCGATACGTCATCTTTGATTGTGAAATTGCATTGGCTCCTGAGTTGCATATACGTCAACTTGGAATGTAAATTGCTATTGTGTTTAATATGGTGGAAAACTGGTTGGGTTTAGGGTAAGGGTGAGGGTGGGTTAAGATGCTCCAAAATATCTTAAAAAAACATAAATGTTTATGAAACAATTTCCAATTTTACAAATGCAGATCATTAATTATTTCCCCGCCATTGGCGAGTTATCTTGTCAATTAAGAGAAAACATTTCCATACCAGACGTTCATGCGAAATCTGATGTAAACAATAGACTATATATCTATATTTCACGGATTCTACCCATTTATGGACAAAAATGGTCATTGGATGATTCACACAGACTGGATTCGACTTGTGATCAACACAAAGGTAAAAGTCCTGTTTATTTTTGCATGTTGTCATCCGGACTTCTGTCACAAAATACTACATATGATGCTAGAACATCTGTATCTCAAAACGGCTTTACAGAGGGGGAATGGCTTAGCTAAATGAGATGTAAATGAGCCCTATTGTCTCTCCCTGGAGGGAAAAGTGTTAACTTTTCTTTCTCTATTTCCTCGGTTTGAGTTTTCCTGAGTTCCTATATTCAAATGGCCACAACTTCTCCAAATCTTATCAGATTTCCATGTGTTACACATCGTTGGAAAGTTTAGAAAGTGCATTTTCAGAATCTGTGAATAACTCAAAATGCCCCAGATCTGACTTGTGTCCCTATTTTCCGTGACTGGTCACAATTGTTCTGAAACTGACCTTTAACAAAATTTTTTTACAAAAATGCAAATATCACAGTTTTTTGCTAATAATTTGGTATTTTTGAAGCAACCTACCCATATAATTGAGGTTATAAAAAGAGAACAAATGAAGATAGGATGAAACTTTTTTCCCGTTTTGTTAGTTTGTTTGTTTGAAAGCAGAGGGTCTGTTCTTTCATTTGATATTTTTATGTCTATATATTTATTGTGAAAATCACCAAAAATGCTGGCGGGCAACTTTAAAACAAAAAGGCTGACGTGAATGAGATAAATGTGTCTAATCTGACACATAAGACAAACAACATTAAAACATAATCAGAGTTTTAATAACCTGCTAGTCACTAGAGGGCGCTTATCCCTAACACGTAATTGTATACTGTAACAAGCAGCTTGCTCAAACAAACTATGAGGTAATTCAGTCTCGTGAAAACATACATGCATGCACAAAAATGCACACTTTTAAGTGGGCATAACCACAAAAATAATCCTGTAATATGGTACAAAGTCTAATAGACCCGTTATGTTATGTAACACGATGACCTGCGCACAGATGTGCCTGCCAAGATTCAACACTTTCTCATTTTTAAAAGTGTAAAGGTGTTAAGGTGGCAGCTGCCCAATTAGCATTTGGTATTTCTCTGAATTCTTGACACCAGGGTCTTGAACTTGTCTTTATGATCTATAAAAGCTTATGTTGCTAAGCTACATGGTAGCATCTGGAGCTATTCTTACTTTTGTTTGTCTAATTGGTCTATGTCTAAAAGCTAATGTAGAAGCAGTGACTGGAATTCAAGCGATGCACCTTATTATGCTTCTTTGCATAATGAGGTGTAATTGAAAGAACAGATGACTATGGATCTGGTGTTGTAAAGCCCATTTAAGCTCTATTGTCCCCCTAAACATATTACTGTTGTTTTGTTTAATTACACATCTGTCATAATTCATTTTAACAACAACACAAATAAACCGTCTTTGTCTTTATTGTATGTTTTGAATAATTCTGATGTTTCATATTTGTGATCTAAATACAAATATAATCAGAAACTGTAATTCATCCCAAAAAAATATTTTCCATCTATAGCTCAACTTGTAGCATGACACCAATGTCAAAGCATCTGACATGTGCATAAATGTAAATGTTATATCTGCTATAGCTCAGAGATTCAGATATTCTTTGCCTCATTGATCAGAGTGATAAACAATGATAATTGTATATGAAGACGTTTAACTGAAGCAACATTAAATGTTATTATTAGGGCTATTAATGTATAGTTATTTATACACTGTAAAAAAAATCCGTAGAAATTACAATGTTATTGCAGCTGGGTTGCCGGTAATTTACCGTAGATTTACATTTATGTTATTTACTAGCAATAGTTGGCTCAAAGTTAAATAAATTTTAAATATTAAAAAGTCTTTATCTTTACAAAATAAAACTATACAATAACAGCCTCATGCAAAGCATTCTGGGAACCAGAAATCATCATCAACCTTTTTCTGTTTTTTGCTTCAGATTTTGTTTCCCAGAATGTTTTGCTTGATGCTGTTTTTTCAGTTTTACTCTGTAAAGACAAAGACTTGTAAATGTTTAATTTTCATTTAACTTTGAACAAAATGTTGCCAGTAAAAAACATAAATTTAAATCTACGGTAAGTTACCGGCAACCCAGCTGCAATTTCTACGGAATTTTTTAACAGTGTAATATGTGTTTAGTGTGATTAATGGACAATAATCTATTTTTGCAATGACTATTCAGTGCTTAGGTCTGACAAGTATTTATTCAGTAAATAATATTAATATATAAAGAGCTCAGATGCAAAACCCACTAAATGCATGTTTTCTTGTAAATTAGCATTTTTTATAAAGCTCTTATATGTTACTTTAATTGGAATGAAAAGGTTATTAGTCTGTAATTGATATGCCTTATTTTCTGTCACTTTATTTGTACAGTATCTAAAAAAGTATCACCCTTTACTGTCCTTTCTGAATAAAGGGTAAAATTTGGGCAAAACCTCTTGCACCTTGAGACTCATGCCCCATCGTTCATCCAATATTTCCTCTGTGCACTTAGAGGACTTTGCTAGAAAAATGCTGTGTCATTTAATGGATTCTGCAAACGACCTGTATTTCTAAATGGCCTGTGGTCTGGTTTAAGCCAATACTTTCGCTTTAAAAGTATTTGATGAACGTATAATACATGCAGAGAGCATTCGGTCATTTAGCGGCTTTTGCACTCATATGCACTAATTTTTGATTAACCTGATTTGAATCAGCTTAATATGTAAGGAATTTGACTAAAATGAATTAATAAATTACTAGCTCTAGCAGTTATAGATAAAAAATTAAAAAGTAAAATAAGGTTTGTTATATAATTGCCCTCTTTTCTTAATTTAGAAAAAAATAATAAAGTTTCGACACAAATTCATAAGGCAGCTCTTATACAGTATGAGAGGGGAAGGCTGAATGTTATCTAATTTTCCCCTGTCTACCGTTTCCAGGGATTACATTAAAGCTTGGATGGGGCTCCAGTAAGAGATAGTTATTATTAGCCTGGTTTCTTCTCTGCGTTTTAGTTATATTACCATAAACACAGTCAAACCCACTGTAACAAAGGGTTCCCAACCCTGGATGAAATGATGAGCTCTTTTGATGTTGCAGTCTTGAGCTTGATAAAATGGCACGATGAAGCTTTGTTTTCATTCGTTTGATCTAAACTGATGGTGTGTTGCTTGGTGTCCCTTTCATGTCAGAATTATTAATTGTGTCTTCACCTGTATGTAAATTAGCTGTTGTTATTGTTATGGTTTGATGTAGGATTTACGCTTCCTTTTCAGGGGAAATTGAGCGATGAAAAGTGATTGATCAACCACAGTATAGACATTTACAGTTACATACCGTACTTGATAATGTATCATGTGAATTCATGTAATTCCAGTTTCAAGTTTGAGAGTTATTATTATTATTATAATTAATAATATTAATAAATATACAGGTTTTCAAAAACAGAATGAATGAAATTCACTATGCACCAAAATGGGACTGTACTGAAAAAGTGATCTGAATCCAGTTTCAAATTTATTTTTTGCACGTTTTCTGGGTCAACTGAAAGTGGAGTCAGTTTAGTTTTACAAAACATGTGGGTAAACAACCTTAAACATTTTTGTTAGACATGAGATCTACTGTATCTAGACTTTTTATGCCTGTTTGTTCTTTTTCATCTTAAAGGATTAGTCCATTTTCTTAAAAAAAATCCAGGTAATCCAAAATGTTGTTGTCTTTTTTTGTTCAGTCGAGAA
The DNA here is from genome assembly GCF_030506205.2 of Paramisgurnus dabryanus. Lineage (NCBI taxonomy): Eukaryota > Metazoa > Chordata > Actinopteri > Cypriniformes > Cobitidae > Paramisgurnus > Paramisgurnus dabryanus. The sequence goes on along the minus strand of NC_133359.1, from coordinate 13,942,984 downwards.
GAAATTATGTTTTTTGAGGAAAACATTCTAGTTTTTTTTTTTTTCATTTTAATGGACCCCTAGTGTAACAGTTTTAATGCAGTTTAAAATTGCAGTTTCAATGGAGATTCAAAGGACTCAAATGACAATCTCAAATGAGAGGGTCATATAGCAAAAATATGCACTTTTAAACCACAACTTCTCATCTTTTTCTCTTCATTTATTGTTTTACTGTAAATGGTCCGCAAATGTGCGTTTCATATATATAACACGTGACCTTTTCACGGCATTACGCAACTACGTGAGATCGTGCTGGCGCGTCACACAGCCGGAGGAAGAAGACAAGTTGCGTTTTAAAGTGTGCATATTATTTATTTATTTATTTTTGCCAAAAATGACAATCGTTTCACTAGATAAGACCCTTCTGCCTCGTTTGAGATAGTTTAGAGTCCTTTGAAACTGCAATTTTAAACTGCATTAAAACTGTTAAGTATTGGGGTCAATTAAAGTCCATTAAAATGAGAAAAATCCTGGAATTTTTTCCTCAAAAGACATTATTTCTTCTCGACTAAACAAAGAAGGACATCAACAAAATCTGGATTTTTTAAAAGAAAATTGACTTATCTTTTAAGATTCAGAAACAACAGCACTGAAAAAAATGATTCATTCAATTTACTCAATTTTTTTAAGGTAAATGGTTGCAATCAATTTATTTAAGCTACATTTAAACAAAAGGTTTTTGTTTTGTTTTGCGTTTCAATTTTTTTTGTTTAAATGTAGCTTAAATAAATTGATTGCAACCATTTATGTTAAAAAAAACCTGAGTAAATTGAATGAATCATTTTTTTCAGTGAGTGTGTGATGTGAAATATTTGTCATATTGGAATTTAAATCCCAACACAGTATGATCCAAAAACTTGCTTTGTTAAGAACGTGTCAACTAAGTACATATTGTAAATGTCAAACCTTGACTAGAGTTTGGACTTGAATGCTGCCTTATTTTTCACGACTCAGCATCACATTTGTTTTATTTTTTACCCTCAGTTCCTTACAGTATGAAAAAGTAATGTCGATTTAAAAGTCATTAACCAGAAAAGTTCAAGAGAATGGCATTCTCATTAAACTTTTCTCTACTTTTAAAGAATCCTAGATCTGTTGTCGATTAAATGAGCCGTTGTGTAATGGGCTTGAAAGAACAGTGGGCCTTTTGAAAAAGTGTGAAATCAGATCCAGATTAAAGACTGTGAGTGAACAACAGTATTTGGTGATTTAAATAGACTTACCATTGAGCATAGCCAATTAAAAACAATGCCACAAATAGGATTTATAATCAGTTTCAATTAAATATACCAAAACAGGGATGCCCTAGCATTAAAATGTATGAGTTATGGCTCAGATTAAAGAGGCTGTTTGTGGTTAAAACTCTTAGCTGTTGGACGTGTTGGTAGAATTGCACGTCATAATATATTATATTGTATAAGGAATCACTGCTAGAACCATTTAAGGATAGAAAATGGTAAAATAAATAAATTATGATGTGACCCCACGCATAAGCCTTGAAGACTTAGTGTTAGCGCTGATTGACACCTCTCTCAGCACAACTCAATTACAGCCAGCGTACAGCACTCGGTCCGGTCGGCTCTGATGGACACATCCTACGGGAACCGCATTCACGCGCGCCGGCGAACACAATGGACCGCACAAGGTCAAGACTACAGACGTTTCCAAACAGAATGGCAACACAAAAGCCCAGTAATGTACTGGGACTCATGGAAGATTACTCTGAAAGGGATTACAATAGAGGTTATTGGGTGATAAGGGACAGTGATTCTGGTGTAGATTGGAAAATGGAGAGCCGTGCAGAGCTATGAGGAGCACATCTAAAAAATGTCAGTATATTTTGTTGTCATTGTCTATTTTTGTTTTCGTTTCTATGCAGGACCAGAGTGGGAATGTTAAAATAATGCAAAAGAATGTGAAAATATAACCTTGATATCTTTAATATTGACTGAGTAAGGTCATGTGAAAAATTGAAATCAATGACCAAAAATCTAACTTTGATTTATTAAGCTAAATTTCACAAACTGGGTTTCAGGATTGTCAAAATTGCAACTATTTTCACATATTTTAGTGTGATTATGAAATGGCACACTGGATATGAACTCCCTAAAGCATTCATTTTGTATTCTGGGGCCCATGTTAATATACACTCGAATTTTATAGTTTACGGATCTGTGTGTATGTGCAATATTTCAGCTGTATACAACCTTGTCAGTCAGACAATGTGCTTATATAAGTCTTTTGAAGCCTGCAGAAATGGAAAGGTGTGTCTGACCTTCCCCGAGGCTTTTCTGCTGCGGTCCGCGTCTGGCACCCGCTCTCTGAGACCCTATACGGCTCCTCAGCAGTCACACTTCTTTGTTCCTCTTCTCCTCTGGCTCATTCGGTCCCTCCGGCGGTTTGGTCGGGGTCAGTCTGGCGTCGCCGGTCTGTGAAGTGTAAAACCCGTTTTTTAGAAATGGCAACCAGGGACCCGGAGTGACATAGTTCTCATTTGCTGCACAGCAAGGATGGCCCACAAGCAAGTTGACTGTCATAGATTGTGTCTGTGTGTGCGTGCGTGCGTGCGTGTGTGCATGTGCACTTATGTGAAAGTCAACCATTTTTTCTCCTCTTCCTAGAAGAAGTAGTTTACCCTAAAATTATAAATCTCTGAAAATTAATCCACCTTTTGTTGTTCAACACTACTATGTTGTTTTATCTATCACATTTATCTAATCCTGTAGCTTAGTTAGTAGAGCATTTGTGGGTTCGATCTGAGAGAATTCACTACGGATTGGCGTTGGAAGCATTATATGTGACAAGACCCAACCACTTTTTAAAACCAATGATATTGGACCCACTCACCTTTTCTCTAATTTAGCGCATTTGTCTGTTTACTTGTCAGAGCGGCGTCAATCAAATCCCTTAATGAATTAAACTCCATTTTGTGTTTTCACTACTTTCGCCTGCTGCGCTCCTGCGACACAAAAAGGTAAACAAACCTTTTAGGCTATTAAAGCAGTTGTTTGATTAAAAGGCACCTTAATACAAGAAAATGGCATCTACTCCAGTATGTTTTGGACCCACACATGTTTTTTTTTGGCTTCAGATACCTATGCACATACTGATAAAATGTATACATTGAATGCAATGTAAATTGCTTTGGATAAAAGCGTCTGGTAAATGTGTTAATGTAATGTAAAAGTTATGCTGTTCTGTAGAACTCAAAATTTGAAATGTTTGAATAATTATTATGCGGCTCATACATTGTAAAAAGTTACCTAAATTTTAAAACATTTTTACAGGTTTTTTTTTAGTTAACTAATATTTTTAAGTTGAATTAACTCAATTTTAGGGCAACCAGGTAACTTAATTTTTTAATCTTTTTTATACAGTGGCAAAATGACCTTGTGTGTCATCAATAAAAACTTTCGACTGTTATCACCTGTATCAGACTTCATAGACTACGTTTGTCCTTTTAGGACCTTGACTGACATGAACCTCATTTACAGAAAATATCTGTAAAGTTGGCAGGCAGGCTTCAGTGTCAACCAAAACACGTCTCGTAAATATTCTGGGATCGCTCCCGGAATGAGGACCATGTAACATTCCCATAACATTTCTGAAAAGCCTTCTGTGTGAAGAAGATAACTATATGTTCACGCCACCGCCGACTTGAGCTTCATAAGAAGCTCAGGCCGCCTGGTCAAGTATGCTTGTCAAAAAGTACAGGGAAGCTTGTTGACGCTTTGGCCGCTCTGAAGTCTGTTTTTTCGGAACTAATGTTTTGGTAGGAAGTTTACATCTTATGTTTCTCCGGAATCAGTCGGCGAAGAACGTCTAGGCTATATTCCGATTGATTGCTGGTGTTTAATAATTAATAATCTAGTATGTGTTCATTTTTGTCATAGTTTCTTCAAAATGAAGTTTTATTTGTGTTTAAAAAATTTTTTATTTTTTTATTTATTTTATTAAAATATTTACATTTTCATCATGACGCATGCCCCTTTGATTGCCACGCCTCCAGCACCGCCCACCCGCCACACCCTACCACCTTAACTAACAAATTTTCTGCGGGAAACCCTGCTTGGTAGAGCATTGGGTTCACACATAGCAATAAATGTACATTGTAAATCGCTCTGGATAAAAGCATCTGCCAAATGCATAAATGTAAATATGTTCCACTGAATGAAATAACAGCATATAAAATGGGTTTGGAATGACATTAAGGGTTGACTAAATTATTATATTATTATATTTTCGAGGGGTGAACTACTCTGAATATGAATAGAATTATCATTAGAATTCATAAAGCAATGCTCCCAGATATTTGCATCCACAGTGTGGCCGCAGGCAAGTGACCCGTGTGTGAATGTGAAATCTCAAGAGACCATCCAATGAACTAAGAGTCATTTTGAGATCAGTTCGCCAAAGCAACACCAAAAGTGCACTTGACTGAGGGCGATAAAATGAGACGGACGTGTTCTTTATAAAAGCCTTAAGAGAGCTAGAGTCTCTCAAAGGTAAAAAATTGCCAGTGAGCCATGAACAAAATATCTATTTTTCCAAGCTTCGAGGGTACATCCCTTCTTAAAACCTTCAAGGAGGTCAAAAGGTTTGAGGTGTATTTTGTCAATGTCTGACCGGCGTATTATTATTTCCCACTACAATTGACGGTAATGTTCAAAGTACTGGACTGTTTTTGTCCTTCATTTGGAAGTAATTCACTTAAAAAAAAAACTTCCACTCCCTTGTTGTCTATCTAAACTTGACGAATCTCCAGAATAGAAAGTAGGAAGCTCCAGATTTGGCCTAAATTTTTTCCTGGTATAAACTTCAGGGGCAGCTTTCATTGCAGTGGTGGCGGACCATAAATTAACATCTTCAAGCATGTGTGGTACCATCTGCCTCTCTGAAACAGATTCATCAATTTGGTCAATTAGCAGATTAATAGCTTAGTTACAGCGAGACAGATGTGCGTTCATCACGTAAATGCCAACAACACCAAAAAAGTCTCCAGACCGGTGTGCAGTTTGGGGCTTCAATCCTACTTTCTTCTTTGTTCAGTAGCACCTGTTTTCAAATCCCTGTAGCAAAGCGGGTCTATTGTTGTACCGGTTGGTACGCCGACAGATATGGAGCACAAATGCCTGACCATATGTGCCTGTTGATCCTCGTGACGCGTGTGCTATTTCGTAGAATAAATGCAGTAGCGGCACATTTACGTGAACTTGACCTTAAACGCCAGCTGTTTTAAAACTACCGAGTAATTGCTGATATATCATTCATGCAACCTATTAAGAATGTACAAACTCTCTTTGTATGTCTGTTTGATGTTGGGCTGCAAACTGTGATCACAGTAAGTTTTACTCGCTTAACTCTTCATCAAAGGAGTGTTTGCCACCGGCATGTTAATTTTTTACCAGCAGTCATTATGCCTAACTATCTTATTATTATAGACTTAAGAGTTTGTGTCAGGACACTTTGTGCTAAACAACTTTTGGCTTGCAGTTTCAGGTTAAAGACTCAAGACTCCAAATCCTTCTTAATAATTTTAGAATAAAAGTATCACATTCATTAGTATTGGTTTGTAAATGCATGCTCAACAGGCATATTAAAGGGACACTCCACTTTTTTTGAAAATATGCACATTTTCCAGCTACCCTATAGTTAAACATTTGATGTTTACCGTTTTGGAACTCATTCAGCTGATCTCTGGGTCTGGCGGTACCACTTTTAGCATAGCTTAGCACAATCAATTGAATCTGATTAGACCATTAGCATTGCGCTAAAAAATAACCAAAGAGTTTTGATATTTTTTCTATTTAAAACTGGACTCTTCTGTAGTTCCATCGTGTAGTAAGGCCGATGGAAAATTAAAAGGCGTGATTTTCTAGGCCGATATGGCTAGGAACTATAATCTCATTCTGGTGTAATAATCAAGGACTTTGCTGCCGTAACATGGCTGCAGGAGGCGTAGTAATATTACGCAGTGCCTGAAAATAGTCCCCTTGGTTACTTTCAATACCAGGGGACTATTTCAGGCACTGCATACTATCATTGCATATTTAACGTGATGCTAATGGTCTAATCAGATTCTATGAATTATGCTAAGCTATGCTAAAAGTGCTAGCGCCAGACCCGGAGATCGGCTGAATGGATTCCAAAACGTTAGAAATCAAATGTTTAAATCTAGGGGAGCTGAAAAATGACCCTATTTTTGTGGTGTGTCCCTTTAAAGATATAAAACATTTATTTTAATTTTGTGCAATTTTAAGGTGCATTGTGTAACTTTTAGAAGCATCCCTTGACATAAATGCAATATAATCTACATAACTATATTATCAGTTTTGTATAAAGACCTTACAAAATGAACTGTATTGTTTTGTATTACCTTCGAATAAGTCATTTTTATCTACATACACTGTGGTTCCCCTTACATGGAAGTCACCATTTCGCGCCACCATGTGTCTCCAGTAGCTCTATACTGACAAACTGCTCTACAGAGTGCATTTTTCACTACGTATTCTTAGACAATGACTTGTTTGTCCAGTGGCCTGACCCTAACCCTCTTCCGATTGTAACTTTAGTTTTCTATAATATGGCAAAAGCCCTCAAATACCCATGCTTGGGGTTTCTTCTGCAAGAATATGCATGCATTATAAAGTAGCAGACAATTGAAATGTTACAGTTAATGGTCACTTAAGGACAAATTAAATGAAAAAAGTTCTAGGGTAAAGAGACTTTCAAGGCCTCTAAGTGTACATTTAATTTAATCCAGCTCTCCCATGCAGTGAATTATCATAGTGAGGTCTATATAATGAATGGATAAGCTGTTTCATTATGCTTGAATATCGTACCCGACGCTGTCAGCTGTAACAGGTGTGTGAGGTTTCTCAGCCTGTCTGACTGCTTGAACAGATCGTCAGTCACTTCTTTAAGCTTTTAATCTTTCATTGTGATGGCAGTTGTACAAGCCCTCAACAGTTCATGATGAATAAGTTATCAGGTTGTCTGTCACTGGCATTTTCGAAGTTTCAATCACACAAGCCCTTTTTTTGTGATTTTTATTTTAGACAGTTTATCTTGGTAAAAATTTACATTTTTTCTGTCTTTGTTTGTTTGTCTGTTTTTCGCAGGGTGACGATGTGATGACCGTTATAAAAACGAAAGCACAGTGGCCGGCCTGGCAGCCTCTTAATATGTAAGTCTATGCAGTTCACTAGCTAAAGCTTTGCACCTGCAGCGCCAAAATCAAGCGATTCCCAGAGAGCATGCATACTAATGAAATATATACAGTGCCATAAACGCATTGCAAATTGCTATATTTGATCTTTGTTTGTAGTTTTAAATTTACAAGATACGTGGCCTGCCAAACACTGTTTGGACATATTAAATAATGCATTAATTATGACATATTATTTACTTTATAAACACCTTTCAAGCTAAATTTAAAAGATACAATTTTAAGTTTATTAAATATACTTTTCTAGGTGACACTACATTCACAATAAGTTTGTCTGCATCATTTATTACTCTTATGTTATTTTACAAAACACATTTTAAAATTTGTAACTGATGACATTAGTTAATGCAAAATTTATTAACATGAACAATTGTATTTCCCTTAGCTTATATTATCAAAGAATAATAAATGCTAAAAGCTATATTGTTCATTTACTGTATAACTTATGCTGTCTGCTTTAATGCTAATCTTTATTAATTTTAACAAATACAACCATATTGTAAACTGTTACTCATTTTTTAAAACAGTTGAGGGAATCTTTTTGGAAGTCTTTTGAGTCCATATACAGTAGGGGAGAGCGGGGCACAACCTAATGCTTTTTGGTTTTGGCTCAATCATTAAAAAATATTTGAGTTTGATTAATTATATATTTTTATATTATATTTTTATATATTATATTTTTACCAGGGCGTAAAAACGAAAAAAATTATCAATCGTTTCACTCCGAGCAAAATCGATATTTTAACGTTTCCGTTTTTGCATTCCTCATTGAACATTTACGTTCCGAAAACGGTTTACTTAGAAAAAATACCGGTTAATAACGTTATTTTAATTCAGGCTATACTTTAACAAATGCATGCATACAGACTAATTTTCACACAAAAATAATAACATAACACATGATATAACTAAACTTCAACATTTCATTAATTGTTAAAACCACAAAAGAAATACCTGCATTAATTTTAAGTATAAACAGCTGAAAAAAACGACCCGTTTGATGCCGGTCTTTTATTGGTTGAAACCGCAGCATACTCTGCTGGATGTTTACGTTAAATGTGCCTCTGTAAGTTACCTCAGTGATTCCCGGCTACTGTACCCCTTCCCCACATCCTTCAATATTGCAGACAGACTTGTTAAGACAGAAAAATAATAACGAAAAGGAATTTCTTGGTGGCGACCCATCTAAAAAGTAATTGACAGTGGTATAAGTCCCCTGGCTTTTTTGAGTTACAGTTTGCATCTTCATATATCCAAGCAAGTTTTAACTTAAACATACCTCTGAACATTTGATGGGTAGCTTTGTGGTTATTTAAGACAAATGCTATCGGGCCGGAGACTCGATGACTGCGGCGCGGGCATTTCACTCACGCTATGTGTCAAAGTCACTCACGCTTGATGCGTCAAAGTCACATGTTGTACTGTTCAAATCATGATTGTTCACTGATAAAGTACAATATTAAAGAAAACGATAAAATAACGTTATTAACCGGTTAATGGTAATTTTAAATAAACGTTTCTGTTCCGAACAATTAAAATTTATTTTGTTTTTGTTTTTGTTCCTGTCAAAATTTCATTCGTTTCCGGTTTTCGTTTTCGTTCCTTGAACCGGTTCAGAGCCCTGATTTTTACACAAGCAACACACACATTTGAACATTTGAAGTTTGTTTCTAGTACTTACCATTCTTGGACAATTACACCAAACGTGACAGAAGTGCAAACGTTACAACTTACCCCATAGGTGGGGTTCATTGTAACAGGTGGGGGGTTAGTTGTAACACTTGATAAAAATTAAGTTTGCAGGCAAATATTTCAATACTATTTTGTCTATATACTTAGAGTGGATATCGTTTATATACTGTATCTGTCTATAATAGACAGGTACACTATTCTTCCCTCATCTAACCATAGTTCAATGATACATGGATGCAAATGTCTAAATATGTGAGAAAAAGCAGCACAATTATGACAAAAAAAAAAAACATGTTTCTATGTGACCCAGTCTGTAAAAAAACATACTAAAGTCTCTAAAAAAAATTCTGAGATAATGAACTTCAAAGTCTGATTTTAGCCATTCATTTCATTATGATTTCAATCTTTGACGTGACCTCATTCAATCAATATTAAATATATAAACGAAAATCCATTTTGAAACACACAGGGCTCTATCTTACACCCGGCTCAATGCGACAAAATTATCATTTTCACATTTAGCGCCACGTTATTTAAATACCAAATGCATTTGCGCCCCCTTTTGCGCCCATGGGCGTTCTGGTCTGAAAACGAGGTGTGTTCAGGCGCATTGTTGGCGCGTTGCTATTTTGAGGCAACTAAAATAGACTACGCCATTGACCAACAAAAACCTGGTCTAAAGTCTAAAGTCAATGGCGCAATATGTTTTTTGTTATTTAAAGAGTGCATTAGTAATATGCGCCTATAAATGGGACGACAACGCGGGTTTGCTTATCACATACATGAACGCAGCAGCACAAAAACGCTTTTAAATATGAAAGATTAAAGGATTGAATGTAAAAGATTATTATTGAGTCTCTTGGACATAAATGAGGACTAATTATGAGACGTTAGAAGGCACAAAGAGCTGCTTCACCTGTAGCCTGGTAAGTAAATAAATGCCTTGCTTTAAACAAATGCATCTGTTTTTAAATGTTTTTTTTTTAAATGCTACCTCACGGATTTATTGTATATGATGACTCTGTACCTGTGGATATGGTGGGATAAGAAACATTTTTAAGTAATGCTTAAAAAAAACTTATGACGTTGTCCAAGTACTGAAATGTACGGAGAGCCGTTTGTAAATTCTTTATCTCCTGTTTGTTACAAATAAAGTATTTTTAGAGTACAAACCTTTTCTTACATACTTTTAAATAATTTTTGATTGATATTGGATAGCCATACATTTAAAGCAATTAAAAGCCTGCTTTTTTGATTTCCATGGGTAAAAGATAACGGGTTTTAAAGGTTTTAATAAAAAAATAACAATTTCAATACAAGTAAAAAACAACACAATTATTTAACATTAATCTTAAACTGGGGATCTTCTTCCTCCGCTTAGTTTTTCAGTTCACAAAGTCCGTCATCTAAATAGGGATTAAACATAGCGCCAGCGCAACTGGCTTTTAAAGGGTATGAGAGCTGAGACTCTCATTGGTTTATTGCATGTTTCGCCCAAAATACTCCCATTACTCATTAAAAAAATAGAACCAACCCTTTTCGCCCATGCGCTCGGCGCACAAAACATTTTTCCTGTCGTTAAATTAGCAAAAGTGGATTCGGACACGCCCATTTAGACGTTGCGCTGTGCGCTTTAGACAATGCGCTTAGATCGTTAAAAAAATTTATTTATTTTGTTGGCAGCCAGCGATCATTCTTGTGTAGCCTATTTAAAACAACGCCAAGAATTACGCTAACGTTAGCTGTTTTCATAGCTGAGGGGTTAGTTGTTACACAGCGTTACAATAAACCCCGCTCGGTGAAAATATTTTCAAGCCTACCAAAAAGGTTGCTAAGAGCTGCAGACATATTTCAAAATTATGCTATGCTTTAGTCAACAAGACACTGATTAATATGACATAGCATTGGATTTGGTATCTTACACATCCAACTTAGAAACCCAAAAAACATATGATGAAAAAATTTCAAATTTCCATAAATTTGCGGGAGATCATCTTTTGGCAGCATAAAAACAATACGAGAAAAACAAATCGCTCAACCTTGTGGAACAATGTAAACAGTCCGTGTTACAACTAACACTGTGTTAGTTTGTGCCCCGCGCACACCCCTACATTTGGGAATGACTGTACTGTATATGTTATTTATGTTATCATATTTCAAGACGTCCCTTATTGAAGAAGAAAAAAGAATCTCTGGTAACCTAACTTACATGATATATAAATCAACATCTATTTTTGCAGGATTTTGCTTCATGCATATATCCAAAATATTTTTCTTTCTTCCACAAACTTGACGTGTAGTGAATGGAGGTTTCAATGGTAACCAAGATGCTCTCTTGTATATTAAAGTTCCCAAATGTTTTCATGGTCTGCTCTCACCTGGATGATTGTTTTTTTTTGTGGTAAAACAACGGGTTGTGTTGTCTAAAAATTGTCTTTAGTACCTGCTGGGCATGTAGACGTTTCTTTCCTTTTCACTAATGAGGCGGTTAATATTTTATGTGCGCTTTTGTTTACCAAAGGTTTTCGTTTTTTGATGAGAGAAGCATTTTCCCAGTGGCGCTTCTACGATTGAGGTTAATGGCCTCCCTCCAGCTCCAATACATCAGGCCATTAAATTGACCTATTTTAACATCAGACTGTCAATTAAAATTACAAATTTACCCCTTAAAAAAAGAAAGTAGGCAGATGCTAATTATGTCTACTCGTAAGTCGAGTTTATGCATTTTGTCCTTTATGAATTGCATATGGTTTTACCATAACACTTAAGACTGAAAAGGTCACTTTCGTTTTAGTGACGTAAACAGGCACTACACTGCAAAAAAATGACTTTCTTACTTAGTATTTTTGTCTTGTTTTGAGTAAAAATATCTAAAAATGATGAGCAAAGAAAATAAGTCTAGTTTTTAGACAAAAACTATACAATTTAAATGAATTTGTGCATAAAACAAGCAAAATAATTTGTCAATGGGGTAAGCAACTTTTTCGTGATTTTTTCTTAAATTTAGAATTTAAGATATTTTGCTTACCCCATTGGCAGATTTTTGTTGCTTGTTTAATTCACAAAATCACTTAAATTTGATTTTTTTGTCTAAAAACTAGACTTATTTTCTTGGGTCGTTTTGCTCATCAAGAAAAAGCATCTTAATATAAGAATTTTTAGATATTTTTACCAAAAACAAGACAAAAATACTAAGAATTTTTTTCTTGAAAATAATTTTTTGCAGTGTACGCTGCAAAAAAATGACTTTCTTACTTAGTATTTTTGTCTTGTTTTCAGTAAAAATATCTAAAAATCTTAAATCAAGATGAATTTTCTTTATGAGCAAAGAAAATAAGTCTAGTTTTTTTAAAAAATATATAAAATTTAAGTGAATTTGTGCTTAAAACAAGCAAAAATATCTGCCAATGGGGTGAGAAATTTTTTGTTGAATTAAGCTATTAAGAAAAACTTAAACTTATTTTTAGATTTTTTTTCTCACCCCATTGGCAGATATTTTTGCTTGTTTTAAGCACAAATTCACTTACATTTTGTATATTTTGTCTAAACACTTAACTTATTTTCTTAGCTCATTTTGCTCATCAAGAAAATGCATCATAATTTAAGATTTTTTTAGATATTTCTACTGAAAACAAGACAAAAATGCTAAGTAAGAAAGTCATTTTTGCAGTATATGCAGATACACTCCAAACAATCACCAGTTTCCCACAAGTTTTGCCAGACAGTATATGCGCATTTAAATTAGATAATTTTCATCAGTTTGCACCATTTTCCTGTCACACTTAATGTTGCGCTATTACTTTTACGGAAAGCAAAGGATGTTTGCATGTTTTTTTTATAAATCCTGCAGCATTAATGCATCTTATGAAGATCAAATGATAGAGAATCACATTATAATCTGGTATTCAGACAGACTGTGCAGTCAAAAACTGTATACATCTGACATTTTAAAAAGCCAATTCAGGTTTCCTGATCACAGCAAATCGATGCTGTGCAGTCCCAGCTGAAATTTTGGGGGCGTGTTTGTGTTTTTACCTGATTTGCATAATTGTTTCAGATAAATCAACGCAGATAGCACTTGCAAATAAACAAAGCACACTATCGACGTCAGATTGAATGAGGTCATTGTGCATTGTTCCTCAAGGCAGACAGCTTTGCCTACTTCATGTTTTTCTGTGTTTGTGAAGTATGGCTCTGTCTCAGCTTATGTTTAAGTCAGCATCATCCTTAGTTTTGAGAGATAAGTTCAATCTTTTGGAAATATATCGCTTCTCTTTTGATGTCAAGTGTGGGCTGTGAGAGTCATAGGGTGCTGGTTTATGATGTGTTAATCAATAGATCCAAGCAGTAACATTTTTATTCTCACTAGCTGCTCTGCTGAAAAGGCAACACTTGCTTTGGAGATGGTTTGTTAACCGGGGTAACAAGTTAAATTAGTTACCATCTTCATGGACAGAATTATTCCCTAGCACATATACTTTTTTTCTTTTAATTGGCTGTTTGTTTTTGCACGGCCTTAAAAGTCAACATGATAATTGCATTTACTCTGTTTCCCAATGTGCGTCCTTGTTCTTACTGCGCACTGTTTATCAGTGTGTTTTTTCTAAAAAAATATTTCTGGTTATCTTTTATAAAAATGCAATTACTTGCTTATCTGAAACCACTTTGCATTTTAAATGACATTATCATCTACTGTAGACTCTCCAGGTGGGGAAAATAATGTTAACCAAAATTTGATCCAAGCTTTTTAAGCATTGTTTTTAGGCTACTGTTAGAGGTTATTAGCAATAACAGCAGATGGATGTGCATTATCTTGCATATTATTTTAAATATATCTACATAAAATATTGATTCGATATATTTTATTAGCTTATTTGTAAGAAATGCAAACCTTTCATCTGCAAAACAACAAACGGATTTAAGTCAAGACACATTCAAACAAGTTCGAAGTTCAAATTATACAAATATTTCTTTGATTTAATCATTTGTAAATAAAATCTCATATATATTATTAAATACGCATACTTATATTGAATATATTTGGTATGGAATAATTGACAACGAACCATTGAATTATTCGAAAATAATGTTGTAATGTGGCACGTAGGGGAGTGGGTGTGTATTTTTTTTTAATAATTCAAATGACCAATAATTTAAAGGAGTCAATTGTTCTGCTTATACCACGGTTATCACAGACATTGCTTTGGTGGTTATTTTAAGACTTTTGACAGGTCAGGTGTGCGTAGATAAAAAAATAATGCATACCCGTGGAACATTTCTCAACCAATCATTATGGTAAACTTGACCTTTAGCCTCTAAACGTCTTTATCAGTGATGCGCGGGTTGATCCAAAGTGAGTGGGTGCCTGCTGTAACCGCGGTTACTAATCATCCAAAAAAAAATTATGATATTTGGGTCGCGGTCGATCGGGTCATTTAAAATTAAGATGCAAATTAACTATTTTAAACAATTACTACTTTTAAAAATGCAGGCCAGGAAGCATGTCGGGTATTATATATATGTGTGTATATATATTTATTTATTTTTTAGATATTCTATATTATATATTAACAATAAAAATGGATATATAAATAAAAATGTTCTTAAATCTATAAATGTATGTGTGTGTGTTTAAATATACATAATAATTACACACAGTACAGACACATATATTCGAATAAAATGCACTTTAATTTTGTATGTGATTAATTGCGATTAATCTTTTCCCAGCACATAGATAGATAGATAGATAGATAGATAGATAGATAGATAGATAGATAGATAGATAGATAGATAGATAGATAGATAGATAGATAGATAGATAGATAGATAGATAGATAGATAGATAGATAGATAGATAGATACATACGTAGTGTATATACACTGCTCTGTATAAGGGATATTTCCCCCCAAAATGAAAATTCTGTCAACATTTACGAAGCCCCATTGACTTCTATAGTAAGCAAAAAGAATACAATGGTAATGGATGGGACTTCTGATCGGTTTGGTTACAAACATTCCTTAAAAATATCTTCCTTTGTGTTCATCAGAACCAAGAAATTTATACAGGTTTATAACAATATGAGAGTGAGTATTTTAAATTTTCTGGGTGAACTATCCCTTTAAAAGTGGGTTCTTGTTTTGTTTCAATTATCTGTAATTATGCATTCTGCCATACAGTACCCTTATTCTGGAAACTTGAGTCCACCTTTTATGCTCCAGTCAATATGAATTAAATCAAGCCCCCCCCCCATTTGGTTTTCATTTAATATTCCGTTTTATTCAGAAATGTGTTTATACTATGGGTTGCGACTGCCGTTTTATGTTTTGATTCAAGTTTCGTTTTTTTCTCAGTCAGTTCGTTTGCTTTCAGTCATTGTTTTGAAGTGTTAAAATATTCCCTCTGTGCCCCTCTCAGACGGGCCGCTCCATCGGCAGAGTTCTCTGTGGACCGAACCCGTCATCTCATGTCATTTTTGACCATGCTGGGTCCCAGCCCCGACTGGAATGTGGGATTGTCTGGGGAAGATCTCTGCACCAGAGACTGCGGTTGGGTCCAGAGGGTGGTGAAGGATCTGGTGCCGTGGGACGCTGGGACTGACAACGGGGTCACCTATGAGGTCAGCATTCACTGACAGATGACATCATAACATTCAGAACATACTGTAGGCTACTTTGTGGAATAATCTTAGTGTGTTAATCTTTTATTTTATTTTATTACACTAATTTGTCACACTTTAGTAAATATGCAGTACTGAAAGCTACATTTATGCATTTGACACACGCTTTTATCCAGAAACTCAGGGTGCATTCAAGTCTTACATCTTTTACACTGTAATTATTATTTAAATATTATTTAAATTAATAAAATAAAATAAAAAAATATATTTTTGGGGGTGGGGGGATTTCCCACAACCTTTTACTGGCTTATGCAACCAGTGAAGCTACAACATATACTGTAATTACAGGTTAACACATTGTACCATGTTTAACCATATTTTCATTTAAAATATTGCAGATATTTCCCCAAATTCAGCGCAAAAAAATGCAAAACATTCCCTTGATACCTTCTTGGTCATATAAGCAAAGCCAAATAAATTTTTTACACATTGTGTTATTTGTTTTCTCCTCATGAATATACAAAATCCAAGGCTGCAATAGATAAATTAATAAATAAAAAGAGAGGAAAAAAATCCAAGCACAATATCCTCGCTTTGTCAAAAGCACCTTCCAGACAGAACAGTTTAAGTTATTGCAAGATAAACATCATAACAAGGTTTAAGTGGAACCCACCACACGCTGCCTCCTGCTGGCACATAGCGGCACTGACACAAGTGTTACTTTGGTTCCTAATACATACAATTTTAGAAGTTAAAGTTAGTTTAACCAAGCAGTTGGAGCAGCAGTTGGCATGTGTTTTCTGTTTGGATAAGTGTCAGGTGACTCTCAAAACACACAGGCAGGTAACACAGCCATAAATCACTCATAAAGGGAAAGTGAATAAATGATGCATATGGAGATGAAAGGTGGGAAGCTGTGGCAGATGGCATCCAAAAGTCACATACTCTCCCCCTCTTTCTGCTTTATGTCTGTGTGTATTTTAGTCTCCCAATAAACCCAGTAATCCCCAGGAGCGCATTCGACCGCTCACCAGTTTGGATCACCCACAGAGCCCATTTTACGACCCATCTGGTGGACCCATCTCACCCTTGGCTCGAGTGGTGGTGGAGAGGATTGCAAGAAAGGTGATTTTTATGTATATTTATGTAATACTTCATCCAGTTTTTTCTTATTATAGTGCCTGCAAGGTTGCACAGGATTGATAGCTTTAAAAAAGTCTGATTATTGTTAGTTAATAAAGGAGGGCACCTATTATGGCATTTTTACAAGATGTAATATAAGTCTCAGTTGTGCCCAGAATGTGAATCAGAATGTGTCTGTGAAATTTCATCTCAAAATACCTCACAGATCATTCATAATAGCATGTCCAAAATAACCCTATTTGGTGGGAGCAAAAACGTGCTGTACCTTTAAATGCAAATGAGCTACAGCTCCTCACTTCCTTACAAACAGACAGTGAGTGCTTTCAGATAAAATAGATCTGATTAATACAGTCTGAGACAATAGTATCTAGTGGACAGAGTACAACTCGCTGAGAGTGGAAACTATGATAATGCAGGATGCACTGTAAGTGGGCGGGGCTTTATCAATGTGACCTCACATTGATAAGCAAATAAAAACGGCATGTTTAATGAGACTGCTTTGGTTTAATTCAGATTAAAAAACAATGAGCAGGTGGATTTCTTTCATTGTAGGGTTATTGTGTTCACACTGCCAACACACATTACATCCAAACACCTTGTGAATGGGGATTTTGCACAATAGATGCTCTTTTAATTTCTGTAATTTACCCTGGATAGCTTAACCCTAGCAAAAAAACAGCATAAGCTGTTGAGCTGGTTTTTGCTCCAGTCCAGCTAAACCAGATTGGTGTAGCAAGATGGTTTAGTCGTGATTTGGTCACTTTTAAAGCTGGACTAAGCTGGTCTGGCTGGCGTTTTTTTTTTTAGATGTCACCCAGCACAGCATTTTTCATGATTTTCACAAAAGTTTAATGCCTTCCAGAAAATGTTCTTCTTTAAATATATAGAAAATATAAAAAAAGTTTCATCCTACCTTAATTTTTTCTCTTTTTATCACCAAAATTTTGGGCAAAAAGCTGAGATAATTCCCTTTTTGTGCAGAACTTTTGTTAGAGATTAGATTCAGAGAGATCATCAAAACATAAACGGACATGCAGCCGGAAATACTTGTCGTTGCAACATGATCTAATGGAAATCTGTGTTATAGTTACGAAAAGTTATATTATATTTTATCACTTTATCCGTGTCCATGTCACGGAATTCACCTTTTTTCCGTGAAGGGAGCATAGATGTCTTGTCCGTGTCACTCCCCCGGATTTCTCGTGTCATTTTATGTATTTTTTTCTCATTGTTTTTTTTCTATTTTCAAATCATTGTCGGTTGGGGTTAGATTTGGGGTTTGTATGTACTTTTATGTATTGTTTTTTTCATGTTTTTCTTCCGCTTTTAAAACTATTCTCGCCTACAGTTGGGGTTTGGATGTCTAAAAATGTAACAGAAAGTGATTCTAACCTCAACCCCAAGCGACAATGGTAAGAAAATAGGAAAAAGCTTTGAGAAAACAATACATAAAATGACACGAGAAATCTGTGGGAGTGACACGGAAAAGACATCCGTGCTCTCGTCACGGAAAAAAGCTGAATTCCTTGACATGGACAGGGATAAAGGGATAACATTTTCTGTGACTACAACACAGATTTTCGTGAGATCAGGTTGATCATTGGCAGGGAGGCATTTTCTCTTAAATGATGAGATAACTCGTCAATGGCGGTGAAAGAGTTAAACCAGCTATTGGCACCTTAAACCAGCTAAAGCCAGATATCATCTTATATTCGTCTTAGCTGGATTTTTGACTACATTAAATATTTGTTCTGTAGATAATTTAGAAGAAAGACCTAAAACCTAAGCTTACCTCAAACTTTACCACAGTTATTGCCGGCAGTCATGTTTCCTAATGAAATGCAAATCTAGTCCAATTTTAGTGTCACAGCTAAATATGTATTAGGATCATATAAGCGGAAGGCACTCATAAAAATCCAATTACATTAATTTCTGTCTATTACCGTCTATTCTGCATCCTGTAACTAAGTGGGATGAATTTATTTCAGCATTTGCTATGAACAGCTGTGTAGTTTAATATAGCAACTGACCCAGAATCGCTGAGTAAAAAGAAAAACAAAGAAAAACATGTCATACCGGCGTAGAAGTTCAGCAACACTCACGGCGCATCTGTTACCCCTCAAATCACAGTGTTTGGAGTCGTGAGACGTTTCAAATCTCAAAAAATACATTCATTGTGGAATGTGGAATGAACCAGAATTCGCAATATTCCACACCAGATGTTTCATCTCTATCTCACAGCTGGGATGAATCTCATTTTAGGGAGAAAAAAATCACCCAGCTAGTTTACAATCATTTGCCCCCGGGAGAATCATTTTTACAAAAGGCTTAGTGTGATAGTGATCAGATGGCAAATGGTGGATCTTATCAAAAGCTGTGATGTTGAACCCTGTTCATCCAATCTGCAGGGAGAACAGTGTAACACCGTTCCCGACACCATAGACGATATCGTCGCCGATATCGCTCAGGAGGAGAAAGAGGAAGGTGAGTATGGCCACGCTATCGGATCCAATTTGTAGCAGCTCATTTAAAAACATAGCCACCGGACAGTTTAATGAACAAGGCGACCGGTGAGTAGCCTAGCATAAACCTCCCAATGTCCCTTCTGTCACGGTTAAGTCAAACAACGAGAAGATGCAGAAGAACAATATGCTTCAATTATGTTGTTGGCTAGATCACAGCGCTAGATAATTAGCTGTAGTTTCTGGAGAAAGATGAAAACTAGAATGCATTTCGTATGCAAAATGCATACATTGCAAAGTCGGTGTCTTTTGTGGCATCCTCATTAAAAAAGCATTCCTCTTCCACAGGAGACAACACTCCAGACACTTGCATCTACTCGAACTGGTCTCCGTGGTCAGCCTGCAGCTCGTCCACCTGCGATAAAGGTCGAAGGATGAGGCAAAGAATGCTAAAAGCCCAGCTGGAGCCGAGCGTGCCCTGCCTGCACACACAGGACTTTGAGCCCTGCATGGGGCCCGGCTGCAGCGAGGAAGGTGAGCCTGATAACACCGCTTCCCGACTATCCGGCACATAGTAAAGCCTTTAAGGCAGACAGATTTAGGAAACACAATCTCTGATAAAAAAAGAAAACAAGTAGTGATGGAAGAGAGAGTTTTTTTAATCGTTTTAAATCAATTATTAGACGGATGCAGATAATTAATTGATAGTCTTGTTAGCGCCCGTAATGTAGAGAGATGCAGGGCTTTGTTTTCAAGGTTGGGAAAACCTTATCCGACCTCAAATTGCTCCTGTTGAGTTTTATGCCCACGATCTGCACGGGTAGACCAAGGTATCGATTTGCTCGATGTTAAGGTAGGTGCTATAAACAATACCCATGGACAATAAATTGTGCTTTAGCGACTTTAAAGGAATCAATATGACATATGCACTTGGTCGGTCGTTTGGGTCTAAGTGTGAAATCGTGGAAAGTTAAACGGTAAATGTTTTCCTGTTGTGTTTCTGCCGGATATTTTTTATGTTTGTTTAGCTCTGCGTCTATAAGGAAATCACAATAAATGCATTTATTAAATCGTGAATAGATTTTTGAGACAAAACAATGGCACTGATATATATTGAGAAATGTTAGGGCAAGATTGGATTAAAATAAGGCGGCGTAAACATGCCTTTTAGTCTGGGACTAGGATAAGACCTGTCCGGGAAAGCACCCCTTTCTGTCTATTGAAGCGAAATTACACTTTTGTGTGAGACTTTTTGCAATTTTTAATTAAGTTTTACGTGGAATTTTAAGCAATTTAAACAACTGCAATTTTTTTAGTACGTTTTATGTGGAGTTTTAAGCAATTTAAGCAATTGCAATTTTTTTAGTACGTTTTACGTGGAATTTTAAGCAATTGCAATTTTTAAGTAAGTTTTACGTGGAATTTTAAGCAATTTCAGAAATTGCCATTTTTTAAAGTAAGTTTTACGTGGAATTTTAAGCAATTTCAGCAATTGCCATTTTTTTAAGTAAGTTTTACGTGGAATTTTAAGCAATTTAAGCAATTGCAATTTTTTAAAGTAAGTTTTACGTGGAATTTTAAGCAATTTAAACAATTGCAATTTTTAAATAAGTTTTACGTGGAATTTAAAGCAATTGAAGCAATTGCAATTTTAAGTACGTTTTACGTGGAATTTTAAGCAATTTAAGCAATTGCAATTTTTAAGTAAGTTTTACGGGGAATTTTTTAGCAATTTAAGCAATTGCATTTTTTTTGTAAGTTCTATGTGGAATTTTAAGCAATTGCAATTTTTAAGTACGTTTTACTTGGAATTTTCAGCAATTTAAGCAATTGCAATTTTTAAGTAAGTTTTACGTGGAATTTTAAGCAATATAAGCAATTGCAATTTTTTAAGTAAGTCTTATGGAATTTTAAGCAATTAAAGCAATTGCAATTTTTTTAAGTTAGTCTTACGTGGAATTTTAAGCAATTTCAGCAATTGCCATTTTTTTAAGTAAGTTTTATGTGGAATTTTAAGCAATTTAAGCAATTGCAATTTTTTTAAGTAAGTTTTACGTGGAATTTTAAGCAATTTAAGCAATTGCCATTTTTAAGTACGTTTTACGTGGAATTTAAAGCAATTGCAATTTTAAGTACGTTTTACGTGGAATTTTAAGCAATTTAAGCAATTGCAATTTTTAAGTAAGTTTTACGTGGAATTTTTTAGCAATTTAAGCAATTGCATTTTTTTGTACGTTTTATGTGGAATTTTAAGCAATTTACATTTTTTTAAGTAAGTCTTACGTGGAATTTTAAGCAATTTAAGCTATTGCAATTTTTTTTAAAGTAAGTTTTACGTGGAATTTTAAGCAATTGCATTTTTTTAAAGTAAGTTTTACCTGGATTTTTAAGCAATTGAAGCAATTGCAATTTTTTTAGTAAGTAAGTAGCTCTGTGTCTATTAGAAAATCACAATAAATGCATTTATTAAAACGTGAAAAGGTTTTCATTTACGAAAATAAATGCGCTGCA
Organism: Paramisgurnus dabryanus; assembly: GCF_030506205.2. Taxonomy (NCBI): domain Eukaryota; kingdom Metazoa; phylum Chordata; class Actinopteri; order Cypriniformes; family Cobitidae; genus Paramisgurnus; species Paramisgurnus dabryanus. The sequence continues at coordinate 13,921,289 of NC_133359.1, read as the reverse complement.
TGCCGAGTGTTCAGTTCTGTCTGTGGTCTACTGAACAAACTCGGTTATTGTAGAAACGGATTTATTTTTCGAGTTTTTAAAGAAGATCACTTTCTTCCTAAAAGTTATTTTTAAGATATTCAGACACTTTTTTTTATCTTAAATATCTAAGTTACATGTTCATCATGTTACGATCTCAAATGTATCACAAAAATTGTATCTGTCTGACTTGCTAGCTATGTTTTGTCTTCTAGTCTGTCTCCGTCTGCCCATCCATCTTCCTCACTCTCTGCCTCTTTATCGTCCGATCCGTCTGTTTTTTTCCACATTCAGTCTTCATTCTGTCATCTCTGACGAAGGCTTGTAAAGACGTCGAGAGCCGCGTCTCGCCACTGTCGCCATTGATTAATAGAACCTGCATAGCTTCACATTTGCCGCAGACTCTTCTTTGTTTTTAATTAATGGGCCGTTTAAGGCTCGCATTGATTGATAATCCACCAGCCGGCTGACAGGCTGACATTGGGGCCTCTGGGGGCCCCATCAGGGCCACGTTTATTTACAGCTCTTATTAATGATTCACTTAGTTCTGCTTTATTAGTCAGAGCTCGGTGCCGGGTCTGCGATTCTGCACTGGAGACAAATCTATGTAGAGTTACCCCAAGTTCATTCATCCAGTATGATAACAAATCTATTTACACGCTCTGCCTTAGAGATAATTGGAATGAGCGAGGTGAGATAAAACATGGCTGGATCGGTCAATTTGATCAAATCTGTCAACATTTGGTAGGGAGAGAAAGGTGAAAGATATGAAGAATGAACGCATAAATACAGGATTCTTAGAGTACGTCCACTGTATGTTACAATGTTGAAATGTTTATAGTAAACAGTCAATTTCTTTGTATCTACAGCATATATATTTTCTGTATCGTAATACTGTAGCTGCGTTTCCATTACAGATTTGCGCAAAACTTAAGCGTTATTTTCTAAATGTCGACAAAAAACTTTTGCAAAATGACGGCATTTCCATTACCCGATGATATGCGACTGAAACATAGTTTTTCCTCTAGCTACAAGTCAATAATTAATTTTTTGCAATAAATATTTTTATATTTTATATTTATAAATATATTTTCAATTAGCAAAATATCAATTTGTGCAATTTGAAGTGTAATGGAAACGCAGCTATTGATGCATTACATCAATATTGATGCATTATTGCTATGTTTCCATCACCCTGAATTTATGCACATTTTAAAGTATCGCATAAGAAACGAGTGATGGAAATGCTAAATTTCAAATAAAAATCTCTTAATTCCCAAAAAAGGTTTTGGACTCGCTTGAGGTGGTTTTTGACTTAACGCATTTGCAGAATAAATTTTGACGTAACAAAAATTAAACGCACGTGACTGATTTAAAAGCCATCATGTTATCTTTATATATTGAAGCCAACATGCCAAAACTCCAAAAAGCACATGCATCCATCATTAAAGTAATCCAATGGGGGCGGTTTCCTAGACAGGGTATAGGTTAAGCCAGGAATAGGCCTTAGTTAAATTAGGACAATTAAGCTGTTTTTACAAACATAACTTACAAAATTAAACATTTTGAGACAAAACAATGGCACTGATATATATTGAGAAGTGCCAGTGCAAGATGGTTTTAAAATAAGGCAGCTTAAACATGCATTTTAGTCTGGGACCAGGGAAAGCCCTGTCTGGGAAATAACCCGTTTATGTCTACGGAAGCGAAATTATACTTTTGTGAGAGAAAACATAATTGTGATATTTTTTACCAATTGATACGTCATACATCCATGAAAAAAATAGCGTCATACGTGCATTGTGTCATGAGACACAGTGCCTTGAAAACAGAGATCAGCATAGTACACGGAAAAAAAATTAAATGTAGTGCATAATTTTTGCATTCACTTTTTTTAAGTAAGTTTTATGTGGAATTTTAAGCAATGTTTAAGTAAGTGTTATGTGGAATTTTAAGCAATTTAAGCAATTGCAATTTTTTAAGTAAGTTTTACGTGAAATTTGAAGCAATTTTTGAGTAAGTTTTATGTGGAATTTAAGCATTTTAAGCAATTGCGATTTTTTTTTTTGTACGTTTTGCGTGGAACTTTAAGCAATTTAAGCAATTGCAATTTTATAAGTAAGTTTTACGTGGAATTTTAAGCAATTTTTAAATTAAGTTTTATGTGGAATTTTAAGCAATTTAAGCAATTGTGATTTTTTTTAATTAAGTTTTATGTGGAATTTTATGCAATTTAAGCAATTGCGATTTTTTTTTATTAAGTTTTACGTGTAATTTTATGCAATTTAAGCAATTGCAATTTTTTAAGTAAGTTTTAAGTGGAATTTTAAGCAATTTAAGCAATTGCTATTTTTTAAGTAAGTTTTACGTGGAATTTTAGGCAATTTAAGCAATTGCGATTTTTTTTTATTAAGTTTTACGTGTAATTTTATGCAATTTAAGCAATTGCAATTTTTTAAGTAAGTTTTAAGTGGAATTTTAAGCAATTTAAGCAATTGCAATTTTTTAAGTAAGTTTTATGTGGAATTTTAAGCAATTTTTAATTAAGTTTTAAGTGGAATTGTAAGCATTTTAAGCAATTTAAGCAATTGCGATTTTTAAGTAAGTTTTACATGGAACCCCTTTATGTCTATGGAAGGGAAATTACAATTTTGTGTGAGAAAACATAATTTTGATATTTTTTCCTGATCGATACGTCATCCATGACAAAAATAACGCCATACAAGTATATATATATATATATATATATATATATATATATATATATATATATATATATATATATAAGCAATTGCAATTTTTAAGTAAGTTTTACGTGGAATTTTAAGCAATTTAAACAACAATTTTTAATTAAGTTTTAAGTGGAATTGTAAGCATTTTAAGCAATTTAAGCAATTTCGATTTTTAAGTAAGTTTTACATGGAATTTTAAGCAATTTAAGCAATTGAAATTTTTTTTATAATTAAAGTAGTTTCAACCCCAATTTATTAATTTAACTTCCTTCTTCCAAATTTTACATGATACAATTTAGTTGAATTTACTTAATAATGTGTTAATTTAGAATTACTTTCCTTTCTGTGTTTTTTACAAAAAAATTTTTAAAAACAAGAATTACTTTTTTAATAGAATTTACTCATTTTATTTAGTTAAATTTACTAAGCCACAAAATCATTTTTTACAGTGTACGCCACTCAGGAATCTCAGGAACCAGTGAGATTCAAGGTTACTGGTGGACTACTGCCTGTGGCTAGCCACTTGCCTAATGTTGGGCACGTGCCAAATGAACTTTCATGTCTTGAAACAAGATAGGTCTCGCGTTGCTTCTGGCGTTTAGAACCCAAATTCACTCACTTGATTTTATTCACTCATTCAAGTGGACTATATTAGCAAACTAATGTAGGGAATGAGGGTCTAGGGGGCTATTTCGGACACAGCCACTGTATCGATTGCTCGTAAATCGCTAAATTGACTCCATATCTAAGCAATGATTTTATGTGCTACAGTACCAATCCAAGGTTTGGTCATACCTACTCATTCTGTGTTAGCACTGTTTTAAAATGTGTTATTTGTTGGACATGGCTCATTAGCATACTGCATTCTGTCCAGTGGAGCCGTCTACATGTATGATGTCAGAGTGGATCAGCTGGTCTCCGTGCAGCGCCTCCTGTGGCATGGGCATGCGGTCCAGAGAGAGATATGTCAAACAGTTCCCAGAGGACGGCTCCAGCTGTACGCTGCCAACCGAGGAGACCGAAAAGTGTGTTGTCAACGAAGAGTGCTGTAAGTCACATACGATTAAAAAAGTCTAGGTACAGTATAAACACAATGGAAGTCTATAAGACGTCCTCCTCACTGATCTGTCTGTGTGGGTTATAGCGGCCAGCAGCTGCGTGGTCACAGAGTGGGGCGAGTGGGAACCCTGTAGTGTGAGCTGTGGAGTGGGGATGAGGAGAAGAGAGCGCATGATGAAGATGGAAGCCTCAGATGGCTCACCCTGCCGCGTACAGCTGGCGGAGGCTGAGAAGTGCATGATGCCTGACTGCAGTAAGTATGGAGTCACAAATTGTCAATGCAGCCAAACCTCTCACGGGCAGAGAAATCACCGCTTCACCAAACTTAATTCATTACTGGAAGTTTCTCCAGCCCTTAGGACTTTACTGTTTGTTGATTTCTAATGAGATTTGCTTCTCACTTGACCGGGTCTCTGAACCACTCAATGTAATGTGCACAGCAAATCCAGTATGCACTTGTGCTAGGAAATGTACACTACTAGGAGGTATTCCTGTAGTTTAGCATCTTGTGGGTGATTCCTAGAGGACATCCTGGTTAAAACAATGTATAAATTGAAAGCATCTGCCAAGTGTGTATAAACCAATGTTATTGTACAACTTTATTAGGAATATAATATATAGAAATACATACAATTTTCTTACGTATGTGTAGATGCTGTGGTGTGTATGCTGTCTCCGTGGTCAGAATGGGGCGAGTGCAGCGTGTCGTGTGGTGTGGGCATGCGTTCTCGTCAGCGCATGCTGAAGACGCCCGTAGATCCCAGTCTTTGCCCAGATGAGCTCGAGGAGGTTGAAAAGTGCATGCATCCAGAATGCCGTGAGTAACGCGCTTGTTGTTCATCATTGTGGGGAATCTCCATTCCCTTTTGTTTTTATACTTAAATACTGTACTGATAGTCAAGCTTGTGCAAAATTTAAAGGAAAACACCACCGTTTTTCAATATTTTACTTTGTTCTTACCTCAACTTAGATGAATTAATACATACCTATCTTTTTTCAATGCGTGCACTTAATCTTTGTACAGCACGTCGTGAATGTGTTAGCATTTAGCCTAGCCCCATTCATTCCATAGGATCCAAACAGGGATGAATTTAGAAGCCACCAAACACTTCCATGTTTTCCCTATTTAAAGACTGTTACATGAGTAGTTACACGAGTAATTCATAGTTGTAAAGGTAAATGAATGTAAATTTGAAATTAAATCCGATAAAAACAGGAAGTTAAATCAGAGTAGGGCTGCATAATGAATAATCATGACTTATCGTTTGCAGAATAAAAGTTTTTGTTTACATCATTATATATATATATATATATATATATATATGTGTGTGTACTGTTTATAATTATTATGTATATATAAATACACACGCATCCATTTATAATTTTAAGAAAAATATATTTATATATTACGGTAAGTATTTATAATTACATATAATATAAATTAAAAAATAAATATAAAAATGTATATACACATGTTAATATTTGTTAAAAATCTGTGTGTATTTATATAAACATAATTATTTTACACAGAACACACACAAAAATACATGATGTAAACAAAAACGTTTATTCTCCAAACGATTAGTCGTGATTAGCCCTAAATCAGAGTAACTTACTGTATTTTGTAAATATAATTATTACTGTAAATTTACTTAAAAAGCAAGTTTATGGTAATGGATTTCTACAAAAAGTGTTTTTGTTTAATATGGCCCGTGAAATAAAGTTAATTAATGAACTATAGTAAATTTAAAATTGTATAAGTTTTTACGAAATAAATGCACATTTCTATAAGTGACCTTTCTAACACTTCCATCTTTCTGTTTGTGTGTCCATTAGGCATTTAAACGCTCAAACTATTTATTTTCTCCCATCTCCAGCCACAGACTGCATGCTGTCAGAATGGTCAGCATGGTCCGAGTGTAATAAGTCTTGCGGGAAGGGTCACATGATCCGGTCACGGATGGTCAAGCTGGAGCCTCAGTTTGGTGGCATGCCATGCCCGGAGACGGTCCAGAGGAAGAAATGTAAGGTCCGCAAGTGTTCAAGAGGTTCCCGCGCCAGTGACAAAAAGAAGAGGCAGGACGTTTCAGACAGGCAACGATTAAAGCAGAGACGAGATTCGGTGGCAGAGGAGAGCACAGGTTGGAAACCATTTACTGTTTAGTCAGCGCTCATCCAAGTTTAGCACTTTATCAACAGATTAAACTATTATTTTTTAAAACACTGATCATAATATCATAATATATTTACTGTATATAGTGAAACACCACCTTTTCGGACAGACCTCTTGACTGTCATTATATTATTATTTTTGTTTATTGCACATGAAACTTTCTGATATTATTTTTGTTACCCACAAAAACGTACTGTATTGATCAAACTGTTCACCTAAACACCCTGTAACCCCACTTATTGCTCCTACAGCATATATTTTAATCTCTTACACACACTCACTATGTATTGTCAGTGTATGATGAAGTGATTCAGTACGGTCATAGATGGCAGAAGATGTCCCAAAAAAGGCTTTCTGGTTTTGCTACACCATTCAAAGCATTTGTCTTGGCATGGTCACAGTACAAACACTTACTGAACCCTCATACATCAGCTTTAACTGCACTGTCTCCCTTCAGCTGCAGAGGACAATGGTTAATCTTAATTTCCGTCTTCATTTTGGAGGTCTTGACACTTGATCTAGACTTGAGAGAATCTGATTTATTATCTGTGAAGCATGAGAGGATCTCTTACAGTATGAAGGAATGTAAAAAACAGCATTTATTGTATATCTTAAGTATTACCACACTAAAGGATTAGTCAATTTTCTTTTAAAAAATCCAGATAATTTACTCACCACCATATCATCCAAAATGTTGATGTCTTTCTTTGTTCGAGAGAAAAATATGTTTTTTGAGAAAAACATTCAAGGATTTTTCTAATTTTAATGGACTTTAATGGACCCCAATACTTAACAGTTTTAATGCAGTTAAAATTGTAGTTTCAAAGGACTCTAAACGATCCCAAACGAGGCATAAGGGTCTCATCTTGCGAAACGATTGTCATTTTTAACAAGAAAAATAAAAAATATACACTTTTAAACCACAACTTCTCGTCTTCCTCCGGCTATGTGACGAGGCAGCGCGACTCACGTATTTGCGTAATGACGCTGAAAAGTCAGGTGTTACATATATGAAGCGCACATTTGCGGATCATTTTAAACAATAAACTGACACAAAGACATTAATTATTATCATTCGACATACAACAACGTCGGACGGTCCTCTTTCTCCACACTTGTAAACACTGGGGCAGAGTTTGGCATTCGTCATCCGTGACCTATTAACGTCATGACGTATTACGTGATGTCGTGCTGGCGCATCACACGACTGGAGGAAGACGAGTTGTTGTGGTTTAAAAGTGTATATTATTATTTTTCTTGCCAAAAATGAAAATTTTTTCGCTAGATAAGACCTTTATGCCTCGTTTGGGATCGTTTAGAGTCCTTTGAAACTGCAATTTAAACTGCATTAATACTGTTAAGTGTTGGGGTCCATTTAAGTCCATTAAAATGAGAAAAATCCTGGAATGTTTTCCTCAAAAAAAAATTTCTCGACTGAACAAAGAAAGACATCAACATTTTGGAAGACATGGTGGTGAGTAAATTATCTGGAATTTTTTTTTTTTTTTTAAGAAAATTGACTAATCCTTTAAAATATAAATCTTTTTTAGTATTTATTATAAGAATATATATTATATTTTTTTATCATCATATAAGAATTTATTTTCTATCGTTTGCAATACTAAATTCTGTTTAGCTAAACATTGAACTTATCCATTACAGAAAACAGATTTCATGTTTTTCCCATAAATTTCACATACAAAACTTTTCGTTTTACATGTGGGATAACCTTACTGTTTCAAGAAACCCCCTTGATATCATTTTTTTTCTTTTCCCAGACTGTCCGATGAACAGGTGGACAAACTGGATGAGGTGTACCAAGCCGTGCGGCGGGGGGATCCAGGAGCGCATGCTTGTTTTGCCGAAGAAGTTCAAAGGCTCAGAGTACAAACACTGCAAAAACTTGAAGGAGTCCCGCGCTTGCAACGTGCACCCGTGCTAAAAGAGACAGTGTATCACTGTAACACACACACCCTGTCACAGTCACACGTCTCAGCTTATAAACGGCCGAAGTCGAGCAGCGTTATTTTACACCAGGGTTTCCAGCAGGGGGAGCCAGCGAGGGCGTGTGTCCCACAATTACAGCTTATTATAGGATTTTAGAGTTACACACAACGTGGATCAGGCGTGTTATCCGTGATTAGTTTTAGTTGCCTTCTTAGTGGGCGTATATACTGTATTAATGTTTAACCAACACTTTTCTCAATCATACACTAAATCATCTGTGCACACCTGATTTTTTAGAAGAATGACATTTCTAAACAGATACATGCAATATATACATACAAATATAAGTAGCATTTTTCTATTTATGCATCCAAAATGCCTTGCATTATCAGTTTATAAGGTGAAATGGGGCCGGAAAACATTCTTTTGATCCCCGTTCGTAATACAATGTCAAAAACAGCAGGATTTCACCGCCTCTATTGAACGATATCAAGGTGGGTCACCCACAATCGATGCCCAATTGATTCGAACAGCAAGCATTTGTTGAAAATGGGATTGCTGTGCAATTGGCACAGCATGTGTGTGTGGTCTTCTTGACTGAAAATGGTGTTGAATAGAAACCAAATCAGGCTTATACAGAGTAAAGCATTGGCTTGCGAATATTTTAACATTATTGTCCAGAATTACAGTATAAAGCACAGGTAAGCATAACCATTCACGTTTCGTTGTTTTATTTTATAAATCGTGGTATATTTACAGAGTTTAAAATAGATTTGTGACTTTTTATTGCATTATTAGATGTATAATAGGCTAATGTAAAAATATTAACAGATTTATAGGGTAAGAAGGCCTTTAAATTAGACATTTTATTACTTTTACTGTGGAATATTGATATACCTGTATTCAGCTTTGGAAAGCCTCGCCAAAGTCATGTGTGGATTTTACTCCATTTCTCTCCTGTTTCTTTCTTTATTTTTCATTCATCCCTTCGCTCACAATATTCTACTATTTTGGAATAAATCTTCTTTACAATAAAACTTTGTGACTATGTTTCGGATTGGTTGGTGCATTTTTCCTAATGTATAATGCAAACCCGAAAGCTGCAATACTGTTACTGTTCAACGTTTGTTTTATTATAATTAGTTTAGCACCACACATTAAAAGTATTTTTTCATATGATTTATAATTAAGTTGTCAGATTTTTTAAATATCTGCCCACATGAAAAATAAAGTAGTATTACTATACTAAATTCTAATAAAATGAAGTATTTTTATTCTTACCATAATATATACTGTACTATGCTAGTTTTTATTACAATTTATTAATTTATTATAGTTAACAGCACAGAATAGTATAGTATAAATTAACATACACACTACAATTTTTAACTATTAGTACTACAATGGAAAAAAGGTCGGGCAGTTTCTCTTTATGACCACTAGGGGGAGGCAGTGAATTGTGTTAAACAATTATGTAAGTGCCACAGTTCGCCACTAAGTGGTATCGTGAGTTTCAATTAAGTTTTATAAACAAGTGTTTTAACACATTTGAAACGGTTTAATGGTAAGTTATAAATGGTAAGTGAACAAAATTGAAAATAATAATGATTTTTTTTTATATAAACATAATATGCTCAAATAAGTTAAAGTTCTGTCTGCATGGTATTTTTAAGGTATGCATACAGTGGGTTGATTGGGAAATATGTAAGATAAGTGTGATTTGTCCATCTGGTATTAACTATATTAGAGATCAAGATAGTTTGTAATCGATTAAATACGTTTAATGGCTTAATAAGGCATGTATGTGTCATTTTTAGTGCTCTACTCGATGTGTTCAAGTGCTGAGCTGTTACATTACATGGTGGTACATTTATTTAAGTTTCTGCTTTTCACCGTGTGCCATTTAAAGCTTTTATGAAACTCCTACGGTTATTTGGGTTGACAAGAGTGAGGTAACGGCGGCACACGGAAAAACAGAAGAGGTTTTTCCGAAACACGCTTCTCTGTTGTAACGCATCACGTCTCGCACTAGCACTGAGAAGAGAATTGGGGCAAAACACAGGTGTGGTTGTCATGGTAACACAAGCATCAAGTCATTTTATTGTGGAACATCGACAGGGCAGCGAGTGATTATTAAAGTTTGGCTTATAAATAATTCATTTTGTGACGTTCGCTACGTAGTCCTCCTTCATTTGCAGAGTAGATTCTACTATGGCTAAGGATTTACTCATGAATATTGATTATGGTACAAAGCACAGAAACCTGCATCTAACATGCTTTTTAAATAAAATAAATATGACGAACAAGAAACGGTTTATAATTTCCCCTAAATATATTTTTAATTGATTTTTAGTTTTAAAAAGAACCAGATACTTTTGGTCGCTTTGAAATGTGTCGAATCATATTACTTTTCATTAAGGTCTGTGTTTGTGTGGAATTCAAGCTCAAGTGCTTTCAAAGCCCTGCAACAGAGAATGTGCTGTACTGTTCTCTAGATAAAGAACAGGGTGGGGAATATAAGAATGATTTACATCTAAGAAATCTAGCACCTAATGTAAAACATTATTGCTTTAGAAGGTTTAGTCTTGTGATGAATATTGTAGTGAAGTGGGGTTCACTTACTTTATTTTGGCTGTTAAGATAGGAAGTACTTTAAAGTCTGATATTAAATGTGTTCTCAATTTGTCACACCACAGAAAACCTTTATTAACCACCCAGAGAATATAAATGATTAATTATATCAAAAAACGTAAATAAAATAAAATATCAAAATCTTGGTATTTCCGTCAAATATTAAAAAAATATTGGATAAACAGCTCTGCTCTCAATCGTTGGGGGCGTGGCCGCTGTCGGTGCCAAAGCCGCTTTCAAATACAAGCTGAATGGATTCTGGCATGGAGAGGTTCTGGCTAGAGGGGATACAGCTATGGCCAAACCTTGGGTTTAGAGGTAGGATTAAAAAACAGCTCTCATCCTTCGAGATTTTGGCTGTAGCTGTATCACATCTGGCCACAACCACGTCGAGATTGTGTTAGGGGCGGGGCCATGCTCGGTTGCTCAGGTGCGTCATCGAGCCACCGCTTTAACTCCGCCCAAATTATCCTGAACAACTGTTTAACTCACTCCACAATTCAGTACTCAGTGATTCTTGAAAATTTGGATAAAACAGGTTTAAATTTTGAAAAAAAAAAAAGTTTGTTTAATGACAAAATCTGATATCATTATAGACCAAGGTCTTGGCTGTTCAGCAATTTACCGGTGCAACCTCCCCTGTTCGTATTTTTTTCCTAAAATAGGCGTTTTTCCAGTTATTACTCATACAACGTTTACTTTAAGCCTAAATAGAATAAGTAATAAAAAAATTTATTTAATAAACATATTTTTGTATTAATAAAGACTATTAATTTAATAACTCAACAGCACTGGAGAAACATATTGTAAGCATATTCATTTAAAACAAATAAAACTCTGTCTGACGGTGGTGACAATAATCTGACGGTGGTGACATTTGCCTCATTATTCCAAAATGTATACCACTCAAGTCAATGGCTTCTTGCTTAAACTTTATGTAAATATTTGGTCCAAAAAATAACAATCCTGAGCACTTTGATGAACAAATATCAAATCATAACTTCCTAAAAAAAAAAACCTGACAGAAAAGACAGAAAACCTGACGGTGGTGACATCTGACGGTGGTGACAAAAACCTAGTATAGATAAAAAAAAATAGATGAGTTGTTCACATAGCCATCTTGTTTCCCCTCTGTTGCTAGCTACTTCAGACCTCTTCTTAAAAATGATACATTTATTTCAGAATCTAATCTAATTTTTTTTTTTACAAAGATGACGGTGTTGACATGTTATGGTTGTCACAGTAGCAGTGTCCAAAAATATGAACAAGTTTAAGAGAAAATAGCAAACATACAGGAGCTTGAGTGATCTTGAAACATGCAGTAGAGCTGAAGGTTTGAAAATGGGGTCCTCAGGAATGCAGTTGACCCTGTAGTTGTCTGATTTTATTGCTTTTTATAAATATCTGACGGTGGTGATGAATATGTGGGACACATTTTGAGCAATCACAAAATAATAGTAAATATTGTTCAAAACTCACTGTTTGTAGTTTTTAATACATATTACAATGTACCCTTTCATGTGGTAAATATATTATTCAATTCAATTATTACTTTTGGCTTTTTTAATCAAGTTGAAATGATTATCTCTTAAACGAGGACAGCTGATTTTGTAGGCAATGGGCCAGCATATAATCATTAAATTAATAAAAAATTAAAATAAACCTAAAAAAACATACATATGTGTGATTAAAACATTGATTCTTTTTCTTCATGAAAATGTTATTAATTTCCAACAGAATTAGCACTTTTCTTAGTGGGACATGTTTTTGCCAAAGTTTCAAGAATCAGTGTACTTATAGTTTACATTCTTTGTAACGTGTTTTAAGCAATACATTTCTAATATATGTGCCATAATAAATACTCTAAATTACTTTACACAGACTTTAACAGTATAATAAACACTTCATCACAATTTATGTTTTTACAAGCTATTATGTGTGGGTTTCATTTTTTTTCACAATTACAAATAAGTCAAATAAGTGGACACCTGATTGCTGACTGCTTGCATGTCGCATGTACGAGATGGATTGGCGGATTATTTAAACATGTTCCTCCCAAACTTTGTTAATAAAACATCATATAATAATAGTTATTTATAAAAAAAACAAGATTTGATAGTTTAACTCGAAATGTAGTTTTTGTATAATTAACCTGTTACGCTACACAACTTTGTTTCCATTTTGGGTTGGGCCATTCAGATTATAATTGGAGATTTCAGTAGATATAGCCTAAAAATCCCTATGGACAATAAGGACTTTTACCGTTACTTTCTATGAACACAGTGGTGTCATATCTCCATCTGCTCAATTTATCGAGTCAGTTAACCTGTACGTATCTCGTCATAAATTGTTGGATCTTCTCCTTAGAGCTCACATTGGTGTTCTTGAGGCCTTAAGTCTTTACAAATCTGATAAGAAAAACAGAAAAAAATCAATGTCGTGTCCAGACATGGCGAGACATGTTTGCTGGTAAAGAATTTAGCAGCTTCAACCTTTCAGAAGAGAACATTTATTTTTGGCACAAGAAAGCAGATAGTGGTAATCATGTTGAAAGATGATTTCATTTCACTGTAATTTTCTTTTGTTTTATTCATTTGCACACAATGGATCTGCCTCTTGGTCAGTCATTTTTAAAGCCGGCCACAAAGAGCGTGTGTACCTCTCTTTAGGGCTTGACTGTAGGTACACTATATAAAGAAGCAATTTCAAAAGATCAGTAAATCACCTCCATCTCCTACTGACATAATAATCTTGATTAAATATGTTTTATATAATCGGGGCCGATAATCCTATAGTGTGGGCCCGGCTTTAGTGGTAACCTTTCTTTTTTAAAAATCAATAAGGTACTCAAGGCTAGCGCTGTATCATGAATAAGTCACGTCTGAAGGGGTTGCAGACACTCGACTTCACTTCATGCCTAACCACGCCCTTTAGCCTTGACTTATTCAATACAGCTCAGCCTTTCGTAGCTTATTGCTTACGTATGTGTGTGTTTTGATCATTTATGTGAAAACCTTAGGGGCCATTCACAAGTGTTGTTGTATTAAAAACACAAAACACAGGCCTTGACACATATTGAACCTTTTGTAACTCCAAACTAAATCTTTAAAACGCAGAAGATGATGCAAAAAAAACGCAGCGGTCAAAGATGTTCATCTGGTACACTGATACTCAACCAAGAAGTGGACATTTTGGATGTCTCCATCATCTAACACCCATTGTTTAACATAACAGTTTAGTATAGTAGAGACCTGAACAGGATGTATACCAAAACAATAAAAAATTCACTTCAACCTTCTATTTACCTGTGATAAGTTGACATAACTTAAAAAACAAGTCGAAATTGTTTTACTTACTTAAGTAATATACAAATATATGTTGATTTGACAAAAATGCTGCAATTTATTTACAGTCTAATTGGATCTTTTGAAGTTGGGTCTTGTTGCTATTTGGATGATTCTCGCAAAATTGGACTTATGAGGTGTCATGAAACATTTTGAATAAAAAATGTAAATGCTATCAAAATAAGAAGCATACAGTTACAAACATCTCTTCATGTGCTATTTTGCACATGATTTCAAATGACATCATACAAACTAAGTTTGTTGTTTTTCCACATTTAAGGGGAAAATTCTCATTACCGCAATGTGTCCAAGACTGGATTTGGGTTCTTTGACATGAAAATATTTATAATAAAAAAATCTAATCTAAAAATCTAATAAAAAGCTTCAGTGCATGTTAAACATTTACAGTAAAGAAACATGTGATATTTGGTGATCATTGATACATGTAGAGACAATAATAAGGAATAGAAATGTGTCCAAGACCAATTTTCTCATCATCCGCAACAATTTTCAATCATTGTTTAAGCCCTCAAGGAATTAACATTTTCAAAAAAAAAATTGTTGGAATTGGAACATAAGTGTGACTGTAAGCAGTTCTTATTGTTTCTCTCCCGATAAAAGTTAATTTTGTTTGTCATAGTACCTAGAAAACATTTTTAGTTCTCATTACCGAAACATGAGTTTGTAAATGCATAAATTTAATGTAATATCATGTTGCGGTAATGATAATTTTTGATAATAATATAAATGAAATATTTTTTAAATCCTCTAAAAATAATGGTTATAGTAAGCTCAGACCTTAATCTTATATGTGCAAAAAATTGGCTTCAGTGACTTTTTAAAAATTTTGATGCTGGACACCTTCGAAATCTGGATTTTGTGGAAATCACCCATTTGCTAATCGCTTCCATCTTTTCCCAGTCCACATGCCATATCATATGACTGGAAGTAAGATCGTTTTAAGGAGGGGAGGAGACTTGCGCTTTTGATTTAAGATTATGAGGGCACATTCATTTTTTTTTAAATAATGAGGCTAACAGATAAGTCATTTATTTAAAAAAACACACACACAATATTCCAAAACAAATGACGGTTTTTCATTTCAATTTCATTGCGACTTTAATTTTTCTAAAGTGTACCAGGTTGCTTTTGAGTTATTGTGTCACTTGTTTTTGTTTCCAAGCCATAACAATATCGAACGAGCTAACCAAAATAGCATTTTGTGGTGCATCCCTGAGAGACTTTGCAAATGCCACCATATGCTGCCATGCTAGTGATGCTGAACTGACATTTTCAAAGGTAACTGCATCAGTCTGACAAAATGACTTAACTTGACAATTACAGAGCGGTCTTTTTCGGCGAATCTGACTATTTCTCAGCAGGAGTCTTTAGAAAAGACTCCCAAATTGGCCAATACAGAGAACGTTGTGGATCAAAACAGGTTCACAGCTGTTAAAACGAGTTACCATAGAAATGCAAAGAGTTATAGCTATAGGTACACGAAGAACAGATCTTTTAATAGTAACAGCATTTTTAGAGCTACAGTATTAACTCCCATGCAAACATTTACTTGTCATTACTTGCAGGTGATATTGAAACACCATGGCAACCTTTAAAAGTTGCATGGGCTCTTATATTTACGGCATTTATATTTTGGTGATATAGACGCATACAGACGCAAATGCAGTGGACACAGCCTCCCACCTGAGTGATCTCAGCTGCTCTGACAGACCGATTCAGCAGTGATTATTTATTTTTTAACCTCATTACGGATGACACAAATGTCTCCTTCAGCAGAGAGACTGTTGCCATAGTAACAGAGTGCAGCAATGGCACATTGACCTCTTATGGGACATGCCCTTTCGGAGTTTTTATACTATTATACACATAGTCAACCAATCACTGTGCACTCAAGGCCTATGATGTAATATGTCAGTTCACTTGCAACATGATGTCATCGCCGGTCAGTAATAGCAGAAAAAACATAAGATTTGCCCAATCCTAAGATTGTTAATGAACAAAATGCATTAATTTTAGAGAGACAGAGGCAGAGCAAAAAATAAAGAGTTCATATAAGTACCTCAGTAGTGCATATTGGTACCATGGCGGCCGGTGACTTCTTTTTTCATGGGCGCTCGATGCGAAATTAATCATAACATGTATGTAGCCTGTCATGTGTGTGGTTCCTTTTTTCAAAATATGTGTCCTATGTGCATCATGTGTCTTGTCAAAATAAGTGCCTGCTGCAGTTGCGTCTAAAGGGTTTATGATAAAAGAGACGCTCGTGCTTGCCAGATACTCGCATAATCTCATGCGTAATCAGAGTTTACTGTTAAGGGAGTGTCTTGGGTGTATTTTGTGAACCTGAGCGTCTCTTTTATCATAAACGGTTTTGACGCATGTGCAGCATGCACTTATTTTGACAAAACACGTGATGCACATGGTTCACATGACGCGACAAACACATATTTTGAAAAAGCAAGCAACACACGACACTCCAAACACTTATTTTGAATTTGCGTCCCTCTTATGAGCCGTCACGAGCCGCCACTGAATAGTACCAAATGTATCTGTAACTAAATTGATATTATGACATTTTCAAGGGTTATTACGCCTTGGGACGTTTTTGACCATTTTTTTCTGACCGTGCTACCATGCACTGGGTTGTAACCCTGTTTACCCTGTTCACCAAAGGCCATTTTTAGTCTCATTTGGTACTTAGTGAGTAATTTAGGACAGTCTGCATGCATTTCAAATAAACTGTTTTCCTAAGATGTATGATTTGTCTAAAATTTAAATGGTGCAATATATAGACATAGTCTTGGCAGGTTGTTTTCCAGAGGACTCAACTTTACGAGAAACGTCTTCAAGACGTCTCTGCAGAGTGACAGCCAGACACCTTGGATTACTGGGATGATAAAAACAGTCCTCTGGCATATTTGCAAAAAAAGGTGTTGCTTTTATTGTTACAGTACTTTAGGCCAGGATAGATAAATCAGGTCAACCATGATGTTCTCTGTTTTTGATTGCAGATTGATTTGTCTGTATCACAAAATGTCTCGGCGTCTGTACCTTAATAAGATGTAACCGTGATAGATGTACAGTTCAAAAAGTTTCGGAAAGGGGTGCAACCGGCTGAACACAATCCTTTATATGAGTCAAACCCTTCTAGCGTCATTTATATTCATGATAATAAGTGAATATGTATCCTGACTAAGGAAGGTTCTTAAGAAATGTGTTTTCCGGGTTTACATCTTAAAGATGAATGTATGACTAACTGACATTCATATTAAAATGCGATGACGAACCAGGCACATTATGTGCTGCTGTGGATTAAATACAGAGAGACTGAATACCCAATCTAATGCTGTAAATTCGCACATTGTTCCTTGAGCCCATTGCATTTGTGCCTTTGGATCTGATGAGAAGCATGCAAATGCACCCTTGTGTTCATGAATTCTTGACAATTACTGCATTTACTATTTGTTTGGATTGAGAAACCGAACGAGCAAACATAATTGCGATGGCAAAAACTGGGCACCAAAAACTCAGCGTTTTGTATGTAAGAAAGTTAGATCTTTAGGTTCACAGGACATTCCCTAATGCAGGGATTTGCTGTTGGCAGCTATTGTGAACGGTTGAGAAGTGGCTGTACAAATGATTGGGTTTGATTGGGCTCAGAAGGACTTACTTGTGGCTCTAATGGAGATTTTGAAGCTTAAAGACCCATTGTTGGTGCTTGATGGAGATAAAAATAGACTTCAGTTTGCAACATCTTCATAGGTTGAGTGATTTGATGACGGCAAGAGGAATTGCATACACATTCGGTTTTATTCTGTTGATGCTATACTTGATTCAACTGCTTTAGTTTCTATGGAGGCGTCTTTCCTCTAAAGTTCAGTTTAGTTAAATTGTGTAATGTTTCCTCAGACGTGGACGGATGATCCATCTTGACAACTACTGTGTATGAACATCATCACCAATGCTAAAATCATAGAGCAGAATAAAAAGCAAGTATACCGGTATCTCACTTTGGTCATGCGAGGCTTGGATGTCATTATAATGGTGAAGGTGATGTTCTGTATAGATGTCAGAATATTGTACATAGTCTTCAAACAAGCAGAGCGAGGAAAGTTTCATGTTATGTAAGTCTGCCATGTCTGTAAAGGTTTATTTGAATGTTCTTCAGTATAAGCAGTGAATCTGCGTCTCGTGAATGAATGCACGCAGTGGCTGTGAGCCTTTTTCGAGCCTCAGCTAGCATAAACTTCATTAATGTGCTACACCCCTGGCATTAAGATGTCCAATTTATTTGAACCTTTTTTACAGGTTTCGAACCCCTTTTTTGCTTTGTAGATGGTTCAGATTGAGACTTATGTCTTCGTTTAAAATCTCACATGTTGGCATTTAAAGGAGTAGTCCACTTTGAAGATGTGGTCCATTGACTTTTCATAGTAGGAGAAGAAAATACTATGGTAAGTCAATGGGCCCCATCTTTAAAGTGGACTACTCCTTTAATAGTTAATCTTAAACCACTAACAAGCATGTATTGAATAGATAATTTATTAAATGGTACAATTTTACAAGACTTTTTTAAGATGTCAAATAAATCTTTGGTGTCCCCAGAGTACGTATGTGAAGTTTTAGCTCAAAATACCATATAGGTAATTTATTATAGCATGTTAAAATTGCCACTTTGTAGGTGTGAGCAAAAATTTGCCATTTTGGGTGTGTCCTTTAAAATGCAAATGAGCTGATCGCTGCACTAAATGGCAGTGTGGTGGTTGGATAGTGCAGGGGCGATATTATCCGCTTCTGACATCACAAGGGGAGCCACATTTTTCACATGCTTGCAGAGAATGGTTTACCAAAACTGGGTTGATCTTTTTCATATTTTCTAGGTTGATAGAGGCACTGGGGACCCAATTATAGACACCATCAGCTCACCACAATGTCATCCAAAATGTTGATGTCTTTCTTTGTTCAGTCGAGAAGACATTATATTTTTTGATGAAAACATTCCAGGATTTTTCTAATTTTAATGGACTTTAATGGACCCCAACACTTATTAGTTTTAATGCAGTTTAAAATTGCAGTTTCAAAGGACTCTAAACGATCCCAAACAAGGCAAAAAGGGTCTTATCTAGCGAAACGATTGTAATTTTTCGCAAACAAATATGCACTTTTAACCACAACTTCTCGTCTTTCTCCAGTCCTGTGACGCGCCAGCGCGACCTCACGAAACTACGCCCCAGTGTTTACTGTTTAGTGTGGAGAAAGGGGACCGTTCCGACGTTGTTTTATGTGGAATGATACTAATTAATGTATTTGTGTCAGTTTATTGTTTAAAATGGTCCGCAAATGTGCGTTTCATACATTTAACACTTGACCTTTCAACGTCATTATTACGCAATTACGTGAGGCCGCAAATGTGCAATTTGCACCACAGGACCGGAGGAAGACGAGAAGTTGTGGTTTAAAATTGCATATTTTTTATTTTTCATGCCATATATGACAATCGTTTCGCTAGATAAGACCCTTATGCCTCATTTGGGATCATTTAGAGTCCTTTGAAACTGCAATTTTAAACTGCATTAAAACTGTTATGTGTTGGGGTCCATTTAAGTCCATTAAAATGAGAAAAATCCTGGAATGTTTTCCTCAAAAAACATAATGTCTTCTCGACTGAACAAAAGAAAGACATCAACATTTTGGATGACATGGTGGTGAGTAAATTATCTGGATAGTTACCTCTTCAGTACCAAAATGTACTTCTGAGACTGGTACTAATATCAACTGGAGAAGGAAAATGTGTATTTTTTGAAAGGGCATCACCCTTGCAGTGACAGGGACCATATTTTGATAATTTAATTTTAAAATAGCTTAGGTTTCTATTACCCTTATGTTTTGATTAGAGACTGTATTTCAAGATCATAAACTAAAAAAAACGTTTTTTTTTAAAGTCCCCTAAGTTGATATTTTATATAACTTTATTTTATTCACTTAAAAGTCATATTTGCATCAAAACAGCAAATGAAAAAGTTTTTTTCTTGTGACATTATTTTTTCAGGCCTTAAAAACACTTTGAATGTAACTCTACACCCTTGCTTCATTTAGTATGCACAGACATATGAAAATGTGAATTAGGACCATAATAAATCACACCAGCGTAGATTGTAGATATAGATGTACTTACTGTAGATGCCGCATTCTTTAACTCTAGAAATGTAGCTTATGGTTACACATTACATACATAAGTTATGCGTTTGCACTTCGACGTTTGCACTTGTATAGTTTTTTCTTCTGCGCTGATGATAGCAGATTAAAGCATTCACACTGCACGTGTGAGCAGCACATGTGTGAGCATCACAGGAGTAGATCTGAAGCAGCTGTGCTGTGATCATTTCAGCGCTGAGTCTATGCAGCATACATGTCTATGGCTGAGATGGCCTGATCCACTTGTTCAACTGTGTTGATATGATTGGTTGCATATCTTTGAGGGGGGACTTTAAGTAAAAAGCGGCACATCTTACCCCATCACTTTAGCTGACTGTTTTCATTCAGTGTGTCTGTTTCAGGAACAGCTGTGGAGAGACACAAGCATTCACTAGATTAGTCCCGAATAAATAATCATAGAACCTGCATTATCACAGAGAACAGCTCTCTATTGACACCGAGGTGAATGGTTGGCACTTACAAAGTGCGAGAGCTAATTAAAACACAAGATGTGCCACCACACGACCATAGATAGGAGCGAAAGGAGAGAGAGAGGGTGCCAGAGAGAAAGCAGGGGTGAGGAATCTACACATCTCATTAGCCTTTATACTGTGATGGAGGACAGTCTGCACTTGTCTGAGCTTTGACTCAAGTCTTTGTGTATCTCATTACGTTTGTTAATGATGTCTTCAAAACACAAGGAGCATCTTTCTTCGTTTTTAAGCTTTGACGGAGCAGATGAGGAAGGGGAAGGGCGAGGAGTGAATCTATTTAAGTCTTCTGATGTTGTTTTGGAGTAATAGAGCTGTAGCTGTAGAGTCTTTGAACCTTAGGCACCTCTCACTATTCCATTACTGGACTATTGGTGTTGGGAATGATATTGGATACTTGCTTCTGCAGATAGGGTTACATAATCCATCAAGCAAGCAGGATTATACTTGTCAGTCATCTCTTTTGAAGTTCATATGCAGACAACACAAAGTGTAATGAATTTGTGTTAGTGTGTCGATGCTGGATAGTAAATAAGTGATTTCCAGTTCGTTGTTCTTTATTCTCTTTTTTAATTAAAGGATTAGTCCATTTTCTTAAAAGAAAAATCCAGATAATTTACTCACCACCATGTCATCCAAAATGTTGATGTCTTCCTTTGTTCAGTCGAGAAGAAACTATGTTTTTTGAGGAAAACATTGCAGGATTTTTCTCATTTCATTGGACTTTAACAGAGCCCAACACTTAATACTTAACTCAACACTTAACGTTTTTTTTAAAGGAGTTTCAAAGGATTCTAAACGATCCCAAACGAGGCATAAGGGTCTTATCTAGCAAAACGATTGTCATTTTTGACAATATAAATAACAAATATACACTTTTAAACCACAACTTCTCGTCATGTAGATCCGGTCGTGATGCGCAAGCTGACCCCACGCAATACGTCATGACGTCAAGAGGTCACAGAGGACGAACGCGAAACTTCGCCCCAGTGTTTACAAGCGTCTTGAAAGAGGACCGTTCCTACGTTGTTGTATGTAAACTGATACTAATTAATGTCTTTGTGTCAGTTTATTGTTTACAATGGTCCGCAAATGTGCGTTTTATATATGTAACACGTGACCTCCCTACATCACTACGCATTTACGTTAGGTCGCGCTGGACCGGACCTACACGAAAAGTTGTGGTTTAAAAGTACATTTTTTTTTTTCTTGTCAAAAATGACAATCGTATTGCTAGATAAGACACTTATGCCTCGTTTGGGATCGTTTATAAACCTTTGAAACTCCATTGAAAAAAATTGTTAAGTGTTGAGTTAAGTATTAAATGTTGGGCTCTATTAAAGTCCATTAAAATGAGAAAAATCCTGCAATGTTTTCCTCAAAAAACATTATTTCTTCTGGACTGAACAAAGAAAGACATCAACATTTTGGATGACATGGTGGTGAGTAAATTATCTGGATTTTTCTTTTAAGAAAATGGAATATTCCTTTAATTCTTTTTTTCCCTCTGTGCATTAGTTTGTAGCTTGTGTTGTTTAGTCACATTGGTTCTTTGTGGGAGGAGGTGATCTTTTGATCTACATTTTCTATATGATTTTGACAGAAAATGGAAGCCGGCAGAAAAACTAAGCATGATTACTTCTGTGTGAACTATTGTTCAAAAGTTTTGGGTCACTTAACAAATGTGCTCCTCATGAGCTTACGTTTCTCATTTGAAGGTGTATGCTTAAATGGTTTAAATTATTATTATTTTAGACAAAAAAGATAATTGACTTCAATTATAGAAATAAAATGCATGCATGACTTCAACTGAGCACAGCTAGAGAATAAATGCGAAATCCCCCTGTGATGAAACCTCTCAGGATGAGACCTCAAGAAGTTATTTAATAAAATGCAAAAATTACAGTTAGCCAATTTTTTTATGCAAAGGGTGACACTGAACATCCTAATATATAACCTTTACATAGCTACAACATAATTCCCAAAGTAACATTTGGGTTATTCCATAGTTGTTTTAGTTTTTCATTGATTGATCTAATAATAATAATTTTTGCTTATACTGTATGTCCTCCATATGTGTATACTTTTCACTGTCAGAAAAAAAATTGTCAAAAATTGTCCCAATGTGTCACTGGTGCAGTACCATTTAAAAAGGTCCTAATACCATTTAAGTACAGATATTTGGTTCCAGCATGTAACACATGTACTAATATGTAATGTGTGGTACCAATATGCACCTTTGGGTACTGAAATGGTGCTCTTTATGTGCAAAACTACTTTTTGAAAGGGTACTGCCCCAGTGACAGCTAGGGACAATTTTAGACCTTTTTACAAGGTTTATCATTTATGTTACTTGTTTTGCCACAAATCTGATAATGTAACTGACTAACAAAAAGTTATTTTTCCATGACAATTTTGGCTTCCTTCCCCATTTCCCTGTTTTTCTCTAACTCGATTTATCACGGATTTGGGGGATTGCAAGTGGGATTTTATGGCCAAATGATCTGGCAATCGAAATCTGGTGTGGGAGGAGTCATGTTAGATTGACAGGACACATCCTAGAGAAGGGTGCACTGAGAGACGCGAGACAGCCAGAGCTTTTCATTCATGAAGACGCACTTCAGCACCGACACTTTGCGGACAGCGCACCAGTATATCCCAGATTAATAAACTTAACCAGCAGTATGCGCGCGACTGTGACCAGACGCGTGTCTGTAAACTACTGAACACTGTTCAATTCAACTTTCCTTATGGGAGTGTGTCGAGCGAGTATGAAGAGCGCTTTCAGATGCTGGAAGCGGCGGTCGGCTGGGTCTCTATAGT
Source organism: Paramisgurnus dabryanus (assembly GCF_030506205.2). Taxonomy (NCBI): domain Eukaryota; kingdom Metazoa; phylum Chordata; class Actinopteri; order Cypriniformes; family Cobitidae; genus Paramisgurnus; species Paramisgurnus dabryanus. The sequence continues at coordinate 13,897,855 of NC_133359.1, read as the reverse complement.
CGTTATATAGGATATTTAAGTCAGAAGGATGCTGGTGGGAAATGCCTGGAGACAGAGAGGATGAGATTTGTGGAAAGGCGCTGGAGCTGCTGTCTGATCTCTGCTCGAGAGGAGAAGTGCACGATGACAACTGTTTGGATTTCACCTACTATTTTCGAGATCTGGGGCGACCGAGATATTCAGACTCGGGTGAATATTTTGTTTTATCGGTGTTTTAAAGAGTCTGTGAGAGGTTAATCTTTAAAATCACGACGTTGAAGCAAATGCAACCGCTTAAACTACGTTGATTTATCGGGAAAACTTGTTGCGAAAACATCCTGACGTAAAAGTTACCGCGTGCGTTTTATTCGCGGTTTTTTTTTAATACAAGGATATTGCATTTATGTGGTGAAGTAGTCGTGAGTATCGATGAAGATGGAGTTTGTTGTCGTACCCCACCCTTTACCACTTACGAAAATGAACCATGGTTTTACTATAGTTTGCTACTATATAGTTAAACCATAGTCACCACAAAATAACCATAATTTTGCTACAAAAACATCATTAAACCATGGTAAAACAATGGTTTTATCAATTGTAATCACCAAACATCAAAACATGGTTAATTCTCAATGGACATGACATAAACGGTATTTTATTAACATTAGCGATTATTTAACTATGATTGTTTTGGGTCTTTAACGGGTTTTAACTTACAAAAATAATAACATAATATTTATTAATTTATTAAACAATATTTTTGTAATATTCATTATATTTTTTTATGTAATATTTTTTATAAAATACTTATATATTTTTACTTCCTAATTGCGCATTTTAACCCCTTCAAACCTAATTTTTCTGGTGTTTAATCAGTGTGCCTTATTTTGATAGTTTTATGTATCTCACGAAAATTCGGACATGTTTTATGAGTTGGCTAATTCGTATTCATTCATACGACTACTACAGTACATTTGTAAGTTTTGGTATGATTTTCATAGACCCCGTGACGTTGGGGTTATCTGCGGGGTTAGAGGTTCAGGTTTGTTGGTGTTTTTTCGTGAAAATCGTACGATTAACTTTGTATGAATTCATACGAATAAGGCCACTCGTAAAATATGTACGAATTCTCGTGAGATCAGGCTGGTTGATCAGCATTTTTATTGGTTTGAACCACAATGTGATGTCCATTCCAGCTGACGCAGGATCTGAAGGGGTTAAGCATTTTTTTATTAAGCTATATATTGTTTCTTTCTATATTAACCTATTAAAATACAAGTTAGGCTACATTTTGTGCTCCCTCTCTGCTTATTTAGATTATAGATGAACTAGACAGAAAGTAAGTAGAACTGCATACACCCACAAGTCTTCCCCTAACCATCATTCCCCATAATGGTCCATTTAGAGCTGTCCTGAATCGTACCATTTGGAAACGCAGCACGCTTTCAGTTTTAATGCATTCACTTAATAAATACAGTGAAATTCTAGGGCTAACATTCAAACATCTAACCTTTTGTATTTGTACATACATATTGAAGTTAAAGCAATTTTATATTCAGTGTTCCTAGAGGGCTTGGCAGGGATGTTATATATCTATATAACGACCTGTCAAGGGAACAGAAATACAGTATTGCTTGATTCAATGCATATTTTATGGGCGTCCACATAAACAAATGTATCACACCCTCCAGTTGTAGATCTAAACCGCATAGATTCTGATATTATCAGAGAGGTTGAGAAAGATTTCACTCCACCCTGCTGCACTGTACATATTCTTTTCCTCTGTGAATACCTTGCATTGACATCCGTCAACACCGTAGGCCTTTTGAGCCCATGATTCAAGCTAACAATTTAATCCCTCAAGACAAATTGTACAAGAATTTAATGAAAGGCAACAGCTGGGTTTAGGCATCTGTAAAGCAGACCCAGTAAATATACTCTCAGTCTATTGGGAATTCACATGCATCGCTGCGAAGTGCCCGTGTGGTGGAAAGTCTTTTGTAATACAACCCGAGGGACTCTAACACTTTGAGAGGTTAATAACATCTGTGTCACCTTAATGGATGACTTATGGACAGTTCAGATGACAAGGTGTAAAGGCGTATTGACGGGTTTATTTGTAACTGAAGGCCCAAACACAGCTTGTCAAACTGTGTCTACGTCTCACTAAGGCATGTCTGTGAGCAGTTTTACTGATAACATGTCAACTGACTGTTTTGTGAGCCATATTTATTCATAACTATTCTCACCTATAGCTAGAAATCAGCAAGTTGTACTGCAGGTGACATCTGGACTGTCGTGTTGGGATTTGATTGGTCTGATCTTTATCTTTCCTCTTTGGTGAAAATAAAATCTTTCCATCAAATCGGCTAGCATTTTTAGTGCGAAACCTGCATTCAGAACATTATTTACCCAAAATAAACAGATTTTTGAATGTGGCCGTTTGTAATGCATGTATATATGGTCATAACACATATGGCACACTGTGAAATACCATTTGTGAACAGATACACAAATGCAACATGTGTCTGGATATGTGTGACAAACGCAACTATGAACACCTGCGGGTGCTCAAGTGGACACCTGTTTTAAGATGCATAACAAAACATTCTGATCCCAGATCTGTGATTGTATTTTACAGCGTGTCTGGTTCATTAAAATGAACATGCAAATTGTAAGCCAGTTTGTCAAGTCCATAATGACATCCCTACCCAAACCTAACTCTAACCCCAACGCCAGGTGACAACTGTTTCTAACCCCAACGCCAGGTGACAACTGTTTAATTTCGCGTACACTGTTTAATTTCGCGTACACTGTTTAATTTTGCGTGATCTAACCCTAAACCGACGCGAAAATGGTAAGAAAATAGGAGAAGAGAATGCAACGGACGTAATAGTATTGAAGTCCCCAGTTCGTCAAAAAATGACGCGAAAGGTATACCCTCCGCGTCACATATTGACGAATGGTCAAGTGTCGTCAAATATTGACGACATGGGGTGAGACTGTGTTAAAAATACAAAGGATGGCATCTAAATGCAAAGCAAAAGCCCTTGGAAATGTTTTGCTTTCTTTTCTTTAATATGCACATCATAAAGTAGAACTTTCATGTTTGCAAAAAGGAAATGCTTTACCAGGCTCGGAAATAGCATAATGCAATAAAAATGCTTGAAAGTGCCTGTAAACATTCGTTTTAGACCAGTATCATTAATCATGATGTATAAATGAATAAAGTGATGTCAGGGCTTACACATGGATTTGGTGTATTGTAGGACAAGTGTCAAGAATTTACACAAATCTGGAAAATCACTTTGACACAGTTAGGTATGTGTGGTGAAAGCACAATTGGAATCGACACAGGTGCAACATGAAGATGTTTCCATAGCGATCCATCAGTCATGGTACAAATATGTACTTTTGAGGTATTAAAGGGCAAATATTATGCCCATTTTTACAAGATGTAATATAAGTCTCAGGTGTGCCTAAAATGTGTCTGAAGTTTAAGCATATACAAAATGCCCCTATTTGGGAGAGAGAGTTTTTATGTGTGTGTACCTTTAAATGCAAATAAGCTACTTTCGTTAAAAAATAGATCTGATTCCAGTTAGTGTTACAACGTGCTAACAAACACTTGATGGCTGCGTCCGAAACCGCATAGTGTACAGTAGGTACTGAATAAGATGAAGTACCTACTTACTTGCCATTAAAACAGTAGGTACTGTATAATATGAATATTAGTAGTATGAATGAGATTCGGACAAACTACATTCGCCATGTTGCTACATCACGTGACATACGTCGTCGTCATGTCATTCCAGTGCGAAACAGCCACATGTCTCTTCTTTTTTGTTGGATAACACCTCTCATGGGATAGTGAAGTGTCTATCGTATGCACACTGCAAAATCTAACCGGAAGGAGTAGGTCATACGGGTACTTTTCGCATACTGTTTTTCGAATACTATGTATTCGGACATACATACTACTCGCCTCGCCTACTGCTTTTCGTGTATATAGTATGAAGTAGGCCGTTTCGGACGCAGCATTAGAGACTGTGGCTGTGTCAGTCAGTGGCTGTGGGTGGGGCTTTGTCAGTGTGACACATAGACTGTAAAAAGATGGATGACGCCCGTTCGCTCTCTTCCATTGGTGAAAAGTAAAGCCGCCAGTGTCCCGATATGGAGCTGAAATGTTGGGTTTTGAGTCTGGGCAGTAGGGATTTCGGGACCAGTCCTGCGCAGTAGTGAGCAGGAAGTAAAGCCCCGCCCTTGCTCTCGCACAATGCGCATATCACAGCTGTCAATCATGATGTAACACCACACTAAACAACTAAAAACAAACTTATTTAAAGAAACAAAACAATTGAATTTACATCAGCATGAACTACAGTGAATGACAAAAAACAGCTTTGGAAAAAAGATAATTTAAGTGTAATTAAATTGTTTAGTTGGTCCCAAGTCCCATTGAATAATATGGGGGAGGCAGGGTTTATGACCTATACTAGGACCTGTCAATGGGGGGCGATCGAGACGTTTTGGCTTCACTTTTCAGGGTTTGTGCGGCATGCTTGGTGTGACATCACATTGACAAAAGAATAAAAACAGCATCTCTCATTGTTTTAAAGGGACACTGAAAACAGGCTTATTTTCAGCTCCCTTAGAGCTAAACAATTGAGTTTTACCATTTTGGAATCCATTCAGTCGATCTCTGGGTCTGGTGGTACCACTTTCAGCATAGCTTAGCATAATTCATTGAATCTTATTAGACCATTAGCATCACGCTCAAAAATAACCAAAGAGTTTAGATATTTTTTGTATTTAAAACTTGACTCTTCTGTAGTTACATCGTGTACTAAGACCGATGTAAAATTAAAAGTTGCGATTTTCTAGGCCTATATGACTAGGAATTATACCCTTGTTCCGGTGTAATAATCACAGACTTTGCTGCCTTATGGGTGCAGTAGGCACAATGATATAACACAGTGCCCGAAAATAGTCCCCAGCTATTAAAAGTTACCAAGGGGACTATATACAAGCACTGCGTAATAAAAAGACGATACTAGTGTGTATCTTAAGACAAATGAATGGCACGGAGATATTTTAATATCTGTCAGTGCAAGTTATTATCAACTGAGACAGCTCAAACATTAGTTTTAGTCTAGGACTAGCTTAAGCCTTGTCTGTGAAACAGACAATAGGGGATAGGGGGCGTCATTTATGAAATGCTGCGTAGAAAACGTCCTAAATTTACAATAATTTCTCAAAAGCTCACATGTGTGATTCATAAAATGAACGTGTGCACAGAAAACGACGTGCATATAGATGTGAAATCTATAAATCGCAAATGATCTTGAAATTGTGCAAAGCAAATAAATCTCGCATTTAAACGATGCCTAATTAATGTCATTGACATATAAAAATGTAATAATGGATTATATTTTCAAAAACCTGCAGCAATCGAACAAGCAAAAGTGCGTTTGTCTGCTCAGACCCTGACGTGGCGCTAAGCACTTTTCGTAGTTTTTAAATATGGACTTGCTTTATGCATGCTTTATAAATGAGGCACAGAGTGTAATTAGCATTAGCATGTGCATATAAAGCATTTTTTCTTCAATGACATCGATGTTTCTTCTACCTTGGTACGTTTTAACAATCATCATTCGCCTTTGATAGTTTCAATGTTTTATACCCAGAGTCTTACAGACTTATATTTACAGAAAAACAACAAAGTACACTAAATCGATCGACTATTATATGCGCTTTTGCCTTACTGTAAGACATACTGTACTATTGCATTGTTTAAATTAGTAAATAATTCAATTTATTTTATTCATTCTGATTTGTCTTATTTTGCATTGACACGCTCACTGATATTTAATATACACTGGTAAGCCAACATTGCATGATTTTTTATTTTCAATATACTGTAAAGCTTGGTGTCCTATTTACAGTGCTGTAGCCTTCCCTAGGAGTCCTCACAGAAACAATATGCATGAAATGTTATTGCACTGAATATGTGTCCCAAGGAGGCAGCTACTCAGAGTATGTTCTCTGTTGTATTATTTATTCATATTACATGTTGGAATCCTAACCTGAGGGATTTTGTTTGTTTTATTAGTGCTGTCTTCTTAAGAGTTTGATTTAATATTAGCCACATATTACTGTATGTTTTTGTGATACATACAAAACCTCACAAAGACAGAGATGTAGTTGCATTTTAAATATGCTGGATGTTATGCTCATAGATGAGGGCAGTATATGACACAAATAAATCCTATGTTTAATTTGGTGTGTTATTGGTATCCCGCAGAGTCTATTAAAGACTGTGGAACATTGCTACATGTTAATAAGCCTGATTACATGTTGTCAGCATTAGGATAAGAAAAAAAGATGAATCCATTTATTTTATTGTCAGTATGAAACCTGCAGTTAGATCAGTTTTATCCAAAGAAGTGCACTTCATGAGCACTCATGAAATTTTAGTACAGACAAATCAGGAAAAGATCAACTCTTGATATCTTGGTTGAATGCTGTTTTCCCATGATTTATTGGGAACTGTAACTTATTTTGTTATAAAAACTGAAGAACTCAGAGGTTGTTTCATTTAATGTAGACTATGCGAAACCTCCCAAAATACCAATTGTACCACTTTATATACCACAATAATATGTTATTTTAGGGTATATATTTTTATTATTTATAGTGACCCCGTCTGAAATCCCTGTAAAATCCAGGCTTAAAGGTGCTCTAAGCGAATTCACGCATTTTAGGCCATAAACATTTTTGGTTTCATAAAGTAAACATCTTCTCACTATTTGCTAGCTGCCTGTCCTCTGAACACACTGTAAAAAAACGCGGTCTCTGTAGACAGCCCAGGCTTCGCAAACTGCATCAAAAACAAAGTTGAAATTTAAATGAGTTGGTTACTCGCGTTACTCTATTTTGTGATAATTGAACACTTGCAGACAAGACATTTCTGATCTGATGTCGCAGGACCGTGGTGGGCGGCACAATGAATAATAACACAGAAGTTGTGTTAGTAACACACCCTCTGTGTTATTATTCATTGTGCCGCCCACCACAGTTCTGCGATGTTAAATCAGAAATGTCTTGTCTGCAATTGTTCAATTATCACAAAATAGAGTAACGCGAGTAACCAACTCATTTAAATTTCACTAATTGTAACTGCGTTACCTGATAAAAAAAAAAACTTCGTTACATGTTTATTACCGCTAAAAGTAGTGGAATTACAGTAACAGAATTACTTTGTAACCCATTACTCCTATCACTGTTTTTAACACAACTTGTGTTGGCCCTTTCATTTATTTTAACATGAAATAACGCCTTAAATGGCATGACACACACAATGTGTAAAAAATTAACACATCATTTTTTGCAGTGTATGTTTATATGTTTTTAGAAGAAAATTTTTCTGGAACGCATTTTGTGAAACTTTTGTGAAAGTTACAAAAAAATGCTGGCGGGCAACTTTCAAAAAAAAGCTGCCGGCGAATGAGTTAAAGATATCAAGGTTATATTTTCTTTGCATTATTTTACAGTAAATTCACTTAAGATGGGTCACACATTCCTAATATTCCTGATCCTGTTGTTTTAAAGAAATATTATAGTTCACCCAAAAATGAAAATTGGAAGTCTGATTCTCACACAAAGGGATCTTGGAGTACAGGTATTTCATATGTAAGGTATAATGTATAGCCAGCAGGATGTTATCACGGAAATAATAAACCCTGGCAGTGTGATCAGTACCTGTTGCGAAGCAGAGGATATTGTATGACACTGAAGGGGTTTATGTCACGATAACAACCGGCTGTCTGTACATTATCCCACTTAATACATGGCTATTTACCTCATAAGTAATGTGAGGAACATTAAATATTGATTTGAAATATTTGATTAGCTCATTTTTAACGAATGCGGACCTTCCGCGATAAAAAAAACTTTATTTTCAGACGTTTAAATATCACAAACACGCTATTTAGTTTAATCATTTGTAAATATAATGTAATATGTATTATTAAAAGACATATTTATATTAAATTTTTGTGTAATATTAATCTGTAGCTAACAAAATGATTTGCAGCATCCAAGTTACCGTGTGTTGTTACTTTTGAGCATTGTTATCTGGAAATAACAAACCTGCAAATGTTGCAACTGGCCAATCAGAATCAAGCATTTTAACATGTCGTGTAATAAGATAGTACAGATAGTACACTTCTGGTACAGAAGTAGTATTTTCTTTAGGTATAAAAGAAGAGAATCAGGATGGGCTAAATAGAAAGCACACGGATGAACAATCTGACAGGGATTTATTCAGTCCACACTAAAAGCCTCTCTGGCTGGGTGGCCTAATTCAGAGAAACCATCTCAAGAGGCGTGAGAGAAAGCGAGAGAGAGCATAGAGATCCATTACTGTGCATTCAGCAACTAGAACTGTGCTTTAACTCCAACACAGTTATTAGAGGCTCCCTCTACCAAATTTCAGAGTATCTTCATGAAGAATATGTTTGCATGTGGTGATAACATCATATGAATCATCAAATCTTTAATATTTCATCCTCTAATTGGGTTTACAATGTAGAATTTGAATAACAGATTGTATTACAGACTTAATAAAGTATTCACTTTCTTAGGGCTGGTTTTCTTTATTAAAGGATAATGAAAATGCTTGATTTATTCAGTTCCTCTGTTGATAATTTTATCTACTATTCCTCTTCTTCTTTATTCCAGATGTGTCTGTAAGCCTGTTGTCCCTTTTGGTGACCACTTGCGGCCTTGCACTATTCACCGTCTCCCTCTTCGTGTCATGGAAGCTGTTTTGGGTCCCATGGCGCAATCGCTTTCTCCCCGGTCTAAAGGACCAACAAGGAGAGCAGCAGCCCGTCCTGACCGAGGTGGAAGGTCTGGAGCGGGAATACAGCGAAGACTTTGAGAAAGATCCTTCAGGCCCGACGATGCTGCCGGAATCGGCCATGAAGATCAGTCACACGTCTCCGGACATCCACTTGGAGGCCGAGTCTAAGGCCAGGGAGCTCAATCACATCCACATAGCCCGCGTACAGCGCCAAGTAACCGAGCCGACCTCATCCGTCAGGTGAGTCATGTTTTCCCAAATTCATCAGACCGCCCATTGATATCCGCTTAGCAATTCTCAGTTTGGCATTTGTCAGACAGTGTGTGCCTCGGTGACCTTCAGCTTTAATTAAACTTTCACTCAGTCTAGCTATGCAAAAACTAGCTAGCAAATAAACCATTCACATGAGAAACGCCAACACTCTTATCGCTTCAGGCACAATTCCATCCGGAGACAGATGAACATCTCCAATCCTGATTTCAACATGCCCCAGTTCCAGAGACAGGAGTCCATAACGGGTCCGGGCCTAGGCCGCATTAAACCCGAGCTGTACAAGCAGCGTTCTGTGGACACGGATGACGGCAGGCGAGCAGACAGCTGCGGTCGTCTGCATTTCATCATCAAATACGACTGTGATTTAGAGCAGCTCATCGTGAAGATTCATAAGGCCCAGGACCTACCCGCCAAGGACTTTACTGGAACATCTGATCCGTACGTGAAGATCTATCTACTGCCAGATCGCAAGACCAAGCATCAGACCAAGGTTCACCGCAAGACTCTAAACCCCATCTTCGACGAGGTTTTCCTGTTTCCAGTGGCGTACGGCGAGCTACCCGAACGCAAGCTGCACTTCAGCGTGTACGACTTTGACCGCTTCTCCCGCCACGATGTCATCGGCCAAGTTGTGGTGGACAACTTCTTTGATCTTCCTGACTTTCCACAGGAAACCAGGCTTTGCAGGGATATCCTTTATGTTAGTGCGGTAAGTTTTGAGTGTTATATTTCTACTGTATGTAAGAGGGTTCAGAAACAAGGCCACGGGTAGGTTGTATAACAGTAGCCACTGTACTGTATAGTAATGTCGTAACAGTGCATGACTCCAGTAAAGGAGACTGCAATTGAAAATCTCTGCAGGTAATTTGTGCACCGATGATAGTGTCTGGTTAAATGAATCCAAACAGAAAAATTAACCCCAACATAAAACTCTTTTGACAACAAAACATAAATCAGCATATAAATGGATAAAGGCGATTGAAAAAATATTGTACATTTAGAAATACTTTAGAAATAGAATTTAGTATGTTTTTCTTGTTTTATGGGGATTATGGGGTAATCTGTTTGTGTGTTCGTGTCTACCTTGTATAAAATGGATTTAAAAATCTCTAGAAAAATAAATGCTGCAATATTCACCCAAAAATATTGGAGATTTACCTATCGCAATTTTCATATGCAATGGTTTGCAATATCTTTTTAATACTTTAAGAGGCAATTTCCTGGACAGGGCTTATGCTAGTCCCAGGCCTAAATGCATTTTGAGCTGCTTTAATTAAAAAAACATCTAGCACTAACATATCTTAACATATATCAGTGCCATCATTTTCTTTCAAGATGCACACAAGTATTGTGTTTTGTGAGGTATGTTTGTAAAAATTATTTAAATGTTCTAATATATCTAAGGCCTAGTCCTGGGTTAATCTAAAACCTTTCTGGGAATCTGCCTTTAAAAGCATATGTACAGTATAGTCAAAGTTTTAAGTTGATGCCGATAGCAAGAATATGAAACATGTTTGTTGGTTATATATGCGGGGCAGTGATTTACTCATTTATTTATTTGTTCATTTTTACTTACTTAAAACAAGTCATGTGATTGATGGACAAAAAAGAAGCGAGGGCAACACTGTCATGACCACAACCTTCTCAAAACTAATGCCATTAATCCATCCATATCATAAACTGGCTGGTTTTAACCCTCAGCGGGCATTACAACCTCTCTAATGCAAGAAAATGTGAGTGCCATGCGTATTACGAGTTCAGGTGCTAGGATGAGTCCATGAGGTGCGCATTCATTTCCGAGCAAGAGCCCAAGACGTGCACATTGAGTCCACGTCCGTGCGAAAAGGAATCTGCGTGCATTACAAGTTCTCTCACGCAATGTGAAGCCCTCTCATGCAAGGAAAAGCACGCAATCCGCATGTTAATGCGAAACTATGATGATGATAATAAAAACTATAATGCATATAAATAGCACGCAATTTGAAAAGTCCAACGCTATCTCACAAGAATTTGTACATATTTTAGGAGTTGGCTAATTTATATTAATTAATACGACCACATTCGTAATTTTTTGTACGATTTGTCTTGAACCCTGTGATGTTAGGTGCAGAGTTAGGGGTTTGGTTTTGTTGTTGTTCTTTTCATGAGGATCATACGTTTTTGCACGATTAACATCGTATCAATAATACGAATTAGCCAACTCATAAAATATGTATGAATTCTCGTGAGATCAGACTGGAAAAGTCATTATACATTCGGCAAATTCCAATTGCATATGATACGCTAGTTCTTCCTGTTCACTTAATACGGCATATCTCTTCTTGTCATTTTGCAACCCTGTATAACAAAATTATGTACCTATAGTCACGTAAATTAGTTTTTCCGCCTTTTCGTGTGAACATGTCACTTACTGTATTTCTGTTTACGTGTCATGTATTTGTTACTCTGTTTTTTTGTCCTATTTTCAAAGCATTGACACTTCAGTTTAGAGTTCGATTTGGTGTTTGCGTTAGGATGTCACTTTAAGTATTGATTTATGTATTTTTTTCATGATTTATTTTGTTATATTTTATGATTTTTAAACCATTGTCGCCTGGCATTAGGGTTAGAGTTGGGTTTGGGTAAGGATGTCATTTTATGTAAATCTAACCCTAAACCGAAGCGACAATGGTAAGAAAATAGGACAACACAAATACGTGACAATGACACGTAAACAGAAATACATGACATGTTCACGCGAAAAGGCGGAAAAATGCGTTGCATTTTACGTATTGGTTTCTAATTCTTTACTGTTTTTTACCGTTGTTGCTTGGGTTTGGGGTTAGAACAACTTTTTGTTACATAAAATGACATCCCACCCCAAACCCAAATTCTAACATCAACTGCAAGCGATCATAATTTAAAATAAGACAAAAACATGGAGAAACCTACAGTATATTTTAAATGACATCCTAAAGCAAATCCCAAATCTAACCCCAAATCCAAGCGACAATGGTTTAAAATACAGAAGAGAAACCAATAAATAAAACGACACCAAATGAAGTAAACGGGACGGCCTGGTGAATAATATGCACCCAAAATTGGAAATTGGCGTATGCATTCCACGACTTTTCACACTGCATGCTATGCACCGCAACATTAAGTCAAGCAAGCCTTTTTTGGGAAAGGACTGATTAGTTTAATTTGGCGTATTTTATACAGACAGACAACAAAAATGTTCCTTCGAGGACAGGAGTTGAGGAACTCCGGTACAAGTCACATTATTTAACAAGTTATTGCATCGCATTTTTTGGAAATATCATGCAGTCCTAACATAAATGGTTATTAGACCCATAAGTCTGCTCCAAACTCAAATAATCCTCAATCACTTATAATGGAAGCATTTAATGGCCGTACTGAAGGTACAACCAAACATGGCTCCACTACAGATCACTTGATAGTTACAGAGGCAGCAACATAAAAATATACTTTCAGAAGCGTGAATATTTCATAATCACACTTGGCCCATGTAGGGATGACCCACATTTAAAATAGCTTGAGCATTTGCCCAGCACAAATGTACAGTGGTTTCAGGTTTGTTTTTTTAAATAGAGGAGAGCAGTGTAGATTTCTGATTGTGGGAAATTGATCGGTCTCAAACTTCAGTCTCATAGGATTTTGTCCCAGTTGTCTGGTAGTACATGCCGGTACACAAGAAAGAACACAAGCGAGAGGTTCCCCCCTCCATCAATTTATTATATTAAAAACAAGTAACATTAGTTTAATTTAACTGTTAACTTTTACTTAAACAGTAAATTGTATTTATTATCATTATCATTTACTCAACCACATGTTGTTCCACATTGTTTGCTTAACCAAAAAAAAAACAAATTCAATTCGGTCTGGTCTTTCCCATTAACTGACACCATATTGGCTGTTTAAATGTTTTATAAAGAAAGATCAAAATAGTGTTTTAGCACTCGAGACTGGTCTTGGTTGACCATTTTTTGATGGTCTTGGTTTTGTCTAGGTCTTGACTCTCTTTGGTCTCAGTCTTGACTTGGTTTCAGACTAGTGGTCTCAGAATTTTATTTTAAGACCGATCAAGACCACAATTACACTCATTGTCCAAAAATATATCTGCCAAATTTTTAAAAATAAAGGCACAAAATATCCAATATGTAATTCCATCAATTTTTTGATGGTCTTGGACCAGCCATGGTCTTAGTCTGGTCTTGACCGTCTCGTTCTTGTCTTGGTCTTGGCCACTCAAAGTCTTTGTCTTGTCTTGGTCTCGGCCACTCAAAGTCTTGGTCTTGTCTTGGTCTTGACACCCTCTGGTCTTGTTCTTATCTCTCCACAGCAGCTCTCAAATCTCTTTTTAGCAAATAGTTGTATGGACCATTTTATTGTCATTTCATTATATTCATGTCAAAATTTTCTGTCGTTTTTATGTTTTTAACTTTAAACTTTTTAAGGTGTTTCTTAGTTGGTGGACCATTGTGTTAACAGCACAAAAGATTGTGAGGTCAATATCCAGGGAACAGATACATAGGAGAGAACCAGGGCAAAAGTAACGTGGGACGAAAATAACAAAGTGATTTTCTCTAAGCCTTCACCACATTTGCATTTCAAACTGTGACAGCATCTTTAGCACGCAACCCTTGAGAGAGCTGACACATATCACGTTATTTCGTCACCGTTTTGCAGGTGTGTGTCCAGAAAGCTGGTTTTGACCATGATAAGTAAATTATCATCTAAAGCGGTCATTTTTTTCTTATAACGCGTTGTGTTTCTGGTTTCATGTGTTACAGTACTGATCAATCTACAGGTTATTTAGGGCTTATAACACATCCTGAAGTTTGACTTCTCAGAGTTTTTCAAAATAAAAGTGAATCGGGCTTAAATATCAGGAGTTCCTGTTGGGATGAAAGTGACACTTTTGTCCCGCTGCTAATACTATTGCATTGTGTTGAAAATGCATATTATTCCAATTTAATTTAATTAATTTTCATAGTGTTCAAACATAGTGTCTCAAATATACTGTCGGGTTGCTTTTGAAACATTTGATGAAACTGCAATGAAAATTTAAATTCATTATTTTTTGCATATAATAAACGGCAAAATATGTTTAGGTCATAGTTTTGTATATTTACTAAACCCACTTGTAACACAAACATCTATCTTGTTCTGTTATGTTACTTTTGACCCACATGTGTTACTTTCGTCCCAGCTGACAGGGTCAAAAGTAACAATGCGCTACTTATGTTTAAAGTGAAATTATACTGAAGTCGTTTTACATTTGTTCAAAATTACACCTGGTGGTGATAGACCACACCTGTGAGTTAATGACCACAGCAAAAATAAATCTCTGTCTAAAACATTATCTTTAAAAATTACGTTCACCCCTGCTTTCCCATTCCCAAATGTATACATATCTTTATCTAATACATACAGTATTAGGACCTTTTTACTGCCCCAGTGACAGCTGGGGTACATATTTTGACCCTTTTTGAATATAAACGTTTAACAGCCACTGTTCATTGTATCGCTCTAGTTGAATGGAAAAACAACGGTGTGAGTTTTTTTTTTAAAAACATTTCTGATTGTGTTTCACAGAAGAAAGGTGATGGGTTTTAAAATGTAGTTAACTTAAAATGTATAATTTAGGGCCAACTTATAATTTTAAATACTTATTCAAACTTATTCTATCTCTCCTAAAGTTAAAGTTTAAATATATGTCTTAAAATAGCTCATAGTGATGTGTTTTATCAGATACTGTATCTGGAGGTTAACATCAAAGCATGCATCACAAGCTGTTTCAGTGTATAGAATTAGGCCATACCTCTGGGGACGGCCAGCGCGGGAACGCAAGCCACGCGTGCAATCCATGCATTAATTATTTTGCATACTTGAGTGTATATTTGCAAATGATGTGAAACTAAATATTATCAAGGTATTAGTTTTAATGGTGTTAAAACAATAGTTGTTTTTGGTTATTTGCAGAAATTCATGAAGCAAAATACATAACAACAAACCTTAAAAATGAAAATCAGGCTTTACCCTAATTATGATAAATCATGTTTACATGAGCACACATAGTAGCTATCGAATTCAGCCGAAGTGTGATTAATATTTCAAAGCAAAAAATCACAAATTGTATTTTGTACCATTTATCAATATCTTTCTTTTCATTTTATCCTAATTAGTTCTGTATATTGGCATCATCACAAGTATAGTAAGTATACTGATCCTCTTCATCTTTGCTAACTCTTGTATTACTTAGAGATTCAGACCAGAGCTTGTTAAAAATGCATGAGAGTTTCAGGAGCACAGCCGTAAATGTAACTAAAATACTTAAGTATTATACACCTTTGGTACAATCACATTTGTACATTTTTGTACTAATTGCTTTCACCCCATGACGTTGGGGTTATGGCCAGGGTTTCATTACGATTCACTTTGTTTAAAAAGTCTTAAAGGTTTCTTCAGACCAATGGAAGATATTTTGAGCATTTTGTAACCAAACCTTTTTGAGCACCATTGACTTCCATAGTATTTTTCTTTCCTACTATTGAAGTCAATGGTGCTTCTGTTTTCTGCTGACAAATATCTTTTTTACAGATTCTGAACAACTTGAGGGTGAAAAATTATTTTAAAGTGCTAATTCACCCAAAAATGAAAATTCTGTTATAATGGATTGATGTTAACTCTTTCCCCACCAGCGGTTTTTTTTTTAAGTTGTATTACTTAGAGATTCAGACCAGAGCTTGTTAAAAATGCATGAGAGTTTCAGGAGCACAGCCGGGCTTAGATTGAAATGAAATACAATCCGCATCACAAGATGCATCGCATACAAAGACTTAATACATCCAAATACAACTTTGAATATCAGTCCTGAGAAACGAAACATTACCCTTTGCGTCTTCAGATCCAGAGTAATCTGCATTCCGGTCTGAATGAATAATAACGTTTGCTTAAATCTTATCAAGGTGTAATTTAGGTCTGCCTATAAATAAAACACGAGCTAGTTAATGTACGAAAAGGCCAATTCATTCCACCCAGCTGGGTAGAGAAAGATTGAGGGATCTCTAATCCGGAAGACTAAAAGGTCAATCAGCAGGATTTAGTGCTATTGAATCTCCTGTCGGATTCACCTCTAACCACGAGACATTTACCTTGTGTTGCGACTGAAGTAGTGAAATTACATTTTTGTAAACTTGGGAGATAATGTCAGTATTGCAAAATAAACCTGGATAAGGTGATCGGAACCCTTACTTGAAGGTGAGAGGTTTATATTGTGATAATTATCAAAAATATTGGCATGAAATATTGATTTAAGTGTAAATGTCACAAGACATAAAAATAACAATGCAGATGATGTGTAGACTGTAGGTCGAACCCATGATGTTTGCATAACCAAATGCTGTACCAACTGAGCTACAGGAAGTAATCCAGCATATCGCGCCACCATCACTGTAGCATTAATGTTTCCCGTGGTCATGCTACACACTGGGAACTCAGTGATTAAGCAAATGTTAACAAGCCTCTTTGCTTTGCCCTCGCTTTCATTAATCTTTTCACTCTTTTTGATGTGGTGACCAGCGTTCGTGCTTGCTAATATGCCTCTAAAAGAGCAAAGCAGCCCGGGGATGGTGGGAGATAAATAACACTACATAGACCCTTCTCAGAGCCGCTTTCGACCTCTTCGCAACTGCGCTATAATTGCATTGACGGCGCGCAAGTGACCATAATTTTACCGCTGACTTGATTTAAGTGCTTAAGAGAGCAGGAGGCGTCTGTTATTCTATAGTCTACAGATGGAAGGGCATAATTGAATTATCTAGCCTGAGAGGAATTGGTTTTGCGAGGGCCAACCCTTAATATGTCTTGTATGCAAAAAGAAGGAGTGTTCAGAGCATTCGCTTTCACTTAAAACAAGTTGAGGGATGTGGCACGCCCCTCCAAGCCACGCCTACTCTGCTATGCTTCAAGACTATATGTCTGGGAAAGAAAAAAAATGAAGTTGTAAGGAAAATCAGGTTAAAGGATTTTTCCGTTTTATTGTAATATTGTTATCATCACTGTAATAAACAGCCTAATATCATGGCAATTTCTGAGTATTTTATGCAGTGGCTAATTCGTACAATCCAGAGTTGTATAGTACTTTCTACATAAAAGTAAATTTTCAATTATTTGTAGTTTATTGGTGTTTTTCTTTGGAAAACATACATTCCAAAATATATTATCATAATTTTACTCCACTACATTTCATAATTTCAAGTATTTGTTTTTTTATTTAATATTTAAGTACATTAAACATCTAGTATTTTTTGTACTTTTACTTAAGTAAAAATTATTTTCGTACTTCAACTCAAAAAAGTAAAAGTACAAAATTTTTATGTAATTAGGCATTAAATACATTTTAATATGCAATATATAATGAATACACATTATGATTATATGCTTTAGAATGTAGTGAAAAAATTTTTGCAAAGAAAATAATTTTTTTTTACCAAGACAAACACTCTAATAAAGCACAGATGCTTGGAAAATGTAACTAAAATACTTAAGTATTATACACCTTTGGTACAATCACATTTGTACATTTTTGTACTAATTGCTTTCACCCCATGACGTTGGGGTTATGGCCAGGGTTTCATTACGATTCACTTTGTTTAAAAAGTCTTAAAGGTTTCTTCAGACCAATGGAAGATATTTTGAGCATTTTGTAACCAAACCTTTTTGAGCACCATTGACTTCCATAGTATTTTTCTTTCCTACTATTGAAGTCAATGGTGCTTCTGTTTTCTGCTGACAAATATCTTTTTTACAGATTCTGAACAACTTGAGGGTGAAAAATTATTTTAAAGTGCTAATTCACCCAAAAATGAAAATTCTGTTATAATGGATTGATGTTAACTCTTTCCCCACCAGCGGTTTTTTTTTTAAGTTGCCAGCACCAGCATTTTTTATGATTTTCACAAAAGTTTAATGCAGTCCAGAAAATTTTCTTTTTAAAATATATAAACACACAATATATCAAATGAAAGAACAGACCTTCCGCTTTTAAACAAGCCAAAAAAAACTTTCATCCTACCTTCATTTAATCTCTTATCACTCTCAAATATGGGTAGGTTTCTTCAAAAACACAAAATTTTGAGCAAAAAGCTGAGATAATAAAATTTTTGTGAAGGACTTTTGATAGAGATCAGATTCAGAGCGATCCTCAAAACATACATGGACATACAGCTGTTTGCTCTAAGGCGATACCCTTCCGGGTTCTATAAGTTGCGGAAGAGGATAATAGCGGTATTGCGGAAAGCCGGAAATACTCGTCATTGGCAGGAAAGCGTTTTCGCTTAATTGACGAGCTAACTCATGAATAGCGGGAAAAGATGTTAAAGGGTTTTTTGTAGAACCTTATTATATGGCTCATTGGCATGCTTGATTCTGATTGGCCAGTTTGGACATTTGCAGGTTTGTTATTCCCGGATAACAACTGCTCAAAACAAATAACACACGGTAACTTGGATGCTGCGATTAACTTTGACAGGTACAGTTTAATATTACACAAAATTAAATATAAATATGTTTTATTAAAACATCTGTATTTACAAAGAACACCAATGGTCCGATTCAAGATTTTACATTTCCTTTGGTGTGTAAGTGTGCATTAGTACATGTTAACGATATGCAAAGGTATATGCCCCAAAGTGATGTGATTTACTGTCTCCGACGTAAATCTTTTTTCTTGGACTACAACAAACGCACAAATTGTAGGCAACAGTTTACTTTCTGAGATTGGTGATGTAGACAAGACCGACATTATCATAATTCCTCCCGTTTGGACTCAGCCTGTAAGTTAAATCCTTTTAGCAACCGAATCTTTCAAACATGGTAAGGAGCGTCACATTTCATGATGTCAGAGGTATGCACACCAATTACAACGTACAGATTAACTGGCCAATCAGGGGGACTGTTTGGCCAGATGTGTTTTCATCAATCGGATCACAAGTGGACGAGAGAGACGCATAACGTTTACACTTGGTATTTAAATCCGTCTCTCTTGTCCACTTTCGACCCCTTCTGTCCTGAATACTGTGAGGGGGTGGGCGAGTCCCTCTCCTGTCATTTAAACCTGATTCGGATTAATAACAAGTTTATATGGACGCGAACTAATATTATGTTGGAGTTTGCTGCTTGTGTAGTAAGTAAACATGCTGCACAGTGTTTTGTACGTTTATATGTTAGAGCTTTCTCTGAATTTTCAGCGCAATTGATGAAATAGGATCGCGCAACTTTCACACCCTTGCAAAATGAAACTGCAGAGATCAGCCACTTTAGTTTTATCAATGAAGTCAAGTGTAAACAGCCTCAGGGACACAGAGCTTTTTAAATCCATGCATTTCAGGAAGAGAGTGATGTGTTTTTGAACCATAAACCACGCAAACACATTGTATTATACCAAATACACAACATAAAGTTGTTGCAATGAAATAGATGCACTTTAAACGAAATAGTGTGTTTGTGACATTTAATCCTTTTGTTTTATCTTAAAACTGAAAACAAACGGGTTTTCCTCGCAGAATGTCTGCATTTGTTAAAAAACGAACCTATATAATATTTCAAATCAATATTTAATGTTCCTTACTTATGAGGTAAATAGCCATGAAATAAGCAGGATAATGTACAGGCAGACGGTTGTTATCGTGAAATAAGCCCTTTCAGTGTGCATTAACAACTGGCTGCCTGTACATTATTATGCCTTATTACACGGTTCTCTGGAATGCTTGATTCTGATTGGTCAGTTGAGACATTTGCAGGTTCGTTCTTTTCAAATAATAACCGCTCCAAAGTAATAACGCATAGCCGGTACTACTTGTATGTTTAAAATACCTCCGTGCCAACAAAGATTACTGTTTGGCGCCATCTTGTGACAAACACTGGACAACCACAATTAGGAATGGAAAATTTTGACATTAATTTTAACATGTACGGAAAAAACTAAACATTTAAACAGTGGATAGAAGAACGAACCACGACAAGACACAGAGAGCTTACTGAGACTGAACTTGACAAAATAGAGCATGACAGCTACGAAGCCAACACACAAAAAAATACAGAATGGGCATTAAAACTTCTCAAAGACTGGCTAAAAGAGAAAAAAATGGAGACAGACAAGTATGAAGCAGAGGATCTTAATAAGGTATTAAGATCATTTTATGCATCTGTGCAAAGTTTCGCGGAAGGATAAAAATGTTAATTTAAAACAAATATGCCAATAAAATGTTTCAAATTCATATTCATGTCCAGTTTTTTTTCTTATGTGGCAAGTAGCCGTGTAATAAGCGGGATAATGTAGTTATCGCGAAATAAGCCCCTTCAGTGTGATACAAGACCCTCCGCTTCGCGTGATCACACTGTCAGGGCTTATTTCCCGATAACTACCGGCTGCCTCTACATTATCCCTTACTTACATACAGCCCGTCGAAGAACATTTTAGGAACCTTTATTATTAATAGTTTTTTAAGTACAAACTCTGCATATTACCTAGAAATCTTAAAAGGTAATAGTTCACCCCAAAACTAAATGCTATCATAATTTGTCATATCACTCCAAGCCCTCTTTTCCACGTTGTAAAGACATCAAAGATTTCTCAGTAAGAAAGGCTTGCGGTTTTGGAACGGCGCAGGTGTGAGTAAACATTGACCGAATTTTAATTTGGGGTTAACTATTCCTCTAAGCATTTTCTTCATTGTATTGGTTTGTTCCACACAAGGCGTTCTTTATGATAATGAAGCAACCAGGGCCTGGTTTGATGAGGAGAATCCAATTAAGGCTTTAATTTGCAACAAGAGCCAACCTCACTTACCTCTCTGTTAATAAAGGTTGTGCTTCGCATGGATGAGACCCAAGAAACTAGAGGAAACATTACCTTGCTCCCTTACCATACTCTTGTTCGTAGACACTAATTATTTTGTGCAAGGAACAACAAACACAAACTGCCTACATTACATCAAGCCCTGTGGGGATAGGATTTATTGATCTTTGTGTGTTAGGAGAAGCTGTGCCTGCTAGAGTATTTGTATACTTGGAATGATCTCCTGGTCAATGTGTTTAAAGAAATAGTTCATCAAATTAACATTTTGTAAACATCTTGTAATGTTCAAAATCATTTTAATTCTTCTGTGAAACATAAAAAGAGACGTGAGGTGTTCCTGTAGCTTAGAGTATTGCGCTAGCCGTGCAAAGGCCAAGAGTTTGATCCCCGGGAAACGCACATACTGATAAAATGTATAGCTTGAAGTCGCTTTGGATAAAATGCATTAAAGTGCATTATTAAAACTACTTTTCTGTTTTTGTCCTCTCGGAGCTCGGTGTTATGAATAACCATCTAACCTTTGTGAAATGGAAAGTACATGCTCTGACATTCTGCCTCGCATCTCCTTTTAGGTTAATGAAAGAAAGATAGATTGCGGTCGGAATGGCACAAGAATGATGAAAACATATTCTGTGAACTTTTCCCTTAAAACATGTCATGCATCTATTTGAATCTGTATGTTTTATATCTGCAATAAAGAGGTGATTAAATGTGATGGTGAGGGACCTGTGAAGCAGTATAACTGCGACTAGTTCCATCTCTGTCCGCTTGATCCCTGTAGAGCAATAATGAACACAGCTCCCAGCATGACCAACAGGCCCGGACACAGTGCTGCGACCTGGCCGGATAATGAGCCTGTCTCCGCTGCCTGCTTCCGTGACCTTTTCTGCTCCACCGTAATAGATGGAGCCACCCACTGCGAACGCCCAAGGGCTCCAAACTGCTCGGGATGGGACTGATCCATCTTAACAGGCCCTTTAATACACACAATCACGGATGATTAGATTTGTTGGGGAATCTTAGAAACCCAATGAGGTGTGCCAGCCAGTCATGCAGATTATTTGAAGACTTTTGAGATGAAACAATTTTAAAACTTGTTTGAGTTTGACTTGCTGATGGGCCTTCAACAATCCTGGAAGTTTGACATCATTCGCTTCCTTGGGGGAAGGGAGATATGGGAGCCTAAGTAACGATAAGGGATCGTACATGCTTTTAGAAGCACTACACGCCCATCCGATCACAGCGCAGAGCGTGTCCATTAACATAGATCAGTGAATAATTGACAGCACGCGAACGTTCTGCCAGCTGTGGGTTGCCATGTGCATTAAAGGCCCATTTGGGTTCCACGCACACTTTGGTTCATTACTAATGCATGTCCGTCTCCTGCTCCTCCATCCTGTTGTGTCATTGCATTAACGCGAGATGCCAGTCAATCAACTGACCGATGGTGACCCAGGAACTAGACGGTTACCAAGATAACAAATCAGCTTGATCGCCATTGCACCCTAGAGCAAAGCACTTAACCCCAGTTTGCATCACGGAAGATTTCCAAGTGTTATGGGCTGCGTTCCAAAACCTACTGAGATGCCAAGTGTTGGTTTTAAAGGGATCAAAAGCGTGCTGACAGCATGGATGCTGATCCAAAATTATAATGGGTGACTTACTTTTGGCTACAGCGACTTTGCATGTATCTGTTATGGAAAAGTCATCTAAGAATGCATTGCACATGGGAGATTTTGTGAAAATGTATCCAATACTGTTTATACATTTGGCGCTTGGTTCAATAGCATTGATAAAAAGGTTTATTCTGACTGAAGGATTTATTTATCAAGATAACAACATAAGCACCGAATGCTTACTAAAGGATGGTTCAACACAATCTCTTGACAATTCGTACATATTCTATGAGGTGGCAAATTTGTATAAATTTGTACATTAAAATCACAGACTGTAAAAAAAGATGGTAGATGCGTCTCCGCAGAGTTCCTTCTTAACTCTTTCCCCGCCAGCATTTAAAAAAAAAAGTTGCCAGCCAGCGCCAGCATTTTTCATGATTTTCACAAAAGTTTAATGCTTTCCAGAAAATTTTCTTCTTTAAATATATAAACAAACAAAATAAAAAATGAAAGAACAGACCCTCTGCTTTCAAACTAATAAAAAACGTTTCATCTTACCTTTATGAGTTCTCTTCTTATCACCTCTCAAACATGGGTAGGTTTCTTCAAAAACACGCAATTTTGAGTAAAAAGCTGAGGTAATTCCATTTTTGTGAAGGACTTTTGATAGAGATCAGATTCAGAGCGATCTTTAAAACATACACGGAGTTCTTTCTCTTTCACATGAGGCGTTACTTCCAGGTTGTATGAGTTGCAGAATTTTATCTGGTGGATAATAGCGGTATTGCGGAAAGCCGGAAATTCTCGGAATCGGCAGGGAAGCGTTTTCTTAATTGACGAGTTATGTCGTCAATGGCGGGGAAAGAGTAAAAAAATCAAGCCAAAATATTGAAAAAATGGTGATGTTATTTCGAGGCAGAGTCTGCGTAGTAGTGATCATGATGTGGAGTCGTAGTATCAAGTTCCCGCCCATTTCCTTGTTTAACGTAATCACAAACGCACAAATCAAGTCATAACACACCTAATAGCATCTAATAACCAACTCAAACCAAACTTATTAGAAAAATGAACACTGAAAAGTACATTGACATGATAAGAAAATAAAATAACAGACACCATCGTTGGGAAACATTTATTTAAATTGTAAATAGATTTTTACATTTGGCTCACGTCTCATTCGTTTACATGGAGAGGGCGGGGTTTGTGACCTATTCTAAAGCCAGCCACCAGGAGGCGAAAAAAATTTTGGCCTCACTTTTCAGGACATGTGTGGCACCCCGAGAGGCAACCTTCCGATCTCTCTGATGAAGCCAATACCTATAATATAATTCCCATAGTCAACTCCCATAAACCCCCATGTTAAAATGCCCAACTTTACAGCAGTAAATAATATGTTTACAGCCTGGTACAAAACGTGTTTTTGGTCTGTATAGCTAATTTTGCCCAGCGAATCTGTGTGACGTCACTTCTTGTTGACGTTCAAAGTGTTGTTAAACAAAACGGAGCGTAAATAACTCCTCCCCTTCCCCTCCCTTCCGTGCTTTCTGAAAGAGTCATGAACGAGCCCAAACCCCCACATCCAAATCCTTCTTGTCATTTTTTGGCTGGAACACTTTGTTATGTTTCATGGTGGTAGGTTTGACCACTTTGTTTTTGTTGGAGTTTGTGGAGCCTGGGCTGTCTACAGAGACCGCGTTTTTTTACAGTGTGTTCAGCGGACAGGCAGTTAGCAGATAGTGAGGAGATGTTTACTGTATGAAACAAAAAATGTTTTATGCGTGAATCCACTTAGAGCACCTTTAAGCCTTAAAGTTCTGCATAATTAAGGGCGTGGCCACTTGAGTGACAGGTGAACTGCCCTGCTGGGCGTGGTTTCAGCAACCAGGGCAAAATAATTATATTAGATGACTACAAATTACAAATTACATGACTAACTAATTGTCTTTTGTAGTGTAGTGTATTGTTGTGTAACGCTCATTGTAGGCTGTTAAGATAAAATGTTGAATTCTCCCTCATTTGTAAGTCACTATAAGCATTTGCTAAATGAATAAATGTAAATGTCTTGTGTCTTTTATACAGTTCTCACTAAACGTCAAAAGATATTCAGACAGAATTCATCAAGTATTAGTATTGTGATGGTTTATGCTTTGTTGGCTCTTCCTTACATTGAGGCTCATGGATTTTTCCAGTTTGTATACATATCTAATTCAAATAAAAGCTGTAAATTGTGACTATTTTCAGAGGTGATAATTAGACAGCAGGTTTCTGCAGGAGTGATTAGCAGATTGCAAAAGAAGGATTCCCTTGAGGTGAAACACATCTCTGTTCCTGATCTGATCCTTTAACATTTCAGTATATTGTGTGTTTATTGCATTTTAGACTGTCCATTTCTGTAATATTGCACTTATATTACTTTAAAATATTGAGAAATCGCTTTATAAGTTGTTCAAATTAAGTCCTTAGCAACATGTATTTCTAAACTCAAAAAAAAAAAAATTGGACAGAACACACTGCTAGGTTAAAATGACCCAACTGCTGGGTTGTTTCATATATTTATAGTAGGAAAATGTACAAAATATCTTCATGGAACATAATCTTTATCTAATATCCTGATGATTTTGGGACTGAAGTAATGAATATGCATATTTTTAAGCAGGAATTTTAGGAAGTCTCAATAAATATGACATTTTTATCAATTGCTACGCTATAACTTTTTGTTTAATGTGTCTTGTTTGTTTCTTCTAGGATAACGTGGACCTGGGAGAGCTGATGTTCTCTCTTTGTTACTTGCCAACTGCCGGCCGACTGACCATAACGATAATTAAAGCCAGAAATCTTAAAGCCATGGACATCACAGGAGCGTCCGGTAAGTACATCACCTTCCTCGACCCTAAATGACTTAATGTAGCTGATGTAATGATTCGCGTCTCACCATGACATTAAATCATAGGGCACCCTGGGCTCTCTAAAGGAGCATTGATTTAATCGACTAAACGCTTAAGAATCTGACAGAGAATTTTGTGTGTACACAAGTGACTTTTAGTCATTCTTTTTCATTCCAGATCCTTACGTAAAGGTTTCTATTATGTGTGATGGACGGAGACTGAAGAAAAGGAAAACGTCAACAAAACGCAACACTCTCAATCCAGTTTATAATGAAGCTATTGTTTTTGACGTTCCACCTGAGAACATTGACCAAATAAGTCTTCTTATAGCAGTAATGGACTATGATCGGTGAGATGCTAATTTTGTTTGCAGTCATTGTTGGGAAGTAAACTAGAATCTGTCTGTCTGTCTGTCTGTCTGTCTGTATGTCTGTTTGTTTGTCTGTCTATCCTTCAATCTATCTGTTGGTCTATGTCTGTCTGTCTATCTATTCATCCATCCATCCATCCAACTGTCTGTCTATCATTTGCTATATATATGTCTATTTTTCAGTCTATTATATATCCATGTGTCTGTCTGTCTGTCTGTCTGTCTGTCTGTCTGTGTGTCTGTCTGTCTGTTTATCTATTTATTGCTATCTATCTGTCAGTCTATCATCTATTCATCCACCCCATATCTGTCTGTCTGTCTGCCTGTCTATCCATCTATCTAACTATCCACTTGTCTGTCTATCTGTCACTATATCTTTGTCTGTCTGTCTTTCTGTCTGTCGATTGCTATATCTTTGTTGGTCGGCTTGTCAGTCTATTACTATATTTTTGTCTGTCTGTCTGTCCATCTTTCAATCTATCTGTTGGTCTGTCTGTCTGCCCGTCTATCTTTCAATCTATCTGGTGGTCTGTCTATCTGTCTGTCTGTCTGTCTGTCTATATGTCAATCTATTTATTGCAATCTATCGGTCAGTCTATCATCTGTAGGTCTGTCTGTTGCTATATTTTTGTCTGTCTTTTGCTATATCTTTGTCTGTCTGTCTGTCTGTCTCTTGCTATATCTTTGTCTGTCTGTCTGTCTGTCTGTCTGTCTGTCTGTCTATTGCTTTATCTTTGTCTGTTTGTTGGTCTGTCTGTTACTATATCTTTGTCTGTCTGTCTTTCTGTCTATCTGTCGCTATATCTTTGTCTGTCTGTCTTTCTGTTTGTCTGTCTATTGCTATATCTTTGTATGTCTGTCGGTCTATTGCTATATCTTTGTCTGTCTGTCTGTCTGTCGGCCTGTCTGTTGCTATATCTTAGTCTGCCTGTCTGTCAGTCTGGCTGTTGCCATTTCTTTGTCTGTCTGGCTGGCTGTCGGTCTATCTGTTGCTATATCTTTGTCTCTCTGTCTGTCTGCCTGTCTATTGCTATATCTTTGTCTGTCTAGCTGTTGCCATTTCTTTCTCTGTCTGTCTGTCTGTCGGTCTATCTGTTGCTATATCTTTGTCTGTCTGTCTGTCTGTCTGTCTGCCTGTCTATTGCTATATCTTTGTCTGTCTGCCGATCTATCTGTTGCTATATCTTTGTCTGTCTGTTTGTCTGTCTGTTGCTATATCTTTGTCTGTCTGTCGTTATATCTTTGTCTGTCTATCTGTCTGTCGGCCTGTCTGTTGCTATATCTTTGTCTGTCTATCTGTCTGGCTGTTGCCATTTCTTTGTCTGTCTGTCTGTCTGTCGGTCTATCTGTTGCTATATCTTTGTCTGTCTGTCTGTCTGCCTGTCTATTGCTATATCTTTGTCTGTCTGTCTGTCTGTCTAGCTTTTGCCATTTCTTTCTCTGTCTGTCTGTCTGTTGGTCTATCTGTTGCTATATCTTTGTCTGTCTGTCTGTCTGTCTGTCTGCCTGTCTATTGCTATATCTTTGTCTGTCTGTCGATCTATCTGTTGCTATATCTTTGTCTGTCTGTCTGTCTGTCTGTCTGTCTATTGCTATATCTTTGTCTGTCTGTCGATCTATCTGTTGCTATATCTTTGTCTGTCTGTCTGTCTGTCTGTCTATTGCTATATCTTTGTCTGTCTGTCTGTCTGTCGGTCTGTCTGTTGCTATATCTTTGTCTGTCTGTCTGTCTGTCGGTCTGTCTATTGCTATATCTTTGTCTGTCTGTCGGTCTGTCTGTCTGTTGCCATATCTTATCTTTGTCTGTCTGTCGGTCTGTCTGTTGCTATATCTTTGTCTGTCTGTTGCTCTGTCGTTGCTATATCTTTGTCTGTCTGTCGGTCTGTCTGTTGCTATATCTTTGTCTGTATGTCTGTCTTTCTGTCTATTGCTATATCTTTGTCTGTCTGTCGGTCTGTCTGTCTGTTGCCATATCTTTGTCTGTCTGTTGCTATATCTTTGTCTGTCTGTTGCTCTGTCGTTGCTATATCTTTGTCTGTCTGTCGGTCTGTCTGTCTGTTGCCATATCTTTGTCTGTCTGTCGGTCTGTCTGTTGCTATATCTTTGTCTGTCTGTCGGTCTGTCTGTTGCTATATCTTTGTCTGTCTGTTGCTCTGTCGTTGCTATATCTTTGTCTGTCTGTCGGTCTGTCTGTCTGTTGCCATATCTTTGTCTGTCTGTCGGTCTGTCTGTTGCTATATCTTTGTCTGTCTGTCGGTTTGTCTGTTGCTATATCTTTGTCTGTCTGTCTGTCGCCATATCTTTGTCTGTCTGTCGGTCTGTTTGTTGCTATATCTTTGTCTGTCTGTCGGTCTGTCTGTTGCTATATCTTTGTCTGTCTGTTGCTCTGTCGTTGCTATATCTTTGTCTGTCTGTCTGTCTGTCTGTCTGCCTGTCTAGTTCTATATCTTTGTCTGTCTGTCGCTCTGTCTGTTGCCATATCTTTGTCTGTCTGTCTGTCTGTCTGTCTGCCTGTCTAGTTCTATATCTTTGTCTGTCTGTCTGTCTGTCTATTGCAATATCTTTGTCTGTCTGTCTATCGGTCTGTCTGTCTATTGCTATATCTTTGTCTGTCTGTCGGTCTGTCTGTTGCTATATCTTTGTCTGTCTGTCTGTCTGTCTGTCTGTCTGTCTGTCGGTCTGTCGGTCTGTCTGTTGCCATATCTTTGTCTGTCTGTCGGTCTGTCTATTGCTATATCTTTGTCTGTATGTCGCTCTGTCTGTTGCTATATCTTTGTCTGTCTGTATATTGCTATATCTTTGTCTGTCTGTCGCTCTGTCTGTTGCCATATCTTTGTCTGTCTGTCTGTCTGTCTATCTGCCTGTCTATTTCTATATCTTTGTCTGTCTGTCGCTATATCTTTGTCTGTCTGTCGCTCTGTCTGTTGCCATATCTTTGTCTGTCTGTCTGTCTGTCTATCTGCCTGTCTTTTTCTATATCTTTGTCTGTCTGTCGGTCTGTCTGTCGCTATATCTTTGTCTGTCAGTCTGTCTGTTGGTCTGTCTGTCTATTGCTATATCTTTGTCTGTCTGTCGTTCTGTCTGTTGCTATATCTTTGTCTGTCGGTCTATTGCTATATCTTTGTCTGTCTATCTGTCGGTCGGTCTGTCTGTTGCCATATCTTTGTCTGCCTGTCTGTCTGTCTGTTGGTCTTTCTATTGCTGTATCTTTGTCTGTCTGTCTGTCTGTCTATTGCTATATCTTTGTCTGTCGGTCTATTGCTATATCTTTGTCTGTCTGTCTGTCTATTGCTATATCTTTGTCTGTCTAGTCGGTCTGTCTGTCTATTGCTATATCTTTGTCTGTCTGTCGGTCTGTCTTTCTATTGCTATATATTTGTCTGTCTGTCTGTCTATTGCTATATCTTTGTCTGTCGGTTTATTGCTATATCTTTGTCTGTCTATCTGTCGGTCGGTCTGTCTGTTGCCATATCTTTGTCTGTCTGTCTGTCTGTCTATTTCTATATCTTTGTCTGTCGGTCTATTGCTATATCTTTGTCTGTCTGTCTGTCTATTGCTATATCTTTGTCTGTCTGTCTGTCTATTGCTATATCTTTGTCTGTCTGTCGGTCTGTCTTTCTATTGCTATATCTTTGTCTGTCTGTCTGTCTATTGCTATATCTTTGTCTGTCTGTCGGTCTGTCTGTCTATGGCTATATCTTTGTCTGTCTGTCTGTCTATTGCTATATCTTTGTCTGTCTGTCGGTCTGTATGTTGCCATATCTTTGTCTGTCTGTCGGTATGTCTGTCTATTGCTATATCTTTGTCTGTCTGTCTGTCTATTGCTATATCTTTGTCTGTCTGTCGCTCTGTCTGTTGCTATATCTTTGTCTGTCTGTTTATCTATCAATCTATCTATTGGTCTGTCTGTCCGCTGTCTTATTTGCCGGACATGCTACAATTTTCCAAAAGCTACCTGTTACTCATTGTGTAGCATCACACAGTGCTAATCCAAACACACAGCTAGCAGCATGGCAGGAGATTGTGAGAGCTCTGTGTTAAATAAAAACTGAAAAGAGATCTCATTTAAAAGAAATATGCTTTTCATTTTTGCCAATCGCAGTGTTCAGAAACTATAGAGGTTTATTTTTAGTGCTGGTAAGCGATCTGAGGAACAGCCAGAGATGCTTTATATTCCCAATGTTGCGAGATCATCGTGTCAGATTTACATCACTGTCCTCTTTGAGAAGCATAAAGCACAACATCTCATCAGTGCTATAAAACAAATGAACAGACAGCCGAATAGAGAGAGACATAAAGACTTAGTGCGCCGTTGATTCATGGTGTAAATGATTTATATAAAGCTCTTGCAAAAGCCATTATGTTATTTGGGCTGAAGGGTAGACGGTTCTTTAGTTTTTATGAATACACACGACTTTAGGCAAGAGACATCGTTTGTGGCTATTGTGGTTAAGCTGTCATATTGTTAATATGAATACACCTGTTATTCTCATTTACAGCGTAGGTCACAATGAAGTTATTGGCGTGTGCAATGTGGGAAACAGAGCTCAGAGTTTGGGACGCGACCACTGGAATGAGATGCTAACATATCCACGCAAACCCATCGCCCGCTGGCACCCACTCATAGAGGTAACGCTTATTTTTGGCATCTCGAGTGTTTGGAGATAACTTAAAGGGGCTACACTGTGCATTTTGGTTATGGTTATGCATACTTCTCTACTTTTCTATATCCATACTATTATGACATCATTATCACCAGACAGACAAAGTTGCTTTTAAATAGGTGGAACGTTCGACTTCTCACCATGTGACCCTTTATTGCATCATGCAAAAGCACAATTTGCAAGATATTAAATTCAACCGAAACCAATGAAAGGTTGTTGTAAAAAGCACTTAAAAGCTTTGCTTTAAAGACGTGTGAAAAGTTTTATCAGGTGATGAGTCTGAAGAAGCTCTTAGCTAAAGCCCAGTATAATGGTTTATTTGTGTTTATCGCAAACACTTTAGGGAAACCCGACATTTTTATTTTCAGGCTTTTCACACATTACTGCTCTGAAATCTTGTTTGCAAATCGGCGACCTCTTAGGACCACAGATCTTAAATAATTCACAATGGCTGTTCTCCTCAACCATGTTACACTCCCTGAGCCACCCTGATATTAAAGATAAACAGCTTTATTGCCGGCGCATGTAGCTCGTCAACTCGTAAACAAAATGTGATCTCATTTTAAAGAAACGGATGTGAAATTTCGGGGAAATTACACTAAAAATAAAAGTACTTGTCAGTGTCGACCATTTTTGGCTGAATGGTTTCATGAATATCAGGAGATAATATAATTATTTAACTGATTTAAATATGATTTTCACCTTTGGATCCGCATTTGAGGCATCCTCAGCTAACCGTAATCTTTTCTCCGGCAGTGGGTTGGCCAGAGCACAGCTGGTGGAAACCAAGGCTCCTGTAATTCCCTGAGGACACCTCCATCCCCATAATGGACTATGTGGAGTTTCAGCCAAATAGACAGTGGCAAGGTCCAATTCACAACATTAATGAAAAGGAAAGAGACATTTCTAAATTCTGTTAAAGGTTACTTTAGATGTGCGCCCACACTTAATGCAGTAAACACCTGAGACTTTAAAAAAAAATCTGATTTCCAGGATTAAAGAAGAGCATCAAGTCCACTGCATGTGAAGTGACCGTGAGTGAGCAGTATTTGGTTTTAAAAATGAATCTTGGGTATTGTTTCGCTTTTGTTAAGAACTTTAGTTGAGAGGTAAGTATTTTTGACATTGTCGTGTTTTACGTATCTGTACAACACATTGTAATAACACTCTGATATTGTTTCAAGTGTAGTGCATGGGATAAATTTTGTGGAATTTTATTGTCAAACCTTACTGTATAAAATATATAAGAAATACAAAGACTGGAGTCATGATTCAAAAAGAACCTGAATTTGGAAGGAACAAAAAAGTAGTTGATTTATTATAGATCTGTACCGAAATTTACTGTGTTCTTTTGTTGATCTCCAATCCCACGACGCGCTGCGATGAGTTTTGCCTTTGAAAAGCTCTGTATGTACTGTAAGCAGTAGGTAGCATATTAAATTTTGGAGCAGAGGTTTTATTTATACACAGCAGGACAAATCCACTGACCTACGTATACACTCATTTTGTTCTCGAACCAAGACTGTCTGTACCAAAAACAACAAAACTAATGTTTTGCTTTCTGGAGAGTACAAAGATTGTTCCTTTACTGTAATTTACCCGATTCATGCTTTATAGATGGCGTATCATCAGACCCGGACCACACGTGACTGATGCTCGACTGTTTCGAAATCAATCAAGGGTAAAAAGATACACGGAGGTCCGTGACAGAGGAGAGAAAAGTGCAATCTAGAGGAAAAGATGATTGATGGCTCTTTAATCAATGTCCTGCTGCACCGAAGCTTCCTGACGTGTGGTGAGACCTGGGTTCACGTCGGTGTGAGGGGGTCTAAACTTTTTAAATAATACTTGTCATACTGTGCTCTTTACCGCAGTCAGCAGGTGAGTGCTGATGATAGAAAAGACGCCCCTGCCTGTAGGCAGGTGGTGATGACAATTACTGACAGCCGGTGTAGTTCAAGATGATTGGCAGAGTCTCGCATACAGCGGATCCGTTTAGACAGGAAGATTTGAGCTTTGAGAGACTACAAAAATCTAAGCATTAAATGTATACATTTACTGAAAAAATATTTGTTGGTTCAACTTAAAAAAGTATTGCCTGGTTGCCTTAATACTACTTAAAAATATTAGTTGCCTTAAAAACATTGAATTCAAGGATTAGTCCATTTTCTTATAAAAAATCTAGATAATTTACTCACCACCATGTCATCCAAAATGTTGATTTCTTTTTTTGTTCAGTCGAGAAGAAATTATGTTTTTGAGGAAAACATTCCAGGAGTTTTCTCATTTTAATGGACTTTAATGGACCCCAACACTTAACAGTTTTAATGCAGTTTAAATTGCAGTTTCTAAGGACTCTAAATGATCTCAAAGAGGCATACGGGTCTTAGTGAAACGATTGTCATTTTTGGCAAGAAAAATAAAAAATGTGCACTTTTAAACCACAACTTCCTCCGGCTGTGTGACGCGCCAACGCAACCTCACAAAATTGCGTAATGACGTCAAGAGGTCACGGATGAAGTGTGTGAAACTACGCCCCCGTGTTTACAAGTGTGGAGAAAGAGGACCGTTCAGACTTTGTTTTATGTCAAATGATACTAATTAATGTCTTTGTTTCAGTTTATTGTTTAAAATGGTCTGCAAATGTGCATTTCATATATGTAACACGTGACCTTTCGACGTCATTACGCAATTTTGTGAGGTCGCGCTGTCGCGTCACACAGCCGGAAGAAGAGAAGTTGTGGTTTAAAAGTGCATATTTTTTATTTTACTTTCCAAAAATGACAATTGTTTCACTAGATAAGACCCTTATGCCTCGTTTGAGATCATTTAGAGTCCTTTGAGACTGCAATTTTAAACTGCATTAAAACTGTTGGGCTCTATTAAAATCCATTAAAATTAGAAAAATCCTGGAATGTTTTCCTCAAAAAACATAATTTCTTCTCGACTGAACAAAAAAGGCATCAACATTTTGGATGACATGGTGGAATGGATGACTTTTTTTAAGAAAATGGACTTATCCTTTAATTCAAAATTTTAAGGCAACCAGGTATCCTTTTTTATTTAAGTTAAACCAACAAATAGTTTTTACCAGTGTTGTAATGCACTGTAAGTCGCTTTGGATAAAAGTATCTGCCAAATGTAATGTAATGTAAATGTTTTGTCATTTACGAGGTGAAAATTATACATCCACACCTCTTCTCAATAAGTCACACAATTTGAGGTATCATTAACGCAGTGCAGGACAAATAATACAAGAACAAATGATGCTTGCTTTCTTTCATCTGCACATTATGATAAACCAAGAACGCATGTGTTATATCGTGTAATGAATGTCCTAACAGTCTTAACAGCTTGCAGCGCCGACATCTTTGTTGATTATAACAGGAGCGCTCTAGATTTGTCACCTCACTTGGTGTTACTGACGATGTTGTGCTTGTTATTCGGGCATCGATTTTGCAAAATGGCCACAGACAGACCCATTAACGCTTACCTAATGCTGCCAAACGCAACCTTACATTTTATGACGTCTAGACGCGCTAACGGCTCACGTTGGTAATCAGGAATCGGCACACGGGGGAGAGGAACTGTCGGAAGTGAGAGGGAAGTGTTTCCAGTAACCGCTGTGTTCTGCCAGCCCCACCGCTTCCTAATTACTGCCAGCATTATGAATTATTTAACAGAGTCGTTTCTGTGATGTGCAAACCCATACGCTCTCAGATCATTTCACTGTGGCTGATCTGTCACCAAACGGTGAGGTGCTTTAGTAGCGCAGGGCATCATGGGAATTATGGATGTCTCGAATCGCTGTGCATCTTTTAGTTTCTGGTTTTTATCTAAATACTTTATATTTAATTATGTTTATTTACTGTTCTTGATAATGAGACTGTTATCAGAGTCTACCAGAATTAATGGTATCGGGTTGACAGAGTGTTGAAGGAAATCCCTCCAGGGTTTTGTTGAGATCTGAGGACTGCATCTGTGCTTGTTGTGCTAGTTTTACTGTTGGGGAAGTATAGTGGTCCTGGGATACAGTAATGCTATGTTGATATATCCATTACATTTTTTTTATATATATATTGAAGGGATGGTTCACCCAAAAATGGAAATTCTGCCATCATTTACTCTCATGTTGTTACTGTACATTCACACCGCCGCAGACTTGAGCTTCCAAAATTACCGGAAGTCATTAATTTACAATGAAAGCTGGCTTCTCTCATCGTCAAATCCATTGGCGCCGCATTTTGAGCGACCAGAGCGTCAATCAGAAAGTTGAAAGAAGCTCAACTTTATGGTAATAAGCTATGACGCTGTTCAGCAGCAAGTAGCGACGATGTTCTTCGCTGGCTGATTCCAGAGAAACATACAATATAAACTTTCGTTCCTACCAAAACATTAGTTCAAAGAAAATAGACTTTAGAGCAGCCAAAGCATCAACAAGCGTCCTTGACCGGGCGGCCTGAGCTTTTTTGGAAGCTCAAGTCTGCGGCGGTGTGGACTCACAGTTATAAACCTGCATAAATTGATTTGTTCTGTTGAACACGAAGAAAGATATTTTGAGGAATGTTTGTAACCAGACCGTTCTCCACTTTTTTGAAAACAGGCTAATTTACCAGCTCCCCTAGAGTTAAACATTTCATTTTTACCGTTTTGGAATCCATTTAGTCGATCTCCGGGTTTGGCGGTACCACTTTTAGCATAGCTTAGCATAATCCATTGAACTTGAGCATCGCGCCAAAAAATAACCAAAGAGTTTCAATATTTTTCCTATTTAAAACTTGACTCTTCTATAGTTACATCGTGTACTAAGACCGACAGAAAATTAAAAGTTGGGATTTTCTAGGACAATATGACTAGGAACTATACTTTCATTACGGCATAATAATCAAGGACTTTGCTGCCGTACCATGGCTGCAGCAACGCAATGATATTACGCAGTGCCCGAATATAGTTCCCAGCTATTGAAAGTAAACAAGGGGAAAATTTTTGGGAACTGCGTAATATCATTGCGTCTCCTGCAGCCATGGTATGGCAGCAAAAGGTTTGTTTTCCCGATCTTACGACCAAAGATAGTTTTCTGACAGGGTCAAAAAATCAGCATAATCAACGTACAGTGTGTTAGCTGCTACAACCTGCGTACTGCTATTTGTTTAGCACTAGCCCATGCTGGTAAAGACGTTTCGCTAAAGTGTCGCATCCGTCGCGGCCTACGATTTAAAAGGCGTCATCATTGTACAGTCTACATGCTTGTCATACCCAAGTTTGAACGATCCATGTCGAACAGTGTGATAAGGTAATAATCTAATATTGCAAGAATCCCGGGCCTAAGGAACACTGTAAAAATAGGAATTTTGATGCACTTCATTTTTTAAGTTTAATCAACTTGAATCTAAACTTTGTTGGAGTTGCTATAAATTATACAAATATTTGAAATAACTTAACCTAAATCAACTTTATTTTTTATAATTTACTGTAAATGTAGTCACGGATGGGACACAAGTCACATGCTTGGGCCATGGTACTATGCTGACATTAACTGTAAAAAGTGAAAAGTTAAATCAACCTACAGTATTTCAATTGGTAACACAATTAGTTTCACTTCATGGAACTAAAGTAATTTTTTAAGTTGATTCAACTTAACTTATGGTTACATTTGCCTCTTCAAAAGGATTTTACTCCATAAGGTGCATAAAGCAAAAAATTGCCACATAAGCCTGAAAAAAAAAATGCACATAAAAACATGGTACTGTTTTGTACTTTGTGCCAGGTGTCTCCATTAATTGATCAATACTGTATAGCAAGAACTATCAGTCCCACCTTCAGTGGAAGTATCACTTTTAATCTCTGCAAGCATTTATCACACTGAATACAGTTTGCGGTGTCTGTTTTTAGCCTCTGTTGCTAAGAGGTGAATCAGTTAAATTAACATCTACAATACTCCACAGAACAATATCGAGTGGGAGAGAAACATTCATATTTTCTCATTATTCCCCACCTCCACACCTGTTCAAATACAATTTGGGGAGTCATTTTATATTTATGCGCTATTAGTTGCATTCACGGTAGTCTACAGAATGTGTGTGTGCTCCCTAAATAGGTTTAAGGCGTAGCTGATGTCTGCTACAGCAGGACATAAAGATTTAAAAGAACCAAGAGTACCTTGCATTAAAATATGACAACATTTTCCACCATCATCACTTTCTATTAAACATTCCCTCACTCTTCATTTTTAAGATAGCCCATCTCAAGGTTTTATTTCTCTCTATGGTGTGACTTGACTAAATGCTTTTAAAAGCTTGCTTCAGTTTTCTCTCAGTCCATAAGAGGGTACAGGATCATCATTTACACAGAGCTTAAAATAAGTTTGTCACACTGCCATGCTTCTTAATTCAATGTGATCCATGGGGCATGGTTGAAGAAAGCCGGGCTAAAAATTGCACCAATTCTATAAAAATCCATAACCGTGTCACATCACATTTTTGTCTTGACAAACAAATTGCAGTCCGGTTATAGAAACATTTTTCTCCCCAAATTAAATTAGTAATACATCATACCTGTTTGTATGGAAAGTTGGATGTCATATTTAGGGGTGTTATTGTTGATTATCTCAGTTTTTGAGTAATCTTCTTCATACAGATGAGATAAGGTGGTGTTTTTCTTTATTTCATATTTCCAAATTCATAATTTTATATTTAAAACAATCTCATAATATTTACAGTACACGTGGTAAAATATTTAACTCTTTCCCCACCATTGACGAGTTATCTCAAAATTCCTTCACAAAAATTCAATTATTTCAGCTTTTTGCAAAAAAAAATATTTTGAAAGGAAAATACCCATATTTAAGAGTTTATAAGCAGAGAAAAAATATAGATATGATTAAATGTTTTTTTCCTGTTTTTTTTTGTTTGTTTGTTTGTTTGAAAGCAGAGTGTCTGTTCTTTCATTTGATATTTTTGTATGGTTATATATTTTTAGAAGAACATTTTCCTTGAAGGCATTTTGTGAAACTATTGTGAAAATCACAAAAAATGCTAGCGGGCAACTTTTCAAAAAAGGGAATGGGTTAAAAAAGTAAGTTACCTGGTTGCCTTAAAATGTTGAGTTAATTAAACTTAAAAATATTAGTTAAAGCGATACTCCAGCCAAATATAAAAATGTCCTATATTCTCACTGTTAAGCAATCTGAGATACGTCTTGTATGTCCTTCATCTTTCAGACGAACACATCTGGAGTTATTTTAGTAAATGTCCTTGCTTATAATGGGAGAAAATGGGGAACAACTATATTTTTATCACTATAACACTTGGAAGTAGGGCTGTGCAAAAAATCGACTGCGATTATCATGCGCGTGTCATCAGTAAAGCCGGTTCCGTGATTAGAAGTAAATCGCCATCAGCTGCTTTCAGATGGAGCAGCATTTATTACACAGACCCGTAGTTCACCGAGAAGCTAGGCAAAATCGCATAGAAAATCGGAATTGATTTTCCTCGATTATGAACCCGATTTTGCCTAGCTTCTCGGTGAACTACGGGTCTGTTTAATAAATGCCGCTCCATCTGAAAGCAGCTGATGGCGATTTAATACTAATCACGGAACC
Organism: Paramisgurnus dabryanus; assembly: GCF_030506205.2. Taxonomy (NCBI): domain Eukaryota; kingdom Metazoa; phylum Chordata; class Actinopteri; order Cypriniformes; family Cobitidae; genus Paramisgurnus; species Paramisgurnus dabryanus. The sequence goes on along the minus strand of NC_133359.1, from coordinate 13,859,739 downwards.
GGCTTTACTGATGACACGCGCATGATAATCGCAGTCGATTTTTTGCACAGCCCTACTTGGAAGAGCAAGGACGTTTACTAAAATGTGTTTGTCTGAAAGATGATAGACATATGTATCTCATGCAGTGGCGTAGTGTCTGGGCATGCAGGGTATGCACATGCAAATAGGCCCGGGCCAATAGGGGGCCCGGCCCTGGGCCCGCCCCAGGTTTTAATGATAAAATTATTTTTCAATTTTATTTTTATTTGTGGCCGCAATAAATATATTTTTGTATGCATATCATGTGTAGGGATTTCTTATTTCTCTGTAATGTCTAATTTCTTCGTCATTTCTTGTTTGCGTTTATAATTTTTTTTGCACTCTGCGGCAACCTTAGACTACTACGCCATCATTTTTTTAGATGACGCATAACCGCGGACAAAAAAAAAAGAAAACACAGTGTGAGAGGTTACTATAGCGGCTATCTACATGATAATTAAGGATGGACAAAAATAAACATAAAAGTGGGGCCTTAAAGAGAAAAGATAAGGCGGAGAAGTTAGTCACGAGTCAAAAACTACCCAAAACATTATTTTTTTCTTTATTTAAATCTACCTTTTAAAGTTAAAAAATAAAGGAAAAATATTTGACTACCTTATTAAAAGTATATGTTGTTAACAGACCTGCGCGCCACAGTTAACAGTGCCAATGGGCAAGGTTGAGGGGGGGCTTTGGCATAAGGGGGCCCGTAAATTTTTTTTGCATATGGGCCTGGGACTGACTTGCTACACCACTGATCTCATGGGGTAGTTTTGATATTTGAATAAAGTATCCCTTTAACTCAAAAATGTTGACTAAAAATTGTCGTGTCAACTAACATTTTTAAGTTGAATTAACTTAAGTTGAGTTAACTTACACAAGTAACAGTGTACACTCAAAAAAAATATTTTTGTTAAATTGTTAATACAACACAATTTTTTATTTTTTTGTCTGAAATTTTATCATGTTCAATCCACTTAAATTAAAAATGCTTTTAGTTGTATCCTAACATGGCTTATGCTAATTAGTATAATATAGATCAGTTGGCTGATCTAATTACTAATTGCGTGGAAAAGTTTTCCTTTACTGGATATGAAGATATTTTTATGACCAAACAATTTTAACAATATTGTATTAGTTTAAATTAACTTATTCTATTCTTGTTGTACAAGCCTAAACTAATTACATGGAAAAGTTTTCCTTAATTAAATTATGTTGAATGAACAAACTATTTTTGAGTGTACATTTTATGTAAAATCAATTCCCTGGGCACTTGGTATTTCACAAAAACAAACTAATAAACAAAAACAATAATACCATGTGTCCCGGTATCAGTTATGAGTCTCTGGGATTAAAAATGAACTACTGTATGTCTCTAGCGATTAGCCGTTTCTCAATATGCGTTCTTGTCTGTACTTGTGGAGTTGTGAAACGTCATCAGTCGCGGCCCAAGTACTGTTCCAATTCAAAGTTCGCATCAAGCCCAAGTTCACATAAAATCCCCGGATGTGTTCTTGATCCGCCCATTTTATCGAGGATGCATCAGAGGAGACTTGTGTGGACTTATGACAGCGAAGTTTCCCAGAATGCATTTTGCGTCAGGAGTTCGTTCTTCCGAGTCTGAACTTACAAGTTCGAACTACGAAGGACACAAGTCCGAGTTCGGCGTACTTGGTTTTGAGAAACGGCTATTGTCTCTCACATGTTTGTGGATCTCATGCATTTGCATTTGGCATTTGCAATGAAGAAAATCTCTGCTATTGCAAAAGTTGATTTGCTCTGCAAGCAAACATCTTTACTGACATTCTAGGAGATAGTGTGCATACCCCGTATGTCTGTTTACAGTATGTTTAGATGGACTGTAAAACAGACGAAATTCCAGATAGTTCAAATGGAAACATGAGGTACATCATAGGTGACCCAGTCTGAAAACCCAGTTACTGTTTTGTACATAAAGGTCTGTTTTCACAGACAAGGCTTAGCTAAAGTCAGTAGCCTATAGGCCTTAGTGAAATTAAGATGTTAAAGCATTTTTATAAACATGCCTTAGGAAATGACGTTACTAATGTGCATCTTGAAATAAATATGGTATATTTTAAGATCTTTCAGTGAAAGTTTTTTTCTTTTCAGTTGGGATAGCTTAAACATGTGTTTTAGTCTAGTACTAGACTTAAGCATTGTCTTTGAAACCGGGTTAAGTTCATCTAACATAATGTAAAGAACATTCACCATATTCAGTATTATATATATATATTTATGTTTCAAAATATAACCGTGTAGTGTAACGAATTAAATTCTTACCTTTAGTCTATATAAGTCTATAACTATTGACCTGCGGCATCTGTTAATTCGATTTTTCTCTCTCTCATCCCCTCTGTGAGTCTCTTAAACTATATATCTATGTGCTCATATCATTTCAGATGTGAACTGGAGCCAGTATGTGCCTTAAATTGAAGCCAGTCACTTGAGCAGTGCTATGCAGTCTATGTTTACATGATTCACCACCCAAGGGGATTCTGGGAAATTGGGATTGGGTAGTTAGCATGCATCACTTAGTTGATAATCTCTGCCAATGATTGATCATCTGTCAAGGTTAATTGTCAGGGGACCCCATGCTCTCACAATTACCCAATAATGGTTCGTTATTAGATACTAAGTGCACAATTCATACACACAACAATTAAAACTCCATCCTTACTGCTATATTGCTGTCCAAATGATATGATGGCACTTCCATCTCTCTTTCTCTCTCCCTCCCTCTCTCGATCATACATATTTACACACTTTAACATGCATACTGTAACAAACCACAAACGATTCAAATTGTGAATGGTTGTACTGTTAACACTTCCTGAAAGTGCCTTTATGGTTTATTGCTTAGAATATGCATACATTACCACATACGTTATGAAACAGGGTGTATGGGAAGTACATATGGACTTGTGCATCATTCGTAGATTGTATTAGAGGAAGGGAGGGATGTTGACAAACCACAACAAATGATTGGATAAAAATCTGTGTGGTGCAGGATGAGTCATCAGTATTTTGTAAAGCTTTCTAGTAAGGATGCACCAATGTATTTGCCTTTAATCCAGACTGATCTCACAAAAAGTTGTGTTGTAATCACAAAATATTTGATTAATTTATTTGTGTCCATGGCACGAAATTGTGCTTTTTTCGTGCCTTGAGCACGAATGTCTTTTTCGTGTCACTTGCACAATTTTTATAAATAGTTTTTCGTGTCCATGGCATGACTTTCGTTTTCGTTTGATTTTATGTATTGTTTCCTCATTGTTTTTTCCTATTTTCTTACCATTGTCGCTTGGGGTTGGGGTTAGAATGACTTTCTGTTACATTTTTAGACAGCCTAACCCAAACCCCAACTACAGGTGAGAATAGTTTTAAAATTGGAAGAAAAACCTGTAGAAACCAATACATAAAAGTACATCCTAACCAAAACCCAAATCTAACGCCAACCCCAAGCAACAATGATTTAAAAAAAAATGGGGGAAAATGGTTTTTTATGACTGTGGCACGACTTTCTTTTTTGTGTCATTTTATGTTTTGTTTTCTCTTTTTTCCCCATATTTTAAAGGGGCCATGGCATGAAAATCTGGCTTTTTTTTGTTTAAGTGCTATAATTGGGTTCCCAGTGTTTCTATCAACCTAGAAAATGTGAAAAAGATCAACCCAGTAACTTAGTTTTGGTAAATTATTCTCCGCAAGCATGTAAAAAAATAGGTAATTGAAATTTGGCTTCCCTTATGATGTCATGAAGAAATCTTATTATAATAATACCGCCCCTTAATCTGCCCACTATCCAACCACGCCACTGCTATTTAGTGCATGTTATAATAAATTGTCTATATGGTATTTTGAGCTAAAACTTCACATGCGGACTCTGGGGACACCAAAGATTTATTTTACATCTTAAAAAAGTCTTATGACATGGCCCCTTTAAATCATTGTAAATAGATTTAAGCTGAATTTCATGCCATGGATACAAATAAATTAATCGAATTTTTTGTGACTATAACATGACTTTCCGCTAGATCATATTGCTATAATCAGTATCTTATGTATAGGGCAGTAGCTTATGATCAGGGTAGATTACCTATCCTGGCAATCAAAAGAGGGCAGAGAAATGCATCAGAATTCGATTATTTTAAGTTGGGTGAAAATGATTGGGTGAAACAGAATTGCAGTTTGTACGCTCTGCACTTCTAGGATTTTATGACATACTAATTTAAAACAAAGAGTAAAAAGCAAAACTATCGGTATCTGTAGATGTTATCATTCCAAAATGCAGAGTTAGCTATAACTACAGAAAAAAGGTCAACATAAATAATCAATAAAAGTTGTAGTTTATGTATGCTTTTTTGTTTTATGTATTTATGTATGTACACTGCAAAAAAAAGATTTTCAAGAAAAAATTGTCTTAGTGTTTTTGTCTTGTTTTCAGTAAAAATATCTGAAATTCTTAAATTAAGATGTTTTTTCTTGATGAGCAAAACGACCCAAGAAAAGAAGTCTAGTTTTTAGACCAAAAATATCAAATGTAAGTGATTTTGTGCATAAAACAAGCAAAAAAAATCTGCCAATGGGGTAAGCACATTTTTCTTGAATTTAGTGTTTAAGAAAAATGTTCAAGATTTTTTTGCTTGCCCCATTGGCAGATATACATATACATATATTTGTGCTTGTTTTTTGTATGCACCTAAATTTGATATTTTTGGCCTAAAAACTAGACTTATTTTCTTGGGTCGTTTTGGTCATCAAGGAAAAGCATCTTAATTCAAGAATTTTTAGATATTTTACTGAAAACTAAACATTTTTTTACTTTTTTTCTTGAAAATCTTTTTTTCAGTGTAGTCCAACACTAAAATGCTTGTTTGAGCTTGTATTGACATATCTTAAAATATGTCAGCGCTATTGTTTTGTCTCAAGATTCACACCAGTAATTTTTAAAAGGTATGTTTATAAACACAACTTAAAGGAATATTCAATTTTCTTAAAAGAAAAATCCAGATAATTTACTCACCACCATGTCATCCAAAATGTTGATGTCTTTCTTTGTTCAGTCGCAAAGAAATTATGTTTTTTGAGGTAAAAAAATTGCAGGATTTTCTCATTTTAATGGACTTTAATAGAGCCCAACATTTAACACTTAACTCAACACTTAACAGTTTTTTTCAACGGAGTTTCAAAGGACTAAAAACGATCCCAAACGAGGCATAAGGGTCTTATCTAGAGAAACGATTGTCATTTTTGACAATAAAAATAACAAATATACACTTTTAAAGCACAATTTCTCGTCTAGATCCGGTCCAGCGCGACCTAACGTATTTGCGTAGTGACGTAGGGAGGTCACGTGTTACATATATAAAACGCACATTTGAGAACCATTTTAAACAATAAACTGACACAAAGACATTAATTAGTATCAGTTGACATACAACAACGTAGGAACGGTCCTCGTTCTCAACACTTGTAAACACTGGGGCGGAGTTTCGCGTTCGTCCTCTGTGACCTCTTGACGTCATGAGGTATTGCGTGGGGTCACGCTGGCACATCACGACCGGATCTAGACGAGAAGTTGTGGTTTAAAAGTGTATATTTTTTATTTTTCTTGTCAAAAATGACAATCGTTTCGCTAGATAAGACCCTTATGCCTCTTTTATGATCGTTTAGAGTCCTTTGAAACTCCGTTGAAAAAAACTGTTAAGTGTTGAATTAAGTATTAAATGTTGGGCTCTATTAAAGTCCATTAAAATGAGAAAAATCCTGCAATGTTTTCCTCAAAAAACATAATTTCTTCTCGACTGAACAAAGAAAGACATCAACATTTTGGATGACATGGTGGTGAGTAAATTATCTGAATTTTTATTTAAAGAAAATGGAATATTCCTTTAAATGTCTATATATATATATATATATATATATATATATATATATATACCAGCAGCCATATCGCCATTGAGCCCAAGACTGTTGAAGCTAAGTAGGGCTGACCCTGGTCACTACTTGGATGGGAGACCGCCTGGGGAAAAACAAGGTTGCCGCTGGTAGAGGTGTTAGTGAGACCAGCAGGGGCTGGGTCCTAACACCCCAATATAGTGATGGGAACACTATACTGTCAAAAAGCACCACCCTTTAAATGAGTCGTCCAAGCGAGGTCTTGATTCTCTGTGGTCATTAAAAATCCCAGGATATCTTTCAAAAAAGAGTAGGGGTGTGCCCCGCATTCTGGCCAAACTTGCCCATTGGCCTACTAATCATCCCCTCATATACAGGTATACTAACTGATGATATTACTCTGTCTTCTCTCCACTAATAAGCTGGTGTGTGGTTGGCTGCCGTCACATCATCCAGGTGGATGCTGCACATTGGTGGTGGTTGAGAAAAATCCCAATTTTCATATGTACAGTAAAGTGCTTTGAGTGCTCCAAAAAAGCACTATATAAATGTAACAAATAATTATTATATATCTAAGGCCTAGTTCTGGGTTAATCAAAACCCTGTCTGTTTTGTTCATTTTGTACCATACACCTCATATTTAATGATTTAATAAAACCTGAAAGGGCATTAAAAGCAAATATTGTACAAATTTCTCTCTGGATATCACTTTTGCCTATTACTGTATTTGAAGGTTGAAACCGTTTTTATAGCCTATAGCTTTGTCCTTAAGAAGTACCCTGCAAAGTGTAAACACTGACTCTAGTGATCTGTTCAAGCAACACAGCAATATTTTCTCAACCGATGGTTGCGGGGCTGTTTGACTGACCTATAAGTGAAGAGGGAGTGTTCATTATACACTCACCTAAAGGATTATTAGGAACACCTGTTCAATTTCTCATTAATGCAATTATCTAATCAACCAATCGCATGGCAGTTGCTTCAATGCATCTAGGGGTGTGGTCCTGGTCAAGACATTTTCCTGAACTCCAAACTGAATGTCAGAATGGGAAAGAAAGGTGATTTAAGCAATTTTAAGCGTGGCATGGTTGTTGGTGCCAGACGGGCCGGTCTGAGTATTTCACAATCTGCTCAGTTACTGGGATTTTCACGCACAACCATTTCTAAGGTTTACAAAGAATGTTGTGAAAAGGGAAACACGTATCACAGTATCCGGCAGTCCCGTGGGCGAAAATGCCTTGATGCTAGAGGTCAGAGGAGAATGGGCCGACTGATTCAAGCTGATAGAAGAGCAACTTTGACTGAAATAACCACTCGTTACAACCGAGGTATGCAGCAAAGCATTTGTGAAGCCACAACACGCACAACCTTGAGGCAGATGGGCTACAACAACAGAAGATCCCACCGGGTACCACTCATATCCACTACAAATAGGAAAAGGAGGCTCACACAAAATTGGACAGTTGAAGACTGGAAAAATGTTGCCTGGTCTCGATTTCTGTTGAGACATTCAGATGGTAGAGTCAGAATTTGGCGTAAACCGAATGAGAACATGAATCCATCATGCCTTGTTACCACTGTGCAGGCTGGTGGTGGTGGTGTAATGGTGTGGGGGATGTTTTCTTGGAACACTTTAGGTCCCTTAGTGCCAATTGGGTATTGTTTAAATGCCACAGCCTACCTGAGCATTGTTTCTGACCATGTCCATCCCTTTATGACCACCATGTACCCATCCTCTGATGGCTACTTCCAGCAGGATAATGCACCATGTCACAAAGCTCGAATAATTTCAAATTGGTTTCTTGCATGACAATGAGTTAATTGTTGTAAAATGGCCCTCACAGTCACCAGATCTCAACCCAATAGAACATCTTTGGGATGTGGTGGAACGAGAGCTGCATGCCCTAGATGTGCATCCCACAAATCTCCATCAATTGCAAGATGCTATCAATATGGGCCAACATTTCTAAAGAATGCTTTCAGCACCTTGTTGAATCAATGCCAAGTAGAATTAAGGCAGTTCTGATGGCGAAAGGGGGTCAAACACAGTTTTAGTATGGTGTTCCTAATAATCCTTTAGGTGAGTGTATTTGTAACTCCATTTATAACGTAGTATTCCAAGAAGATTGTGTCTACAGGAAAACTAAAGTGTAAAATGTGATTATAACACTCTTTAGCATTTAAGTCAGACTCGTTCTCTACACCATCCTAACCTCATACTGCTACAGCAGACAGCTGAGCAATGTTGTAATATGAAGACATCAAGGGCTCAGTTATGAAATGAGTACTATAACAAGATAATGTTGGTAATAAGGACAGAATTCACACAAGGAGTGTGGGTGTGTGTTCTGGTCACCCGCCTGTCAGATTCCTATAAGGGTGTTTCTATCATATCCATCCCAACAATACGGATCAGGTTTCAGTGTGACTAAAGAAAGCACTTACAGTATGTAGGGTGCATAAGATATTAGCATGAAAGGGTTTCCTTTCAATGAGTAAGTAAGTCATTATTCATTGTCCCTGCATTTTGGGGGGAGAAACAGGGTCAGATAGATAGATAGATAGATAGATAGATAGATAGATAGATTTATTATAAAAACGTATTATTTTTTCACAAAATGTTATAAATCTATTGCATAAATATATAAATGTGCATTAATCTTTGCCATGTTATATTTATTTAGTTGACTAGTGGTATTGAGTGATTAAAAAAATAAACATTAATGGCATTAATCAAAACAGTTACTTTGTCATGTTAAGAACACTGTCATTGCTGCTGTCATCCTTGGGACGTCGTCGCTGAACCGTTAGTCCTGCTGGATTTTCGTTGGCTTTGAGTACGGTTGTGAAAAATATTTGTGCAAATGCGTGTTTTCTCAATGAATGAATTTTAATGAAGGTTAATGCCGCCACATCCCAACGCCAGAGGGCGCTCTTGTGCAGAAACTCCATTTGTGCTGCAAAAGAAGTAGCATTACAAATGCTATTCCACTCCCGAGTGCCTCTCGCGTAAATTATTCGATTTTGATGGCTTACGTTTCTTCCCCGCCACAGAAAACTACCACAGGTTTATCAATGCCATCAATCAATATTTTTTTGTTTTTGTTTGTCTATTGATTACAAAGTACAAAGTAGATGAGTAAAACTAGGATTCTGTGTATTCAACAAGCTGCCATTGTTGTTTACAATGAGGGAATGGTGCGCTGTGATTTGTTGAGCGAATTTGTTGCATTCTGCAGAAAAGGAGGAGTGGCGTTTATTGCATTCTGGGAAAAAGGGAGAAAATATGGCAGAATAACACGGCAGATATTGGATTGTGCGTAACATTAAAAATGTACTTTTTAATACTGACCTGATACAATACTGATCTGGGCGGTAACTCATTTAAAAAAAAAGGCGTTTATCGCGTTTTGGAACCTACGGAGCCCCTAAGGGGACATGGAGAAAAAAATTAAATAAAGTTTAGTTTCATGTGCTCACACGAGACATTCATGTGCAGAAATTTTTTTTAAAGTTTAGTTTTGCGTCCTCACGTGAAGCTATCGCGCGCGCACGTGAAAGCTAAACTTACAAAAAAATTCTGCACATGAAAGTTTCACGTGAGCACATGAAACTAAACTATAGATTTTTTTTACTCCAATGTCACCTTAGGGGCTCGGTAGGAACCAAACTCTTCATATGTTCAACAAATACATTCACTTCAAATCAACTTAATCCCAACCTCGGGACATTCAGAAATTCCTGTTTGTTGGCAAAATCCATTAAGAGTCTGATAAAAATGCTCACTTACAAGAAAACATGTCAGACGCACTTAGAGGGTTTTAAATCTGAGCTCATCACGTACAGGTATGTTAGTGCAGTGCATGAATATTCAAATCTTGTATGATAAGGAGGAAAAATAGATAAAATAGAAAAAAATATATTTTCCCACAGACTCCCAAGGTGCAAGACTGGATGTTTCAAAGGTGATTATCTTTCTTCAGAAGAAACAGAAGAAAGTATTTTACATCTGTGGTCACAGTAGGCTAGTATGCCTAATAAACACTGCCGGGCCAGCCTTAAAAGGCTAGTAACAAAAAATAAACCGAAATATAAACATTCCTTGGTGTAGGCCGGGGCCCACAGGGGGGCCTCCGCAGATTTCCATGGAGGCCTTAAGATGACTTAAAATTATAAAAAATTGGACAAAAAAAGCATTAAAATCAAGATGTTTCTTTTTTTGGCCATTTTAATAGTGAATATACATCTAGTCATTCCAAGCTATAGTTATTTTTATTTAGAAAAGATTGAGTGAGTGGGGGGCCTTCAATTTCTGTTGTGGGCAACTAGGGGGCCTTGAAGTGATAAAGGTTGGGAACCACTGCTGTAGACTACACAAAAATCAAACACAATCAATCAAACACAGCAGGGTGAAAGCAAAGTAAATAAAACAACAATTAGTGCCAATAAAGCCAAGTTTATAAAAGATGAAAGTGATATGTTTGGAATGCACGCTTAGACAGACCAACAGCCATATGTCGAGAAACCAAAATTAGTGTAACAAGATTTTTTTGTGTGTCAGTGAGTGAGGCAACAAAGCAATATGGAGTGTATGATACAGAGCCAGAATTGAGCCTCGAGAGATCTCTGATCTCTGTTTCTGCTATACCATAAAACTAAATAGAGGCAAATAATTTGTATACCTAAATACGTTTGTATATCTTTGCAGAGTGCCAATGATGGAATCCTCTAGGAATCATAAATGGTGGCTTTGAAGTTTTGTGATGTGGTGTTGTGTGTGTACTTTCAAACAGCTGGGAGCTGGTACGGATTAAACCCTAAAAAAAGATGCGATTGAATTATGGAAGTGTGTCAGACATTTGGCTCATTTGAGAAGACTGTTTAGGGAGCATGCAAGCCCTCATTTGATGGTAAAAGAGATGTTTGGGTCTCTTCTATGTTTCCGATCAGATTTTTCCGATGTATACATTTATTTTTTTTCGTTTCGTGTAACAGAAGTTCAAATAAACATGTTAAGACATTAAACACATTTGTAGTTGTTTAACTTTCGAATCCTGAGTGTAAACAATCATAACACTTAACTTACCACTGCTAGAGTAGGTAAGCTTCAAAGTATAAAAAACACACCAGCACATTAGCAAGCTGTCAGGCGAATGATCCAGGGACTGAAATCAACATTAAGGGATGGGGAGTTCTTGAAGTTCAGTCATGGAAAAGATGTCACGTTCCACTAATGGAGCTTTTGATGGGACTTTGTGTCTTTGTGCTGGGTCAGAGTTCAGGCACCAAACACAAGAAGATTGTTGTTAATGGAGGTACTTAGGAACAAGGTATGTTAAAGTAGTCTTAAAATTTCATAAACTATTTTTGTGTAAGGTTGCAGGTTGCCATGTTAACCAGGAAAACAAAAATATGGTGTAATAAATATAGCTCCATTTCATTTGGGTTTGTTGCTTTGTTTTTATTGATTATCTTTTTATGTGTGCGGGGAGAATACCACAAACCTGACTTTCCTATAGTAGAGAGTTGTGTGCCAACAGCACATTAATAAGGTACGTACATTATTGGTCAAAATTTTAGGATCCTTTGATTGAAATGTTTGACATGATCTTTCATTTTTTTTTTATGTAAACGTGTACATTAAATGCTTAAATTTACTTTAGTAGACAAAAGAGTTGCAAAACCCTCTAAGTGCGTCTGACATGTTTTCTTGTAAATTCTTGTAAAACAGGATCTTAGGTTTAGGTTTAGTAATTTTACTTTAATAGCAATTAAAAGGTTATTTGTCAGTAATTAAAATGCCTTATTTTCACAAATGTCATTTAAGTCTTTAGTTTAGTCATCAAATTTGACTGTCTTTCGCTGAAAAACCCTCTAAGTGCATGCACTTTTTTTGGCAAAAAATCTACTTTCTATGGACAAGAGTCAAGACATATAGTAAAGAGTTGCAAAACCACTAAAGATGCAACTAGAAAAAATATAAATAAAGAA